>NC_085950.1:4484553-5127678 GCF_963556715.1 Cydia fagiglandana | reverse complement strand
GTATGCAGCTCGGGTGCGCGCGACCCACCCCTCGCCCCTCGCCCCTCGCACCCCGCACGATTGCCCTGTCTAGACGGCTTCGTCGAATGACTGTATTGCTTTATATAGTTCGTTTTTTTTAGCATTAGAAAGAACTCCACAGAAGCAAGCGTGCAGTTTTTATCAGGCTCTTTAATTGTTAATAATTATTGAATTATCTAATGTAACATGGTCAATACATATAATTTACTTCAAATTATTACTGCTAAAAGTGCTGGATTTGGAACCACACGCTTACTTCTGCGAAGTTCTTTCTAATGCTAAAAAAAACGGACTATAGACTGTGACCACAAAATAAATAATCTAGGTACAGATGACTCACTCTCTAACAAAACGCGTCTGTCACGATCAGGACAGATATGGCCGCTAGGTGGCGACAGCGCCACGCGCGGCTTATGACTAGCCACCAAAATTGGTGTGGAACGGATGTACTTTTAGCTACCTGTAGCAAAGCGACGAAATCGCGGAGTGAGCCACGCCTGCTGTGATTAAGTGGATGTAGGATACTACACCCGATATCGGATCGGACAGGGGCTGTCCATAAATTACGTCATCGATTTTTGACGATTTTTGACCCCCCCCCCCTAAAATCATCCAAAAATCATGCTTCGAATGACCCCGTTTCCTCCTACGTCATGCTACCATCATCCGATGTCCAGATCCCCACCCCCTAATTTGAAATGACGTAATTTATGAATAGCCCAATGTGAAAACGCTCTTAAGGGGCCCACTGATTAACAGGCCGCCGGACGGTATCGGCCTGTCAGTTGTTCGGAACTGTCAAAATTTTGTTCTAACTGACAGGCCGATACCGTCCGGCGGACTGTTAATCAGTGGGCCCCTTTACGCCTATATTGAGAATTATTTACCAGTTTGTTAGTAACATTTACAGGTCAATTTGCTAACACAAATATTTAGGCACCGTATAATTTTGTAAACAAGCAAGTTGTTTTTATAGGCTTTTATTTAGCTTACCCGTGGCTTTACCCTGTATTTGTTCGGGTCAAATCTTGCAAGCTTAATTAGATCCACTTCTCTTTATTAGATTGAGATGTAACTTCACATACATAAATAATTAGGGTGACAATGCAATGCAGGGTGAATTCGCTATCAGGTTAATGCTTTTATTTATTTTAAATTTAAGTAGGTTTTAGGGTTCCGTACCCAAAGGGTAAAAACGGGACCCTATTACTAAGACTCCACTGTCCTTCTGTCCGTCTGTCTGTCTTACGCTCTCATTTCAAAAAGGAGTTTCTAAAATAACATGTACTTTAACATGAAATTCTAGGCAATCATTTTGTGAGAAACATATTTTTCTGAAACATTTTTTTGGAGTCTGCGTGGGTCCGTCACCGTCAACGCGAGGTCCTGATAACACTACTCGGTACAGAGTGAAACATGTCGAGCGTTTTTAGACTTAAAATAGATGAGTGACCCGTTCTTAATATATTTAACTCCTTTATTTATTTTTCGTCTTAAGTTAGGTTCTTTATAACATGAATATAAAAGTAAAATACAAAAGCACATAACAAACAATAAAAAATACATATAAACACATTATAAAAAACCTAAGGTTGCCTCCAGAAACTCGCGAACTAAATTGACAGGTCAATGTGCACAAATGATACCACAGTTTGGCCAGTGCTGTTCGTATCGATATTTTCAAAAAAGTTTGAATTAGAGAATATCGCGAGAATTCACCGCTAGCGGCGCTACTGTTGCGCGGTCAGTTAAAATGTATCTTTAAGTAATTTAAATTATTTTACAAATGTTACTTGATATTTCGAAAATTGTGCAATTTTATAGTAATAAATACAGGAATATTGGATAAACATTGTAGGTAACTAAATAAATATTTTATTATATTTATTTTATTTTATTTGTTAGGAAAACTTACAGCTAGAGTAACAAGTTGTAGGTGATAACATAGAAACAGTGATTTTGGCTCAAAATACAAATAAGGCCGACCCAGAAGGGAAAATAAGATTAGGTCAGAATTTAAATACAGTTAGACCAAAAAAGTCTGCAGCAATTTTAATAGCCCACGCAGTGTAAGTATTATTTTAAACGTCAAAATACTATGAAATTATGACGTATTAAATAACAGTTGCACTGCGTGAGCTATCAAAATCGCTGCAGACTTTTTTTGGTCTAACTTTAATTATCGATCAATCTCATCTACGACTCACATTGTATAAAATTAAATCACCAATTTTAGATTTATGGCGACAACCGCGAGCTCTTGATATAAACAACTTGCCCCCAAAACTGCATATTAAGAGCCAACAGGAGTGGCCATATCTTGATACAAACGTACTCGACTGTTTCCTCCGTGGGTTTTGATGCTAGAGCAATGATTTGTCGGACTGTTTTGCTTTTTTTTGATATTTTTGTTTTTTAAGGCGCTGAAGCCTTTCAAAAATGGCCAAAATGGCCTCTTTGAGTATGCCGCAATGAGAGACGTAGTATTCAAAACGGATATCAATTAGCCAAAAAAAGCAAAACGGTCCGGCACAGATAATTTCATAATCATTTAGATTTCCAAATTTGGTTACGATTGGTTAAGTTTTGGAGGAGGAAACAGTTGAGTACAAAACCTCGATTTTTGAGATTTTTAAGGATTATATTATAAGGATTTTTCGCCTTGTCCTTATCGCACTAGTTATAGGAGCCGCTTCCGTTAGCGAGATGTGTATATTTACCTAAAATCAGCTCCTGTTGCGTCTTAACATTGAAAATTGTCAGTTTCACATCCGCACCTCCTGATGATTTGATTGGTAACGTCACAATCTTACAATCGAATCAACCACTTTTCTAGGGGGAGGCCTATGTTCAGCAGTGGACGTCTTATGGCTGAGATGATGATGATGATGATGAACCACTTTTCTCGTCACATTCATACAAGTCGAAATCGTTTGTGACCCCTTTATAATTAATTATCACATGGGTAGTAAGTGCATCTTACTTA
The DNA here is from genome assembly GCF_963556715.1 of Cydia fagiglandana. Taxonomy (NCBI): domain Eukaryota; kingdom Metazoa; phylum Arthropoda; class Insecta; order Lepidoptera; family Tortricidae; genus Cydia; species Cydia fagiglandana. Next base: position 5,124,671 of record NC_085950.1, on the reverse strand, counting down.
TCGATATCATTTTATCGACATATACCCCTGACTATTTTTTCTTTGCTATTCCTGGTATCATTTTATTTGTCAAACTCATGTCAATTTAGTTCGCGAGTTTCTGGAGGCAACTGTAACCTAGGGTGGCGCCGGCAGCAGGGCAGGGCCCAAGCTGCCGGTGGTCAGGGCCGCAGAGTGAGGCACCGACGTACTATACGCGCCGTGTCCAAAATTACCGCCTTCTGCATCTGACCCTTGATCCAACCACCCAGCGAGAGTCTCTCTAGGTGTTGGTCGAGACTCTTTTTATTTTATTTAACTTATTTTTATTGTACCAATTTTGTTCCAAAACTCCAGCTCACAAAATCGCAATCCCCCGTGGACTTAGCTAGGCCGATTCATGAAACCCTTGTGTCGGACATTCTTCAAATAACATCTAAAATCCCTCGCGTTTCTCGTGAATCAAAGATTCAACGCCGTTCTGTTTGCTTTCAGGATTTGTCTCGCTAACTTATGGATGAAAAGAAATCTATTTGTGCTGCAATAAGTCACGAGCATGGGCGCACTTAGTTTATTACGTAAGACGATTAGGGTGGAGGGGGGGGGGTTCAACATATCCTATTTTTTTTACAAGGGGGAGGGACGGGTTTTAATAGTTCTTACATAAGATCACAAAGATGCGAAGTTTTTAATTTCTATGAAATTGTGACGTTTAAATACTTCCACACTCTATTATACTATACTATCAAACACGGTGCAGAGTTAGCTTAAACGGGCTCCAGGCCGCGTAGCCAAGATGCCGATCGCTTACGCTCCGTAGCGATCGAAACGCAGCTGTCACTGTCGCACTTAAGTATATGGAAGAGTGATAGAGAGACATAATGCTTTTCGTTGTCGAAGCGATAGCGATTGTAACCTTGGCTAGGCCGGCAGTACCTTTGTAGGTGCAAATAAACAATCCATTTTTTTTTTGAAATATAAAACCACCCTGAGAGAAAAGTACCCCAAAAACACACTTAGAATTACAAAAATAAACTTAATCCGGGGACAAGGAGACAACTAATAGGACCAAATTGACTTTTGCAATTTCTATTAGTTCTTGCAATTTCTATCACCTATCTGTTTGTTAACCGACTTCCAAATCCCAAAGGAGGAGGTTATCAATTCGGTTGTAGGTTTTTTTTTATATTTTTTTTTTATGTTTGTTACTCTATATCTCCGTCATTACTGGACTGATTTTGAAAATTATTTTTTTGAATGTATGTATATGCATACAGATTGGTCCCGTTTTTGTCAAAATCCAGTTCTGATGATGGAATCCATGAGGAATCGACGGAACTCCTCAAATCTTAAAGGCATACATATGGTGATTTTTGTGTTTTTATCAACAAATCAAGCATATACATTCAAAAACGTAACATTTGATGAAGTGGAACTGCTGATGATGATCAGAATGGAACTCTTCAACGACGCATAGTTCACCTTTGGCGATTTGTCCTCTTCGTTATGTTTGTTAAGCAAGTTAAGTTTTTAAGCCACAATTTTGTCAAGCTTGAGTTCTGATGATGGGATCCATGAGAAATCGAGGGTACTCCTCAAATTTTAAAGGCATGCGTATAGAGATTTTTGTATTTTCATCAGAAAATCAAGCATTTTCATTAAAAACTGTCGCATTTGATGACGTGGAACTGCTGATGATGATCAGAACGGAACTCTTCAACGACGCATAGTTCACGTTTGGCGATTTGTCCTCTTCGTTATGTTTGTTAAGCAAGTTTAGTTTTTAAGCCACATTTCTGTCAAGCTCGAGTTCTGATGATGGGATCCATAAGGAATCGAGGGAACTCCTCAAATCTTAAAGGCATACGTATAGATTTTTTTGTATTTTCATCATAAAATCAAGCATTTACATTAAAAACTGTCGCATTTGATGAAGTGGATCTGCTGATGATGATCAGAACAGAACTCTTCAACGACGCATAGTACATGTTTGGTGATTTCGAAATTCGATTTTGACTTGGACCCGGACTCGGACCCGGACTCGGACCCGGACCCGGACTCGGACCGGGACTCGGACCCGGACTCTCTCAGAGACCCGGACCTTGACCCGGAAAACCACTATGATACCTAAACTAAATAAACCACTATGATTACCTACCATAAAATGTGGGTATGATGATGCCAAACCCCTCCCGCTCAAACTCCCGTACACCGCACCGCATGCGCCGTTAAGTGGGTTAGGTTAGGTTTGAACTGCGATCCTCACAGAACCGAACAAAAGTGGGTTAGGTTTGGTTAGAACTGCGAGTCTTACAGAAACGAAATGCTACTAGAAAAGTGGGTTTGATTAGGTTCGAACTGCGATCCTCACAGAACCGAACTGCTATCAGAGAAGTGGGTTAGGTTAGGCTAGAACTACGACCCTTACGGAAACGAAATGCTACTAGAAAGTACTGGTTTTACCTCCTTTTCTACATAGTGCACCATCTACCATAACTTTCACCGGGCCCCATAGAAGTCGGTTTTTTTTTCTTAAAAATTATTGAAATTATATTTGGGATTACTGAGCTGTTTGTAGAAATAAATAAACTTTACAGAAATAGTGAAACGTCCATAATTATTACTAAAACTTCATTTTTTCCCTCAGTACAGAACTGTTTTTTAATTCCTGGTGATGATTTTTCTCTCAGTGCAAACGTACGTATACTCATGTTTTCCTTTAGATTAAAACAAGGCGGTCAAATGTTTATAAGGTTTACCTATAAAATACGTATTTTAAATATTTCTTTAAGGCGCTACGCGCTGATGGCCTACCGCGAACCACGTTCGACGTGTTTTCTCTCTGTCTCACTTGTAAATTCGTACGTAAGTGTGACAGGGAGGCAACACGTCGAACGTGGTTCGCGGTAGGCCCTCTGTTTTTGGTCTTACTTTCTAGAGTATATATTATCTTCTTAACGGTTCAATCAAGTCTTGTAATTTTGGGGATACGTTTTTCTCAGTAAAAATGGAAAAATCTTGTGATTCTGAGTAGAAATGATACAAAATATTTGGTACAACTTTAAATAGAAAGCCATATAACGTCGAGAGTACATACATTGTAATTAATTAAATGTTTTCTTTTTTGCAGGTAAATTGAGATTCTGGCGGTTTGGCGGATAGCAAAAGCTTCCGAGGATGCACAGAGTTGACATCAAGGGACCTGCATTTGTCCCTTAAAAACCTTCATAAATGTCCCAGTGCTCGACACCGTCAAAACCCGCCTACGAAGCTGGAGGTCCTGGGTTTGAATCCCGGTAAGGGCATCTATTTGATGGTTCAGCACAGGATTTTCATATCGAGTTACGGATAATTTTTATGTGATTTAGGATTTATTAATATCTATTATAATATTGTTTTTCAAACACGACGGTATGGTATCATCTCCATACAGTTTATAATCTTAAAATGTCAAATCTCCTAAAAATTTACATATCAAGATACCTAACAGCTGTCAGCGTACTATTCATGTTTGTATAAACAATTTTATTTCAATTTTTTTTTAATTTTCAAAACTTGCCTTTTTGATTTAGATTTAAAAAATCTGAAAATTAAGAAATAGGGATATACCTATATGTTTTAGAACTTTAAAACTTATTAGTATTACCCACATGTTCAAACAACGCGAAAATAATTATTTACCTGAATAAAAATGATAGGTTAACAAAATAAGGGTAAAAATTTTTTGGACCACCCGACTGACTGGCCAATTGGCCATGGCCTAGGTAACTTAAACCAAAAAGAATAGATAGTATAGAGGTGTCCTGTCATAGTAAATGTTGTAATCACTGTAAATTTACTGCCATCTATCGACACACGACTATAACTCAAAATAGACACGTATAAAATTATCAAAAAAATTAATATATATGGATAAATGATTTTATTATTTTTAAATCATTTTTACCCATGTTCATTCCCTGATATCTATGTGTTAAAATTGTTAAATATGAAACGGTGTCGTCACGCCATCTATTCGGGAATGACTTTTTCTTGATTTCCAGGGCACGTTTTTTTCTTAGACTTTATTCATCTTATACGAAGTTATATATGTCTCTGCTTAAACGCACGCGTATACAAACTGTATAGTGCGCACATAGACACTAATAGTTATTTACGATACAAGTGCGGAAAAGAGGAAATTCGAAACGGGTGGCGATAAATTAATACACGACCGAAGGAAGTGTTTTAAATCGACACGAGTCTCGTATTACCTATTCGCACGTGTATCGTACAACGTTTATCAGTACATATGTACCCTTTATACTTTTGATATACGCACGAAAAGTGCTATTTTACGCACTAGTGCACAACAGTGCAGTGCAAAACAGGACCGTGTATTTGCAATATATTTAGTCCACCACGTGACAGTAAAAATATGTATAATAAAAATCTGCAGCAAAATACCTACATCGTTCTTAAGCTTGTTAATACTGGAACTTAAAACGTAACTAAGTTTCAGTCTCTGTCGGATTGTAGAACATAGTTGTGAGGGCTACGGTTTGAGAGCATAAGCGGAGCGACAAGCGGAGCGTTGGGCGTCACGTGCGTTTGCCATGGTTCATTGATTCATTATGTGGCTAGGTGCAATAAATATACAAGAGAAAAATACACCAACCGATCTCATTATAATTATAACTTTCTTGATTTTTATACACAATTCAATAAGCCTTTATTTAACAATTTTATCAACTAGTTTTACGAAATACAATAGAAACATCTTATTTCTCTCTTAACTTAAAAAATAACACTATTACTATATTTTCGCTGTCAGACATCGGAGTCAAGATTGTCTTGCTTTCCAGCATATAAGTGTAAGTATCCATATACGAGTAAGTATCCATATTGCAGGAAGTTACAATTTCACGGTCACTACCCTGCAAATATTATACATAAATATGAAAGTTCTGAGTAATCATTGCAATGCAATGTAAAACTTGCAGTATAAAAAACGAACCAATTAAGGCCAGCGTGCTAAAATATTTAACAAGCTACTTTTGTATTCGGACCCTCGAAGTTTTTCTATTATACTCGGATCCCTATCCGCTTCCGCTTGCAATGTAGCCCATCCCTTATCTGTCCAGAATTATAACATAGTTGCCAGTAATAAACTCAAGTTCCGAGAACGTTGTCGGTTCTCATTTACGAGCATTCTCTGGGAAATAATACAGTTTGAGAAGAACTGACATTTTATTATAGGGACCGTGCGCGTTGGAGGGTCTGCCATCTTGTGGCCTGAATCGGAAATATATGTGACGTCCTACTGGTAAAGGAACCTTATGGCGGTTGGTGCTTACGCTATTATTAACGCCGCTCCAATATTATTGCGGCGCTATAAGACATAAGCGCCAGCCGCCATAAGGTACCTTTTGCCGTGGAATGTCACATATGTGCACATTATATGCACATGTACATTGCCAAAGCAAGTGCTACCATCTACCGTGTCTCACTCCGCGATTTCGTCGCTTTGCTACAGGTAGCTTAAAAGTACATCCGTTCGACCCCAATTTTGGGGAAAGCCACGAGCCGCGCGTGGCGCTGTCGCCACCTAGCGGCCATATCTGTGCTGACCGTAACAGACGCGTTTTGTTAGAGAGTGAGTCTTCTGTACCTAGTACTATTATTTATTTTGTGCTACCGTTCTCGTCGGTACGTTTCCTTGTGCATAGGTTCTGCCATCTTGTGGGCTACATCGGAAACATAAACGACACATTTACGCCTCGCGCTAAAAATCTGACGTCTACGATGCTACCCCCTATAGTTCATACACGGGCAGGGCCGTCTTAAACTATGGTGGTGCTTGGGAACATAAGAATATGGGGCCCTTTTGGTAAGCAAATTAAACTAACATTTTTCTACTATGATCTTCTACTTATTTGTCCTTCGGACCCCCCCACCCGAGGATGGGGGTCCTGGGCACGAGCCCCGTGTGCCCTTATGGTAAAGACGGTACTGTCCACGGGGCCTATTATACAAAACTCAGTTCGGTAAGTTTCTTAGAAAGAAGGTAAAATAGTTTTGAAATTAATCGAATTTAATCCGTCGTGAGTCATACTCTACATATTAGCTTCGTACACTACCTGTTGACTTTTGTATCAGTTCTACATTTCCTGCTACCCAAAGGTTGTCTGGAAGAGATCGGTTTTTAGGGGTGTCATTCTGAATCCCTAACAACGTTTGTCCTAAAGTCACTTGCCCTAACTGGTTTGTCCTAATGGGCACATGCCCTAACGATCAATTGTCATAACGATTATTTTCCATAATGTAAGGTTCTGAAAATTGATTACGTTTTAGAACTTGCTGCCACAAATTAGGTTAGGTTAGGGTTAGAACTGCGACCCTCACAAAAAAGAAAATATGCTTAATAACATTAGGATAAGTAATCAATAATTAGGGAAACCAAAATTAGGGTTTTTAGTGTTAGGACAACTGATCATTATGACAAACAATATTAGGGAATGCAAAGATAGGAGAAAAGACTTTAGGGATTCAGATATAGATCCGTTTTTAGCGATAAGACCGCCTGTTGTTACCTGGTTCTATTTTTCAGTTAAAATTTCTTTGTAGTTTTTTTTTATTTTTTATTATGCATGGGTTTACTCATGGCCACAGACTAGCCGAGGCGTAGACGTGGCCTACGATGGAGCTACATGTAGGTACCTATGTAAAATGTATAATTATTGGTGCAATAAAGAATATTTAGTTACGTACTAATTTGAAGCTAATTGTTCACTAAAAACGGGTTTTTACCGTAAATACATTCAGTTTTTATCTAAAAGCAAAAAACGCAAACCAGCTTTGTGAAATATAACATGCTTCTGTTGAGGTTCGCCCAGCAGCTGTTTTTTGTCAAGACTACACCACAGCGTAAAAAACGGGCCAAGCGCGAGTCGGACTCGCGCACGCACGTACCATCACGGAAAAAACGGCAAAAAATCACATAAAAAATCGAAGAGGCGAGACGCGTGTCCAGTATTGTTCTTTTGGTGGTGGTTTGTTTATTTGCATATTTATTTTTGCGGTGGAAGGGTGGGAATGGGAACATTAATTGCATGTAAAAAATACGCAAGTAAGTATAACGGGTTAGCACTGATTGACTAGCACGTTATCTTTTCGCGGATTAGCAAAGTAATATTTTGGTTTTGGACCCGGGTATGTCCTTAAACTACGTCCAGGACCCGGGTATGTCCTTAAACCACGTCCAAGACCACCTGTGGACGGGCAGCAGCGTCCTTCAAATTCGGTGTAATCGACTGCGATCGCCAACCCGCCTGCCAAGCGTGGCGATTATGGCATTCACCCCCCAAAAAAAGGGGGAGGCCTATGTTCAGCAGTGGACGTCTTATGGCTGAGATGATGATGATGATTTTGGTTTTAATTAATATTTATGCAAAGTAAGGCCTGATTCTATTCACTATTAAAAAAATCAGTTTGTTGTATGGGAGCCCCACTTAAATGTTTATTATATTATTTTTTTAGTATTTGTTGTAGCGGCAACAGAAATACATTATCTGTGAAAATTCCAACTGCCTAGGTATCACGGTTCATGTGATACAGCCTGGTGACAGACAGACGGACAGGGGAGTCTTAGTAATAGGGACCCTAATCTAACCTAACCCTAAAAAGTAACAGTGGACCGACGCCCTTGATGTTTACGTGAATGCCGAGACCAAGCAAGAACACGGTAGGGTTGTCACAGACTTTTACACAACTGCCCAAAAATTACAAGCATTTCAAATAAGACACGCTAGCCCTATAATTAGTACCGAGCTACTAGCAATGGCGATGTATGCAGCTCGGGTGCGCTAGACCCACCCCTCGCCCCGCGCAGCCCGCACGATTACCCTGGCCCCGTAGACAACATGCCAATCGCTATCGCTCTGTAGCGAACGACACGCAACTGTTACTGTCACACTAAGGGCCCCCCCACATCTAGCGTCCTTCGAGCGTCGGCGTCTGGTCAGCGCTATGGAAAATGACGTCGCTGCGCAGTTGCGTTGACGTTGCGTCGAGCAGCGGCCATAGAGTTGTAGACGCCGACGCTCGAAAGACGCTAGATGTGGGGGGGCCCTAATATGGAAGAGTGATAGAGAGACAAAGCGATTCGATGGCGAAGCGCAAGCGATCGTCACCTTGGCTAGGCGCCTGTCTAGACGGCTTCGTCGAATGACTGTAGGTATAGTTTTATCCTCCTAGGCCCAGCCATACAAATAAAAATTCTCAATTTGCCACCGAAATTTGAAACTATACTGTAGGGCATAGAGTTGATTTTGCGTTGTTTGAAAATTGAACGAAATAAATCAAAAGCGACTCTGTTCTTATTGAATATGGTTTAAATTTCATCGAACTGAAAAAGTACTATATGTAGGACCGTGGGCCTTAGGAGGTTTTAAACTGTGACTACACCGTAATGACTATTAACTGACAATGGACCTTAGGTCTTGGTGATAAGGTTCATGTATTATGAGCTTATTGTAGTTGGTATTTCCATTATCGTCCATATAAAAACGTGCCGCTCCGAGTTTGTTTTTATGGTTGTTTATTGTTTCGAATGACCTCTGAAAGATGACCATTGTACCATCTCTTCCGTATTAATGCAAACGGAATCGTTGGACTTACGTATAGCTTATAGCAGCGGTTCTCAAACTTTTTTGGTGACGCCTTTCGGCAAGCGAAATATTTGACGGAACCCCAAATTAAAAGTTTTCGTCCATCACTGTGGACCAGATATACCTATAGAAGAGCTGGTTTTTTTCTTATTATTACAAGTATATTTTCGCGGAACCCCAACAGAGGCTTTGTGGAACCCTAGGGTTCCGCGGAACACACTTTGAGAATGGCTGGCTTATAGGATCTTTATGCCACTTTCTTGAGAATCACTCATAGGGGCTATTCATAAATTACGTCATTTCAAATTAGGGGGGGGAGTCTGGACATCGGATGACGGTAGCATGAAGTAGGAGGAAATGGGGTCATTTGAAGCATGATTTTTGGATGATTACAGGGGGGGTGGGGTCAAAAATCGTCAAAAATCGATGACGTAATTTATGGACAGCCCCATAGGTAAAATAAGATTTTCGGCGTCAAGTCCAAACTCTCGTACCTACTCGTATAGTCAACTTCCGTCCTTTCGTACAGTCGCAATCAGATATATCGGAGCGGCCAAGGTGTTCACAATATCTGAACGCGCGCTCTTTCGCCTTGAAAATAGAGGCTTGCTCAGATATTTGTGAGCACCTTGGCTGCTCCTATATATCTGATGGCGACTGTACAATATACTTTTAAGTCCTTTTTTTGACAATTTTGGTGTTGGCTTGGTGTTGTTACAATACCTTAGTTCTGTTGGCTTCGTAGTAGTTCTTCAGTATGCCTTACTTAATTTATTTATTTATTTATTTAAACTTTATTGCACAAAAGAAAAACGTATCGTACAAAAGGCGGACTTAATGCCAAAAGCATTCTCTACCAGTCAACCTTAAGGCAAAGCACAGTGATTGTGGGCGGTGCTACTGCTACTACTACTAACAAAATTTTATATAAGAACGCAACGCTAATCATAATCAGAGTAACAATGCAAAATTACTAAGGGTTGATAAAGTATACCCTTTAGGCTGCGTTTCCACCAGAGATGTGTGTGTGAGGATGCGTGGCAAATTACTGACGAAATAAAATTCAGGAGGCTGATTTTTTAATTTCGATCGCTCGATTTCGTCACTCGAAAATCGGTGGATAACTGCGAAGTGCTAATTTTTGAAATACAAGCGATCGAAATTCGGAATGTAGTGGTATTGGTCACTCGATTTAAATTAGTAGAATTTAAACGCCTAGTAGTGGAGATGTCATTTAACGAAATACACGAAATCGAGTGGTTAAATTTCAAAAATCGGCCCCCTGAGCTGAGACAGGATAGGGACGAAAAAAAAGTCACACATATCAGGTTGGAACGAAGGCTTTTAAATGTGTTTCCTTTTTCAACTTATAATAGAATTGTCATTCGCTGTCTCCGTATAAATTATCAGAAGCGCGCATGTGCAACAAACTAGTTTTATTAAGGAAATAATAAGGAAAAAAACATATTAATGTGTCCCAAAATTAGTATCTAAGTGCAACAAGAGGCCAAAGTAGGTTTTTCCTGAGTGTGTTGTTTTTGAGTCTTAATTAGGCGAAGATTCTATCATTAGACTCTTAAGGCCTGTGCACACCGGCTGCGTGTGCGTGACGTGCACATGCGCGTGCGGCGTTGTAGTATGCAGATCCTTATGAGAGATGACACACCGCTTGCGTGACGTGTGCGTGTGCGGCTCCAACATTTTAGCGCACGCACACGCGCACGTCACGCTTACGCAAGCCGGTGTGGCTCGGCCTTTAAGCGTAGCAAGGCTTAAGGGGTGCACTGGTTAAGTACCAGTTCGCCGGACGATATCAGCCTGTCAGTTGTTCGGAGCTGTCAAATTTTGCGTTTAACTGACAAGCCGATAGCGTCCGGCGAACTGGCGCCATCTAGAGGTCGCCCTCCAAAGGCACTGTTTACTACTTTTCGCCTAAGCAGTACCTAGGTACTTACTAAAGTTTGAAAACAGCATTAAGATGCATAAAATTTCGAACAACATTCTATAATTTTTTAGCTTGTAAGTTTTTACTATTGTATGTATGTTAGTTTGTAAGGTATGTATCTATGGGCCTTAGTTGCCTGATAATAAATGATATTTGATTTATTTGATTTGATTTATTCCTTGAAGTGAAGACTAAGGGACCTAGTAAAGCTCCTTGTGGGACACCCCTAACCTTATTCTTTGACGTCACACAAGCGTTACTTGAATTTTAATTATGTCACGCAAAGTCATTATCGTGATATGTGCGGTACCTACTTGGATGAATGTTAATACTTAAGCGGAAAGTGGACGTCCGCTTCTTCATACAAACGTAGTCCCAAATTCCTCTTTTGATATTGCCTTTATGATGTTTCATTTGACGCCTGAACGGGCCAATTTCTATGGAAAAAGTAATGTAAAGCGGCCCGTTTTCATTAATTCTTAGAAAGCGCTGGTGGCCTAGCAGTAATAGCGTGCGACTTTCAATCCGGAGGTCGCGGGTTCAAACCCCGGCTCGTACCAATGAGTTTACGGAACTTATGTACGAAATATCATTTGATATTTACCAGTCGCTTTTCGGCGAAGGAAAACATCGTGAAGAACCCGAAATAATCCCAATCAGGTCTAGTTTACCCTCTGGGTTCGGAGATCAGATGTCAGTCGTTTTCGTAAAAAATGCACTATATAGTACACCTATTCTTGGGATTAGTTGCCAAGCGGACCCCAGGCTCCCATGAGCCTTGGCAAAATGTTAGAATAACGCGTGAATGATAATGAGGTATGAGAGGAAAAAAACTGCATAAAACATTAACAATATGTAATTCCAATAAGCATTCGAATAACGATTATATTAATACACGGTGTAACATGAGTAAACCGAAATATTTTAACAGCGTATTCCTGATCATATTTAGAGACAAAAATGTCCTATAAACTTTTTTGATATTCGCCTAGTTCCAGAGATATAATTAATTTAAAATAAAATAAGTTTTTATTGTTACATAGTGTAAAAGGCCTTTTTGATGGTGATGTTGCTGCTATGGGACGAGTCTAAATATCCTTATTGATAGATGTCAAAAAGTGACAAGTAATACTTTGCAAAAAGTAGGTACTACGAAAAAAAATTTAAAAATCTATTTTAAGTGACAAGTTTACCAATAACATTATTTTTTTATGTACAAATACATTCAGAAAATTTAAAAAACAAAACAAAAAAAAAATTTTTGTTGGCGAAATTGACCTAAACTCATATTAAATTTTTTACTTATTTTGACCTCAGAAATGCGTGGTTAAAATTATTCGGTTTCCTCATGTTACACCGTGTATACTTATAAAATATAGAATAGGTTAATACGGATAAGTGTGGCTGGCCTTCACATGGGCCTGTTTACACATTGATTACTGCTTGTTGCGAGCTCGTATTAGGTACAGGTGAACTCCTAATAAACACAAATCAATAAGTAAGAGGTCTTAGAGGTCCCAATGTGTAGGATACAGCATACAGCACACTTATCTCGCAGCCGCTCTTAACCGTATGCAGCTTACATAGAATACTTTTTTAACAATGTGTATATTTAGTATCACCTTATTGATCTTTTATTGATTTTATAGTACCACATGGTGCATGACATGATTCATTTGTAATCTATGAACTATGTAAATTTTAAATTAGTTAAAATATTTAATGAGGGGTCGCGGTAATATAGGAACCACATAGGTCGTACATATGCAGAAAAACAAAACTTTACTCATCTGTTTACCAAAATATGAAGTTAAATACCTGTTCTGACGTAGTTTTGGACTGGACCAATAATTATCTTATCTATTTTATATTTTTTTAACTTTATTTCACAAAGATATGTGTTACATTTATTTACAAATGGCGTTCTTTTCCAGTCATAGCGCCAAACAGAAACACCAAAAGTTGGTGCAAACAAAAAACAAACCATCTAATAATATTGTAGATATTTGTGTTCTTAAATTGGGTACAGAAAGGTCCCATGTTTACATCACTCAAATGGTCACTTGTCAATGTGACAACTTGATAATAAAAGTGACAGTTAGTTACATAAGCCAAATGGCCAAAACAAACATAGTTCTCTATCTAATCTTCAGGTACACACGTTCCCTTAAACCTCACATACCCAGTCGCACAGTGGTCCCCGCTGAACGCTGCCCTGTCGTCCAAAGTCACTGGGGCCATCGTAGTAGTTTCCTCTATACCCCACACCCACTCATCTTTATTCATAGTCCTGTTTGCTTTGTCCTCGCTACTCAAAGGTATCTCTGTAACTTCGTTTTCTATTACAGTTTTCGTTCTTTGATCGGTTTGTCTGAATCCGGAATTCCTGTGATTTTTATTTGCACTCTGATTTCTGATTTGATTTGTATTGTTACTTAGATTATTTATAAACGGAACTATACCGTTGTTGCTTTGGTTGTTCGAATGTCTGTGGTTATTCTGTGTGACTTTGTTATAATCATCCATTGTGATTTCATCTTGTTGCCTACGCGCATTCAAAACGTTCTGATTGTATTTTTCATCTCTATTACTATCCCTACTGCTACTTCTATTATTAGCGACATCTCTGTTAGAGTATTCATTGTTGATGTTAAAACTTTGACGTGGTATGTTTAAATTGCTTTGTTCACGTCTATTTTGATTGCCCCGTCCATCAAAAGCCATGTTGATATCCACGCTTCCTGTGTTATCATGTGAGCGTCCTTGACTATTGTAATTTATATTACTAGAGTCATTATCACTTATACCTCTATTATTTTGCGTATTAAATGATTCACGGTCGTTTGAATTTACGTGAGAGTGCCCTGGGTTCTTCTCCTGGAATCGTCTGTCATTTCTATCATTAGAACTAAATGCTCTGCTATTTGGTTCAAATTGCCCATAAGGTATACCTTGATTTGGATTTTCGTCCCTATTTCTCTCATTACTATAGTCATTATCACTTATACCTCTATTGTTTTGCGTGTTAAATGGTTCACGGTCATTTGAATTTACGTGAGAGTGCCCTGGGTTCCTCTCCTGGAATCGTCTGTCATTTCTATCATTAGAACTAAATGCTCTGTTATTTGGTTCAAATTGCCCATAAGGTATACCTTGATTTGGATTTTCGTTCCTATTTCTCTCATTACTAGAGTCATTATCACTTAAACCTCTATTGTTTTGCGTATTAAATGGTTCACGGTCATTTGAATTTACATGAGAGTTCCCTGGGTTCCCCTCTTGGAATCTTCTCTCATTTCTACCATTAGAACTAAATGCTCTGTTATTTGGTTCAAATTGCCCATAAGGTATACCTTGATTTGGATTTTCGTTCCTATTTCTCTCATTTCTGTCACTAGAAAATATTTCTCTATTATTTGTTTCATGAAATTGCCTTTGGCTATTAAAATTCTCTTGAATATTACCTTCATTCGGATTTCCATTCCATCTCCTGACATTACTGTCACTATGAAGTTGTTCATGTTGGTTTAAATTCACGTGAGCATTTTGTCCATTATATTGAACACTTTCATGTCTACTTCTATAATTAGGTTGTGCAGGCGGATTGATAAATGGCCGTTCAAATCTTTCTTGACGTGGCTCATAATTAAAATTTTGTGAAAAATCACTCGCAGAAGTAGACACTAGCAAAATTAAAATGACAAAATACATAGTTAATTCTTCAATCACATAGTTCAAATAACTGTACTTATCACTTGTTTTCTAAGTATCTTAATCATTGATAGTCTCACTGCTAACATCAAAAGTTTATATACAACTTTTAAGTCCACTTGTAAAACTTTTCGTTTGAGCTAACTTACATTTTAGTTTCAAAAAGTTAAAATTCACATTTAATCACTCAAGTTAAAAGTCTCTTTTCACTGTTTATGAACATCTTTACGTTACTAAAAGTAGTCTGTACACTTTTTGTTCAACCACTTTTTTCCACTGCGCGTCTTTGAAACTAGTTGTAAAGTATTGCAATAAAACAACTCACGCGCAGGCGCAGACCGGTACTGCGCGGGCATACCATGATGGCTAATGATGTGCGGTGATTAGTTGACGCAGATATGACACGGCTTTGCAGAACTATACAGAGTTAAATAGGATTCCGAAAAATATTTGTTATGTTTGAATGTATCATTACCTAAACTGTATGTTAGGAAGCTTTTAGTAGATAGGGTTGTCAAAATTCAAGTCATTATTTTATCTGTGGTGCACGCAAAGGGACGGCAAGTTGTGTCAATACTAATAATTGCTGAGCCGAACGGAGCCGAGTTTGCCCGAAGTGTGTGTCTCTCACTGCTTACGTACAGTCACGCTCCGAGATTGTTATGCCATTTAGGGTTCTAGCTAAATTGGACGTTCCATAGCGTAAGTATTGAACAACCTATTTAGCTAGGACTCAGAAATGGCATAAAAATCCGGTGGTGACTGCGCATACTCACTTTGTTATGATATGATTGTGGTAAATTATTTTATCGTTGCTGAAGGAAAACCACATTGCGGTTATTGGTGACGCGTGGGCAGATATGTCGATATTTCCGATTCATGAGAATTTTACATAAATTAACATGCTATTAGTATTTGATAGATAATTAATCGATAAATCCAATGATATAATGGTAATATTTGGAAGCTCGGGGCTATTTTAACTCGTATCTCTATTTAAAATGAGTGCCTAAACTAATTGTTGCGGGTTGGCATTTTAGGGGTCCTCCATTAAATTATTCATAATAGATTTCGTATTATTTATAGAATATTTAAATATTGCTTGACGGCTTAGGGCCGTTGCTAGGCTCTTTGGGTTGCTCATGATCTAACATGTGGGCGTGTAAGACGACTATTTCGGCAGCAGTAAGTAAAACAAGGGAACACTTTTAATATGCGGTGTATTTATCAAAACAAATGACACGTTAATTTCTTTCAATCATCATCATCATCATCATCTCAGCCTATATATGTCCCACTGCTGAGCACAGGCCTCCTCTCGAGCGCGAGAGGGCTTGGGCTATAGTCCCCACGCTAGCCCAATGCGGATTGGGGACTTCACATACACCTTTTGAATTTCTTCGCAGATGTATGCAGGTTTCCTCACGATGTTTTCCTTCACCGAAAAGCGACTGGTAAATATCAAATGATATTTCGTACATAAGTTCCGAAAAACTCATTGGTACGAGCCGGGGTTTGAACCCGCGACCTCCGGATTGCAAGTCGCACGCTCTTACCGCTAGGCCACGAGCGCTTTTTTTCTTTCAATAATCACAATCAATCAATCAATCAATATACCTATAGCCTACATTTAGTCAATAGACCATCTTATCTTATTTTGCCGACATTGCTTATAAAAAAAATATGCGTAATATATGTTTATATTATTATATATTTTATAATAATATAATATGTTTATAATATATTATAGTATATAATACCCATCAGACTACCGATTTCGTTGAAAACTTCTATATCTGCATATTATAAAATGAACGAGTCGTTGATTTACATATCATTGGTAGATAATAATCTCTATGAGTATCATCGATTTTAGGTATAAATAATGAATTTATCTCAGCCTACTCATCTTACACAATTATTGAATCTTTGTTTTGTAGAAATATTGCTCTTTAATAATCTCTATGAGTCTAACTGCTTTTAGGCATAAACAATTTATAATAAACCATTATTATAATGATGTAATCAAATCAATCGGCCTTGATCGCTGACGCATCGCATTTCATTTGTATCGAATTATACTTCCTTGCTACGGCAATATAGACTTTATCGACAGCGCCATCTAGTATAAATTTGGTGAAACATTTTCTTGTTTACATCGTCAATTTAATTTGATTGGAGGAAATGAAAGTTAATTTGAGCATTCCTAAAACGGGAGAAGTTGAAGGAGATCAACATTTTAGTGATTGTTATTCGTTGCCATGGCTACGTATTTCTGGATAAAGTTGTCTTGAAACTCTGGTATATAAGGTGCTAACAAATTAGTCACGGATATTATAAGAGAATACAATTAAAAAAATAAAAACTTTTTACAAAAAAAAGAAAACCGACTTCAAAAAGGATGAAATAAAATATTATCCTTTTTAAGTCTATGCGTTACCAACTGATATGTTTGAAGTCGGTGCCAAGCCAACTTTTGAAGCATACCATGGTTTTGGTGCGATTCGATAAGGATGTACGTTGGATTGCCTTACACGACGACATTGAACGTACTTTTTGTAGGTACAGTCGACGTTAAAATATGTTTACACTTTTCGTCTTATTACAAAGGAGTAAGGTGCAAAAGTGTAAACATATATTTGACGTCGACTGTACCTAAGAACACACCTCAGAACATACGATCAAACCTTCCACAGTTCGTACCATGTTTGTCGGCACGCAAGCGTGGGATTGGGACTGAAGTTATTTCCCGTCCCTTATTCAGAGGACTACATTTCAAAATATAAAACAATTCAAGGAATTTACTTTCTTGCCAAATTTCATCTAAAGCGGTTCAGTTGTTTAGCTATGAAAAGGCGACAAAGAGGCAGACAGAATTACTTACACATTTATAATAGTTATTAGTACAGTTCTAATGGGATTTATAGTCATAAAGCTGATTATTTTTGACGGGTATTGTTACTACTTGGCTTGGCACCGACTTCAAACATATCAGTTGGTAACGCATAGACTTAAAAAGGATAATATTTTATTTCATCCTTTTTGAAGTCGGTTTTCTTTTTTTTGTAAAAAGTTTTTATTTTTCCATTTTTAGTTTTAACGCATTGTTAAGAGCGCGACGCATGAATGAAAAACAACATCATGATTAACACTAAATTCGTGTACCTACTTTAATAAATATGTAATCAGGAATTTTCTCGAGTCCGACTGGGAAATTATAATTCCTGTCACTACACTAAATCCATCCTCTGCCCCGCCACTGACCCAATCCCTCAACCCCCCCGATCACTCTACCTCACAGCGCATCAACCCCTGATCCATGTCGTACCCCTCGGCCCTGAACCAGCAGCCCTTCAACCACCATTACCCGACCCCTTAACTCCTAACCCTAACCCCCGATCAGTAGCCTTACCAGCTTACCAAGAGTTTGACATCGATTTATTCGCTAGCGCGTGTAGCGTAGCTTTCTTTGCATCTCGCTCATACTTGCATATTAGTGCGAGCGAGATGCAAAAGAAGTAAGTTTCGAAGACATTAGCGTCGCTAACTTAGCGAATATGTCAATGTCAAACACGTGGTAAGGCTACACTTGCACTACATCAAATTGGCGGTGTTCGGAAGCAAATGCTCGAGTTACTTTAGAAAACACCGAAATCACTTTACACGTGCCTTTAAAAACTGAGGAGTTCCCTCAATTCCTCATGGATCCCATCATCAGAACAGAACCAAAAATAATACGTAAACACCTTGGAGGCAACTCCTTCCAAACAAAAAAATAATTACTCAAATCGGATAACAGGTGCCGGAGTAATCGCTCAACATACTACATTTAAAAAATCATCATCATTATCATCAAAACAATCATCATCATCAGGTCTACTTCATCAAAGTGGTGGTTTTCGGAAGAAAATGCTCGAGTTGCTTAAGAAAACACCCAAATCATCATGCATGTGCCTTTAAAAATTGAGGAGTTCCCTCAATTCCTCATGGATCCCATCATCAGAACAGAACCAAATTAAAATGGGACCAACTCGGAGGTAGCTCCTTTCAAACAAAAAAAGAATTATTCAAATCGGACTACGGATGTCGGAGTAATCGGTGAACGTACATAGAAAAAAAAAATAGCCACAACCGAATGCAGAACCTCCTCCTTCTATGAAATGGAAGTCGGTTAACAATTAACTTTTAACTGTAATTAAGGAACCTTTGTATATCATTTTTTTGTTTACATTCACTGAACAAAAAAAAAATATAATTAATTTTTCAAATAATCACCCCTATTAATATGTACCTGTCAAGATGTTTAACACTGTCTGTCATGTCACGTCAAAGGTTGTTAGGGTTCCGTACCCAAAGGGTAAAACGGGACCCTATTACTAAGACTTCGCTGTCCGTCCGTCCGTCCGTCCGCCCGTCCGTCCGTCCGCCCGTCCGTCCGTCCGTCCGTCCGTCCGTCCGTCCGTCCGTCTGTCACCAGGCTGTATCTCACGAACCGTGATAGCTAAACAGTTGAAATTTTCACAGATGATGTATTTCTGTTGCCGCTATAACAACAAATACTAAAAACAAAATAAAATAAAGATTTAAATGGGGCTCCCATACAACAAACGTGATTTTTGACCAAAGTTAAGCAACGTCGGGAGTGGTCGGTATTTGGATGGGTGACCGTTTTTGTTTTTGCTTTTTTTTGTTTTTTTTTTTTGCATTATGGTACGGAACCCTTCGTGCGCGAGTCTGACTCGCACTTGCCCGTTTTTTATTTTTCTTAAATGTCATTATGATTCAGCGGAAATGATAGTTTAAAGAGGTTCTAGAATGTCTAAAGAGGTCTCATTTAATTATCTTATTAACAGGGTGTTTTAACGTAGCAAATTTGTTTCCTAGTTTTCTCCAAAAAAACATAACAAAACCAATGTTGGTTCATACTTAAATGTACTCCGAGAACCGAGTACTATCAGCTGTAAAAATATCCGTGACTATTGTTAGCACCTTATATAATAGTATTTTATGCAACAGTTTTATAAGAGGGGTCAAAAAATGTGAGTGGCGTGGGTAACAATGTGAGCCGAAGGCGAACATTGTTAATAAATACGCCATGAGCATTTTTTGACTACTTATACAACGTTGCATACAATGCTTTTTCTATGAGTAGGCAATATTAAATAAAATACAAAAAAATATAAACAAAATTTTATTTATGAAAATGTCAATGTAAATTTTGGATAGTAGGTATTACTATACATATGTATGTAGCTCTTGTCTGCGACAAGCACCTATAATACCAAATATTACTGCAACCTGTAATAAGAAAAAGGAGAATTAAATAATATTCAGTTTCAATGCAAAAATATAAAATGTACATAAATATAGCTCGTTGTACTGTGTACCCTAAAAATGTGTATCAAAAATTTTTATAACATTATACCAACCTTGCTTAAAAGATAGATCTGATCCGGTGCTTCCAATTAGTCTTTGAAAATACACCAAAGACGTTTTCAGAGAATGACGAAGTTTTGTGCTCCAATCTCCACGCCATGCACTTCTCATAAGATTTGTCGTATAGGTGCTGAGATATAGTACTTAGGCAACAAATTTTCGGTCGCTGCTTGTGCTGCAGCGGATATTTCTTCAGGTGTAGAAACAATGTAGTCCTCCTTGTCCATTTTCAACACTTTTTATGAACGCAAAACAAATAGTAACGCAAAGTACTCAAAGAACAAGAAATTACCGGGAAAGGCGGGAAACGAGAAACAAACTAGTAATGTCTATGGTTATGTTTTTTTTTAAAGCCGTTACACACTACCGCACCGCACCAGGGTCGTGGTGCTGTAGGGTATAAAAGTATTTTTTATTATGTTGGTAGCAATGAACTCAGTACAAACTTGTTTCTTTTTTAATAAAAACCGTATGCATTCAATCGTTTGTTACGTTGGTAGCAATGTACCGGTATGTGCCACCTGCTACCCTGCACTAGCTTACCGTATCGTAATGTCTCTAAAACGATACAAGTGCTTTTTTGGGCAATAGACTATAGACTTTTAAGGAGTATTAATAATGTATGCCCTTATATGTTCGTTCGTGACTATGTAAATGACAGATAAAAGTACCCGAGTAGAAAAATTAAATTAAACAATCACTACACCTTATAAAACAAATTCCCCCGCCACGCGTAATTGCAATGTGTATATACAATTTTACTGAATTTAAGGCTTAAAATGCTGGTTTATCCTAAAAGTCCACTCAATCTGTTTGCTACAATCACCGCGATAATATTTTACACACCGAACGCCGTAAAAATATCTGACACGATCTTATTTGTAGAGCAATAGGAGTGTGTCACATATTTATGCGGCGTTCGTAGAGTAATACCTACCTAAGCAGAAAAAAGTAATTCAAAACCAAAAAAAGTAAGACAATGTTGGCACTGCATAATTTGTTTTCCTACTCGTCGACTATAATTCTTGAATTAAGATTTCTTATACCAAACTTCAATTGGGTATTTTTAATGTATGGGCTCCCAACTCAACTATAATATTCATTACGATACAGTTTAGTCAACTATAATGAAATTGACCAATCACAGCTCTCCGCGATCAACAGGACGAAACAAAACCAAAGCTCAAATTAATTATTTATTTTAGGTTATACAGTAGAAACAATTGGTTCATAAGTCAGAAACGCGCATGTGACACCCTTAAAATAGCAACATCCATAGACTACGAAAACCACTTAGTGTTGCTTGTTAGTCTCTATAGGCTACGGTGGCCAAAATCGAGAAAATAGTCTAAAAAATTAACTTAGCGCGGAGCAAGTACCAGGGCCTCATGAGTTACGAGAAGGTGTCGTTACCAACACGCTGGGCGCGGCGGCGGGGGCGCGTACCAGTATGAAGGTATCGCGGCTGCCTGCGTATCTTAGCTGTGTATACTTTTGGTTTGGTTTGTTTGTATGATTCTACTAGTGTAAAATATTATTTTTGTTGGCTCGTAGAAAAAGTATTGTATACAATAGTGATATAATCAAGCTTTTCAATCTCGTACCTGAGTTAGGCAACTCAGCAAGCTTCGTTGCCTAAACACGGTACTCGACTGAAAAGCTCTCTATTATATCACGATTGTATAAAATACTATTGTAAAATAGTAAATTCCTTTTTATAAATAAACACGCTGAGATAAGTTATTTATTGGTAATTTTACTCCTACGATTTATAAAAGTACTAAGTTTTATTTACTTATTTTTACATAAATACAAGACGCGCTAGTAAAATGGCCAACATTATCTTACTTTTTTGGTCTTGAATTACGATTTTCAGTATATATTAATACAGGGACTGTACAAAGTAGGTATGTACAATCAAAACACGCTCATTGTTTTCGTCATATATGTTCCGATATGACATGTGTCTAACGACGTGCTGTCAAGGGGGAGGCTGTCAGTTGATATGCTCATTCGTGTTATTTAAAATGTATTCGTGGTAGAAGTAAGTAATCAATGTTTTGATATTCGACGTTCGAACCTTCGCTCGGGTTACACAAAACCATAACAAATTATACACTTTAACCTTGCCCAAGAATCACTCTATTCATAACTGAAAACCGCATGAAATTCATCATCATCTCAGCCATAAGGTGTCCACTGCTGAACATAGGCCTCCCCCTTGGACCTCCATTCGTACCGGTTGGAAGCGACCCGCATCCAGCGTCTTCCGGCGGCCTTAACAAGGTCGTCCGTCCATCTCATCATGAAATTCACTTGTTCATATTTTGTTAAGGTTTTGTGTAAGTAACCCGAGCGAAGCCGGGGCAAGTCGTTTCGTTAACATAAAGTAATTAACTTAATTAACATGTAAAACGATAATGTACATGTCATTACGATAATGATCGTTATAAATAAATTAATAGCTTACAAATTATGTAATTGGAGAGTTCATTAAACAAATTTTTGGTGTATTTACAAATAAATAAAAGGCATATTTGCCTTATCAGCCAAATATAGTCCTAAATTTAAGTGTCATAAGGGACTATTTTTCTTGTAAGTTTCCAATTTCAACATTGTTTATTGTTTTTAACTTTTTAAATGATAAACTAGAGGATTCTGACCGTCTAGCACGAGTTGCGTTCTCGCGCGCGAGTCCATCCTTGATGTCACGCACGATGTATGAAATCGCCCGCGCGAAGGCACCTCACGCTAGCAGGTCTGGTATAGGAAATAGGAAATCATAGCTCATATAAGTTTTGATGGTTAATAGGGGGCGTAAAACCAGGCAACTAGAAGGAGGCAAAAGATATTATGGTGCGCCGCGCGAAACTTGTGCCATGTTTTTCATAGCATTTGTCCTTGAATGAAACTTGTAAAAACTTTGTATATAAACCACAATTCTGCGTTAGCCCCCTCAAGAGTACTGCCGTTATTAGGTCCAAGTATTTCGTTTCTTTTTTGGAATTTCATAAATTTTTCGACCATAACTATTCTAAAAGCAGACTTATAAAAGATTGTATAACATGTGATTCTATAAATTTGCGAAAAGGAAGGATAAAATTACTACCCACATCGTATATAGGATTCAAACTTTATAACATGCACTTAAGGTCGAATTTCTATTGGCAGATGAGGGCGCCGTGACCACGGACGGGCTGCTCAGCGCCCTGGCCCGCCTGCGTCGCACCCCTCACCCCCACCCGTCCCCTAACCCCGCACGTACCGTAAGTATTAAAAAAATCTTTAATTTTAATTTCAATATTAGCTATACTGTCCTCGTGTTGTAGTTGGACCTTGTCTTCGCCTCGGCCGGCTACTGCGCTCGGGCAATATGGCTTATGTAAGTACTGTTTCTGCAGAAAAGTAGGTACTTACTTTCATTTATTGCGAATTCGTTGACATTACTTTTATGTCGTTTGTGTTACCGTGTACAAGATGTAGTGAATTATTCTTATCCTTCGTATTTTCTCGGAAACGTTCGCGTTTGTCATGCTACTTCAGTCAACCTCAGTACTTTTTGTACCGGGACTGACTGAAATAGCAAGACACGTTCGTACGTTTCCGTGCAAGTTCAAAGGAAAATAATTAAGCACTAGGTACATCTGTAGCTACAAAATGCCTCTGTTTGCGAGTGCTCAAGTAAATAGCAATTTCCCATTTTCAATCAACATGTCAACTAAGTAATTAAAATTCTGATAAATAACCGCTGTTCAAGCCGCACACACGAAGGCAACGGAAGTATTTTATAAGCCTGGAGCAGGGACGTTGCGGATGCAGATTCTTTGACATTCGCGGATGCGGATGCGGAAATTTAAAGGCTCACATCAACGGATGCGGATGTCTAGATTAGGTAGGTACTTTAAAAACGTCAAATAATAACTTTTTTGTAATTATTATAAAAAAACGAATCGTTCAGTAAGTATTTGAGCAGGAATATAGGTGCGTTATATTTATATATTGTTGCTTTTGTGTTTTTCTACCACTCGAGACGACCTGGGGTTGACTTTTGTATGTCCAAGTTAAATAAAACGAGGTCTACATTCAGCAGCAGCAATATATAAACAGTACCATGGCCGACTTTTCTTGATCTAGACGATTGCGTTATAGATAATGACGATGAAATAATAGAAATTACCTAGCACTTACGCCGCCGCTAAGACGTTCCTGTACCGACAATTGTTCGTCATCCGCATCCGCATAAGCTCTGCATCGATTTTATGCGGATGCGGATGCAGATGCGGATGTTGCAAATAATGTGGAAGTTCCGCGGTTGCAGATGCGAATATTCGCAACATCCTTGGCCTGAAGCTATGCGGAAATTGAAACGCCTGTATAAAATGTCACGGCAATAATGCTCCTCTCATTTAATCTCTTGCTATTCAGAAAGCTCCAGGCGTTGTTTAATAGTGGCAATTTCTGTACCTCACAAAGGGGTATAAGGGTATGGTTTTATTTTAATGCTTTGTAGTGAAAAAACGTGCATTTAAAGCGCTTTTGAAGTTTAAATGACAATTCAATCTAATATTTAACACTTCAGCGAAGTTTTCATACATAATGTCACCTTAAATACCTAATATTTTGCGCAAAAAAGCAAACAAATATATGAATTCTCTTATAATTTCACGAATAATATCATGTCCACTCGACACAAACTTGTTTATAATAAATTAAAAATTAATATATCATCAGTATCATTACAGGCCTTTCCGTCTATTGCAGACGATTTATGCATTGCTGTTAAAGGGGCCCACTGATTAACAGTCCGCCGGACGGTATCGGCCTGTCAGTTAGAACAAAATTTTGACAGTTACAACAACTGACAGGCCGATGCCGTCCGGCGGACTGTTAATCAGTGGGCCCCTACAACGGGTTTGGTGACTGTGGAGGCCGATGCGTGAGAGGCACGTCCTCCCACATTTTTGGCAGAGAAAGCTCATGCCGCCTGAGGTTCCAGTCCCCATAAAAAAAGTAAAATTGATATAGTGTCCAAAAATTAGTCGGGCCCTGGAGGGAAACTACCTTAAATCCTTAACTTGGCTCATTTTACTTAAAGGAGATATTCCTTTATTTTTAAAATGAAACAAAACTGCATTCAAAGCTTTTTCTCTTTTCCATCAATTTTCAATTCAATCTCTTCAATTTCAATTTGACTCGTCTAAAAAAATCTTCAGTACAATATTAGATTTTATGGATATTTTTTACGACAGACTAGTGTAAGACCTAATGTTTCTTGGAGAAATGTTATCATTAACATTAACTGTATCGACTAGTAGAATAAAATTGCGAATGTTTATTTTCTGGAATTTATAAATAGTCGGTTCGAGTCCCGGGCGAGGCAAGCAAATTTTAGAAAATCTATGAATGCAGTTTTTTTCTTTTTAAAAATAAAGGAATGTCTCCTTTAAGTAAAACGAACCAACTTCCAGGGCTCGACTTATTTTTCCACACTGTATAGTATATAGTATTCATAGAAACGACCTTTTCAATGGAATAAAACGTGGTTGTTATATCTTTATCCTCTAGCCGCCCATACGTCAAACCTTGCCAAGCAAAATTAATTTTTATTTTGTCAACACAAAGTTCAAATTAGAATGGAACAGGAGACCTTTTTATAGGTCTCTGGGCGGGTAGAGGTTATTGACTCCCAACACTCTCAATCGCAAAATACGTGTTTTTCTACCACTCGAGACGACCTGGGGTTGACTTTTGTATGTCCAAGTTAAATAAAACTGGGTCTACATTCAGCACTAACAAGTATAATTCCAATGTAATCCAACAACGTTAGGAATCCGTGACCTGTGCTTACAGTATCCTTTCTAATGATTGTTATTAGTCTACAAAATGTCAAATCGTATTTGTTTACTTACTAGTTACTTAGTCTGTATTCATCCCAGAGCTTATGTATTATAATTTTCGGATTTTCTTGGCATGGATGGAGTATAGACTAGTAGTCGCATAATAATAGGACAATGTATCGATATCATTAGAGTTTATTTCTTTTTAAAAGTGTAGAAAGTTTTTATGGCTGATTTTAGCGATATTAAGGTAGTTGAAAATCGGCGATATTTTGTAATATTGTACATAAATATCTTCTTCGACGTTTCTCGTAAAAAATCGTGTGGGTATAATTATAGGTCTACTAGTGTCCCGCCCCGGCTTCACACCGGTTACACAAAACCTTAATAAATTATACATAAATCTTCCTCAAGAATCACTTTATTGATAGGTGAAAACCGCATGAAAATCTGTTCAGTAGTTTTTGAGTTTATCGCGAACATACATAGAGACAGATGCGGCGGGGGACTTTATTTTATAAGGCGTAGTGATAAGGTATTTACTTGTATCCAGAATTAGTGACGTAAGTATGTGAATCGCCTAACACAGCGGTTCTCAAACTTTTTTGGTGATGGAACCCTTTCGGCAAGCGATATATTTGACGGAACCCCAAATTAAAATTTTTCGTTTATCACTGTGGACCAGATACCTATAGAAGAGCTGGTTTTTTCGTTATTATCGCAAGTATATTTTCGCAGAACCCCAACAGAGGCTTTGTGGAACCCTAGGGTTCCGCGGAACACACTTTGAGAATGGCTGGCCTAACATATCTTCAGAGCGAGACACACAGATGCCAATCCAATCAAATTTTATACACAATTTTGCACGTTCCGTAACAGGGTCCCGTATTAACAAAACAGACCCAATAGTAAGGTCTTATATTCTCCAGAAAGGCTTAGTTGACAAGACGATTCAATTCCACCAGGCTTTGAAGGGATTTTGGTAAATACCCAATGTAAATACTGGGATTTTAATGATTGAGGTACGTTTCTCTTTACATTGTTATAAATGAGTTGTATTGAGCTGGAAACATTGTAAATTATTAATAATTGAGAGACGATTTTATATAAATTGTTTGGGAACAAAAAAAAAGTGCGAGTCGGACTCGCGTACCGAGGGTTCTGGACTATTTTAGTATTTTGTTGTTATAGCGGCAACATATGTAAATACAGCATCGGTGATAATTTCAACTGTCTATCACGGTTCATGAGATACGGCTTGGTGACAAACAGACCTTTTTAACCTTTGGGTGAGGACCCTAAAAGGATTTGTGCTATGTTTGTGCAAAACATGTTTTTTCGAGATTTGTATGGGATTTTGAACTAGGGATGAAAAATCCGGAGAAAATCAAATGTTTTTTTCGAGGTTTTTACAAATTTTTATTTGCGGTTTTTTCAAGTTTTATTCAGAAAAAATAAATACGTCAATACACAATGCCACTGATGAGTCATGACAATCTCAAAGTCAATACAATGCTAGAAACTAACACATTTAGACGTGCAACCTTAACCCACTACCTGACACCTGTTAAAATTCCTAATTATGTAGGTATATTGTATAATACAGAAGTATAAAAACTTGTTTTTTCGGCTTTATTCCTTTTTTTTGGAAATATCGTAACTGAAATTTGCATTGTTTTTTTTCGAAAGTTACATTAAAAATACGAGCCGTTTTGAAATTTTCCCGTATTTTTCCGGATATTTCCAACGCTATTTTCAACAACGCGCCAGGCGGGACGTTATGGAAACTCAAAAAGCCTAATTGGTAATTTTCCTTGTGTCCGGTATCGGAAAACTCTTTAAAAACCGCGATTACTATTAGGCCCAAAGTTTTAAAAGCTTTCCATTTAAAGGCAATACAAACTTTCGTTATGATTACAGGGTGCTTAGCCAAGATGCTAACCGCTCGCTAGGCAGCGAACGATAAGCTAATGTCTTTCTGTCGCAGTAATATGTAAGAGTGATAGAGAAGAGAGATTACCGTTTCATTCGCCAGTTTCTCAAAAACTTGTAACTTGTAATACAAGTGGAAGTCCCTTTCTAACAATGTCAAAAAGTGACATCCGCTTGTATTATTATTAACAAGTTTTTGGCGCAAAAATATGTGACTCGCTCTTATGGCTCTACAAATAACATAGTGGGCCCCATTCGGATTTTGTAATAGACATCTATTAGACATCTTTTAGTCATCACCAAGATACGATAACGATATGTTTAAGATTTAACCTGTCAAATTTGATATTTGCGCGATTCTGGGCATACTCTTGAACGATTTCCACAGGATATGCCTTAGAGACCCAATTCACATCTAATAGATATCTTACTCTATCTAACGTAAAAGTGACATTGGTTGCCCGAATTGCGCTGCAAGAGAGAACTAGTTGATATCTAAACTATAACGTATCTAGAATGGATTTAGTACGTGTCGTCTCTTGTGAATGTCTTGAAGTTCGAATACGGCAGTGTGTCAGATATTTTAACGGCCGTCGTTTAGTTCGTTGTGTAACATTATTATTGCAGGTGACTACATTAACCAGCTCGATTAAGCCCAAAGGAGCTTAGAGCTTGATATTGGCACCAAAACTTGGCACAACATTGCACCTTGGCAAATGACTCGGGCTGTGTGCCAAATGCAACTTTAAGCTCGGCTGTATTTGTTTTTTAACCGACTTTTGCGAAAATTACATTAAACCTTTATTAAAAAAAAAACATGAGTGAAACCGATATGAAAACGGAGTTTTTAAAAAGTCGTAGTGCTTTCTGATACACAATACGGCTGCCATAAATTTAATTAGCGATATTGAAGCCTTTCTCGAGTGACTGTATCTATCGATTTGAATCCTGTGCTATAACCGCAAAAATCGAAGTTCTCAAATTGCGGGCCGCTTTCTCTGTCACTCTATTCCGCCTTCATTGAAGTAAAGAGAATAAAGATGCCCGAAATATGCAAAGTTCTGTTTTCGCGGTGAGGCCCCTGAGTTTTTGTCTTTCGCTTTGCATTGTTTAATGCCTCCTCTACACGATGTGCCAGCGCCGGCCACTCCAAGGGACGCAGCCATGCGGTAGAATGACATAGTAATATCACTTGCTCCCTCTAACGCATAAACGCGTCCCTTGGAGTGGCCGGCGTTGGCCCATCGTGTAGAGAAGCCATAAGCATTTTAAGTCAAAAATGTGACAGTTAGTCAGTTGTACGTAGGAAGTGGCTACCTCAATAATTTTCTACAATTTCTTGTCGGACTATAAATATTAGAGATGCAACGGATAGTTGTTTGGCCGGATACCGGATACCGGATATTCGGACTCATTTCTAGGTTCGAAAATCAATGGAATTATTAAATAATTGTTTTAAAATAATGAACAAGTACGATTATGACCGTGTCTGTTTCTTAAATCCAATTTGTTTACTCTGAAGTCAAGCAATGTTACTATCCGGTATCCGTATAGTTGGTCACTATCCGGTATCTGGCCGGATAGTAAAATAATGGCCGGATAGGCCGGATATCGGATAGTAACCGGATATGCGGTGCATCTCTAATAAATATATTCTCTTTATCGATCACAATTGTAACCTGCGATTAGTTGCTATCCGAACATTAACTCAAATGCCACGGCAAATGTTTTGACAGGTTGACAGGTCATTTCTGTTTGGCCGGCGTCCGCGGTACCGCGTATTTGACGTTTTGACAGCTCTCCTGTCAATTCCGCGCTATTTACCTCAAGAAAATACCTATTATAGTCCTGTCACCAATAGATAGCTTAATTTATATACGGCGCGATTCGGGAAATGAATTAGAGATTCACTAGATATGAAATAGTAAAGATATGTGACGTTCCATGGCAAAAGGTACCTTATGGCGGCTGGCGCTTACGCTATTATTAACGCCGCTCTAATTTTCAGCCGTGGCAATGGTACCGTTTGTCGTGGAGTGTCACATACCTTATTTCATATCTAGTGAATCTCTAATTCATTTCCCGAATCGCGCCGATAGTTTTGGGGAACTACTATTAAAATAACTTTACTGCCGTATTCGAACTTCAAGATATTCACAAGAGACGATACGTACTAGATTCATTCAAGATACGTTATAGTTTAGATATCAACTAGTTCTCTTTTGCAGCGCAATTCGGGCAACCAATGTCACTTTTACGTTAAATAGAGTAATATGTACCTATTAGATGTGAATTGGATCTCTAAGTCATATCCTGTGGAAATCGTTTAAGAGTATCTCCATAATCGCGCAAATGTCAAATTTGACAGGTTAAATCTTAAACATATCGTTATCGTATCTTGGTGATGTCTAAAAGATATCTAATATATATCTATTTCAAAATCTTAGTGTTTTGCTTTTCCGCCCAACTTTTATAATCATTTCACTTGACAACCAACTTTTCGGTAAGCTTTTGTGCAACTGTAAAAATACCGGACAAGCGCGAGTCGGACTCGCTCACCGAGGGTTCCGTACTTTTTTAGTATTTGTCGTTATAGCGTTAAAAATTTCACCTGTCTAGCACGGTTCATGAGACACAGCCACATGGTGACAGATAGACGGACGGTCATACGGACAATGGAGTCTTTGTAATAGGGTCCCGTTTTTACGGAACCCTAACAATGGAAAATTCTACTTTTTATCCCCGACTAGAAACCTTGAATGCATAAGTGATTTTAGCGATACGCTATCTAGTCGGTCAGTAGGCCAACAGCACAAGGCCATGGGGTTGTACCACCCCTATATCTAGACTGGGGTTTGGGAGGGTTAACGGCTTAGCTCAGTTGCTATCACAGACCTAGGGTTGCCAACGTTTTTTGTACACAAATATAGTATGTTTGTCAAAATATTGCGGAAAATATAGTATTAACTGGGAAAATTTAAAAAAAAAAATTAGGACAGTCATTTTTGAGGCGAATTGCGGCGTTTAAAAATCCAACTCGCTTACGATGCGATATCGGTGACACATATACATTTTTTGGTACATATTTAATATTTATATACATTTACATTTTTAGTTTTAATGCTGTGTCGATAGATGGCAGTAAAACTGTGACTACAAGATTTACTATAACATTAACCCTCTATACTATTTATTCTCTTTGCTACTATTACCATTTAACCTAACTATCTTAACCCTGATCCCATCTCGATTAAGGGCTCATTAAACGAAGGGGCCCGTCGGTACCTATGTTAGCTTGGACATTGTTGGCGTCACTTGCGGTTAGTTACGTTCATTGCCAAAGGCTTATTAGATTAAACTAGCTACCCGCCCCGGCTTCGCACCGGTTAACAAGTTATACACCTAGGCCAGCGCAAACCGGCGGAACGCAGCGCAGATCACTTTAAAATTATCAATGTATTTTCTTTCCCATTTCAATTACCTTCTGGTATAAATTTAAATGCTTTGAGACCGATCTCGGAGCACCACGGAGGATTGTTACGCCGCGGCATCGAGGAGCACGCCAGAGGATACCGCGGCGGTAGGCGGCGGCATGCCGCGGCATCCCGCGGCATGCGCCGAGGCCTCCCGAGTGAGCCGGAGTAGCGCCGGGACGACGGGGGAGAACTCGTGCATACTAGTCACTAATCCCTTGTGATAGAGTACACGCGGCGGCATGCCGCGGCATCCCCCGGCCTGCGCCGAAGTGCTCCGTGGTGCGCCGACCACGAGCGCCGGGCTGTGCGGGCGCTCGCGGTATGTCGGGGGATTTTACCACGCCGGTGTGCGCTGCGCGGCGTAAATGCTCCTTGGTGATCTGCGCTACGCTCCGCCTGTTTGCGCTGGCCTTTAAACTTCCAGGTAGAAAATGGACCAGCCAAAATGTATGAAACAGGCAAATTATTTTTCGCGAGTTCGGTGTTGGTCCCATAGTAAAAGTTGCTCAGTATAATCCCAAAACCTCCCTGGCAACGAGAATGTACTTATTTTTTGGGGGATATATGTTTATTTATCGTAGCGTGGAGAACTTACAGATCAGCAGGCGTATTATGGATGGCTTTATCCACACGATAAAATAACTGTCACTTTTTAACACCGTGAGATATAAAGTGACGAACACCGTTTTATCACGCTGTCACGTAGACTGTTATATCCGTACAGTATCGTATCGGTGTGACATTTTATTATCTGTTCGAATTGCTGTTACCCATAGGGTGCGAGGGTTCGAGAAAACGTATAGTATAATAAGGTATTTAGTTTAAATTAGCCCCCACCGTCCCATGTCAAAACTTATCCTATCTGTAAAGTTGATCGACTGTTACATGCAGGCCTAACTTTCCTCATTAAGAGGAAAGGGGGCTTCTCCATACAAACGTAGTCCCCATTTCCCTCTCTGGATATTGACATTATGGGAAATATTTTTGAGTTTTTTGATTATTATAAGAATTACGAGCTAAAAACAACATTAAACTTTACACTGAAGTGTTTCACGTCACTCCGAAAAATTCATTATTACGAGCCGGGGTTTGAACCCGCGACCTTCGGATTTGAAAGTCGTACGCTTGTACCGCTAGCAGGCGTGGCTCACTCCGCGATTTCGTCGCTTTGTTACACGTAGCTAAAAGTACATCCGCTCCACACCAATTTTGGTGGCTAGCCATAGGGCCCATAAGCCGCGCGTGGCGCTGTCGCCACCTCGCGGCCATATGAGTCTTCTGTACCTAGGTACCTAGTATTACTATTATTTATTATGTGCCGCTAGGCCACCAGCGCTTTTCTTACTTACCTACTTAAAATAATTAATTAATCATATTAGGTACTCAGTAATTAAATAGCAAGGATCCATTTCCACTTCCCATTAATGTCATTATAATGTACTTTTCTCTGTAAAATTCCTTTTATCAGCCTCCAGAGATCTGTGCCAATCGAATAAGATCAATTGCACCCAAGATATTACGGGCGGTGGCATCGCCTTTTAAATCAGGTTCATTAAGTTATTGGAAAATAATCAGGACAAGTGTCACAGTTCCTGATCCTTGGTTTATTTTTACAGGAAGGAAAGTATAGGTGTGAATACGTTCAGCAGTTTTCGGGTTTATCGGGAACATGCAAACAGATAAGCGCGAGGGACTTTGTTTTATAAGGTGTAGTGACCCCTTGAAGAAAAGGGAGTAACCCCTTTATGCGGCTAAAGGCCCAATCAGATTCATCCAAGTATATATACTTCTGACTGAAGGCTTATGGCGCCCCCTGGCCATCCCTAAGGTAGAACAGTATGGTTCGACCTTCTTACTGGATCATCTCAGGTGATACCGAGCTAGCGAGAGAGATGGCGCTGCCAATCAATACTAATATTAAAAAATTAAATTATATTCAGAAAATATTGTTTAGTTTATAATTTATATAGTAGTGTTTTTACTTGAAATAAAAACAAAATCGAAATATTTTCTGAAGATACTTAGTGTAATTTGTTCTGATACTTCTAATAAAACCCGGATTTTGATAAAGCTATTCCAAGCTACTGAGCCATGAAACTAGATAAGACACCTGAATAATTCAGACTGTAGCGTTTGTGGATCCGGTTCCAAATTCAGCTTGTTGGTAGTTCGGACATTCTAGTACACTTCAGTAAACTAGATACACACTGGTATGCTACGCCCACAGTAGGTAGACATCTACATAGGTCAATAGATAAATTTTGCAATAGCCAAATATGAAACAAAGAGGTCTATTACAGGTCTACCTTATTAGGAGGTATATGCTTTTTAGGGTTCCGTAGCCAAATGGCAAAAAACGGAACCCTTATGGATTCGTCATGTCTGTCTGTCTGTCTGTCTGTCTCTTAGGTCTTCAAAAATGATATTGAGGTTTCTAATATAATTTTTTTCTAAACTGAATAGTTTGCGCGAGACACACTTCCAAAGTGGTAAAATGTGTGTCCCCTCTGTAACTTCAAAAAAAAAGAGAATTCTAAAACTAATAAAAATATATGATGTGCATTACCATGCAAACTTCCGACGAAAATTGGTTTGAACGAGATCTAGTAAGTAGTTTTTTTAATACGTCATTTTTTATCGCAATTTTATTATGTTACTTGCTGCTACGGAACCCTTCATGGGCGAGTCCGACTCGCACTTCGCCGCTTTATTCATTCATTTATTTATTCCTTTATAAAACATAGTTTTACATGTCAATCACAGTATATCATACTTACAACTATTTGCTCAGAGACTATTTGTATCTAAATTACTCGTTTTAAAACTATAGATATTTCCATAGACAATGTTTGACGGAGGAACATGTTATACCTATCTTCTTTTGGATATCACGGGCCTATAATCCCGGTTTTTTGATAGGCTTGCGTGGGGACACAGATCCAACACGTAGAGGCCCCTTGGAGAGCTTTAATGTCATGTAGAACGCCTGCTGGAACCCGTTCACAGGTGCAACAATAGACACCCATGACACCGGTCTCAGCAGGCATTGGGACTACTTATTGTAGCAAAAGTGAATAGTATACCGGTCTATGGATTGAAGTTTGGGTGGACAATGAGACTGGGCTATTGTAAAGAGTTCGGATACCTATCTTTATTATTACGTTACGTATTGTTACGTTACGTCCGAATTGTCCTGATAAATATATATTAACTCACATTATAGACGGGTCTAACGCGAATTATATTCAATTACCTTGATTTACCGACGTTTCGACGTTGATTTACGGGTGTCGTTTAGATGCACAAATCTCTGTTTTGACATTTTGCTGGGACATCAGTCAGCCGCGACCACGACCAGTGAAACCTGTGTCGAAACGTCGGTAAATCAAGGTAATTGAATATAATTCGCGTTAGACCCGTCTATAATGTGAGTTAATATCTGATAAATATATGTTGATTCGGCAGACATTATCTAAATTGGAACATTCCATTTTGTTAATTGAATCAACTATTATCGAAAACGGTATGTTATATATTTACCTACATGGTGTGATTTAGTTAAATTTGCTTGTGGACTTGTCCCATAAGGGAGTTGGGACGACGTTCAGCTTTCAATTGAAATAGAACTTATTAAACTAAATATATTATAGCATTTACTTTATTGTAATTATTATACAACGACGTATTTTGATTCAATTACATCTAGTCTCCTGTTTGGATGGTTTATTTGTAATAGTTTGTAGGAAAGATAATATAAATTTTTATACGTACCATTATATAAGTAAGGAAATCTTGTCTGTGTATGGATGCGTCCAAAGTTAAAACGGCCGTTTTTGCTTTGAGTTCATAGAATGACGAATTCAGCAACATAAAAACTAGTTTGTTGTAAAGTGTCATTCTATGGAATGGAACTAACTATGTAAACAAACCGTTACCGCCATATTGAATTGTCTCTGTATGATGAATTTTGCTAGTGAGTTTTGTTTACATAGTTAGCAAGTTCCATAGAATGACACTTTATTCAAATAGGTAGTTATTTGTTTTACAAGGGGGCAAAGTTGTTGTTTAAACGCTCGTGCTAATATTGATACCCGAGCAAGCGAAAGATTCCAAAATTGAACCACGAGCGTAGCGAGTGGTTCGAAAAATGGAATCTTGAGCGTTGCGAGGGTTAAACAAAATTTGCGTCCGAGTGAAACACAAAATTTTTCACCACACCAAGCTGAAGCAAATATTAAATGTATTAAAATCAAACAAAATCAAACCAAATCAAATCCAAATGAATGTTATTAAATATTTATCATCCAAAATCATCATTTAAGTAATTTCTACCAGCAAACATAAGAAACCAACTCAAAATTTGCATTTGATTACTTTGTGTCACATGTGAATAAAATGCAAATTTGCTATCAGTTTTTGAAGTGCAAAGTAAGCCTTTCCGAGCTGGTGTGGTGAAAAGGTATGTACCTACTTAAATACAAAATACTTTTACAGTAGGTACGTAGCGGCCCCCATTTTTTAAATATCTTTCGTTATATTTAAATAATCGCGATTATTTACTGTGCAGTGTGCATGTTGATTGGCTCTTAAATATGGCGGTCCAATTGCTATTTTCCTTATATTATAACTGATGGTCCCACAGGGAAAAATTGGGAAAATTGAAAAAAACGGAGATTTAATTTACAATCTGTTTGTCCCGTTCCTGATTATCTAAAGACTTCTTTGTTTTAAATAAAGGTAATATCTGTTTTATTATTCATTTACTTACTGAATAAAATTTCTTCAAGAGGCTACTGGCTTAAAAATTACCCTCCCCGGCTCCGCATGGGTAAACCTTAACAAATTGGGGCATTATCTATGAAAAGGGACCTTATTGTCGATGGCGTTTACGCCGCACAGCATCGAGCGGCATTGTTTTATATCGGAGCATCGTTAATAATGGCGTAAGCGCCATCGACAATAAGGTCCCTTTTCATAGATAACGTCGCAATTATATACCTAAACCTTCCTAAAAATTACTCTATTGATAAGTAAAAGTCGCATGAAAATCCGTACAGTAGATTTTAAGTTTATCGCGAACATACATACACACGGACAGACAGACGCAGCAGGGAAATTTGTTTTGTAAGGTGTAGTTGATACCTATGCGAGTAGGTATAGCTCGTCATAATCAAAAATCAAAATCAAATATCATTTATTATCAGGCAACTACTACTACACTACTACTAGGCAGGCATTTATAATGTTCGACTCACTCGAATAATCCATGGGAGCAGCTAGGATATAGGGCAGGTTTAATAGTTAATTGGGGCACCGTTAAATATTTAATGTGTAATTAAGGGATTCGGAAATAGAGGGAACTTTTACAAAAAAGATTTTTGGGTCAAACAGAAAACTGTGTTACGTCTTTCCTACGCGTCGATGGCGCTTACGCCATTATTAATGATGCTCCGATATAAAATGCTGCGCGACGCTGTTCGGCGTAAGCGCCATCGACAATAAGGTCCCTTTTCATAGATAATGCCCCAATTTCCCATACAAACCGTCCCATTTCCTTTACCTTTTTACACTGTGGGCTTATCATTGGCACAACTATCCTGCGTCCATTGGCCCGGTAAACCGCGTTAGCCGCCCGACCGGCCACGGGTTCAAATCCCGGTAAAAAACTACTTGAAGGCGTCTTTTAATAGAATATTGTGGGGTAAACTTTAATCTGAGGACTTCTTTGACCGGTGTACAGTCAGCTGCAGAAGTTGCTGAACGGGCCAGGAGTTCAAAATGATATAGACTCGACTTTATTGTCGAGAAAATAACTGCCCGATTCGATTTTTAAGATACGTCAATAAATAGATCTAAAAACGATATTATAAACGATTAGATGTGTCAAAAGACAAGAGTGACGTTTTTGTTTGAAGAAACGTCATTTTTGGCACTGACGTATGTAATCCACATCGTTTCTAGATATCATAAAGTTCGAATGGGGCCGTTAGAGCGTGCCAAGGTAATTTTGAGCACCTCGCCCGCTTAGCAACTTCTGCTGCTGATTCTACAGGTCTGTAGATAAAAAACGTATCGAAAAAACTCATTATGGGTTGTCAAAAAGTTTTTTTTTGGAAGCCCTTGTAAAGCTACTTATGTACATTTCCTAATTTTTTTGTGCGATCGGATCAATTGTTAAGGGGCCCACTGATTAACAGTCCGCCGGACGGTATCGGCCTGTCAGTTAGAACAAAATTTTGACAGTTACAACAACTGACAGGCCGATGCCGTCCGGCGGACTGTTAATCAGTGGGCCCCTTTAGAGAGGGGATACGTTTATATGGATTTTAGATGATTTGTCGTGTAAGCGAATATGAAATACCTAGTGTGGTATAAAAAAAAAACATTCATCTTATGAAAACCCAATCTGTCAATCTCTGATCTGGCAATCTGTTTGACCCAATGGTTGACTGGTAGAGAATGCCTTAAGGCATTATGTCCGCCAATTTTATTTTTTTTATCGTACAATAAAGTTTAAATAAATAAATAAAACCTGCCAAAGAAACTTAAGGACCCCTCAATACCTCATTTAATCGTAAGGTATACGGTGAACTCACTCAGGCCCTCTTAAGAGGGTCCCGGATTAGGGGGACGGGGTCAAGAGAGGGGTAAGAGCGGATTTTGTATAGGCAACTATAGGGGTATGCAGGGTAAGTACTATTAGCTTATGGACTATACCCTGTATCTTTAGGTACTTAAATAAAAGTAAACATTTTGTATTACATTTTCGGGTAGTTATAACATTTATTGACTAACCAACCAAATACAAAACCACCTGTATCTGTCACTGAACGACCTGGCCCCTATTTCACCAACGTGACAGGTGCGAC
The DNA here is from genome assembly GCF_963556715.1 of Cydia fagiglandana. Classification (NCBI taxonomy): domain Eukaryota; kingdom Metazoa; phylum Arthropoda; class Insecta; order Lepidoptera; family Tortricidae; genus Cydia; species Cydia fagiglandana. Next base: position 5,086,838 of record NC_085950.1, on the reverse strand, counting down.
AATTCGACAAGTCTCATTGTTGCTGACATCACAGGCATCCATGGGCTACGGTTATCACTTACCATCGGGCGGGCCGTATTCTTGTTTGTCATCATCATAGTATTATTTTAAAAAACTTTATTATATCGGCAAAAAACAGGTATTTCTCTTGCGATGTTTATGATGATAATGATGACAATTGTCACAAGATTTCAAAGAACTTTCGGTAATTTTTGACAGCAAATGAGTTCTGTGTCGGAATTTCGTGACAATTGTCGTATTTCTTGTGATAATTATTGTCATTATAGCTTCGCAAAATAAGAACTTATTAACTGGCGATATAGTGCAGTTTTTTTTTAATTAACATGTTGGTGGCAAACAACCACACCGCCCGTCTGATGGTAAGCGGTTACCGTAGCCTATGGAGGCCTGTGACGTCAGTAACAGTGATGTCGAAAATTGTCGGACCTGTCACGTTGGTGAAATAGGGGCCTGCTCGAATATGCAAGTGTGATAGAGAGAGAGAGAGGGGCAGATAATGAAATTTCGATTTTCGTAATAGTCCTCTGACCTTGGCATCAAGTTTGAAAATTTGAAATCGTAATCACGAACCTTTTCATTCGGAATCCTTGTTAAATAAAATTGGGACGTCAAAACGTCAGGCACAATGTCCAAATCAAGGTAAATTCATTATTTTACGGCAAAACACGCTTGTTTGTGTGAACCGACGTAATTGCTTTAACTCTAGGTACTTGTGAATATAATTGTATACTTGTATTTATATCTAAGAGCATTTAATAAACCGGAGTCGCCTTTAAGAGCTTACCCCTCTGAAACCTTTACTTGCACAATTGTGCAAACTTTTGTATGGACTGACGTTTATCTGACATGGCTATTTGTACGTTACGTACAAATCATGGATTTGACGTGCCCCTCCCCCGCAAAAATCGGCAGACTGTCTTGTACAGAAAATGACAGCTAAGGCGTCTCCAGTTACTAATTGCTCTAAGCGCCACTAGCACCATCCCACTAACCCCGGGTTAACCGGTTAAATCGCCAACTCAGTGTCAAATTGTACTGGTAACCATGGTAACTCTAGGTTTAATCGTTTAACCCCGGGCTATTGGGATGGTGGACACCATTCACTAACCTGGGGTTAACAGGTTAAACCTGGAGTGTCACCATGGTTACCAGTACAATTTGACACTAGCTTAACGGTTTAACCGGTTAACCCCGGGTTAGTGGGATGGTGCTAGTGGCCCTAAGAGAAGTAAGAATAATTACTTCAAAATGTTGAGGTATTCCGAAAATCATTTATAATTCGAAGGATTCAGAACCACCCGAAGGATTCAGAACCACCCGAAGGATTCAGAACCACCCGAAGGATTCAGAACCACCCGAATACACTGAATGGTGAACGTCTGATCCCAACCTTTTCTTCGCAGTAACATGTTATCCAAAATCCAAGACGTTTGGTGTTTGTGCAAGGAAATTACGCAAGATTGGGTTCAAATGCGATGTATAAGCATTTCCTCTTGAACAGTAGCCTGATAAGAACAGTATGACAACATTGACAACGCCTGATATATCTATGAAAAGGGACCTTAATATTATTGTCGATGGTGCTTACGCCGACAGCGTCGCGCGGCATTGTAGGTATTAAATCGGAGCATGGTTAATAATGGCGTAAGCGCCATCGGATTAAGGTCGCTTTTCATAGATAACGTCACATATAGTCTGGTTCCAGTGTGAATTTACCTTTGATTTAAACGTGTAAAAGTTCAATATTAAAACTACGATTTTGCGCTAACTTCCTCATATGGTCTAAGATCCCACATATATGCCATATTTCTTTAGGCAACCCGATTTATTTATGTTCTGGAACATATTTTCTTTCATATTTTCACAGTTTCATGCGTCAGACAGATTGGTGAAGGTCGACTATATGTGGGATCTCCTACTATTAACTTAGTTTACTGTCTATGTTCTATGTACTGCGTTCTATCCCGACGGGTAAACACACCCATACCATGATTACGCCTGCTTGAGATTCAACTTATTCAGGTTTTAATGTTATTTGTGACGTTCTTCTTGGATCTTATTGTCGATGGCGCTTACGCCATTATTAGCGATGCTCCGATATAAATGCAAAGCCGCGCGACGCTGTGCGGCGTAAGCGCCATCGACAATAAGGTCCCTTTTCATAGATAATGCCCCATTTAGACTCGGCATCGAAGTTTGGGGCTCTTAAAACGGACTGTTGAGCTGATTGGGTACGAAATACGAAGTAAACTTCAGTTGAAGCAGGTTAAAGCCGCTATAGACGGGCGTACCGGACCGCCACCTTGAGGCACTGGTCCCACCGCGATAGTTACTCGTCCAGCGGTGAGCTATAAATATCGCCGTGTCTCTTTTATTTACACGGGAGTGCTTATCTTTTGTTCGTGTTTATAGCCGATAGCTCATAGCTTACTAGCTCGCGGTGGGACCAGTGCCTGATCCCGGTCAAATATATTGAAACGATATGGATTGGATATGTCAGTGTCAAACGTGTCAAAATTGATGTTTCTTCAAACAAAAACGTCACTTTTGACACTTGTTTGACACTGACATATCCGATCCATATCGTTTCAATATATTTGACGTATCTCATTGTTCGAATACGGCTGGCGGCGTTTTAATGTCATTTATACTGGTGAGGTAAATGGGAGTTTAATCTGTAAGCTTACTGATTGGATACGGTTTTGAGAAGCGCCGCGGTAAATTGGTTCGTCAGTAAAGTTGGCACGTGGCGGTAATTGAAATACATGCTGCCGTATTCGAACTTCAAGATATTCACAAGAGACGACTCGTCTAGTACGTCCATTCTAGATACGTTATAGTTTAGATATCAACTAGTTCTCTTTTGCAGCGAAAAGAATTAGATAGAGTAAGATATCTATTAGATGTGAATTGGATCTCTAAGTCATATCCTATGGAAAACGTTCAAGAGTAATATCTCCAGAATCGCGCAAATGTCAAATTTGACAGGTTAGATCTTAAACATATCGTTATCGTTTCTTGGGGATGACTAAACGATATCTAATAGATATCTATTTCAAAATCCGAATCGGGCCCATGCTCATTATACTGTGTCAAGAGAATCTGAGCGCACGGATACGATAATAGTAAGTAAATTACGATGCATGTGCGAAAAGTAGGAAATTCGAAACGAGTGGCGATAAATTAAAGCAAGACCGAAGGGAGTGTTTTAAATCGACACGAGTCAAATCAAATTATGTCATATTAAACACTTGCACAGTCTGTGCTATCAGAATCGCTGCGGAGTTATCTTGGATTTGGTATATTAACCATAACCTCTATTATTATCGAAACGGCTGAACATCATCATCATCATCATCGTCATCATGAGGATCGGTTGAAAAATGCGACCTGTGTGACTGGGGGTAGTTTGGCACTGACTTAAACGCTATTGAGAACTTAACTTACTTTCTATACATCTCGCTCGCACTCGCATATTAGTGCGAGCGAGATGTATAGAAAGTAAATTACGTAGACGTTAGCGTATATGTCAGTATTGACACTGACAGTGACTCATGGTAGTTACGGGTAGTCGGGTACAGTAGGCAACAAATATTGTAAGCTAAAATGCAGGCTTCCGCTGCGGTTCGTAAATTTTCACTATGCCAGCTCGTAAAGGCTATCTTTATTCCTCGAAAACTATAGACAAATTTGTATTTTATCCACAATGTAAGGTTGTTTTAGATGTTAAACAAGAGTGTTTGTTTGTTCCAGGCGGATGGGCGTCACCAATCTCCCAAAATCCAGCCGCCTCGACCCTCCCCTGAACGCGCCGCAGGTAACCACCATTTATGGCTCCTCTACACGTTGGGCAAACGCTCCGCCAACGCTTGGCCCATGAGTTGGCCGTGCCTTGGTAGGAACGCTACTACACGTGGCTACGTATTCGTCATTTTTAATTTTAAAAAACACAAAAAGCATGAACGTCCACCCTCGACCGCGTCCGAGCACGCACTGCCGATTGGGCCACGTGTAGATGCGTACCGCAATCGCTTGGCCAATCCCTTTGATGTGCGGCCGAAAAACCGACACCGCGGCCAACTCATCGCCAACCCGCTCGCCAAAATCCAACCGACACCAATACCCTCTCTACACGTTGTCCCAACATATTGGTCCAATAAGTTGGGCCAACGTGTAGAGGAGCTATTACAGTCGCCATCAGATATATCGGAGCAGCCAAGGTGTTCACCAATATCTGAACACGCCTCTATTGTCAAGGCATTAGAGTGCGCGTTCAAATATTGTGAACACCTTGGCCGCTCCGATATATCTGATGGCGACTGTACAAGCTTTTTATTAACTTGCAATGTACCTATGTATGTTTGTAAGGTTCAAATCTTGCAAGTTAAAGGACTATGCGTCAAAATTGCCCCAAAACCAAAAGAGTTAGGTCATTAGATAGGTATTTCTCTGTACTTAATTTCGTTCTATGGGCACCACGCGGAATTCCATTGCAGAACTGTTATTTTAGTATTTTAGATACTGGTATTTTAGTCAAAATGTCGTCACCCTTATTACCTAGGCAATAGAGTCCACCGCCGGGCGATCGCGGCAAATCATTCAGTGTGCTCGAACATCTGCTCTGCAGCAATTAATTTACTTACTTGGACCCTATTGCCTAGGTAATAAGGGTGACGACATTTTGGCTAAAATACCAATATCTCAGTTCTGCAATGGAATTCCGCTTGGTGCCCATAGAACGAAATGAAGTACAGAGAAATACCTATCTAATGACCTAACAAGCAGTGGTGGCCGAGTGGATATGACGCCTGACTTTCAATCCGGAGGTCGCGGGTTCAAATCCTGGCTCGTACCAATGAGTTTTTCGGAACTTATGTACGAAATATCATTTGATATTTACCACTAGCTTTTCGGTGAAGGAAAACATCGTGAGGAAACCTGCATACATCTGCGAAGAAATTCAAAGGTGTCTGTGAAGTCCCCAATCCGCATTGGGCTAGCGTGGGGACTATAGCCCAAGCCCTCTCGTGCATGAGAGGAGGCCTGTGCTCAGGAGGACGTATATAGGCTGAAATGATGATGATGATGATGAATGACCTAACTCTCAACTCTGTTGGTTTTGGGGCAAGACTCCATACAAAGTTGCCCATGGTCCTTTGACCCACTTCCCGACTTCCAATGCAGCTGAAAATTTGCTTACATGATGTAAGTCGGGTAACAATGCAATATTATGGTACCGTCGAGCTGATCTGATGATGGAGACAGGAGGTGGCCATAGGAACTCTGTGATAAAACAACGTAACCTAATTGTGTTTGGGGGTTTTATTATAATTGTCTCGATGAGTATTAGTTGCTTGTAAAAAAAAGTACAGTCAGCGATAAAATCTTATACCAAAAATGAAATTTTTTCAAGAGCTTATTATTAGAGTTAAAAACCAGGAACTATGCAAGGTGAGATGACTGAGATGGGTTAAGACTTTGTTTATTTTTACGATGAAATGCGTCAACTTTGTGATATCTATTATTATTCTGGCTCTAGTATGTAAATGATGTACGGCTCGATTCGGGAAATGAATTTTAAAAGATTCACTAGATACGAAATAGTAAAGTTATGTGACGTTCCACTACAAAAGGTACCTTATGGCGGCTGGCGCTTACGTCACATAGCGCCGCAATAATATTGGAGCGACGTTAATAATCGTAAGCGCCAACCGCCAAAAGGTACCTTTATCCGTGGGACGTCACATATCTTTACTATATCGTATCTGGTTAATCTTTAATTCACTTTCCGAATCGCGCCGGTACTTTGAAATCACATCGACCTATCTGCGCCATCAGCGTCCTATATTTTACAATATTATCCCAAAAACCCGCAAAGGGTTGCGTAATGGCGGATGTAATAATCCGAAGCGACTGCGACAAAACAAGAAGGGGTTCGTGAATTATGGACATTTAATACAAGGTCATTATATAAACGGTTTTTGGGTCGGTTTTTTCGTCGGAATTTGATAAAATTTGATGGATGGTATAGAGTTCTCTAGTCTGCACAATGTGAGTGCAATTTTATTACACCTTTTTCCTCAAAATAAAAAACCAGCCAGCCAGGCTAAAGTGGGACTGGGCTGGACATGTCTGCCGGATGCATGATGGCAGATGGGCCAAAATAATACATTCATTGTTCATCTTCTGTAATGAACATGATCGCAATAAATATATGAATATGAATATGAATATGAATAGCCACTAGCTGGCATCCCCAGGGGTCGAGGCAGAGGCAGACCGAGAAAGAGATGGCGGGACGACCTGGATGCATTCCAGCGGGATTGGCGGGATCTTGCTCAGCACAGGGATGACTGGAAAAGGAGAGGGGAGGCCTTTGCCCAGCAGTGGGACACACACATGTATAGGCTATTAAAAAAAATCCTCAAAATATTCCTTTGAGTTTCGAAAATGTATGGTATTTTCATAACATTTACTAAAACGGCTATAAAATGACCTTGTATTGTCCATAATTCACGTACCATCACGCTCCCCGATTGTTGCGACATTTAGGGTTCTAGCTAAATTGGTTGTTCAATACTTTCGCTATAGAATTTCCTATTTAACGAGAACCCTAATGGCATAACAATCCCGTGTGGTGACTGTACCTAACCCTTGTTATTTCGTCGCAGTGGTGGCACGATTAATCAAGCTGGTTTTTAGGGTTCCGTACCTCAAAAGCAAAAAAACGGAAGCCTTATAGGATCACTCGTGCGTCTGTCTGTCCGTCTGTCACAGCCCATTTTCTCCAAAATTACTGGACCAATTAAGTTGAAATTTGGTACACATATGTAAATTCGTGACCCAAGGACGGACATTTTACATAAACAAATTAATTTTAAACATGGAGGCCACTTTTTGGGGGTAAATGAGGATATAAAAAATAATGTTTTTTTAAACTATTTCACATTAAATGAAAGAGCTCTTTTTGAGAATTTCTAATATTTTTTATTATTTTAAAATAAATAGGTTAGAAGAAAATAGTCAATAATTGACCATTTCTCCCCTTTATCTCCGAAACTACAGGGTCTAAAATTTTGAAAAAAAATCAAAAAATAGTTCTTTAACTATAGATTACAGAAAAACCTATTAGAAATGTGTAGTCAAGCGTGAGTCGGACTTAATCTACGGAACCCTTGGAACCTTGGCCGGTTTTTATTTCGTCGCAGTGGTGGCACGATTTATCAAGCTGGTTTTTTCTTGTCCAAGCTATTTCTGAAATTAAATTAGCCCATGCAATGATTGGAGTGAACCGGCAAATGAAAGACACACGGCCCGGTTCAGACGATGCTTATAGGAAGTCACAGCGGTACGATACTGATATGCTAGTGTCAATAGTATCATTTTTTCAATTTTACAAAATTATTAGAAATCATTAGATTATCAAGCAGAAAACTCTGGGAACGATTGTATTAAGCCCCATTAAGTTATTGAGCTCTTATTTGGTTTTATCCCTGAGGCTCGTATATGGTGGAAATGTTCGCTGTATTGGGTAAGGGCTTGATAGGTCAGATGGTAGAGCACTGGGCTAGCGATCCAGTTGTCGTGGGTTTAAGTCCCAGCCAAGAATTTTTCCACTTTTAATTTGTTTCTAAGTTTAATCACTTTTTTAAACCTAAAACGTCACTTTTGACACTGGCAGATCAATATCGTACCGCTGTGACTTCTTATAAGCATTATTCGAATCGCCCCGACAATGATGGAGTCTAATTTGATTAAAAGATTTCGCCACTCATTCCTTTTTGCTGATTTTCATTTGGTTTTATTTTGAGCATTGAAAATACGCATGATATCACACTTTTAGTATTTTACATAGATTGAACTAAACTAGCGACGGTTTTTTAACAACCAAACCTCTATTATCAAACACTTATTTTCAGTAAATTTGAATTTAAATTTGAATTTACTGAAAATAAGTGTTGAGTAAAGCATCTACCGTTACCTACGAGGCCAGAGTACCCAAGCGCCTTCTAGAAGGCCGACCGGAGGGCCGCAGAGGTAAAAGCAGGCCCAAGCTGAGATGGTTTGATGGCGTATACCAGGACATCAGGATCTTAGGAGTGAAAAGTTGGAGAAGGAAGGCCACAAACAGATCGGACTGGAGAGACTTGTTTGCCAAGGCTAAGGCCCACCCGCGGCTGTAATGCCTCAGGTGAAAGATGAAAGAAAGCATCTACCGTAAGTCGCCGTGGCGTTGGCGCCCAACTTCGCCCAAGTTATTCCAATGGTGAAATTACGGATGTAACCATAATGGATATTCCGATGTATGTACTTCTTTTGTTATGTTTTATTTTTGACATTTAGATGTTATTTTTTGCCTACCCTTCATTTCAATGAATTGCAGCACTGATAACGGCGTTTGCAAATAGCCTATACCTGGTTCTGATTGGACACAGCCGAAACATTTCGACGGTAAAATGAATATGCAAAAGGCCCCGAATGAGCTTTATAAACATAAGACGTCATGTTACAGTATGCGAGAGATTTTCAGATTTGGGTATTGATAATGTTATATGCGGGATTGAATAAATCGGGACCCTCAAAAGTGTCCTTTTTGAGGAGAGAATTAGCATTTTATGGTCAGGAATTCAGCGACAGGCATCGACATATATCTAAGGGCCTCCTTTTCCTCTTCCTCTCCTAGCTTCGATCTTATAAGTGTCGTGTCTTATCCAGTGACCTATCATTTTGCCTCGTCTATTCTCTATGGTCCTCGGTAGGTTAGGGTAGGTTGGTAGGTAGGTTAGGTAGGTAGGTAGGTCATTAACAATGATTAATATTGTGTTCCCATTTGTCCCCAGGTGCCGACGAGAGCATGACAGTGGCACGCGGCGATGGCTCCCCGGAGCGACTCGGAGGCGCGTTACGCCGGCTTCACTATAAAGCCACCAGGCGAGCGCACTCTGTCGGCCGACACCATACAAACACGCCACCCAAGGTCAGTAATAGTTAACTACTCGTTAGACTCGTTCGACTCGTAATCGTCCATGAGATGGCGCTGTTCAAAGCGGCGCGAATCCTACATCGCGCTAGCGTTTCTTTCCCGTAGATTCTATACATACTTCCTCAGTCAGTTTTCTTTGTCAGTCTATGCTTGTTCCTAGCTACATAGGAGAGAACTAGAAAAGAGCGCGCTCAGTTTTTATATGAGTAGTTAGCCAATCTCTCGCGAGATGGCGCTGACAAGCGCAGCGCGAATCCTACATCGCGCTAGCCTTTGTTTCCCGTAGATTCTGTAAAGGCCGCGATGTCCCCGCTGAATAATAAGTGTGCCATGCGTGCGGAATTTGTCAACCGTCGTCCCTGTCTAGTTAAAGTTGAGAGAGCAGGATAGGAGACGCATTACGCCGGCGTCATTATAAAGCCACCAGGCGGGCGACACCATACAAACACGACACCCAAGTTCAGGAATAGTTACCAACTGTCCGTGAGATGGCGCTGTTCAAAACAGCGCGAGTCCTACATCTACATCGCGCCAGCGTTTGTTGTAGAACATATGTAACGTCCCACGGGTAAAGGTACCTTATGGCGGTTGGCGCTTATGCTATTATTAACGCCGCTCCAATATTATTGCGGCGCTATGCAACGTAAGCGCCAGCCGCCATAAGGTACCTTTTTTCCGTGGAACGTCACATATAATCATATATAATCACCAGGTGGGAAGTTCGTTCACCAGACTTAGTTCCATACATGGTGGGTCATTAATTATTTTAAATAGTCAGTTAAAATCTAAGGAACGTAAGGACATTGTATCCATGTCTGTTGAACGGACTATAGAACTAAGTGCAGTAGAATTGGAGCAATTTATTGTTGTCTGTGTGTATAGGCCGCCATTAAGTAATTTTGAAATATTTGAAAGAACAATGGAATCTGTCCTACTTAAACTATCACCTTCTAGTAAGAAATTACTTATATGCGGCGACTTTAATATAAATATTTTGGAACATTCAAACAATGTCTTGTAGATTGTTGAATCTTTTCAAATCGTGTAATCTCAACCACATGTTTATGGAGCCTACTAGAGTGACTGCTACTAGTGCCACCTGTATAGATAATATTTTCAGTGATATTTTTCCTATTACTAAAAAAGTTATCAGCAATTTAGAATCAGACCACTTAGGCCAATTAATGGTATTTGAGGCCTTAAGGAAAAATACATTGAGAAAACAAATTACTTTTGTACCAGTAACCTCGGACCGCGTGGAAAGAATGAAGCAAAGTCTAGTTCAGGCGCTACCCTTTTTGTCTTCCGATATGAGTCCTAATAGTATGTATAATTCATTCTTTCACACTTTTATGGAACATTATAACGCGATATTTACTTCAAAATCGGTCGTAGTTAGTGGTGCATCTGTTTTTAGTGAGTGGGCTACTGCGGACTTACATCAACGGAGACGTGAACTGTATGCTTTGTATGAGGAACGGCGGTTTAATACGAGTGATGAATTTAAAGAACATGTCAAGGAATATTCGAAGAAGTTTAAAATAGATTGTCATATAGCTAAGCGAAATTATCTAAGTCAGAAAATTAAAAATAGTCCGGACATTATTAAAGCAACTTGGAAAGTTATTAATGTGGAGACTGGTCGCTCGAAACACACAATGAAAGAACTGAAACTAAATATTGATAACAAAATTATAGATTCCAATTTAGAAGTAGCTACTGAATTTGAAAAATTTTCACCGAGGTACCAGTATCCACAACTAAGGATTTAAATTCATCACCCTCATCTGCTGTTACATTATTAAAAGATAACGCTCCAGAGTGTTGTAGAGACCTTCATTTTAAACATGTTTGTACCTCAGATGTAATAAAGGCGTTTAAATCAATTAATGTCAAAAAAACGAATGACCTCTGGGGAGTCTCTGTCCATGCTGTCAAATCCTTAGTAGAAATTGTAGCGCCTGACTTGGTAGTTATATTAAACAACAGTGTCGATTGCGGCGAGTTTCCTGATTTAATGAAACATAGTAAAATAACTCCTTTGTTTAAATCTGGTAGCAGCTCTGACCCCACTAACTTTAGACCGATATCTGTGCTACCAACATTCAGCAAGATTTTTGAAAAATTAGTTCTTTCACAATTAGTACGACATTTTAACGGCAATAATTTAATGCATAATAAGCAGTTTGGTTTCACACGGGGTCGCTCAACAACCGATGCTGGTGTTGAGCTAATTAAGCATATTTTCGATGCCTGGGAGGAGTCACGAGATGCTTTAGGTGTCTTCTGTGATTTGTCTAAGGCGTTCGACTGCGTTTGTCATGAAACATTGATCAGGAAACTACACTATTATGGAGTTAGAGGATCGGCACTGAATTTACTTAAGTCCTACTTAAATGGTAGAATACAAAGGGTCGATGTGAGTGGACAGCGATCACCGGGGTCATTGGTCTCTATGGGTATACCACAGGGGTCAATATTGGGGCCTTTCCTGTTCCTTATCTACATAAATGACTTGCCATTCCTTGTAAAGACCCACCATGACATAGTATTGTTTGCAGACGACACCTCACTTATTTTCAAAGTCAAACGACAGCAACAAGCGTACAATGATGTAAACGATGCTATTTCAAAGGTAGTAAATTGGTTCAATGTTAATAATTTATTGTTAAATGAGAAAAAGACTAAATGTATTCAGTTTGTCACTAGTAGTAACGTAAGGCATGTGCAAACAAGTGTCATTGTGAAGGATGAGGAATTGGAATTAGTTGATAGTACAGTTTTTCTTGGTATAACTTTAGATTCTAAACTTCAGTGGGGTCCCCATATTGCTACTCTTTCGAGTAGACTGAGTTCTGCAGCTTTTGCAGTGAGCAAAATCCGTCAGTTAACTGATGCGAAAACAGCTCGATTAGTATATTTTAGTTACTTCCATAGCATTATGGCATATGGTATTTTACTGTGGGGCGGTGCTTCAGAGATAAATACCATTTTTGTTCTGCAGAAGCGGGCTATTCGAGCAATATATAAATTGAACCATAGAGACTCACTTAGAGATAAATTCAAGGAAATTGACATAATGACAGTGCACTGTCAATATATTTATGAGAATATTCTGTATGTACATAAAAATATTGTTAATTTTAGGAAAAATTGTGACATTCATAATATTAATACTAGAAATAAACATAAGCTCGCAGTGCCCTTCACACGGCTCCATAAAATTAAAAAATCATTCATGGGTAATTGTGTAAGATTTTATAATAAACTTCCAAACCATATTACTGAATTATCAATTAATAAATTTAAAAATTATGTAAAGCGTAAACTTATTTCTAAAGCTTATTATACCACACAAGACTACATGAGTGATAAAACAACGTGGGATTAATGGTGACTCGAAATAGATAATTCAATGTATGTACTTCTTTGTTAAGTTTTATTGACATTTGTTATTGACATTTAGATTTTATTCTAGAAACATTCTAGACTAGTATTTTTTATACAATTTTTTTTATGTTTGACGATCTTTTTGTGAAATTCTTAGCATTAAATTTGATCTGTATAATAATCCAATATTACTATGGAATAATATTAACTTCAATAAATTGCTCTGATAATTAGCTTAAGATAATATATTATTATGTAAAACGTTCATAAGTGCTTGTTACTACTTAGGCCTACATGAATAAAGTATTTTTGACTTTGACTTTGACTTACGCTTCTTTTTTCATGTTACAGTTCAAACTTTTGAACCGTTTTGACCTGAAAACTTAGCGAGGTGCCAAAATCGTAAACTTTAAGAAGGTTTTGCCAAATCCCTCAAAAAGCCTTCCAGAGCAGAGAAGTTAATTCTAAACTAAATCTGATTAAGTAACTCGTTCTAATAGAAACACACTAACCTGACTGGCGGAAAGTAGACCTTATATTATTGCAATAAGGCTTACTTTTGAACAGATAAATGTTACTATAACCTACTCAATTTCGATTACGTCGGTACGTCCAACACTCGGCGAGAATTGACCCAAATCTAACCAGCCGGCCTAGCCAATGTTACAATCGCTATCGCTTCGACAACGAAAAGCATTATGTCTCTCTATCACTCTTCCATATTAGCGCGACAGTGACAGTTGCGTTTCGATCGCTACGGAGCGTAAGCGATTGGCATCTTGGCTACGCGGCCTGTACTCATTAAGAACTGTTCTCATCCTGTACTATGAAAACTTTGCTTGGGAACCAGCTTTGTAAGATACTTACCACAGTAGTACGTAAGGTGCAGCGGGGCAATTTCGACTGCAGGGTAATTTCAACTAATCGAAATATGTTTTCCATGTTTTACATTAGGGGCTGTCCATAAATTACGTCATCGATTTTTGACGATTTTAGCCCCCCCCATAATCATCCAAAAATCATGCTTCAAATGACCCCATTTCCTCCTACTTCATGCCGTCATCCGATGTCCAGCCCCCCCTCCCCCTCTAATTTGAAATGACGTAATTTATGAATAGCCCCTTATTACCTAGAGTGACATATATGTCCAGATAGCGAAAAATATGTGTTGTTTGAGACTCTAGTTAGAATGTTAATCATGGAAGATATTTCGATTATTTGAAATTAACCCGCAGTCGAATTTGACCCGTTGCACCTTACTCGTAATGTACTTGTAGACCAACAAAATTAGATAAAAAAAAAGTGTTTTGAGGAATGAATTCCCAGCAACTAACTCAGAACACACGCATTTTGAACCAAATGAAGGTATTAAAATGATTTCCAGCTTGCTGGAAATAAATTCCTCAAAACGCTATTTTTAGATCTAAATTCTAATTTGACTGGCCTAATTGGTATTGATTCAGTGTACCTAACCACTGAAAAGTAACCTATATAGCCTCCTGAGACCCAGAAGCAATTGTTTTGATTGAAATTGAAACCCTTAGTTACACAATAAAAGTTCAAAATAGATTTTGGAATATGTACAATAAATTGTACGTGGGGACTTAGGAGGGTAGGCAAATCACAAGTACCGCCTTTAAGACAACTTAAATCCAAAAAAACATTTAAAAACCACTTTAAAAAACTTCTCCTTGAAAAACAAACCGCTGGGATTCCATTCGGCTATTTGGTTGCAGATTTTAGGATATAACATGGTGAGGCTGGTGTCACACAACTGGGAGACTTACACAGTACACACGGGTCGATTTTACCTACTAACTAAGTATTTTATCAAAAAATTATCACACGACATGCACATATCACACTTACACTGTACGATTGTTTCCGACGTAGGTACGTAAATACTTCTACATAAATATAATATTTGTTGTGACCTGGGTTCCGGCAGAAAATCAGTGCTTTGCTCGAAAGAGCGAAGCGTACCTCTGAGCCGTGACCCTTTTGTCCTGCTGCAACGCACACAGTTTGTACCTACCTACTTTTATAAAATTTTACTTTTGTACCTACTCATTTCTATGCTATTTTCTTTGTAACTCAATTTTCTTTGTTAGTGTAATAATTATTGTTTTTTCTTTCTGTTATGATGTGTTTAATAGTACATTATTGTCGAGGCTCGGAAGTAGCTACTTGCAGGCTGAGGATTCGTTTTAAACGGACGACCTTGGGAGTCCGTTTAATTGAATCCGAAGCCAGCAAGTAGCCTTCCAGCCGAGTCATATATAGTGCTTTTCTCAAAAATGGCGCAAGAAATATAAATATCATAGAAATATTTTACAAAAGCAACGTTCTTACGTATATATTTTCACAGAAAAAAGCCCTTGCCGCCTTTTTATTTTTTTAATAAAAAAATAGTAGTGTATTTTTCTGCCGAAAATACGCCAAGCTATTTGAGACAGCTAAATAGTCGCTGTACTAATCATCTGTTTGGCTGTTTAATGGACCTGTGCCTTCATTTGATATGGCCATTTCAACTTTTAAAAAGTTTGGAACTCGACAAATATGGAATTTGTATGCAACATTGCAGTCCCAAAATCGAGACTGCAATGTCTTTAACTTTTTAATTTTTGACTGACCATAAACTACGCGTTTCGCGACCTATTTTTTAGACGGCAAAGTCGACTTTGCCGTCCATTTTTGAGAAAATTTATATTGTGTGTCATTGCAGCTGTCAAATAAATATTTATCTATCTATCTATCTATCTATCTACTATTTCCTACATAATTTCCCAAAAACTCGAATCACAAATGTTCCAAAATACATTAAGATATTTCCATTGTTATTTTACCATTACATCTGATACTATAATATTTATACTTTATCAAACGATAACACACTTCATTTCAATTACGTACAACACTCTCGCTGCTTCAACGAGCGAAATTGACCTGAAAACGTAGATCTCCCTCCAGTAGATACCGCGTAATTAACCACTTCTTCTTCTCCTACCTAGCGTTATCCCGGCCTTTGCCTGGATCCGCTTTCCTGCTTGCTTTTCTCCACTTTACACACATAAATAGGTATCTGCTTTCACGACATCGAGCCATAGTTTTGTTTGGTCTGTCGTGGGGTTGGGGGCCGTCAAGGGCTAGGATAAAACATGTTTCCTACATTATAAACCACTATAAAAATGTATTAATTGTATTAGATGTGTTAAGCTTAAGATTGACAGCTAATGTAGATTGCGCTGTAGGGCTCCGTACATTATGCAGTAACTTTGGTTGTCAACAATTTGACAACACAGTTACCACACAAATGGTGCCGTACAGCCTCTTCTTCTATAACTGTCAAATTTAATTGACAATTTGTCAAAAGATAAACCGAAATGGAAGTCATGCTAAAGCCAAAGAGACCAAACCGCGCAGGCGCCTATTTCACAACGCTGACAATTTTATTGACAACTCACACTGATATTATCCTGTCCATTTCCGGGTTGATATGTAATGGTACAGTGACAATATTGACTTGTTGGACCAGCAATGTACAGTGGCGTTCAAAAGTGCATGGAGATGTTTCAACCGTAATATTAAGGCATTACAGTTATCTATCCATGCACAGCAAATTGCAACATTCAGGTGACAAATTGTCACCGTTGTGAAACAGGTTGTGTTTAGATTTTTGTTACTTCATCAGGCAAAAACGGCTCAACAGATTTCAATGAAATTTGGCACAGAGATCCGAGTGCACGGCAGTGCCTCAGCCAAGATAATTTTTATTCTATAATTTCTTTAAAGTCTCAGCCTCCTCATTGCACGCTGCTCAAATCACGACGCCACATTGCACGTTTCCCTGAACGTTCACCTAGATTTTAGTGATATTTATGGTGATCGTTCGTCGTATTTTATGCTCCATCTAAACTGGGCGATCTGCGGCCAAATCTAACCGGCACGGGCACTCAACTCATTAACAGTATTGACGGGTGTGAGCGATCGGCCCAGAACCGAAGTTTGTACGAGTAGATACATCAACTTCGATCAATCATAAGTGTAGCACGGAATATAAGTTACTACTAAAATTATTGTGTAATAAGTATGTAGTAATAAAGTATTAATATCTGGGAGACCGAGCTTTAAAGATATACAGGGTGATTTCTGGGTCGTGATCCAGAACCACTTTTTCTGACTCTGTAAATGATCCATATAATCCAAATGATCCATTATCATATGGTAGTATTTGATTAAAAGATAATTATATACTTTAATTATTCTTATTTTTCAAGTAAAATTAATGTTATACTAAGTAATTATGGTCACCCTATGACTTTTGACATATTACGCTGTATGGAAAGCGACAAGATGTCACATTGAGTAGGGTCACCAAATTGTATGCAAAAAAGTTTTTTCCTACTTGTCACCTGGAAAATAATCATCATTATTGGTGATAAACAATAATTAACAACATCATTAGGCTCATCTTTGGATTCTGTATGATGTCTGGCTCTCTTGCTCCACAACCCCGAAATCACCCTGTATAGATACCTAGTTTATTATTCAAGTAGGCATATTACAATGCGCTTATGAACGTCAAATAAAGCTTACACCGGCTCCAACCCAACACCTCTGGCTCGAGAAGATTTTAAGCGTTACTCGGAAAAGTATAAAAATTCAAAAATGCGCGTTTTTGTTTGTTCGAGATAAGACGTAGCTAGATGGATTTTTCGGCCCCGAAAACTCCCATATACTACCAAATTTCATCGAAATCGCTAGAGCCGTTTCCGAGATACCCAAATATATACAAGAAATAAATACATATACAAGAATTTCTCGTTTAAAGGTATGTTTATTGACAAGTGAGCACGAAGCTTGAGCGATAAACTAAAAAATAAAAATTCAGTTAAATTTGTACGGAATCTCGGTGGGCGAGTCCCACTTCTGTAGGGTTCCGTACCCAAAGGGTAGAAACGGGACCCTATTACTGAGACTTCACTATCCGTCTGTCTGTCTGTCACCAGGCTGTATCTCGTAAACCGTGATAGCTAGACAGTTGAAATTTTCACAGATGATGTATATCTGTTGCCGCTATAACAACAAATACTAAAAAGTACGGTACCCTCGGTGGGCGAGTCCGACTCGCACTTGGCCGGTTTTTTCTTATTAAAGTTTCTTTGCAATAGAGTTACAGTCGAATTGAAAAATAACACGAACTCAAATGTCATAAAATATGTTTCAATTTCTCTTCAAAGCTGGAAAACCTATTGGACTGAATAAATAAATGTTCAATCGTTTAATAAAAATGTGGGGCTTTTGAAATGTGTTTCAATTATTGGATTCAAAATAACTGAATTGTACAAAAGGTTTAGCAAAACGAAATATTAACATCACTTTGAATTTGGAATGGAATTGAAAATTGATCTGTTCTTTTTAGGGTTCCGTACCTAAAGAGCGCTGTCCGTCTGTCCGTCCGTCCGTCCGTATGTCTATCACCAGGCTGTATGTAATGAACCGTGATAGCAAGGCAGTTGAAATTTTCAATATTAATATGTAATTTTAATATTTTTTAAAAATAATAATAAGGGTATCTTGAACGGCAGCTTGGGCCCTGCCCGGTTACCGGCGGCACCCTATATTAGGGTTTTTATAATGTATTTATATGTATTTTTTCTTGTTTTTTATATGCTTTTGTATTTTACCTTTATATTCATGTTATAAACAACCTAACTTAAGATCAAAAATAAATAAAAGAAATAAGGGTAAAAACAGGACCCTATTACTAAGATTCCGCTATCCGTCTATCCGCATGTCCTCTCCCAGACGGTTGAAATTTTCACAGCACAGATGATGTATTTCTGTTGCCGCTATAACAACAAATACTAAAAGCAGAATATGATAAATGTTTAAGTGGGGCTCTCATACAAGAAACGTGATTTTTTTACCGGTTTTTGCGTAATGGTAGGGAACCCTTCGTGGGCGAGTTTATAGCAACATTAGTTAGTTACTTGGTATTTGTAATGTGTGTTTTGTTATATTAAGTATCAGGGTGTATTATAAATTTATAAATATTCACCATATATGTGGGTATGTAGGTCATACTGAACAACTTTTGCTTTTTGCTTATAATCGCGAAAAAATATCAGCTTTTCTATTTATAGAACACATTGACTCTGATTCATCGAAATGTATGAGACGGCAGAATTATAAATAATAATCCCTTAAATAATCTTAACGTAATAAAATAAAGCACGGCCCTAAAAGCCCCATCATTTCCACTAATTAATTTGTCTTGAGTTCTTTCTGCCCAAACTGTTTCAATTGTCGCCGAAACTTCTCTGACAAAGGTTCGGCCATCTTGAAAACTTTTGCAAACTTAGATAATTTTCAAAACATCACATCTATCCTATCTCAATGTTTTAAATTGTACCTTAAGTATTTCAGTCTAAGGCTGATTTTTAAATGATGCTAAGAAAAACCATAGGTCTTTATTAATCGTTTTCACGCTTAGCGATTACTAGTTAATTGTGTTTTTAATTACGTTTATAAATATAGGTATTAAAAAGGAACGGGAATTTGAACAGGATATTTTCAAAGTTTAAGGCTTTGAAATAATTACCGTGAAGTTTGGCTTTTGATAGCTGGACTTTGAAGGTTTTATTAGGGAAAGATGATTATAAAATGTTTTATCTTTTTATAAACTTCTCGGCGCCCTTTTAAGATAGAATCTTAAAACTTTAATATACAGCTATTATATATAGGTTTCTTAAAGAAAACAGCATCAAAATTGAATGATAAATGGGGAAAGGCATATTCACAAATAATTTTCTGGCTGAAAGTTAAAGTGTGATAAGAGCTATCTCTATAAGAGTTAGAGGTACGAGACGACGTAAAGCTTTTGGAGAATGCGAAGATGGAGCAGGAATCCTCTATTGAACATTATACTGAAGAGTGAAGACCCCTCAAGAAATGTTTATATATATCTATATTTTTTATGTAACACCTACTGTCTCCTCCACATATTGTTTACGTCGAAATAAATCATCATACTAGGTTATTATACGGGTGTGGCTTGAAACACGAGCAAATAATTAAAACATAGATTGTACTCCTCAAACGGTGTCACTTTTGTTCAACAACTTTAAAAAATTATGAAGTATTTAGACTCCCTATTTTTCATACAAAATAAATATTATCTTCAATGGACGCCATCGCCACGCCATTATCATTGTGACTGACGTTGCTTGTCACGCCTTAAACATAACAAAATTTGCAATACATTGCGTCTTAGAATAAACTTTAAAGTGTATTAAAATTCAAACCACAAGTTATTTTTAAAAGTCGCTGAACAAATGTTGGTCAGTACGAGGAGTACAGCTTACGGTTTAATTTTTTGCTCATATTACAGGCCACACCCGGTATATAAGTACAGGCATAGTTATATTTGTGGCCTTTGCCCAGCAGTGGGACATTAAAATAGGTTAACTAAAAAAAATGATAATAAATTTCGGTAAACAGACAAACACAGTGTAAAAAGTAACATTGGTCCGACGGCCTTTGACGTGTACCGAGCTACTAACAATATCGATGGCAGCGATGTATGCAGCTCGGGTGCGCGCAATGCCTCGCAGAGCGCGCAATAGAACATTTGCAAAGCGCGCAAATCCCTTCGTGGAATTACTGCATAGTAGTGTATAGTCTATACAGGGTGCTTCCTCTAACAGGAGCAATAAATTAAACTAAAGGTACTTCTCAAACGACATTTATTCAAAGGAAAAAGACAGTAGAAAGACAAATAAATAACTTATGAACTAAATACATCTATAAATAATACTAAATTAAAACTAACAACCCTAAATATATCTAAAATAAAACAAGGAATATAAAAACTACTCAAAGAGGCCTCCCCGCGCTACCCCCGGCGCAAAGGTGCCCATCACACTCGCTGCGTTACCGCGTTGAATTGCGATGGACAGCCTGACAACTGACCAACATTTGTTCAGCAACTTTAAAAAATTATGAATCATTTAGACTTCCTCTTTTTCATACAAAATAAATATTGCCTTCAATGTACGCTGACACGTTGCTTGTCAAGTTGTCACGCTGTAAACATGACAAAATTTGCAATACATTGTGTCTTAGAATAAACTTTAAAGTGTAATAAAAATCAAACCATGAGTTATTTTCAAAAGTTGCTGAACAAATGTTGGTCAGTTTGAGGAGTACAGCCTACAGTTTAATTTATTGCTCCTGTTACAGAAACCACACTGTATAGACTGTATAGCAGTCAAGTAAACAGACAAACTGTATAATCTATTTCATTACCGATAATGGCATCCCGTGTAGAGTCCCCCCATTTCCGGCACAGCCTGTTTCCGGTTCCGGCCTTAATGAGGCCGGCGGGTGTTGTCATTTTTATTTGCAATTTTGGTAAGTGCATATAGATTTAATTATTTATTCTTTATTGCAGAGGAGAAAACGCCTTTTGTACGGTGATGTGTTTTCTTCTCTGCAATGGTCAAAATTATTTTCGTTGTTTTGTTTCTAATCACTCGTCTCGCTTCTACTTTTGTCTTTTATCAACTAAATAAAAGTTGAATGTCTTTGCATGTCTTTCTAGCTGTGGATTATAATTCTATTGAGTAACATTAAAAACTAAATTTAACTCCATGCATAAAGCTCCGTCACATTTTTTGGGGACAAAATAAGAGACAACGAAAATAATTTTGACCCAATGAATCCCATAAGGCACCTTCTACAGTCAACCTTTAGACAAAGAAAATATAAACCTGGCGTTGCAGGTATCCGTGAGCGACGGTATTGCTTACCATTAGGTGATCAGTCTACTTCTTTGCCTTCTATATATAAAAAAAAAAATATAGCACAAAAGTTGAGGTATAACTTCGAATAGAAATTTCAAAAACAGCAGACTTTTGTCGAATTTTCTACTAGCCCGTGGCTGGCGCCATACACTTTGGTCTACCGTCGAGTAGATGGCGTTAATTTCAACATTTAACAAATTAACAGCACATATCAGTGATTTTTTACTAGTCCCGTAGGTACCAAAAGTGGTCCAGTGTGTCCTACCCCGTCAACATAATCACCCTGTATGGATCACGGGCTCTGTGGCCTTGTTCTGACGACCGAACCGAATTTCCCTCTCCAGAACCGGAGATTAAACCGAACCTTATAAGGATTCCGTGTCGCAGACAACAACTATTAAGAAGGTACGCTTTATGTCGGAGTGCAGCAGGTTACTTTTGTATTAAGCAGAAACGTCAGCGAACAATTGTACTTAATAAGCTTAGAAACAAATTAAAACTGGAAAAATTCACTGTCTTGGCACCCCGAAAAAAATGAGATGGAACTCCTCCGTTAGCCGTTTAAAAAGTATAACACTCTTACGGTAGATGTCGCTAGGGTCTCATTAAGGTTCAGATATGGTGGAAATATTCACTGTTTTGGGTAACGTGTTGGCAGCTCCGATGGAAGAGCACCGGGCTAGCGATCCGGTGTTCGTGGATTCAAGTCTCCGATCCAAGACAGTGAATTTTTCTTTTAATTTGTTTCTAAACTGCAGTAGGTTCTTCAAGCGAATTTTGGTTTTGACGACCGGTCTGGCCTAGTGGGTAGTGACCCTGCCTGCGAAGCCGATGGTCCTGGGTTCGAATCCCAGTAAGGGCATTTATTTGTATGATGATACAGATATTTGTTCCTGAGTCATGGGTGTTTTCTATGTATTTTAAGTATTTGTATATTATATATATCGTTGTCTGAGTACCCACAACACAAGCCTTCTTGAGCTTACTGTGGGACTTAGTCAATCTGTGTAAGAATGTCCTATAATATTTATTTATTTATTATTATTATTTATTTATTTAACAAAAAAAAATCGATAAGTTCGAACAAAAATAAAATCGTGCATTTTAGAAGCAATTTTCATATGTTTAAGTGTGTACAAAAAATGTTTCAATTTTTTAAGGTGCACTTACATTTGGGGTTTTTCTATAGAGTGAAAGTCAAGAAATCTGGTTTCAAATCGATGAAGTTACTATAGAAAGATCTCAAGATCGCTGTTCATATTTTTGGCAACCGTATTATGATAAAAAAGCGCCACGATTTTTTAAAAAACACTGCTGACTGAAACTGCATCTAAACACCTTCGCTGAGGCAATTAGTGTAACTCGTAACCATATTTTGCGTGGGGTCTTTCGACCCCCTACCGCAGTGAACGTGTAATCGGTGTAAGTGAACTTTCTTCCGCTGCATACTCTGTTAACTCGAAAAAGGTCAAAGTGTAAATAGAAAAAAAAGGCCGCGTCAAAAACATGATTGGTCTATGTAATTACTTTCCCATTTTGCTAAATGAGTTTTTAAAAATAGCGTAAATATTTGATTTATCATTTTGTAGCCAAGTTAGAATTGTGTTTAAAAAATATGACTGGTAAATTGAAAAGCTTTTCAGCGTAAGGCAAGTGTTTTTATCAATCATCATCATCTCAGCCATAAGACGTCCACTGCTGAACATAAGCCTCCCCCTTGGACCTCCATTCGTACCGGCTGGAAGCGACCCGCATCCAGCGTCTTCCGGCGGCCTTAACAAGGTCGTCCGTCCATCTTGTGGGTGGACGTCCTACGCTGCGCTTGCTAGTCCGTGGTCTCCACTCGAGCACTTTTCGACCCCATCGGCCATCTTCTCTGCGCGCAATGTGGCCTGCCCATTGCCACTTCAGCTTGCTAATCCGGTGGGCTATGTCGGTGACTTAAGTTCGTTTACGGATCTCCTCATTTCTGATTCGATCACGCAGAGAAACTCCGATCATAGCTCCCTAACAAAGCTAGGGGCTTAAGAGAGAAGTATATATAGCACGTAATCTCCATATAAAAAGAGAAAACATTTTTCCACATGTAAATATTTTCCAGTCTCCATGAGTTCTTAGTATGTTATTGACACAATGAAAAACTAGGTTTATAGGTTTTCCTTTTTTCAAAATTTGCAACACTTACAAAAGGGTGCGTCTTATAATATATACCAACATTTAATATAATCTAATTTTAATATCATTCACAACATATAACACACGTTAGGGCTACCAACAAAAAATATATGTTTATAACTTATATAACATATACCGGGTGTGGCCTGTAATATGAGCAAAAAATTTAACTGTAGGCTGTACTCCTCATACTGACCAACATTTGTTCAGCGACTTTTAAAAATAACTTGTGGTTTGATTTTTAATACACTTTAAAGTTTATTCCAAGACGCAATATATTGCGAATTTTGTTATGTTTAAGGCGTGACAAGCAACGTCAATCAAAATGATATGGCGTGGCGATGGCGTCCATTGAAAATCATATTTATTTTGTATGAAAAATAGGGAGTTTAAATACTTCATAATTATATAAAGTTGTTGAACAAAAGTGTCACTGTTTGAGGAGTCCAATTTATGTTTTCATTATTTGCTCATGTTACAGGCCACACCCGGTATATGGTAGAAATTCTCTAACATACTTCATTTATATGTATTAATAATTTAATACATCATATAAAGTTTGTATTGGCTAATTATTTTTTATATAACATACATAACTTGCAGTAATTATTACAAATATCATTATATGTATGTATTTTCTAGATTTTTTATCGTGTGGCAATTATATTTACCTACTATAGATAATGAAATCCACATACAGGCTGTATACAATTTAAAACCCCTAATCTAAAATCTAGGTTACCAATAAAAGTACATTAAAAGAAGTCACGAACTAATATTAGGTATAATTATAGAAAAAAAAACGAATCATGCGACTTAACCAATATTTGCCAATATCGGTAAAGTCGCATGAATAGTCTTAATACTTTTTAGATATTGAACAAAAAATAACCTTTCTTTTATATGTAAAAAATTACGCCACACGTATTCTTAAAGAAAATTGAGAATGACACTTAAACTCCGCAAAGTTGTATCTCACTTAATTTTTCGAACGAATTTGAACCTTAGTACTATACTCTGAAGTCTCAATTTAAGAAACGCTGCATATTGCTATAAAAGGTTTTGGTGAATTACGGTTCAATATGATATTTAAACTTCGCAAAGTCGTATCTTATTTGATCTTTCAAGCTATTTCGAACCGTAATTCAATATACTAAAGACTCAATTTAAAAAACGTTGTGTATTGTGATAAAATTGTTGGATGGTAAATCAACGCTAGGATGACCAGGCGTTGACAGCGGTGCGGACAAATTGAGACAAACTTGCCTTTTTTGTCGTCGGGCGATCAAAAGGAAATTTATTTTTTGTTGGGTCGAATATTTTATAGGTTTGCTTTGGGTCGGATGTCATTTTTACATTATTATAGACAGGTCTCATTGAGATTCAATATAAATATTTGGAAGAGTAAAATTATTGACAGAGCGAAAGCGACGGTCTCAGTTTCTACATAGTGCGCAAGTATTGTTGCGTATGTCAGGATGGTGTCATCTACAATACGCACTTGCCAATAGATTCTCGTAAAATTTGATTAACTGGCTAGATTATATAGAACTTTTTTGTCAATTCAGATTTTGGATTTTGGTGTATCCATGTGGGTTGCGAGGTATACAGCTCACAGAGCCAAGTATATCTACCTATCTATAGGCATACATACATTTACTACATCTGTGAAATTGATAGATATCCCAGAAAGGTGCCTAAGAAAAGTAAGTTTGAGCATATCATAGTTCAATGCTTTCAATACTTTGCCGGCAAACAATGTTCGCCAGCAAAGTGATATGTTTATATGTTGTGGGTATGAATCAATAAATTGGCTATGTATCTATACTATCTGGGCCCCATTTCTCGAAGGATATTAGTCTAATATTATTAATGTGTTGTCATGGCAACCCATACGATTTGACAGTTCGTAGACTAATAATATTACTCTAATATCGTTCGAGAAATGGGCCCCAGGAACGGTTTACTAACGAATGGGCCAAAATCGTTTCCCAAAGTATCACATCCCAAACTATGTTTCCCAAATTATCATTTCCCAAAAAAATTTTTGGCAAAACAACTTATCGCAAATTTTCAGTTAGCAATAGTCTTTTTTGGCAAGTTATTGTTTAGCAAATAATTACTTGGACAAGTTTCATTTTACCAAATATTATTTAGTCAAATGTATCATTAAGCATAACTTACATGTCCCAAAATATTGCATGGCATACAATTTACATACCAATAAAGTGGAGGCTGCAGAATTTTATTTGTCTAGTATTTAACTGATCATTACATATACATAGTAAAATGTAACGTCAAAAAAAAACATTCTTACTGCCAAAAATATGTAGTAAATGATCACTAAAATTAAAACTCCATTTTAATGTAAAATGACAACCAAATTTGTTACATCTTGCTATACTATTAAAGCAAATAACACCAAAGTAATCATTGTAACCCAAAAATAGTAAATAACCACCAATATTCAAACCACATTTTAGTTTAAAATGTCATGCAATTTTTTTACATCTCGTTATTCTATTAAATTAATTAATCCACTTCGATGACCTTTTTTTAGTACATAGAATTTCGTTTCTGTAAGGACCGCAGTTCTAACCTAACCTAACCCACTTTTCTAATAGCATTTCGATTCTGTGAGGGTGACAGTTCTAACCTAACCTAACCCACTTTTCTGATAGCGGTTCCGTTTTGTGAGGATCGCAGTTCAAACCTAACCCAACCCACCCAAATTACGTAGAATTTAACATACCTATTATAACATAACAAAAAGTACTTTAAATAGAGATGCCTATTTGTCAAATTTGCGAAGTGAAAATTTTGACCAAACATCTTTTTGGAATATAATATTAGACAATAAAAAACGTTTGCTAAATAAGTTTTTGTCCTAATAACATTTGACAAAGTAAAATCATGCCAAATGATAATTTGACCAAATAAATTATATGCGAAGTGTAACTTTGCTAAAGGTTCCTTTGGGAAATGAAACTATTGCGATAAGTTTGTTGGGAAGTGAAATTTGGCGAAATGTATTTGGCCGAAACGAAAGTACACCCCCAGGAACATATATGTACATATATGTACACTGTGTACATATATGTACACTTCAGCATTAGCAATAGTATTAGTTTAGCACCTTTGCATACAAACTTTGATGAAGCTTTTTTCTACAGCTGACTTCATAAAAGTAGATAGGAATTGTCCCAGACAAACCTAAATATGTGGTCCCCACACAAGGGCAAGTATATAGGTGGCGGCTTAGTGGAAACATAATGTTATTTTTATAAATTGATACACGTGTCTCGCTTGTCGATATATAACAATATAAGGCCTATAAAAGCTATAATGGTAACTAAGAGACTAAAATATAAAGGAGGTATCTTGAATATTTTGATGCCTAACTATGTTTCTACCTGCATGGGCCAATTTTTAATTTATTTTGTTAGATTTTGTTCATATTTGGTATATTTAGATAAATAGAGTTGCGTATCGTCCCAATATCTAAAAGTGTCCAAACAGTGGTCCTATTATAAAGAAATCTACATCATATTATCTTAACTATCTTCATATTTCAAAAAAAACAGTTTAACGGTGTACCCTTATTTTACCGCCAAATTTTTTGCAGAATTTTGTTATACAGAAAATTATTCATAGAATAATCGAATCGCAGATTTTTATTACAATTAATTCTGTTTCTTCGATTATTCATTTCAAAGAAACATATTTTGTAACTTGATTAAACTTCAGAATATTTATTCAAAGATTTTTAAATAAAATAAAAGACTGACTGTAGAATTATTATTCATTGAATATTATTTGTGCGACACTACAGTTCACAGAATATTAATTTCAACAATTATTATTTTACAAAATTACCTTTCATATACTCTTAGTATTCATTGAAATTGCTAAAAAAGGAGTTTAGGTTACTTTAGAGCTGCAACCTCTAAGAAAACGAACCCTTGCTGGAAAAGTGGGTTAGGTTAGGTTAGAACTGCGACCCCCAAGAAAACGAACTGTTGCCAGAAAAGTGGGTTAGGTTAGGTTAGAACTGCGACCCCCAAGAAAACGAACTGTTGCCAGAAAAGTGCGTTAGGTTAGGTTAGAACTGCGACCCCCAAGAAAACGAACTGTTGCCAGAAAAGTGGGTTAGGTTAGGTTAGAACTGCGACCCCCAAGAAAACGAACTGTTGCCAGAAAAGTGGGTTAGGTTAGGTTAGAACTGCGACCCCCAAGAAAACGAACTGTTGCCAGAAAAGTGGGTTAGGTTAGGTTAGAACTGCGACCCCCAAGGAAACGAACTGATGCCAGAAAAGTGGGTTAGGTTAGGTTAGAACTGCGACCCCCAAGAAAACGAACTGTTGCCAGAAAAGTGGGTTAGGTTAGGTTAGGACTGCGACCCCCAAGAAAACGAACTGTTGCCAGAAAAGTGGGTTAGGTTAGGTTAGAACTGCGACCCCCAAGAAAACGAACTGTTGCCAGAAAAGTGGGTTAGGTTACGAGTAGAACGGCAACCCCTAAAAACGAATTCCTTCCAGAGAAGCAGATTGCGTTAAATTAACAACTAAGTAAAAAAAAATCGACTAAATGACTACTTATTCTGTATATTAAATTTTGGTGAACCGTATTTATAAGAAGTGACTTTTCTACAGATCGATGATTCTGTGAAATGAGATTACATGAACAAATTGTTCTTGAAACAAAACTAATGTTTTAAATTTTTGGTGAAACGTAACTAATCCGAACTAAAATTATTTAAAGTAAATATTCTATGTAAAGATTATTTTACGATTTGAAATTACTTGAAACATTTTCTGTGAAACGAAAATCTGCAGAAAAATTGACGGCAAAATAAAGGTAAACCCAGTTTAACGTATCCCTATGATATTCCTAACTCATCGTAATTGAAACGTAATGGTAAAACGACTTAATTTAGGAAGAAATCACGTACCAACGTACTGATATAAGGAGGTCAATTCTGATTTCGACATTTGGTATGGTTTTGATCTCATTTTGATACGACATTGGGTCGTTTCGTCAGGCATCTCACGCGCACCAATAAGTGCGAGCGAGATATCTAATGCATTGGATTAAAGCAATACAAAATTCAGAAATGATGGTTATAATCTGATAATAGTGCACAATACACGAAACGCCCTACACTAAACAGGACTTGACCGTGACGTCACGATCACGATCACGAAGCCGTCTTGAAGTATGGATAATAGAGATGCACCGAATATTCGGTTACTATCCGGTATCCGGTGTATCCGGCCATTATTTTAACATCCGGCCGGATACCGATTAGTGGCCTACTATCCGGCCGGATACCGGATAGTAACATTGCTTGATTTCGGAGTAAATAAAATTGGAATAAGAAACAGTCACGGTTATAATCGAAGGTACTCGATTATAATCATACTCGTTTATTTTTTTAAAACAATTTAATCATTCAACTCACTTGGTCGCTCACTCATTTTGAACCGAGAAAGAAATGAGTCCGCGCGAACGTTCACTACGAAACAGGTCAACGCATAAGAAAAACCGAAATGTAGGTATAGTTCCGCCGGCCGAATATTCGGCGGAAGGATACCAAATATTCGGTATCCGAATATCCGGTATCCGGTATCCGGCCAAACAACTATCCGTTGCATCTCTAATGGATAACAAGAAAATTGCTACAATTTCAATTTTTGATTTATTGCTTTAGTAGCCATACACTTTATTTAGCAATAAAATATAAGAAATTGAATTGTGCCATTTTATTGCATTTTACAACCATACTTACATAATCAAAATACTTACATTTCGAAGCTTTGAATTCTTTATGATTTCCATATTTTTTGTGTCCAATTTAATATCATATTCATTCATTTCTATTTTTATGTATTTAACTGGAATTTGTTATAAAATTCAACATGTGTCACTATCCCAATTGTGAAAACAGAATTGGTCCCACGCATTTAAATTCAGTCCGTTTTTCCGCCATTGATTCTGGTGGCTGACTCAGTTGTCTCAAGGAGATTCTCGGGGTCCGTAATTCCGGATCGTAAACAATAAGTTTTGTTAAATGTCTCCCAACGGTATTATTTTAAAAGTTACGAGTTTTGCAGGCCTATTGTTAGGTTATTTTATGGTAGGAAGTGATAGAATTGACGGATTTTAGTCTCGTAAACACAGAAAACCAAAAGTTGTCCTGCTATTTCTCAAAAGTTAAGAATTGGAGCGCAATCCCTGCTTGTAAATTGTTATTTTAGAAACAGCTGTCTATGTATCAAGACTGTTATGCTTTTGACTGTCTTATATCATACCATTTCACAATTTTCGAACAGAAATCAAAATCTATTGTAAAATATTTTAAAAAATGGGTTAACCGAATGCGACCGACTCTGTCAAAAGAGCGTTCAGGACATGTTCTGTATAATTTCCATAAGTATGTCAAATCTTTTAAGTACGCGTTGTTGTTTAAGTACTGTACGTACTAGTTTTTTGCTACAATTACCATACTCCGAAAAAACTACAGAACCTTCCTCGTCCTTCCTTCTCTCAATGTTTCCTAAAGAAGCTTCCTTTATAGCCATTTTACATAACCGCGCCGTCCCGCGGGTGATGTGGGCTCCAGAATAGTGCGCCGTAACGGCTCCGAGAGTGCGCGTATACGTAATACAAAGTTAAAAGTAATCTGAGGAGCATATTTTAGGCTTCAAGGGATTTCTGTTCGTATTTATTTAAATATCATAAGAGAAATAAAAAGGAATAAGATATGAATACAATAACAAAACTTATATTATGATATTATGAACTTTGAGTTTTAGACAATAGAAACTAACAATTACTTATGTCGAATATATTTATTAAAAGTCGCCTTTTGCTACTGACATGATTTGCTTGACCTAGTATATATAATATATATATATATATATATTATGTATATCATATTCTCTTGGGGTTCAAAGATTTTACTAGTACTTACCTCCAGTTTTGAATCATTATAAAAAGGAAAGGTTTTAAAAACAAAACAAATTCAACTCTATTTTCTAATACCATTAATTCAAAATTTAAGGTAAGTACCCCTATTAACGAGCCCATTAAAATCGGCAGTGATTACCGCGGTATGTACAAAAAGGCGTTTTATAAGAAAGCCAATTAACTTTTTTTTAATTTAAGTAAACACATATAAAGCCTTCTCTTTTCACTGTCGAATAAATATAGTACTAGTAAAGAAACACAAAGTAAATAATTCGAAAACCGTAAACTAACTCATCGGGGGTGCATTATTTGAATGCTCCATACTAACGCACAACACCTCAAGTAAGCAAACGCGTATTTTATTTAGTGATTTTCATAGTAATGGTGAATATTATAGAAAGACTAAGACTTTATATCTATTCTGAATTATGATATTTATGGTTCCCAAATACTCAATTTGTAAATATTTGCTTGCCAATAGTAAACAATAGGAATTTCAAAACCTCGGTGTTGGGTTCCATTTTTTCGTGTGGTTCCTAATTTCGAGGTATACCTCGGTAATAGCGGAAACGGTATTTTAAGTTAAAAGGGTTGTAAATTCATATGTAGATACACATTTCCATAACTCTTGATGTTATAGAAATATTTAACCATCTATAAAGCTAAAGAGCTATTAACGTGGTATGAAATCTATTCAAGAACTCTTAATTTTGACTACAGTTTTAAGTACTTAACTGGGAGGTTTCCTTAGAAACCATTATATGAGAATCTTGTTTAAATATTGATATAAGAACAAAAGCATGGTTGTCAAGTATGTTTTATACAATGTTTTGTATTTATTTAGAATCTTCTATTTTGATTGTATTGAAAATATACACGTACTTTATTTATTTTTATTACTCGTAAATGAGTTTTGCAATAATGTGAATTAAACCGTTTAGCGATGGCCACAAAAGACATCACTCGGTAATAAGATGTATGGGAACGTAATACCGACCCACCTACAACTTTGGTAGGAAATAAATAGGTTCATAATATAATTATCATAAAACCTATTGTATTATTTTAATTAGAACATATAATACACAAACATACAATATTAATTTATTTTAACGTGGTAACGCGGCAAGTGTGATGGGCACCTTTGCACCCGGTACAACTCGCGGAGGTCTTTTAGATTAAAATATTGTAATATTTAGATATATTTATGTCATTTTTGTATGATTTTATATACCATTAACCTTTTGTATAAAAAAATTCTTTTTATT
Source organism: Cydia fagiglandana (assembly GCF_963556715.1). NCBI lineage: Eukaryota > Metazoa > Arthropoda > Insecta > Lepidoptera > Tortricidae > Cydia > Cydia fagiglandana. The sequence continues at coordinate 5,055,225 of NC_085950.1, read as the reverse complement.
TATTTTAATATTCGATTTCCCATATCTTGTATCATTGGATGTTGATGGGCATTTATTTGTGTGTTGAAAACAGATATTTTTTCCTAAGTGATGGGTGGTTTTTATGTATATAAGTACGTATTTATCTGTATAAGTAGGTATGTATATCGTCGCCTTGTATCCATAGCACAAGCTTTGCATAGTTTGGGGCTATGTCGGTCTGTGTAAGATGTCCCCGTATATAGACCGCCTTTTTAATTTCTACAATTTCTTGTCCGTCTATAATTTATTAATGTTATGTAGATACTCGTATACAGCATGTATTTTTGATACGACCACATATCTATTATCTAAGTGTAGTTAGTAGGTGTAGGCTCAAAGGAATTAATTTTCATAATTATGTTTTACTAAAAATCCTCTTGTTTCTTTAAAGAAAATCCAAATAAATAAAATTTAATCTAATGATTGGAAATCAGTTTAAATATAATCCATTTATTTAACTACTATTGTCAAATAAATATAAGTAGATATATAAATAAGGAACTTAAAATGCGATGGGTTTATCTACCCTCGTAAAAAGGAACCCTTATCCGCGGTATTTGGGTAACATTGATCAATTACCACGGTAATAGGCGATTTCGACGTTTTGGTTTTAATAATTATTTTTTTCTATATAATTGGCCAAAACAAGTCCAAAAACCAATGAAATACATATTTCGATATACAAACTATCATAAAAAAATATGTCTTTGTTCATACAGACCCAGCTTATATTTCATTTTTGGCTGTCTTTGTAAAAGTTGCTTAACCCCCTCGTTAATAGTACTTACTGCCAATTTTCTTTGTACGGGCCGCTAGAGAACATGTATAAAATACCAAAATACAAACATAATGACCCTTAAGGCCAACTTGAAAAACCCTGACCGAAAACCACTAAAGCTAACCCAGACCTAATTTCTAACCTCCCCAACTGAAAAAGGTATATTTCTCCGTATTCTTTTTGCATTTAAGCCTTTTTTCTTCTAAAATTGGCCACCGACCCTTCGTTGTGATAAGGCATGCCCAATTATGGAAAATGTCAAGTATCCATTCAGGTGCAGGTTATTAGGGCGCTTTTAATGAAAGGTCAGGCTAGTATCGGATGTAATTATTTGACTCTAAATAAGTTTTTGGCAAAAATTTCATTTTTGGTACAAGCTTTTATCGCTGACTGTACTTTTATTACGACAGACAACTAATACTCATCGAGACAATTCTAAAAACCCCTAACACAATTTGGTTGCGTTGTTTCATCACAGAGTTCCTATGGCCACCTCCTGTCTCCATCATCAGATCAGCTCGATGGTACCATAATATTGCATTGTCATCCGATTTATACATGCATGCAAAATTTCAGCTCAATCGGAAACCGGGTAGTGGATCAAATTTAACTTGCAAGATTTCATTACATAGTTACATACAGGTCGACCTAATAAAAGCTTGTTAATGAAATGGGGAAAGGGGGAGGCAATCCGGAGGTCGCGGGTTCGAACTTTGGCCCGTACCAGAGTTTTTCGGAACTTGTGTAAAATGCGAAATATCATTTTGATATTTAAGTACCAGTTGCTTGCCGGTGAAGGAAAACATCGTGAGGAAACCGGACTAATCCCAATAAGACCTAGTTTCCCCTTTGGGTTGGAAGGTCAGACGGCAGTCGCTTTCGTAAAAACTAGTGTCTACGCCAATTCTTGGGATTAGTTGCCAAGCGGACCCCAGGCTCCCATGAGTCGTGGAAAAATGCCGGGACAACGAGAGGAAGAAGATATCGCTTGGGCTCCCTTCCGACGTGTCGGCTCTACAAGTCTACAGCAATCAAAAGTCGTGAATTATTTAAAAGCAAATTACATCGACTGCACCTTATTTCCATACTGCAAGTTTGATTAGACTGCAAGCGTGTTAGCTTTCAGAAGTTTCATAGCAGTCTGAAGTTTCATAGTACAGTCATTATATCCAAAAAATCGACCCTACCCGTGAATAATTAGTTCTTGGATTTTTTTTTCGTAGGTCCCTCGGGGGCGTCACTGGGAGTGTAAATTCAAAAAGTAGGCTTAATCAGGCTCCTGCGTATATTCGAAAAATGGTTTTTTTCCAAAAAAACGATTTATCTTCAATAACTCGGCCATTTTTGATTTTACAGTAAAACCGTAAGGACAAAAATTGTAGGAAATTTGATTCTCTACAAGTTAGTCCAGTCATTATATCCAAAAAACCGACCCTTCCCGTGAATAATCAGTTCTTGGATTTTTTTTTCGTACGGCCCTCGGGGGAATCACTGGGAGTGTAAATTCAAAAAGTAGACTGAATCAGGGTCCTTTGTATATTCGAAAAACGGTTTTTCTTGAATAACTCGGTCATTTTTGATTTTACAGTAAAACCGTGAGGACAAAAATTGTTCAGAATTTGATTCTCTACAACTTCGTTTCCATTCATTTATGCCGTAAAGCGTGGAACATAGGAGATAATGATAATATTTTGAATTTGTCGCGTTTTTCAGGTTTAATTTCTAAAATATCGATTTTGGGGGAAAGAAGGTAGGAACCAAAATTGTTCAAAATTTGATTCTCTACAAGTTTAGTCCTCTTCATTTATGTCGTAAAGTTGAAAATAAACGAGATATTGAAAATATTTTGAATTTGTCGCTTTTTTCAAATTTTATTTCCAAACTATCGATCCTAGAAGAAAAATTGTGAGGACCAAACTTGTAGAGAATCAAATATTCTAAAATTTTTGTCCTCACGGTTTTACTGTAAAATCAAAAATGACCGAGTTATTCAAGAAAAACCGTTTTTGGAATATACACAGGACCCTGATTCAGTCTACTTTTTTAATTTACACTCCCAGTGATTCCCCCGAGGGACGTACGAAAAAAAAATCCAAGAACTGATTATTCACGAGAAGGATCGGTTTTTTGGATATAATGACTGGACTAACTTGTAGAGAATCAAATTTCCTACAATTTTTGTCCTTACCGTTTTACTGTAAAATCAAAAATGGCCGAGTTATTGAAGAAAAACCGTTTTTTTGGAAAAAAACCATTTTTTGAATATACGCAGGAGCCTGATTAAGCCTACTTTTTGAATTTACACTCCCAGTGACCCCCCCGAGGGACCTACGAAAAAAAAATCCAAGAACTAATTATTCACGGGTCAAAATCTATAATGACTGTCCTATCAGCGAGCTTTCGGGATTTCACAAGTTTGAGCAATAAATTGGTATTATGATGTCAAAGAGTTTTAGAGCGCTTTCATACAAGTATACAGGGTGTGAAGGGCTTGTGACATACAAATAATATTTTTTTCACCACACCAGCTAGTAAAGTTTCTCTTTTTTACAAGCTTTTATTTAGTTTCACCTGACCGTTGCCTGTCTGTTTGTAATCAAATCTTGCAAGTTAAATTTGATCCACTTCCCGGTTTCCGATTGAGCTGAAATTTTGCTTGCATGTATAAATCGGATGACAATGCAATATTATGGTACCATTGAGCTGATCTGATGATGGAGGCAGGAGGTGGCCATTGGAACTCTGTGATGAAACAACGCAACCTAATTGTGTTAGGGGTTTTTAGAATTGTCTCGATGAATATTAGTTGTCTGTCGTAAGAAAAATACAGTCAGCGATAAAAGCTTGTACCAAAAACGAAAATTTTGCCAATTACTTTTTTCTTCAAACACTATTGATGTTTGAATGATCAATATTCAATAGCGTTCATTTGCATTCGATTTGTGATGTTATAAAGTAAATATTTTCGTGTTGGTGTGGTGAAACCTGTGTTTCACTCTGTAGCAAAATTTGTTTAAGATATATTCCATAATATGTATTATTTATTTTATTTAAACTTTATTGCACATAAAATTATAAGTACAAATGGCGGACTTAATGCCATAAGGCATTCTCTACCAGTCAACCACTGGGCCAAAAAGAGACGGTTGTTAGGTGCAGGTTTTATAATAGAAAAGTTAAAGTTATTATGTATGCTAGTTTTGGTATCTATTTAATTATGGGCCAATATTCTAGTTCTTATTTCATTTCATAATTTGTATGTCGGCGGCCGATCGTAAGATCAGGCAGATCGTAATGTTCTTGTGTAATGTTTTGACGACACATTAATTAAACCAATATATAGGTAGGATTGGTTCATTAGGTTGCTTCAGATGCCCGAAGGGCAAACTGCCCAGAAATAGGAGCCCCGAGTAGCGGGGCTCCGTCGATTCAGGGAACGAGTCAAAAAATTTTACGTTTCACGATATGCCTAGGAATATCACGATATGCCTGATCTTACGATCGGCCGCCGACATGTGTACATGTTACATGTTTAGCTAAGGGTGGTATTCCACCTATCCAATTTCTTCGTCCAACGTGTATTGCGTCTCATATTTTGTTTTAATGAGCGAGTGAGATGCACTGACATTGGTTAAAGAAATTGAACAGGTGGAATACCATCCTAACATAGTTCTTTAATAAGTATAAGTAATATACTTATTATTATGCAAGTAAAGTTGTGTAAGTGTTACTGGTAAAAATAACACTCAGTTTGCCAATAAAGTATTTCTCTTTCATGCCAAGTTTCATGTTATATAAAAATGACGTTTTAACCTGTTTATTTCTATTCTTTATTGTCTGAATGTAGATACTTTCCCATTCTTTGAGTTATTTTTCTTTCCGCTCGCTGTCTAACTTAGCCCTTCGACGATATTTTCCTGTTGAAGCTGATTTTCCCCAACGTCTAACAACCCTAACAGCCAATACATAACTCATTCAAATATCTACCGTATTGTCGCGCAATAAGTTCCAAATTAAATTAATTTTTAACTGGTTGTTACGACTGTTAGTTTTGGTGTTTTAGCGATGAACTGATTCATTCAAGTTTATACCGTATTCTTGGGTGATAAGTCCCAAAATCAAATTGGTTTTTAACTGGCTGTTAATACAGTGTGTGCGTGGTGTATTAGCGATGAACTTTAAATAAAAGGGCTTTCGAGCCCACTGACCTATGAAAAGTGAGTAAACCTAGTGGCATTTGACAGGTAATGCCTTATAAATTCACTTTATGACAAACTCTGGCATTATTTTTTGTCATAAACTGAATTATTAGGTCTCCTATTAAAGTTGGTCAAGCAAATCTTGCAAGTAGAAAAAGGCGCGAATTAAAATTTTCTATTGGACGAAAACCCTTCGTGCCTACATTTTTTTAAATTGCCGCCTTTTCCTACTGACAAGATTTGCTTGACCGATGAAATTAAAATCATGAAAATATAATACTACAAAAAATTCAATACTTACATACCTACTTATTGATGTACTGTTAGTGCTTGAAAATGGAGACCTAGGCTCTCCGCAACATGTCGTGTCAGTGATTAAAAGATACAAAATGACCATTTTTAGCGTATTTTAACTCTCTAGTGACCTTTTGAACATTTTTTAAACAACAATAGCAAAACAAAATATCCCATCCGTGCTAAAATAACGTAAAACTCATAGAACGTAAAAATCAAGATACATTAAACGGCCCGATTCGGATTTTGAAATAGATATCTATTAGATATCTTTTAGACATCACCAAGATACGATAACGCGGTAATGCGGCTAGTGTGATGGGTACCTTTGCGCCAGGGACAACTCGGGGGGGGGGGGGGGGACTGTTTGACTAGACTTAAGCTAGTCTTAAGTTTTTGTTTTATTATATTGTTGTATTGACGTTTATTGAATAAAAAATATTCTTTATTTTAGATACGATAACGATATGTTTAAGATCTAACCTGTCAAATTTGACATTTGCGCGATTCTGGAGATACTCTTGAACGGTTTCCACAGAATATGACTTAGAGATTCAATTCACATCTAATAGATATCTTACTCTATCTAACGTAAAAGTGACATTGGTTGCCCGAATTGCGGTGCAAAAAAAAAACTAGTTGATATCCAAACTATAACGTATCTAGAATGGATCTAGTACGTGTCGTCTCTTGTGAATATCTTGAAGTTCGAATACGGCAGTATATACATATATTATATTTTTTTGTTGCAAGTCCTAGACCTCTTTATTACGCGTATCCTACTCTGACATGCATCTTGACCGTTTTTTCGCACCTTTTTCTTCTGACATAATTTTATGAGCTGCCTTTCACACCTCTTATAAAGGGATAAGTAGGTATTATAACATTTATAATATAATAAAACCGTGCCAAAGTTCATTATACCCGTGTCTTGACCCAGTTATAAATATCACCCTGTTCATAGTCTCTTCTAAAATGTCTCATTCCATATAACGTTTCAAGGAAATATGACCTTAGTCTCTACAAAATAAAGTTCTATTTAGCTTATCAATATCCCCTGTTCATAGTATCTTCTGAAACATCTCATCTTATGCAACGTTTGAAGAAAATGGGACCTTGGTTTCTACAAAATAAAGTTCATATTAGCTCATAAATACTATCCTGTTCATAGTAATTATAAAAGGCCTTGTCCCATACAAATATTCAAGAAAATAAGACCTTGTGATCTACTACATAAAGTTCATATTAGCACAACGTGATATGATATTTTGTACACGCACTTAAATGAAATATCAAAAAAGCCACTGGGAAAATTTACGTAAGGTTTTAGAAAAAGCGGTCAAGTGCGAGTCGGACTCGCCCATGAAGGGTTCCGTAGCAGCAAGTAACATAATAAAATTGCGGCTTACGATTTATGACGTATTAAAAAAAACTACTTACTAGATCTCGTTTAAACCAATTTTCGGTGGAAGTTTGCATGGTAATTAATGATAAAACTAAAAAAATATATGGTGTATATATTTTTTTAGTTTTATCATTCTCTTATTTTAGAAGTTACAGGGGGGGGGGGGGGGGACACATTTTACCACTTTGGAAGTGTCACTCGCGCAAACTATTCAGTTTAGAAAAAAAAATTAGAAACCTCAATATCATTTTTGAAGACCTATCCCTATGGATAGATACCCTACACGTATGGGTGTGATGAAAAAATTTTTTTGAGTTTCAGTTCTAAGTATGGAGAACCCCCAAAATTTATTGTTTTTATTCTATTTTTGTGTGCAAATCTTAATGCGGTTCACAGATTATATCTACTTACCAAGTCTCAACAGTATAGTTCTTATAGTTTCGGAAAAAAGTGGCTGTGACATACGGACGGACAGACAGACAGACAAACAGACATGACGAATACATAAGGGTTCCGTTTTTTGCCATTTGGCTACGGTACCCAACGTAATACTTAGTTCAACTATAATATTTACTAATATTTAGGAGACCGAGCTTTGCCCGAAAAACATATGAAAACTGAAAAATGCGCGTTTTTCTAGAGCGTTTTTCAAGACATAGCTAGATCTATTTTTCTCCCCCGAAAACCCCCATATAGCTTCATCGAAATCGTTAGAGCCGTTACCGAGATCCCCGATATATATATATATATATATATATATATAAATAAACAAGAGTTGCTCGTTTAAAGGTATTACTTATATTAGATTTGCATGTATTTATGAAGTTGTATTTTGTTTACAGGTAATAAAAGTACCGTTTTATGGTGTAAAACAGGTATTTCTTAATCATTATTATTTGATTTAAACATAATCGTTTGATGCGTTAAATGCTTAACACGTTTATTTATTTATTTCATTTATTTATTTATTTCACTAACAAAATCTAGAATTTTTTGTGTTATATCTACTAAAACACGAGCTTTTTCAATCATTATACAAAGGTGCCCCAAAATTTCCATAAATTTTTCGTTTACCGTCCATTACCGTCATTCAAACTTTAACGGAATGAAAATAGAAATCTTGGGACACCTTTTTTATGTGTGGGGGTTTAAAATCGGTTCAAACCTCGTTTGTGCTGTACCTTAGAGCAGAATAAAATCATAACGAAAAAAAAACCCGACAAGTGAGAGTTGGACTCGCCTACCGAGGGTTCCGTACTTTTTAGAATAGTTACAGCGGCAACAGAAATACATCATCTGTCAAAATTTCAACTATCTAGCTATCACGGTTCATGAGAAACAGCCTGGTGACAGACAGACAGGCAGACAGACAGATGAGTCTAAGCAATAGGGTACCCTTTGGGTACGGAACCCTAAAAAGATGACAATAAATTCGGTAACAATATCCTTATTTCGTGACATGACTCATAGCCATAGCCATGTCACTAAATATGGAATAGAGCCGTACAGATGGATAACAAATGCAAGTATCAGGTTTATCCGGGGTCAATGAACTCGGATCGATACCCGTATCTAGGTCGCGCTTTGTCCTGCTAAATAAAGATGAGAACACCCTGTATGTAGTGTAATATTGAAGATGACAGACGCATTTTAACGGCCTCCAAAGCTCTTTATGCAAGGAATAGACTCCGGCTGGAGCGAAAAGCTTTGGAAACTTGGCAAATGGCAACTCCAAACTAAACTGTCGTCATTACCAAACTAAAATGGAATTGGGCAGGACATGTTGCTAGGCAGAGTGATGGCAGGTGGACTAAAATGTTAACAGAATGGTGGCCGCTTTCAAATGAAAGAAGCGCGTGGCGTCCGTTAGCTCGTTGGGTGGACGACATCCGGAAAATTGCGGGTCACTTCTGGATGAGATTAGCTCAGGACCGGGACAAGTGGCGTACTAGAAGAGAGGCCTATGCTCAGCAGTGGGCGATAAAGGGCTGATATGATGATGATGGTGAACTCCAAATCATAACGGGGGTGTTTACCGGCCATTACGGGGTCAAAGGAATTCTGGCCAAGATGGGACACTCTGACAACACCGATTGTCGTATGTGTGGCGAAGAGGAAGAGGCAGTTAAACACTTAATGTGTGAATGTCACGCCCTCGCCAGACAAAGAATGAAGGACTTTGGAGCAGGATATGTGGAATCGAAGTACTATAAACGCTACCCATGAGCTCCATCATCCGACACATGGATATGGTGGGAAAAGCCCTTGACTAGTTGACGGATCTTCTCTAGGGGGTAATTGCACAAAAGATCCCTATGGGTCGAAGTGTATCCGCAAGGGCCCCCGAAAACAATAAGATAAGATAACGGCCTCCTAGCATAAAGTCAGTGGGGAGACACTCCTGACTTCGTTCGAACTCGGCTCCGTTCGGTTCAGCATTGCTCCGAGCAATTATTAAGGCTGGCACCACTTGACTTCCTCTTGCGCGCGCGACCACAGATAATTACTTGAATTTTGACAACCCTAAATAGCCGAAATATATTAGAAAGGGATAGCATGTTTCGACCCTGAACCGCTGTCAAACTTCGGGTTTGTAGGAAGTGTCCTTTTTGTTCGATAGTACTATTATTTATTCTGTGATACCAGGCGTGGCTCACTCCGCGATTTCGTCGCTTTGTTACAGGTAGCTAAAAGTCCATCCGTTCGACCCCAATTTCGGGGTTTGCCTTAAGCTGCGCGTGGCGCTGTCCCCACCTAGCGGCCATATCTGTGCTGATCGTGACAGACGCGTTTTGTTAGAGAGTGAGTCTTCTGTACCTTAGTACTATTATTTATTCTAGGGTGATACTAGATATTGAAACGATATGGTCGGATATGCCAGTGCCAAACGTCTCTTTTGACACTTGTTTGACACTGACATATTATCCAATCCGTATCGTTTCAATATCCAGTATTTGACGTATCTCATTGTTCGAATACGGCTAATAGTCAGCAAGTTCCATAGAATGACACTAGTAAGTAGTGATCCTGCTTACGAAGCTGGAGGTTCCGGGTTCGAATATCGATAAGGGCATTTATTTGTGTATACATATATAAAGCTGACCATACGCACTAGGGTACGCCTGTGCAGTTTTACCTGTACAGTTCAACTACAGTACTATTTATACAATTTGTTATAATTTAGGTAGGTACAGTCAGCCAAGAAAGTGGTATACCACTTTTCGACTCTATCTTCTGATTGATTGAGTCGAAAAGTGGTAGACCACTTTCTTGGCTGACCGTAATAGGTCTTCGGTAGCAATTTCTGATTTCAAAATTTGATAAAAAAAACTAAAACAGATAAACCATAAGTAACAATTTAATTTTTGAAAAATACATGAAAGCTTTAAGTATTCTATTTTTCAAAAACACATTTTCTAAATTTACTGTAGACTCTAAATCTCTCCTCTTTCAATTCTTTAACCTTTTCCCCATATTCCTATGTGAAAATTCTTTGGTAAAATACGCCTTAATAGCATATGCACTGTGCTCCACTTACTTACTTACTGCTGTGGCGCAACGACCCGAAGTCGATCTTGGCCTCCGACACCAAAGACCGCCAATGGTACTCTGGCCAAAGCCGTTTCTGTCCAGTCGATGGCGCCGAGTTTGCTAAGGTCTTTCTGCACATCGTCTCTCCAGCGATACCTAGGGCGTCCAGACGGCCTTCGGCCACATGGTACCGTGCTCCACTCAGGAAACTAAAATTCGTTCGCATATTATTCGAATTTAAAATTTAAATGCAGGTTATACACTGGTAATACTGGTAATTTGACTATCATTGACAGCGGTGGGGTTAACGATATGGCTTAAAAATGCGTTTATATCATGGCTTGAATTAGTAGATACTACTTCTCAATTTGAATGATTCACGGTTAGTTTCACTAGACTTATATCGACCGAGAAACAAAAGGTAATCACGGTCCATATCCCGGTCGATATAAGTCTAGTGATAATACTTCTCATTACAGCATTTTCTCGGTTGCACTCTAAGGGAGCCCGGAGTCTGCTTTGGCTTTCTTAGAATTTGCTGACTACTTCAGCCAGTGAAAGTCCCCAGTGGGAATACGGGAAGACTCATCATCTGAACTACCAACACCAGCTGAACTATACTCTTTTAAATACTTTCTCACAGTCGGAAACGTATATTTAGGTATATACTGGCTTCTGATATTATCAAAGTGTGTCCAAAGAGGATCAGTAACGTTATGATACTCGAGAAGATTAGGCATCTGTTTTGCTGCCCATAGAGAGTCCCTCATGTCTACAATCCCATCATTACGACCCTGAATCACTACGACAGGACAAGTTACTGCTGAGAGATTGTATGCTGGAGGGGTAGTCCTCCCATAAAGTTGTGTATTCGCTATGGGCCCATAGTCGAACATCAAAAATTCCGTCTCCGTCATTGCTTGTCCATATCTTGCTGCTAATTTAGTTGAAATACCTGCCGGTGTGTGCTCGTATACTATTCTTAAAGTATTAGCAGTTATTGAGCCTGGATTGGGACCATCTAGAATGGCGTCTAAAATTCCACAAATTATACCAGCAAATATGTCGTTCTGACAAAGGAAGTTTAAGATTCTTTGGATAGGGTAACCTTTTGTTAGCATCTCGTAAATGCCAGCCTCTTCTAGATGTTCTAAAATTCCATTGATAGCTTGCGTTATAAGTCTGAATGGTAAAGATCTTGTGTTTAAGTGTCTAGTGGCAGGCGCTAATCCTATAAAGAGCTTTGCTTTATTGCAATAGCCAGGTCTTTCAGAGCACATGATGAAAAACGTTCCTCCTCCTTGAGAAAATCCCATGTAATTTAGCTGTTCCGACCCAGTTTTATATAAGACATAATCTATAAACGCTGGGACGTCATACATTCCCATTTCATCTGTGGAAAACTGCCAGAATTTTCTATCTGTATCCGGGTTCAATTTTACATGAGCTCTAGAGTAAAATGTTCCTCGATAACTGCCGAACCACGTATCGTAGCATTCGTCAGGAATCAGGTATCCAAGAACAGCGTTTGGGTCACCATCTATAAAGCAGTCAGCGCTTTCTAAAAATCCGTGCATGATCAGCACCGGGGGTTGTCTTATGGGACCACGACATTTCCTTCCCCGTGGAATTCTGAATAGCGTTAGAATGTATCCATCCTCAGTTGTAACCGTGTGTGTTTCCGCTTTGTATCCATTGTTGGCAACTAGTTGGGGGAAGGTTGGTGTGTAGTTGACGTCTGGGGGGTAAGGTGGAAGTTTTAACTGTCCATCAGCCAAGGTGCCGAATAAAGTGAAGCAGACCAAGAGGTTTAAGCCATACGAGACCATTCTCCAATCTGGGAACAAAAACATATATATTATTATTCGACAAAAACTAGTACATATGGGTTTTGAAGTACCTGTCTTCTGAGCTAGGTAAAAACCTGTATTACAGAAGTCAGTGTCCTCTCCCAGACAATATAAACTACATATGTAGGAAACAGCTAATTATATATTATATTATGGCTTAATAACTACAATTTATTAAAATTTTTAAATTTAAAGCAATTGTTTTAATGCTAAAGAAATGCCATTCTAGTATGAATACAGAGCAATTACTATTAGATGTGTGAGTTGTGTGAGAATGTCAGGATAAGATGCTTTCAGTTTGTTCATAGTCTAATGACAGCAACCAGGACTTCAGTTTTCTCTTACACTCATGTTCAGATAGGGGATAAATATTTAGAGTTTGGTTAAACTTATTATATAAAAAGATGCCCATAAATCCCTTTTGCCGTCTGGCAGTAGCCAGTCTGCATTTATATGGTGCACATACATTTGTTATTGCTCGCTTACTTGTAATTTTATTTTCATCATAAATAAGGGGTAAGCTTATGCTGGTTTAACGTTAACAGTACAATATTACAGCTGTATGATTGTCTGATAGAGAGCAATTGACATTGTTTATAATGGACTCGAAGGTCTACATGCCATGACCTTCAACAGGGATCTCTGAGCTCTATCTAATTTTAATATGCAGGTCTTACAAACGCGTCCCCATACAACATTGCAATAACCAATCACCGTCTGCACCAGAGTAACATACACTGTTTTCAATAAATCTAGTTCATACAGATCTTAATTTATTTTCTTAAAAGTATATATGTATAGTATATATATGTATAGGTATGTTTATAATTTATGCGTATTTATACTATTTATTAATATGTACCTAGTACTGGTTTTTTTTTTCTTTAAGTACTTATTTGCTCTCGTCGTCCTTTATGTGTATCCAAAATTCTCATAGTGCTATTTGTCCATATTAAATTGCCTTTCACCTATTAGTATCTGATCCTTTCGCATCTTCTCAAAGGTTAGCTGGAAGAGATCCCGTTTAGGGATAAGTTCGCCTTTGTACATAACATTTTTATTTTTGTTTTGTTTTTGTCCATTTTATGTAAACCTGTTTATGTGCAATAAAGTGACATACATACATACATACATAATATAGACTAGTTTTCTTATCCGTGTTGAGGTTAGTTCTAAGTGTGGCTGCCAACTCAATCGACCCCGCTATCGGAGCTAATTGGTATCTGTCAAGTTCATAGGTTAGGGATGGGTAAACATTATTTTAAAAGGATCTATATCTGAATCCCTAAAATCGTTTCTCCTATCTTTGCTTTCCCTAATATTATTTGTCATAATGATCAGTTGTCCTAACACTCGTATATGTACCCTAATTTTGGTTTCCCTATTATCGAATGGCCGATTTTTTTTGTCCTAATATGTTTTTCCCTAATGACACTTTCCATATTGAGTATTTGTCCTAATGTTATGTAGCATAATTCTTTTTTTGCCTAATTATTATTAGGACTAAAAATTATACATCCTAACCATCATGTTACCTAATTTTACTTAGCCTATCGTTGCTATAGTTCGTTTTTTTTAGCATTAGAAAGAACTTGCAAGAAGGTAAGCGATCTTGACATGTCTTTTAATTGAAAAACGCTTTTTAAAATTCAAAAACTATTACTTATGAAAGCAGAAGAATATAAATGGTTGTATTAGATTCATAATTGTTACATATTTGCCGTTACTTATTTTTAAAATGTGTTTTTCAATTAAAAGACACTTCAAGATTGTTTACCTAATTTCTAATGCTAAAAAAAACGAACTATAGACCTAACACTCGTATGCCCTAATTTTGATTTCCCTATTGCGTTTCGTTTTTACAATGGTCGCAGTTCTAACCTAACCTAACCCACTTTTGCTTGACCTAATACTCGTATGCCCTAGTTTTCGTTTCCCTATTGCGTTTCGTTTTTACAATGGTCGCAGTTCTAACCTAACCTAACCCACTTTTGTGGCAACAGTTCGTTACCATTCATTGTGGAAAATAATTGTTATAATAATTGATCAATAGGAAAAGTAACTGTTATGACAATTGCTCATTAGGGCAATAGCCATTAGGTCAAAACAGTTAGAACATGTTATTTTATGCCAAACATTGTTAGGGATTTCGAAGAATATGGTAAAAAACATTAGGGATCTTGATAGTTATGGTACAAATGTTTAGGACAAATGAGTCTTAGACTAACCATTACATTATGGAAAATAATTTTTATGACAATTGATCGGTAGGACATGTGCCCATTAGGACAAACCAGTTAGCGCAAGTGACTTTAGGACAAACGTTGTTAGGGATTCAGAAGGACACCCATTTTAAAATACTAGCTATATGTCGATGCGGACGCTAGGTAGGTAGGTAGCTATATCGCGATAATTTTTCTTTACCATAATGAGAGTAATTTTTAATTAAGTCATCAAGCAGTACACCCGGGTACTTAATGCAATCAGATTTAGCAATGACAATCTGGGAACAAAGCGATATATTATTATGATATGATTAATTAATTTGTGTAGAAATACAGTATGGCCAAGAGCATGTCGGGTCATGCTTAGTGTAGGGTTCCGTAGTTCTACTATTCTGTCAGAATAGGCTAAACGGGGGCTATTAAGTATCATGTACCATCACGCTCCGCGATTGATGCGCCATTTAAGGTCCCTTTTTTTTACGTTGGGGAAATGCGTTTACGCATGCCACCTGGTCCGGGGGAACCAGGGGGGATGACGGACTAACCAGTGGAGGACTACCGTCTAAAACCACCAACGAGTGCCAACTCCGCTTTAGATGGGGTACCGCAGGGTCGCTACGCACGTGGTCAGCATTCGACCACGTGCGCCCCGGCGGGCGGCCTGCAGGCCGAGGGCATTTTGGGTGCCAGTTGGTCAGCACCCCAGTCCTGTGAGCTTTTAACCGAGGGGACTCCCCCGGGGCCCCGCGCAGCCCACTACGGTGGAGGCAGCAAGCGCGCATAGCGCCTGGCTCTGCGCCATTTAGGGTCCTAGCTAAATTGGTTGATCAATAATTACGCTATGTAATTAATTAACTAAATGTAAAAGAATCTTGCAAGTTGCTCTGATGATGGAGTAAATTTTTTTGGGGGACTTAAGAATAATAAACAGACCTCGTACATTTTTTAAGCAATTTTGATGCAGCGGAGTTGTGTTAACGGAATTGGTATTGGTATGACCTATAGGTCATTCCAACTGAAATGGTAAATTAAGGTTAATATTAACGTAATTAACGCTAATTAATTATTAATGTGTAAATTGTTTATACCCATTTCGTTAACACCACTCCGCTGCACCGAAAATGCTATAAAACCGAAGTCTGATAATGAATTAAATATGAAAGAAAAACAATCACCAGGTATTCCACAATTTAATAAAGTATGACTTAATCTTTAAACACACATAAATGTAATAATATTTGTACATATTTTTATAAAATCTTTTGGTATGATTGAGGCGTATTCAATAGCATACGAAGCTTCACTGGCCAGGGAGCTATTGTTACTAATCAATAGGGCCCGGAATTTTCGTGACACTACTGACACACGTAAGGGAGAGAAGAGGACCTCTTTTTATCGATACAATATTATCAGTATTACTCTATCAATGCGGTTAATTTATCTAAATAAAATAACGCTTGCGAGCAAATACCTACTTGACTTATCAACTCGTTATAAATTATAAATGTTTTCTATATTATTCTCATTTCAATAAAGCAAATGAAACGAACTCTCTTCGATTGTTCTTGTTCCTCATTTGAGCGTTTTCACGGCTGAATCTTAAGGGAACCCGGAGTCTCCTTTGACTTTCTTAACATTGACTGATTATTTGAGCCAGGGGGACAATAAGTAAGACATGGGAATTCGGGAAGACTCATCATCTGAACCACCACCACCATTTGCACTATACTCTCTTAAATACTTTCTTACGGTTGGAAACGTATATTTAGGTATATACTGGCTTTTGGTATTATCAGCGTGTGTCCAAAGAGGATCAGTAACGATATGATACTCGAGAAGATTAGGCATCTGTTTTGCTGCCCATAGAGAGTCCCTCATGTCTACAATCCCATCATTACGACCCTGAATCACTACGACAGGACATGTTACTGCTGAGAGATTGTATGCTGGAGGGGTAGTGCTCCCATAAAGCTGTGTATTAACCGTAGGCCCATAGTCGAACTTCAAAAATTCCGTCTCCGTCATTGCTTGTCCATATCTAGCTAATAATTTAGTTGAAATACCTGCCGGTGTATGCTCGTATACTATTCTTAAAGTATTAGCAGTTATTGAGCCTGGGTTGGGATTATCCAGAATAGCGACCATAGTACCACAAATTATACCAGCCATTATGTTATTCCGACAAAGGAAATTTAAGAGTCTCTGGAGTGGGAAACCTTTTGTAAAAATCTCGTAAATGCCAGCGTCTTCTAGTGGTTTTAAAATCCCATTAAAAGCTTGCGATATAAGTCTGAATGATAAAGATCTTGTGTTTAAGTGTCTAGTAGCAGGCGCTAATCCTATAAAGAGCTTTGCTTTATTGCAATAGCCAGGTCTTTCAGAGCACATGATGAAAAACGTCCCACCTCCTTGAGAAAATCCTATGTAATTTAGCTGTTCTGACCCTGTTATATATAAAACATAATCTATAAACGCTGGGACGTCATACATTCCCATTTCATCAGTGGAAAACTGCCAGAATTTTCTATCCGTATTAGGGTTCAATTTTACATGACCTCTAGAGTAAAATGTTCCTCGAAAACTGCCGAACCACGTATCGTAGCATTCGTCAGGAATTAGATATCCAAGATCAGTGTTTGGGTCACTGTCTATATAGCCGTCAGCGCTGCTTATAAATCCGTGCATGATCAGCACCGGGGGTTGTCTTATGGGACCACGACATTTCCTTCCCCGTGGAATTCTGAATAGCGTTAGAATGTATCCATCCTCAGTTATAACCTTGTGTGTTTCCGCTTTATATCCATTGTTGGCAACTAGTTGGGGGAAGGTTGGTGTGTAGTTGACATCTGGGGGGTAAGGTGGGAGTTTTAATCGTCCATCAGCAAAGGTGCTGAATAAAGTGAAGAAGACCAAGAGGTTTATGCCATACTGGACCATTCTGCAATCTGGAAACAAATCAATATATGATTAATTATTTGAAAAATATACTTTCAGCTGTCCAGCTTTGAAGAATAGTTGCAGAGTCAGCTTTTGCTCTTTTCAAAATATGGGTTGAATTGGAAATAAATAAAATCGGCCAAGAGCATGTCGGGTCATGCTCAGTGTTCGGTTCCGTAGTTCGACCATTCTGTCAGAATAGGCTAAACGGGGGCTCTTAGTAAGTATCATGTTCATTAAAAGCATAAGACTTGTAATGTAGGTAAATGATACTAGTTGGTTGTTGGTTGTGGTGTGGTTGTGTTGGCTGGTAGATAATGTCACAATGCATTAAGTCCACCATTTTGTACTTTTTTATAGCTTACAATTTACAAATATTTAATAGGAATTTACAAATAAAGTTTAAAATAAATAAATAAAGGACTACCTTCACAGCGCTTTGTGATTTTTTTTTATTAAGAAGAGAAGACTTTTTGCAATAACTCAAAAACGACTGGACCAATCGTGTATTTTTCTTTATAAGCGTACATTTTGGCAGTGGGATTATTTTGAGCAGAGTTCGGAGAATTTATCGCAAAAATAAATATTATATGGAACATGATACAATTTTTACAATAATTTAGAACTGCACTTTTTGAGTATAATCTGTAAATTTTATAAAGATACTGTGTACATAATATGAGTTTAATAAATCTTGTCCTATTTTGAAATATAAATGATTTATGATGGTTTTGAGATGAGTTGTCCGATCACTGATTATGAGTATGTTTGTGTGTGGAAGGAACGAAAGGGAAGTTTTAAATGAAAATATTTAGCGTGAAATTAAAATGTCTGAATCCAGTTCTGTTCTTATCCACTGACACTTTTTGAATCATGCACATTGCTAAATTGCTTTTTCGACTTTTTTTATACAGTACGTTTTACGTAGGTATAATATATCAAAAGACGTACAACGGATTCGGAAATATACATTCTGAAAGTCAGTTAAGTTCTATGTGTTTCCTTAGGGATTTTCTTTCATCAATATTTTGTGTGAACATAACTTCCGCGCTAACTTTTAGCCCCTACACTTCCACAGGGGACTTTGATAGAGTTATGATTTCTTTGAAACAAGTATTAGGGGTCAATAATAAAAAGGTTGAATTAAAAATAGATTAATAATTGTTTACTAAATATGTATCTACTCTCACATTGAGTAGTACTTAGAGCATATCTTTTTTCAATTATAATTAACTATTAATAAAATAGAATTATGCAATTTACTCTGATTAATAATGGAGTCAGACTTCCATTTTAAGGAGTCAATTATTTGGGGGACTTAAGTATAATAAATTAAATACGAAAGAAAAACAATCACAAGGTATTTCATTATTTATTAATGTGTGACTTAATCGTTAAACATACAAATCCATAAGTATTTTTACATATTTTTATAAAATCCTTTGGTACGATCGAGGTGTACTCAATAGCATACGATGCTTCACTGGCCAGGGATCTATTGCTACTAATCAATAGGGCCCGGATTTTCGTGCGACTATTGACATACGTAAGAGAGAGAGAGCACCTCTTTTTATCGATATATCGATATTACAGTATTACTCTATCAATGCGGTTAATTTATCTAATTAAACTAACGCTTGCGAGCAAATACCTGCTTGTCTTATCAACTCGTTATAAATTGTGAAGGTTTTCATTAAAACTCTCATTTCATTAAACTAAATGAAACGGAACCCACTCTCCGCGATTCCTCATTTGAGCGTTTTCTCGGCTGCATTTTGAGGGAACCCGGAGTCTACTTCGGCTTTCTTAACATTGGCGGATTATTTTACCCATGGGGACAAGGGGGATATTAAGTACCGCATGGGATTTCGAGAAGCCTCATCATCTGAACCACCACCACCTGAACTATATTCTCTTAAGTACTTTCTCACAGTCGGAAACGTATATTTAGGTATATACTGGCTTCTGATATTATCAAAGTGTGTCCAAAGAGGATCAGTAACGTTATGATACTCGAGAAGATTAGGCATCTGTTTCGCGGCCCATAGAGAGTCCCTCATGTCCACAATCCCATCATTACGACCCTGAATCACTACGACAGGACAAGTGACTGCTGAGAGATTGTATGCTGGAGGGGAAGGCCTCCCATAAAGTTGTGTATTCGCTATGGGCCCATAGTCGAACATCAAAAATTCCGTCTCTGTCATTGCTTGTCCATATCTTGCTGCTAATTTAGTTGAAATACCTGCCGGTGTGTGCTCGTATACTATTCTTAAAGTATTAGCAGTTATTGAGCCTGGGTTGGGATTATCCAGAATGGCGTCTAAAGTTCCACAAATGATACCAGCCAATATGTCGTTCTGACAAAGAAAATTTAAAATTCTCTGGATAGGGAAACCTTTTGTTAACATCTCGTAAATGCCAGCGTCTTCTAGCGGTTCCAAAATTCCATTGATAGCTTGCGTTATAAGTCTAAATGGTAGAGATCTTGTGTTTAATTGTCTAGTAGCAGGCGCTGATCCTATAAATAGCTTTGCTTTATTGCAATAGCCAGGTCTCTCAGAGCACATGATGAAAAACGTCCCACCTCCTTGAGAAAATCCCATGTAATTTAGCTGTTCTGACCCTGTTATATACAAGACATAATCTATAAACGCTGGCACATCATACATTCCCATTTCATCAGTAGAAAATTGCCAAAATTCTCTATCCGTATTAGGGTTCAATATTACATGACCTCTGGAGTAAAATGTTCCTCGAAAACTGCCGAACCACGTATCATAGCATTCATCAGGAATCAGGTATCCAAGATCAGTGTTTGGGTCACCATCTATAAAGCAGTCAGCGCTTTCTAAAAATCCGTGCATGATCAGCACCGGGGGTTGTCTTATGGGACCACGACATTTCCTTCCCCGTGGAATTCTGAATAGAGTTAGAATGTATCCATCCTCAGTTGTAACCGTGTGTGTTTCCGCTTTATATCCATTGTTGGCAACTAGTTGGGGGAAGGTTGGTGTGTAGTTGACATCTGGGGGGTAAGGTGGAAGTTTTAACTGTCCATCGGCCAAGGTGCCGAATAAAGTGAAGCAGACCAAGAGGTTTAAGCCATACGAGACCATTCTGCAATCTGGAAATAAGGCGAAACATTTAGCTTTATAGAAATACGGTTCCGACTGAATAGCTTATTCAAAGTCAACTCTTTATTAATCGAGAATTTGTCTTAAACTAGAATAAGTTTCATATTGGAATTATAAATCTGATATTGATATTATTTGTAACCGTAGAAACTTTTTTTTCTTTAACCATTCTTCTGTGTTCCAATAAATTTAATATTTCTCCTACACCGTAAAATGGGGCTTTTAAACAAAATTTAAAAAGTCATGAGTCCGAGATTATTGTTTTGGTAAACGCGGTTTTACCCTTTTTATTGAAAATATCAAACCCATTAGATTCTCTACGACACCCCTGGATTAAAACGCCGACATAAATTATACAGCATTTTTTAGCAAAAAATTATATTTTCTTTGTTTTTAAAAGTTAAATAAGAACAGATACTACGTCATATAGGCTCCACGAGTATGTAGCTTTTAATATCTTCAGAATACTTCCCACATGCCGTACTGACATAGCCGCACGGACCATCGTGTATAGAAAGTTCGCATTTTTCATGTCCACTTGGAAAAGAACACCCGTTACACCGAGAACGAATGCATCGGTTGTGAACCTAAAGGATTAGAGTTTAAGGTTTATTTTAGAACGTGTCTTGATTGAGTTGTAACGTTTTGTTTTTCACAGTTTCAGTTGTCTTTTGTTTTCTAAACGTTGATATTGGCAGCGTTATGAGTATGTTTTTGTGTGGAAGGAATGAATGGGAAGTTTTTAAATGAGAATTTTGAACGTGAAATTAAAATGTCTGATTCGAGGTCTGTTCTTCTCGACTGGCATATTTTCAACCATGCAGATAGCTTAATTATTTTTACACTATTTAGAGTATTTAGTTATTTAAAAAATGTAAAAATTTATTATGAAGAGTAAGAAATGAAAATGTTTTAAATAATACCAAAATTCATTTGAAATGAGACGGCCCTTGCAACAAAGCAAAAGGGTAAGGTACCTATTTGCTTATGTAGGTATATAGGTACATATTTCAATATTCTGCTTTTCAAATCAATCTAGCCAAAATACGAATACAAATATTCTTGCTAAATTAATTAAGTTCAAATTACTTTACACAAGTAAAGTCAATATAAGGCCCGCTCCGCCATTTCGGACGCCTCGGCAACTTGACTTCCGGTTTTGGGGACCGGAAGTGCCACGAATTTGACAGTTAACCTGTCGCCTGCACGTACTTTAATAAAGCCTTTGGGCGATATTAACAATGAGACAAGGATAGCATGAGGATTGTAGGATGTACATGAGTTTGGAGAATTTGGAACAAAATTTAGCAAATTGTATCAAAATCTGACAAAAAATCGACAACACAATAAAAGTCAGCCCCTATGGATTTATGTATTGTTAAATAAGCTTGCAAACTAAATCTTTAAATGTAAATCATGCACTAAAATAAATAACCAAAATGAAAATATCTAAAAACTTACGTAACATGTTTTTGACATACATACTTTTAAATACATTTCAAAGTTGAAGTTTTCCTGTTTTAATATATCCTTAAGAAACTTCCCCTAAATATGACAAACGTGTTGTCACCCTACCACCCCGAAACAATACTTGCGCTAGGTGCAAATTACGTACGCGAATGAGGAACGAGGTTTGACCCACTTTACACCAGCTGGCGCTTTTCAATAACAAACCAACTTAAGTTATATATGAGGCCGGCGTCGGGAGATGTACTAATGTAAACAAAACATTATTTATGTACATATTAATCTAATGGCCTGGCCCCAATTTCACATCGGTGACAGGTGCGACGAATTGTAAAATCACTGTTGCTGACGTCACAGGCATCCATGAACTACGGTTACCGCTTACCATCGGGCGGGCCGTATTCCTGTTTGCCACCATCACTGTATTTTTAAAAATAACTTTATGATATCGGAAAAATACAGATATTTCTCTTGCTAAGTTTATGACAATTGTCACAAGAAACACTACAATTGTCACGAAATTCCGACATATAACTCATTACCTGTCAAGAATTACCTACAATTCTTCTAAATCTTTGACAATTGTCAGAAACTTCGCAGGAGAAATATCTGTTTTTTTCCGATATAATAAAGTTTTTTTAAATAATACAATGATGGTGGCAAACAGGAATACGGCCCGCCCGATGGTAAGTGGTAATCGTAGCCCATGGATGTCTGTGACGTCAGAAATAGTGATTTTACAATTCGTCGCACCTGTCACCGATGTGAAATTGGGACCAGACCGTTGTCTGTCTGTCTGTCTGTAATCAAATCTTGCAAGTTAAATTTGATCCAGGTCCCGGTTTCCGATTGAGCTGAAATTTTGCATACATACGTAAGTCGGGTGACATTATAATATTATGGTGAATATGGTGTCATCGAGCTGATCTGATGATGGAGACCGGAGGTGGCCATATAAACTATGTGATAAAACAACGAAACCTAATTCTGTTTGGGGTTTTAGAATTGTCTCGATGAGTATTAGTTGCCTGTTAAAAGAAAAGTACAGTCGGCGATAAAAGCTTGTACCAAAAATGAAATTTTTGCCAAAAAATATTATTAACATCTGTCAACAGGCCTTCACATTGTAACAGGTATGAAAATGCGAAAGTGTAGCATGACATGACAAGTGATAAAAATGCGACCATGATATCCGTGCTGGCCACTTTTTTGCAATGCCCCTTTTTAACGCATTCACTGCCAGGGGGCCTGGCCTCGGAACAAACTTATATGACGGTAAACGCACATGTGCGTCGGGGGCAGTAAATGTGTTAAGCTATCCGAAACTATCCTATCTATCTGACCTAAACACATGGCCACCCTATTTTTATATTAAGACCGTGAGACAATAGTTTCGCTACGTGTGCCGTACGAATCCTGTATCTATTACTAACGCTAACTATTCGGTTAACGTAAAACAATTTTAGTGAGACCCCGAGATTCGTAACAAGGGAACATTCCATACCCATACTACGTGAGTTATTTTTACCAAAACTGATGTATGGAGTGAGCACTCTTGTCTTACTATATTTCTCTATGCCTACACCTACGGTAGATCACGCCTACACTGGTAATCCGAGGCAAATAACCGGTGAGCTATGGAGGTAACATAAAAGAGCTGATTTCAATAAGGGAGTAATTTCTTCCCGTTCGAATGGCGCTTACGACTTTTAGTTTCAAAAGCGCGAAATGTAATTTCAGATGGCTTACGCTAGATGGCGCTTTGCATGTAGTTATTTTGTTAGTATATTAACTGTGGTAGAATGAAATAACGTTGGGGATAAAGTTATTTTCATACTATTTCGTGTTTTATTAAATGGTTTGACACTTATTGAAGTCGGTAAATGAATAAAATCGAATCGAATCTCTAATAACATGAGTTAAAAATTGCCTACTCCAGAGCACACAGTCGCTGTGGCCGAAATCGGTCAGGAGAGCATCATCATCAAAATCGAATCTTATGAATTAAAATAGAAATAACTGGACTTTTCAATTTCGTTTATTTGTCTGACATTACTCTTACCCTAATATTCAATACAAAAATTATGCTTGGCTGTGGACTTCGCCGCAAAAAGAATGGAGATCTAAATGAGTGCCAAGTTCTATGCAAAATGCAAATGAACAAGCATTAAACTCTATTTCTTTGAATTTTAACTGTGATTGTGGTTGGTCAGTGCCTACAAGCTGGAAAACGTTCTAGATCCATTCTAGATAGGTACGTTATAGTTTAGATATCAACTAGTTCTCTTTTGCAGCGCAATTCGGGCAACTAATGTCACTTTTACGTTAGATAGAGTAAGATATCTATTAGATGTGAATTGGATCTCTAAGTCATATCCTGTGGAAATCGTTCAAGAGTATCTCCAGAATCGCGCAAATGTCAAATTTGACAGGTTAGATCTTAAACATATCGTTATCGTATCTTGGTGATGTCTAATAGATGTCTATTTCATAATCCGAATCGGGCCCAGTGACAGTTGAGTTTCAATCGCTACGGAGCGTAACGGCTCGGCCACGACATTGCGCGACTGCCGACGGCGGTGGCGGAGACTATAGATTGGAGCGAAACACCGCGATCGGACATTTCGTTCTCACCTATGGTTGCCGCCGCCGCCGTCGCCGGTCGCGCAAAGTCGTGGCCGAGCGTAAGCGATAGGCTTTTGTCTACGGGGCCTTGTATTTAGAAACAATAGTAAACTAGCAAAACTTTAAGGCCTGGGCCAAGTTAGACAAATTCATTGTTCGTGCCGCGGTTCGACCCATGGCTTTAGGCAGAGAGAATTTAGACTAGAGGAATATTGTGAAAGTAAACGATGTAGTCCAACGTTTCTTTTATTTTTTGCAATTTTCATATATTGTGACCTTTTATGCCACTTTTGTGTTATTTCTAGTCAGGATCGCGAGCCCTTTTCATCTTTGTAGGAGAAAAAAGTGTCCTAAAATTTCCATCCAATTTTCAAACTTTCCTTTTTGTTACCGCCATACAAAGTATATGGGGAAATAGTAACACAATAGGAAAAACACTCCGGGACATTTTTAGGGTTCCGTACCCAAAGGGTAAAACGGGACCCTATTACTAAGACTTCGCTGTCCGTCCGTCCGTCCGTCCGTCCGTCCGTCTGTCACCAGGCTGTATCTCACGAACCGTGATAGCTAGACAGTTTAAATTTTCACAGATGATGTATTTCTGTTGCCGCTATAACAACAAATACTAAAAACAGAATAAAATAAAGATTTAAATGGGGCTCCCATACAACAAACGTGATTTTTGACCAAAGTTAAGCAACGTCGGGAGTGGTCAGTACTTGGATGGGTGACCGTTTTTTTTTTGCTTTCTTTTTTGTTTTTTTTTGCATTATGGTACGGAACCCTTCGTGCGCGAGTCCGACTCGCACTTGCCCGATTTTTTTTATCCCACTAGGATCGAAAGAGCTCGTCATTCTGAGTAGAAATAACACAAAAGTGGCAAAAAAGGTCACAATATATAAAATGGCAAAAAATAAAAGAAACTGCCATCTTACGACACAAATGATTAACACTTGTAGAACGCCATTTGACTTCGATCCTTATTTTTTAACCGACTTCCAAATCTCAAAGAAGGAGGTTATCAATTCGGTTGTATGTTTTTTTTATTTTTATTTTTTTTTTTTATTTTTTTTTTATTTTTTTATTTTTTTTTATGTTTGTTACTCCATATCTCCGTCATTACTAGATCGATTTTGGAAATTCTTTTTTTGATTGAATGTATATGCATACAGATTGGTCCCGTTTTTGTCAAAACCCAGTTCTGATGATGGGATCCATGAGGAATCGAGGGAACTCCTCAAATCTTAAAGGCATACATATAGTGATTTTTGGGTTTTTATCAACAAATCAAGCATATACACCCAAAAAAGTGACATTTGATGAAGTGGAACTGCTGATGATGATCAGAACGGAACTCTTTAACGACGCATAGTTCACGGTTGGCGATTTGTCCTCTTCGTTATGTTTGTTAAGCAAGTTAAGTTTTTAAGCCACATTTTTGTCAAGCTCGAGTTCTGATGATGGGATCCATGAGGAATCAAGGGAACTCCTCAAATTTTAAAGGCATGCGTATAGAGATTTTTGTATTTACATCAGAAAATCAAGCATTTTCATTAAAAACTGTTGCATTTGATGAAGTGGAACTGCTGATGATGATCAGAACAGAACTCTTCAACGACGCCTAGTTCACGGTTGGCGATTTGTCCTCGTCGTTATGTTTGTTAAGCAAGTTAAGTTTTTAAGCCACATTTTTGTCAAGCTCGAGTTCTGATGATGGGATCCATGAGGAATCAAGGGAACTCCTCAAATCTTAAAGGCATGCGTATAGAGATTTTTGTATTTACATCAGAAAATCAAGCATTTTCATTAAAAACTGTTGCATTTGATGAAGTGGAACTGCTGATGATGATCAGAACAGAACTCTTAAACGACGCATAGTTCACGTTTGGCGATTTTTCCTTTTCGTTATGTTCGTTAAGCAAGTTAAGTTTTTAAGCCACATTTTTGTCAAGCTCGAGTTCTGATGATGGGATCCATAAGGAATCGAGGGAACTCCTCAAATATTAAAGGCATACGTATAGATTTTTTGTATTTTCATCATAAAATCAAGCATTTACATTAAAAACTGTCGCATTTGATGAAGTGGAACTGCTGATGATGACCAGAACAGAACTCTTCAATGACGCATGGTACACGTTTGGTGATTACGAATTTCGATTTTGACTTGGACTGGGAGCCGGACTCGGACTCATACCCGGATCCGGTTCGGACCCGGATCCGGTTCGGACCCGGACCTGGACTCGGATCCGGATTCGGACCCGGGCTCGGACTCGGACCCGGACTCGGAACCGGACTTGGATCCGGACTCGGATCCGGACTCGGACCCGGTCTCGGACCCGGACACGGACCCGGACTCGGATCCGGACTCGGACCCGGACTCGGACCCGGACTCGGACCCGGACTCGGACCCGGACCTTGACCCAGAAAACCAAAACAACTATGATTACCTACCATAAAATTAATGTAGGTATAAAGTACGATGATGCCAATCTTACTAGCCCCTCCCGCTTAAACCCCCGTACACCGCACGGCATGCGCCATTAAGTGGGTTAGGTTAGGTTTGAACTGCGATCCTCACAGAACCGAACAAGGATTAGGTTAGGTTAGAACTGCGAGCCTTACAGAAACGAAATGCTACTTGAAAAGTGGGTTTGATTAGGTTCGAACTGCGATCCGCACATAACCGAACTGCTATCTGAGGAGTGGGTTAGGTTAGGCTAGAACTACGACCCTCATGGCTCCTCTTCACGATGGGCCAACGCCGGTCACTCCAAGGGACGCATTTATGCGTTAGAGGGAGCAAGTGATATTGCTATCTCATTCTACCGCATGGCTGCGTCCCTTGGAGTGGCCGGCGTTGGCCCATCCTGTAGAGGAGCCATTATACAGAAGCGAAATGCTAGTAGAAAAGTGGGTGGTTTTACCTCCTTTTCTACATAGTGTACCATCTACAATAATCTTTCATCGGCCCCCATGGAAGTCGGTTTTTTTTTTCTTAAAAATTATTCTCTGATATGTCTTAATTTGGTAAATGTCAAAAAGTATCGCCATTTAATCGAGGATAACCTGATTCTTATATACAATAAAAACTTTGAACTTTGATAGGCCAAAGGTGCCATCTTTTCGAGCAATGGCCAGTGGGGAGACACTCCTGACTTCGGGCAAACCCGGCTCCGCATTGCTCCGAGCAATTATTAGGGTTGACACAACTTGACGTCCCTTTGCGTGCACGACCACAATTAAGATAATTACTTGAATTTCGACAACCCTAAATAGTCGAACCACCAGGCAACGATGCGGATGGCCGAAGATCGAAAGGCCTGGAGAGCAGTGGTAGGAAGAATAACCCATAGGAGTCACGTCCCTCAGACATGAGGTCCCGACCTCACGACCACGAAGAAGAGAAGCAATAGTCGAAAGGGATAGTGCCGTAAGTTGGAAAAGGATATCACGATTCGACCCTGAATCGCTGTCAAACTTCGGTTTTGTAGGAAGTGTCCTTTCTGTACGGTGGTACTATTACTTATCCTGTACAATGGCGCCATACCTTTGGCCTATTCTCGAGTAGATGGCGATACTTTTTGACATTTAACTAATTCCTCTATTTCAAATTCTCTTTGTTTCAGGTTTGAAAGCACGAGTATTGATTACTAATCAAACAATAGGTACTTGCTTACTTAAATAATTAGGAAATCACAGAATCAGATATTCTAAACATTTTACTATGAAATTGTACCGCAAACAATTTCGATTTGAAAACAATTTGAATACAAATGAATACATTAGACAGTAATGTCGCCCGACATCGATTGTTGTTGACATCTGCCTCTTTAGGCGTTTCAAACGGAAACTTTATTTATTGTTTAAGTACTTCTTTATCTTCCTCATGGCCACGGCTCACGGGAGCCTGGGGTCCGTTTGACAACTAATCCCTTGATTTTGACGTAGGCACTAGTTCTTACGAAAGCGACTGCCATCTGACCTTCCAACCAGGGAAACTAGGCCTTATTGGGATTATTCCGGTTTCCTCACAATGTTTACCTTCACCGAAAAGCAACTGGTAAATATCAAATGATATTTCGTACAAAAGAAGCGCGGACGTGGCAGCCCCGACGGAGATGGCGGGACGACTTAGATGCCTTCATCAGTGGCTGGCAGGAGAAGGCGCTACAGCGGGAGTTGTGGAAATCAGGGGGAGAGGCCTTTGCCCAGCAGTGGGACACTACAATAGGCTAAAAAAAAAGAAAGAAAGAAAATAATTTCGTACATAAGTTCCGAAAAACTTATTGATACGAGCCGGAGTTGAACCCGTGACCTCCGGATTGAAAATCGCACGCTCTTACCGCTTTATTTATTGTTTACAATTAGAATATTGTATTATTTAAAAATTATGTTGTGAAAGTCGCTAAAATTATTGGTGGGTAAATTGGGTGGAAAATGGAAATATTTTCTTGTTCGATATTTTATTTATATTGGGTTGGAGTACCTACTCAACAATGAGGATTATTTCGTTTAATAATACCTAAGAGATTAAGGGGGAGGTGTGGGAGGCATTTTAAATGATTTATAGCGTTAATAATTAACGCTTGTCTAATAGGTCATTTTAACATTTGTGTTTGTTAGAAAGAGGCCATTTTTTTATTACAAAAAATA
The DNA here is from genome assembly GCF_963556715.1 of Cydia fagiglandana. NCBI lineage: Eukaryota > Metazoa > Arthropoda > Insecta > Lepidoptera > Tortricidae > Cydia > Cydia fagiglandana. The sequence goes on along the minus strand of NC_085950.1, from coordinate 5,026,103 downwards.
AACATTTGACCACAATCTCACCTGATAGAGTTAGACCAAGAAAAGTCTGCAGCGATCTTGATAGCTCACGCAGTGCAAGTGTTATTTATAAGTCACAATTTCATAGAAATTTGACGTTTAAAATAACTATTGCACTGCGTGGGCTATCAAAATCGCTATTAGACTTTTTTTGGTCTAACTCTATTTACTAGTAGGTAAGTGTCGATGCAGTCTAGGATGGAACATGCTTACCTAAAAGATGTCTATATTCACTCTCGATTTAAAAAGATCCAAGCAAGATTTAACAGATGTTTGCAAAGTTTTATTAATAACCTAACCCGTGGTATGTGACGTTATGAGATTTCTGTTGGTTTGCTATGGGTTATACGCAGGGCCGTCTTAAACTACGCTGGGGTCCCTGGGCACAAAGAATTTGGGGGCCTTTTGGAAAGTAAAGAAAGCAAATTAAACTGACATCATTTTTTCTACTATGATCTTTTATTTATTATGGGTAATCAAGTATACCTACTGTCACTGTTTTGATATACAGGATGGGGGCTCCGTGTGCCCTTATGGTAAAGACGGTACTGGTTAGGGTCTGTCCATAAATTACGTCATCTATTTTTGACGATTTTTGACCCCCCCCCCCTTAAATCATCTAAAAGTCATGCTTTGAATGACCCGGTTTCCTCCTACGTCATGCTACCATCATCCGATGTCCCCTAAATTGAAATGACGTAGTTTATGAATAGCCCCTTATACGTGGTAGACGTCGCGGGTAGAGACTAGTATGTGTATAGAATAGTAGTCGTACCGTATGAGCAGACAATATCGTAAAGATAATCATGGGGGTTGGTCGACACGTCAACCTACGTCCACAGTGACGCATGTTGACTTGGCGAGGGCCGAGGGATGAGCGGAAGCGGTCTTAAATAATTATAGCCATATAAACCCTGGCGTATTTGTACAAGTACATTTTTAAATTGGGTTTTGGACTATTATACAAATAAAGGAAAGTTCTAAATTCAAAAGCGCAAAAATTGGCTTGGGACTTAAAAGCATAAAAAAATATTCTCTTTTAACCACTAATATCTGGGAGACCAAGTTTTGCTCGGAAAACATATAAAAACTTAAAAATGCGCGTTTTTGCAGAGATAAGACCTAGCTAGGTCGATTCATTGCCCCCGAAAACCCCCATATAATATAACAAATTACATCGAATACCTCTAACAGCCGTTTCCGAGATCCCCGAAATATGTACATAAATAAACAAGAATTGCTCGTTAAAGGTATTAGATAGATTCATCATTCAGTCATTCGCGCGTTCACATCGTTTATACTTGTCCTCACATCCTATATGATTCTATAGAATATATCAAACCGATATTAGAATGATTTTCATATCGGTTTGATGTCAGTACACGTTTTAATTGGCCTGTTAGTTTTATACACATATAGAGGAAATTTTTAAGCGCCCCTTTCACCCGCTTCCGCTCCCCGCTGCCACCCTTACATCGAGCCACAAAGAACGAGTGATAGATATCAGACCCAGCTGACCACTCGCCGCGCCCGGCCGTTTCGATGCCATTAAAAACAACTCGAATTTTAAACATTCTGATGTTTGAAAAAGGAACGACGTGATGAGTGATAGGTCCGAACTGTGTAATGTTTTTTTTTAATAAATGTGGTTTTAGATTCGTTGTAAAATTAAGTTTATAAAGTTGTTTGGTAGTTGGTTTTCTTAATAAGAGCGATAGTTTGTTTAATGGGTTTAAAAATTCTGCTGTTTAAAAAAAGAACTGCGTAATGAGTGACGTAGGTCACGTAGGTGACGTAGGTCAGAATTGTGCAGTGACTTTAAGGTATTTTTTTAATAAACGTGGTTTTAGACTTCGGTAAATTACGTTTGTAAAGTTATTGTTGTTGTTTGTTGGTTGGTTTGTTGTTTGTTTTAATTAGCGAGATAGTTTGATTGAATGTTTACTGTTAAATAATTAAAGCGCTCCAAATTTGAATATAAACATAATTAAACTTAGTTTACAGTTTACTCCAAATTTCGATCTAAGTTGGAAAATAAAAATATTTAATAAAAAGTTCCGAGGTCCCCCCTCTGCCCAGCAGCGGGACACCAAAGAAGGCTAATAAAAAAAAGTAAAAATAGGATCATCCAATTACTGGCAAGGAAATTGAACTCGAAACTTTTTTTCGGTAACTTTTAAGTTAATTGTGTTAAAAGTTTCGTGCTTCTAACTTGTGAATTACCGGTTTTGTGATATATGATGGATTTGAAATGGATTCCAATAAAAAGGTCAGTTGATTGTTATATCTGCTTTAATCTAATACCTTCTTGTTTATTTCATAATTATTGTTTATTTATATATATATATATATTTCAGGGAACTCGGAAATGGCTCTATCGATTTCGATGAAATTTGTTATATGGGAGTTTTCGGGAGCGAAAAATCGATCTAGCTATGTCTTATCTCTGGGAAAACGCGCATTTTTGAGTTATTATATGTTTTCCGCGCAAAGCTCGGTCTCCCAGATATTGATTTTATTTAACTTACAGGCCAATTCAAACGTGCACTGATGTCAAACCGGTATTAGAATAATATTGGAATCATATTAGCTGTCATCCGCTCGCGTCCCACTCGCACTAATACTTGTGCGGACAAGATTGAGCGACATGAACGGGCGAATGACAGCTGACGACCCACATAGGGGTATTTCACTAGAAAAGCTGGCCAAAATGATTTATGTACATTTGTATCAGGAGTTCTATTGTGTGAATCCAAATATGCTATTTTAATTTATTTTATACAACTTTTATACATTTGCCGGTTGGTGTAGTGTTGTATCGTTTATATACCGGTCAATAGCAGAATAAAACATTCTTCAAGTTTTAATTATTTGATAAACAGCTACTATCTGATCAATCAGACGACCCTTCATCACTTTCACCTGTTGAATCTGATGATAAGTCATCTGACATCGCGTTTGCGTCTATGTTTGGGCCAAGCATCATGTCCCTAGCAGCAAGGCTAAATGGTTTTGCTGATTTTAGAGGCTTAGGCCTAATGCTGCTCTAAAACGGATCTGACGTAAGTAGCAGCCGATTTAAGACGTCCAAATTGCACTGCTCTCTCGAGAACTTCCTTGAAAAGCTCTTCCTAAATTCTCGGAAGTGCTTATTTCTGGCCTCGGCTGCCTCTTCGGACAAATTTCCTATAGGGAGAAGGGCATATTTCATTTCAACAGGATCATGCAGTAAAATTTTGTGCACGGTTGGGGTCATTTTATTCATGACTGCATCAAGTTTTTGTAGAAATTGGGGTTCGTTACAGTCTTTCATCATACGAAAAATGTATTCTCTGGTCACTACTCTCACGCCAGGAGGACATGCCATGATAAATCAGAAAATTATTTTTTCCGACCGCAAAAAAAAACTTTGTTTGGTAATATCGCTCAGTGTAAAAATTCTCGTAATTCGTTAATGGGCACTTCTGGGCACCCTAATTTTAAATAAAATTGCTAGATAATTAAATGTCCTGTCGAATAGAACTAAAAATTTAGCCCAATATAGCCCAATAGAACAACTTTCGGCCTTTTGAGTTCAAGTCAAATTCGTAAATTCATAGTGCAAGAGAGTACTTACTGAAATTTGATATTAAATGTAAATAACCCTTAGTAAGAAAATAATAATAAACAAATTCAATTAAGCATACCTGGTGAATCCATTTCCCGAACAGACATTTTAAAATATCACCTTATTTGTTGTCTAAACAACGCATAACAATTGTAATATTTATTATCGAATTTCCGCTTTCGTAGATGAGTTTTAGTAAGAGCGGTTTAATGACACCGATTTCACAAATACCCACCACACGCAGCGAAAAATAAATATTGTTCTAGTATCTATGAATTATATGACTAAGGAGTTCGGCTACCCTTTTCCCGGGATTCTACGTTTCGATACATTCTACTAATGGCCAGCTTTTTTAGTGAAATACCCCTATGTGCGACCCGATTAGAACTTTAAGAAACGTCAGTGTCAAAAGTGACGTTTTTGTTTGAAGAAACGTTACTTTTGATACTGACATACGTATCTAAGCTATATCGTATCTAGACGTAATATAGATGGTCAAGCAAATCTTGTCAGTAGAAAAAGGCGCGAAATTCAAATTTTCTATGAAGCAATATCCCTTCGCGCCTACATTTTTCAAATTTGCCGCCTTTTTATACTGACAAGATCTGCTTGACCAACTATATTTGACGTATCTTAAGGCTCATTTAGACGATGCGAGAACTCGCATGCGAGTTTCACTACATTGAGGTATTTGATTGGTCGGCTGAATTGGTTGTAACATGTAACCAATAGTCCTCAACGCCGTCTAAATCAGCCTTTAAAGTTCGAATAGGGCAGTGGTATAATTCCAATATTATTCTAATATCGGTTTGATGTCAATGAACGTTCGAATCGGCCTGACAGTGAACGCTCAACGCTTACGTTCCGCGCGTTTTTGCTTCGTAACGGGAAAATCATCTACACTGCTGCTACGGCGTAGCAATTGTACTCGTAGTATACGCTACTAGGGTCAGGCTAAGCTTACTCTGCAGCGTGTTTGCACAGAGTGTGCAAGTATTATTGATCGAAGGGGCCTTACGGGCACTAACAATGTTGCCAGTACAGCGGTGTCATTTTGACTGTTACGCGCGAATTTGCACTGAGAGAAAAATCATTAGTAAACTAAACCAGGAATTAAAAAACAGTTCTGTACTGGGGGAAAAAATGAAGTTTAGTATTATAGACGTTTCACTATTTCTGTAAAGTTTATTTATTTCTACAAGCAGCTCAGTAATCCTAAATCTAATTTCAACAAACAGATAATAGAAATTGCAAGGACTTAATAGAAATTGCAAAAGTCAATTTGTTCCTATTAGTTGACTCTCCTTGTCCCCGGATTAAGTTTATTTTTGTAATTCTAAGTGTGTTTTTGTTATCCTTTTCTCTCAGTGTGGGTGTTACATTTTAGTATTTGTTGTTATAGCGGCAACAGAAATACATCATCTATAAAAATGTCAACTGTCTAGCTATCACGGTTCATGAGATACAGCCTGGTGACAGACGGACGGACAGTGGAGTCTTAGTAATATTAGGTCCCGTTTTTACCCTTTCGGTACGAAACCCTAAAAATTTGCTATAAATACTCAATTTATTCTTCCTATTTGGGGTAAACGCAGTATACATTTATTTCAGTAAAATCAGCACGTCTCACCTTTTTATCGATGGTCGTAAAACGGCTCTGGTGTGTCGTAAAAACAGTTTTTTTTCTTTGCTGTGTATCGACTTGTGGTAGGTATTTATTTGTACAGGATGTTTGGTACATCGTTTGCCAAATTAAAACGGCAGATAAGTTGAGTCATTTGCTATCTTCACATGCCTAGAAAAACAAAATTGGCCATTGTTTTTTTTACTACTACGCAAGTAAAAATTTGAAATTTACGAAAAACCGGCCTAGAAGTGAAAAAAAAATGTGCGACAAATTAAAAATTTACGGCGTTTTTCTCAGAGACCGTTTGACGTAGATACATAAAATTTGGAACAGTTATAGCAATTACCGCCACGAATATTATAAACAACTCAAAACCGTTAATTTTAGGGGGATATTTAGCGGAGTTGAGAGGGGTAACTTGAACTAATAGTAAAATTAACCAAGTAAAAACCGGGCAAGTGCGAGTCGGACTCGCGCACGAAGGGTTCCGTACTATAATGCAAAAAAACAAAAAACAAAAAAAAAGCAAAAAATAAACGGTCACCCATCCAAGTACTGACCCCTCCCGACGTTGCTTAACTTTGGTCAAAAATCACGTTTGTTGTATGGGAGCCCCATTTAAATCTTTATTTTATTCTGTTTTTAGTATTTGTTGTTATAGCGGCAACAGAAATACATCATCTGTGAAAATTTCAACTGTCTAGCTATCACGGTTCGTGAGATACAGCCTGGTGACAGACGGACGGACGGACGGACGGACGGACGGACGGACGGACAGCGAAGTCTTAGTAATAGGGTCCCGTTTTACCCTTTGGGTATGGAACCCTAAAAAAGACATTAAAAAAGCCTTCAGACTTAACTGACTACATTTAGGGTCGGTTGCACCAAACTGTTCGTATCGTTAAAGAGTTCGCTAAATTCTTATGTATGGAAAGTTTCATAGTAAAGTCCCGGGGCGCGCCGGCTGACGTTGATCAGTCCGTCAAATGTGGTTGGTGCAACTGGCCCTTAGTCGGTTAAAAAGACTACCGGAACAATAAAACCGAGTTTACTTTGCGAAGAATTTGTAGTCAACAATATTTTAAGGCAACAAAGTTGTAGAAACAATGTCGCTCTATCTGACATGTCTGCGGCTTAGATTATATGCAAATGTGACTGTTGACATGTAACTATGTTCCCTTTCCACATAGACCTAGTATGTATTACATAGATGAGCTATACGCGTGCCTCCGTGAGGGACAAAACATACGCAAAGCGACAATATTAAAAACACGTTTTAACATTCCTGACAACATACCAAAAACAATCTACGTAATTCGGTCGGGTTATTGTTGCCCACCATAAACCATACTAAATTTTTGGTGGGGAACAAACAAAAAGTGAGACTGTGACAAGGACAAGCAATAATACCGCTTTCTCTGCTACTCCTACTGAAATTTCCATAAGTGCTAAAAGGGTAGATTTTGTTTATTTTTTTTAAATACCGAAAGATACAGAATATAGTGTGATTTACGTATATATCAGTCAGTCTCGGTACAAAAATCACTGAAGTTGACTGAAGTAGCATGACAAATACGAACGCTTCCGAGAAAATACGATGGAAAACAACATATGGCCAACAATTGACATAGACTGTTGAATCGTGATTGGCTGTAAATGAAATTGGCTATTTCTAGCCGTATTCACCGTTATTGCACTCCAGTGGAAATGCATTTGTGCATAGTCCAGTGGCTCTGGCATATGAGTGCATACACATATGAAAGCGCACTCTGAGGCCGATAGGCGTATGCAATTTATTGAATTTCCTGTTTTATCACGGAATAAAATATAATAGTACTGGGTACAGAAGACTCACTCTCTAACAAAACGCATCTGTTACGATCAGCACAGATATGGCCGCTAGGTGGCGACAGCGCCACGCGCGCCTTATGGCTTTCCCCAAAATTGGCGTGGAACGGATGTACTTTTAGCTACCTGTAGCAAAGCGACGAAATCGCGGAGTGAGCCACGCCTGGTTTTATGGAAAAGTAGTAACTTACAAGGAAGGGTACCCAACTGTCCGACTCCGATTTGATTTATTTTGATATATGTTATAGAGTAGTCTGAGGGTCTCCCCTGATATATCGACGCGCATTCGGCAAAAGCCGATAGGAAAAAGCTTTATGTCCACGCAATAAGAGCGAAAAAGTCGTCGTTCGGCTCGGCTCGCATCGGCCGGCGCCTGCCGACGCGTCGACGGCTTTTTCGCTCTTATTGCGTGGACATAAAGCTTTTTCCTATCGGCTTTTGCCGAATGCGCGTCGATATATCAGGGGAGACCCTAAAATAACGGACACGTATTTTTTTTAGCTGCCCAAACTCAACCTTTTTGGAGAAAATGGCCTTCAAAGTACTGAAAATTTACCAAACCTTCTAATTTCTGAGAACTATTTAAAAAAAATGATAATTAATTACTGGTTTCGTTATATGTTGGAGAACATGAATAAAGAATGGGGACGACTTTTGTCATTTCACCACAAACTCATTTTTTATATAAAAAAAAATTATATATATAATAAATAAATATAATAAATACATTTTTATATAAAAAATGAGTTTTTGGTGAAATGACAAAACACGTCCCCATTCTTTATTCATATTGTGACGGACGGACGGACAGCGAAGTCTTAGTAATAGGGTCCCGTTTTACCCTTTGGGTACGGAACGCTAATAAAAACTACTTTAAAACATACACTTACATACGTAAACGAACCTGATATGAAACCGAATAGCAATCTCCAGCGTTTTAGCTGTAAATAAGCGCCGTTTACAGCACCCGGTACAAAGCTCAAATATAAACCTTATCCCTATAGTGATAGGGTTGAAAATATATCCACGTCTAGTTTTGGGACCACCTGGAGAGTTGTAACGTGAAATTTATACGGCAGTGCAAATTTATCTGTCTACAGGCAGCTATTATACTTGTAAGTGTTAGACAAGCCCCCTACTCTGTCTGTTCTCTTTCACGGCGCAGCAACTAGTATCATTTCTCTCTCCTTGCTCTTTTAAAAATGCCGTTTGTCAAAAAAGGACAACCATACTGTTGACAAGATGGACTTCAAATCCAAGTGGCCCCTTTTTAGGCGACCCAGGTTGTGCATGTGTGCATAAAAACGTATATGTGTGCTCTTTTAGGGATGTGAAAAGTCGATTTTAATCATGTTATATATCGATAAACGCTACACAGCGGAACGAAATAGCGATTAATTGAAGCTTCAATATCTTCGTTAAACATAAACATAATTGAAATGCTAATGGATAATGAATATATTATAATGTAATAAAATAATTCAATTATTGCGGACCACCTATTTTAGTAGGTATTTATGTATATTAATTAAATATCTGAACTTTCTCTTGGTTCTCTCCTGGGGCGTGACTATAAAATTGTGATCTGATAATCACAATAAAGAAAAAAAGCGTTTTTGTTCATTTTAGGTATAGTTAAACCTTTGAAGTAAAATTAAAATTGCAAGAAATGTCGATAGTTTATCGATATGACTTTATCGACATGGCTACAGCAAAGTGGGTCGCTTTGTTAATCGTACACTAAACAAAAAGTGGTCCCACTGACAGCTCGCTTGGAAGGTATCTGTATATATTCTTATATCTATGGTGTTAGATTGAGAGTATTTTTGAGATAAATTATATATATAGTATATAGCAAGAAGCCACCTTTTCACGTGATATTCAGAGAGTTGGCCGCAAATAAAACTTAAAACTCGATGACACCGCTGACAACTTCATTACTTTTAGAGCACTCCTGCAATCACTGAGCCTTGCCTGTGAACTCCAACTTCCAATAAATGGGAAAACATTACTGTCAGGAATGTACAGGGAGGGAGGGTGCCTCCTGTATAACAAGTGGTTATAATAAAGTTTTAAGGCTTTGATCTCGGACTGTCTAGAACACAAAATGACTAGTGTAATATTTTGCCTATATCCCTTTTAGTCTAGATCGCAAACGGTCTAGAACACAAAATGACCGCATATAGGTAGGTTAGGTTTGTCAGGTTTCTTCAAATGGCCGAAGGACAAATAGCACAGAACAATGATCGTCGAGTCAACATCCCACATGGCGGTAATCTCATGAGCTAAGTCTAGGTACTTGCTGGACTTGTCCTTCTCGGCCCTCACGAGATTCTCATCATGGAGGATGGTGACGTCGACGTTATTATTAATATTTGTAAGTATGTCTTTTCCATATCTCGGAACCATGGGGTCCCGGACCTTTGGGAGGCGTACGTGGGGCCGAAGCCAACAGCGCAGAGGCCCTTTAAGACACTTTAATCTAAAAGCAAGGGATACACATGGCGGGTACCATCCCCGAAAGCACAATGTGATACATCAGGCGATGGTCCCCGCCAGGTGCAAAGACTATTGCAGTGCAGCACTTTTGTGCTGCGATGGGAACTAAGGTCATGGGCTATAGATTTGAATATTAATAATTTTATTAATATTATTATGTTTATGGGCCGTGACTAGCGGTTAACCGACGTGTGTACACGTGACGTTTGATGTGGGAACAAAAGCCATCAATATTGATCCATTCCGACATTACCATACATGAAAGGAGCAGGTACGCGTTCACGTAATTATATGTATGAAAGTATAGGCTTGATACACAAAAAAATGCGAATATTTATTTGGTAAATTTTTCTCAATAATGCATGGAAACATTGTTTTTACTACAGATAGTTCGTTTTTTTAGCATTAGAGAAAGACTACGCAATCTTGACGTGTCTTTTAATTGATACCTAAACGCTTTTTACATAAGTTATGAAAGCAAAAGACCGTAAATAATCGTATATGATTCAATACCTAATTGTTACATATTTGCCGTGACTTATCGAAAAAAAAATTTCAAGTAAAAGACACGTCAAGACTGTTTACCTCTTCTCTAATGCTAAAAAAAAGAAATATAAGTACATGTATAATGTAACGTGTTACATTTCTGCGAGACAACGCGTAGATATACACGTTACACGTAGTCGGTTACCTACTTCTTACATATTTTTTTAATTCAATTTGTTTATAAAAGATGTATTTACATTTGATAGGTGTATGGGTCGAATAGGGGTTAACTGACGTATATACATACTAGAGATGCCACGAATATTCCGCAACTATTCGGTATTCAGCCTATTCGGCCACTTTGCCGAATAGTAGACAACATTCGGCAGAATACCGAATATCTTTGCATCTACCTAAAAAGAAAAACTACTCAAAACAATAAGCAAAAAAAAAAGGTATATTTCATATTTAAAACGTATTCTTGGAAAGTAGTTAAATATGAAAGCACGTTTTTGAGCATTTGTTGATTACAAAATATTTTATTTTTATCATGGGTCTGATTTGATTGACATTAACTACATTCATTAATTCTGTTCAACATAAAAATATATCTTAGAAAACGTTGTGCTTTGTTGGCGAAAAGTTTTCATAATAATTGTTACTCAAAAGGTTCGCATGTCATGCCGAATATTCGGTATTCGGCCGAGAGACGGGCCGAATATTAGGTATTCGGTATTCGGCCAAATGTACTATTCGGGGCATCTCTAATACATACGTTTGATGTGCGAACAAAGGGTGTGTATGAATATTAATCAATTTCGACATTAACATACATGAAAGGAGCAGTCTAAAGCCTCTCTGAAATATCTGTTTTCCGCATGATTACAGTACCCGCCAATAATATATCACCTCCATGTTTTTACGGTATAGTCGCACCAAAACAAAGTCTGCAGCGGATTTGATAGCCCACGCAGTGTAAGTGTTATGTATACGTCATAATTTCATAGAAGTTTGACGTTTAAAATGACACTTGCACTGCGTGGGCTATCAAAATCGCTGCAGACTTTTTACGGAACTTTTTTAGGGCTCCGTACCCAAAGGTTAAAAACGGGACCCTATTACTAAGACTCCGCTGTCCGTCAGTCAGTCCGTCCATACAAAAAGAGATAATGTTTTTCCACTTCTAATGTCCGTTCTCCATGATATTTTTAGTGTGTTATTTTTCCGTTTTTCAAAATTTCAATACAAAAAAGCGAAATCTACCTATAAATATTATTCTGAAGCGATCGACATCAAAAACACAGTGATATGTTAAGATTTAGTTACTGGAAACAGTTTTCTCCCCAAATAGAAATTGTATAAAAAAAGTACCTTTTATCAGTAGCTATCTCATAAAACCCGCTCAATTTCTTCCGTCGCAAGATTCGCGCTACGCGCCATATCTTCTGTCCCCTTCTGTTTTCATGTCATTATGCGCCCTCTGAAGGAGATAAGCCGAAGTAAACTCCAAATTGTAGTAGTCTAACCTAATCTGCGGTCGGTCAGGGTGGATTAAATTGCATTTATCCAAGAAATTGATGTATAACTCAATCATTCTGCGCCGTGGCTCACACCGTTACGGCTCCTCTACACCATCGCCATTGATGGTCCATTACAGAATGGGCGACGATTCCATCGTGTGGGCATGCACAATCATGCACAATCAAGGCTGCCACTTTCTTGTGTCATGGCTCCTCTACACCATGGGCCAACGCCGGCCACTCCAAGGGACGCATTTATGCATTAGAGGGAGCAAGTGACATTGCTATCTCATTCTACCACATGGCTGCGTCCCTTGGAGTGACCGGCGTTGGCCCATCGTGTCTGTCATGGCGATTACGCTCCATCATCGCCGATGATGGGCCATTGTACGCCATTAAGCTCTCAACATGGGATCACCTGCAATTGCCCATCATGGCCAATTGTGTAGAGGAGCCGTGAGCGTTTGGGTCACTACAAGCTTTTTCTCAAAAATGGACGGCAAAGTCGACTTTGCCGTCTAAAAAATAGGTCGCGAAGCGCATAGTTTATGGTCAGTCAAAAATTAAAAAATTAAAAACATTGCAGTCTCGATGTTGGGACTGCAATGTTGCATACAAATTCCATTATTTGTCGAGTTCCAAACTTTTTAAAAGTTGAAATGGCCATATCAAATGAAGGCACAGGCCCATTAAACAGCCAAATAGATGATTAGTACCGCGACTATTTAGCTGTCTCAAATAGGTTGGCGTATTTTCGGCAGAAAAATACACTCCTATTTTTTTATCAAAAAAATAAAAAGGCGGCAAGGGCTTTTTTCTGTGAAAATAAATACGTAAGAACGTTGCTTTTGTAAAATATTTCTATGATATTTATATTTCTTGCACCATTTTTGAGAAAAGCACCATATATGACTCGGCTGGAAGGCTGCTTGCTGGCTTCGGATTCAATTAAACGGACTCCCAAGGTCGTCCGTTTAAAACGAATCCGGCTACGTTCACACGGCGTCATTTTTCCCGTATACCGTATACGAGATTTTATCGAATATCGTAGTGACAGCAAAATTTGTATGGCAACTCTGAAAATCGTTCACACGGCGTCTATACGAGAAAATCTGGTATTCGAGACATTTTTTACCGTATACCGTAGGGTCTTGCCACCGGGAATGCGAGATTCTCGAAACGATTTTATCGAATGCGATACTCAGTGGCGCTTACGTTTACGTTGAGTCGTTCACACGGACAAACTAGTTTCTCTTATACGAGACGCGCGCGGGGCGCAAATCTCTTGTAAATATGGCTTCCGCCCACTAGATAGCTGCCCAATTTTGTGTTGTCCCTATCTTATTTTATTTTACCTATACAAGTTTTTACATGATTTTTTTACTATCGATTACTAAAATAAAACCACGTGATATTCAGAAGACATGATTTTTATTTTAACCACAAGATCTTCAACACGTGACGACCACTGTACCAGAGTATGTTTAACAGGTAATAATAATAAATAAACAAAAAAATAAACATATAAAAAAATTGGAATACGGGGATCCATGTCGGCGTGCACTCAACGACTGGTGGTGTGGCGGCAGGTAATGCATCGAATAGACGCCGTGTGAACAGACGTCCCGTATATGATAAAACCGTATGCGAGAAAATATCGAATCGAATAGTCGCCGTGTGAACGTAGCCTCAGCCTGCAAGTAGCTACTTCCGAGCCTCGACAATAATGTACTATTACTTAACTTGCATTTTATGTATGTGTATACATATGTACCTATTATCTACCTATCTATGTAACTATGTATGTTTGTACGGGTCAAATCTTGCAAGTTAAATTTGACCCACTTCCCGATTTCCGATGAAGCTGAAAATTTACATAAGTACCTACGTGTGTAAGTAGGGTGACAATGCAATATTATGGTACCATGGAGCTGATCTGATGATGGAGACAGGAGGTGGCCATAGGAACTCTGTGATAAAACAACGCAACCTAATTTTGTTTGGGGTTTTTAGAATTGTCTCGATGAGTATTAGTGAATTGTCTCGATGAGTATTAGTTGTCTGTGGTAAGAAAAGTACAGTCAGCGATAAAAGCTTGTACCAAAAATGAAATTTATGCCAAAAACTTATTTCAGATCTGTGTTCCACCCTCAGCCGTGGAAAGCCGTAAATTCGACCAAATTAAGTTTTCTGGAGACCGTTAAAAGGGATTTGTTGAAGCCCCACCGTTTTATCGTGCTTCAAAGTAATAAAACTTGAGATACTGATACTGATAATAGCGTGACGTAGTAAAAATTAGATCTGAATAATAAAAAACGCATTTATTTCTTTTTCGTTTTGACGACACATGACACTTTTATGTGTGAAACGTTTTATTTTGACTAAACGTACTTACAGTTGATGAGCTTTCTGAACCCCTAGCCTGCTAAATCCTGAGTTCCTTTAAAAAGAACAAATTAAATTCGAATTTTGAACTATAGTTGAATAAAAGAAGGTTCCAAATTCAATACTGCAATAATGACTCTGGGTTTTAAGAGGCTAGTGACGCTAGTGTAAATTTCATTCGATAGCGTGACGAGCATTCGCGTTTGCGTTTTGTCTATGTTTGTATGGAATTATGAACAGCGCGAAAGACGAAACAGGAGCCGAGTTTTAAATATTTTAGGTTAATATACCCGTCTCGCTAACGGAAGCGGCACCTAAAACTAGTGCGATAAGCACAAGGCGAAGAATCCTGCGTAAAAATCTCAAAAATCGAGGTTTCGTACTCGACAGTTTTTATATCCTCATCATAAACCTAGTACTTAATTAGAATACTAAATAATAGCATAAAATCCTAAAACAATCTTTAAAAAAAATAAATAGAAAATATTAGTTATAAGTAGTTTATAAATAAAATAAGTTACTTGCTTACGTATAAGATTTCCTATAAGTAATAACAAGACTGTTTAGTTATGGAGGAGCGGGGCACCCTGATACAGGTTCACTCACCTAAAAAGAAGTCCCAACCACTGATGGCAATTTGTAGAAGTTTAATAAGGAAATAAATAATTTTTCATTTTCATTTTCATTTTTTCATTTATGTTTCCTCCTCCAAAACTTAACCAATCGTAACCAAATTTGGAAATATAAATGATTATAAAATTATCTATGTCGGACCGTTTTGCTTTTTTGGCTAATTGATATCAGTTTTGAATACTACGCCTCTCATTGCGGCATAGTCAATGAGGCCATTATAGCCATTTTTGAAGGGCTTTAAAAAACAAAAATATCAAAAAAAGCAAAACGGTCCGACACAGATATTGACAATATTAATCTGTGTTGAATAAATCATTGCTCTAGCTTCAAAACCCACGCAGAAAACAGTCGAGTACGTTTGTATGGAGAAATGACCACTCCTGTTGGCTCTTAAGCGGGACGTTTTGGAAACTCACAATCCCATACGAAATGACACTTTACGCCAACGCGTACGTCACGTCCCGCTATCGAATGTAATTTACATTAGGGATAATAGGGTTTTTTTTTGAAGTGAAAATTTCTTTAGCGGCGCTGTGCACTTTTTGTGACGGGGAAAAAATGTTAAAAAGTATTTACTCGCAACCCAACAAAGTTTTTAACTAAGCGGACATAAATTCCAAAAGAGATATATACTTGCATATTCGTGAACTATAAGAAATATTTGTGGTCTCTCTCTCTCTCTCGCTCTCTCTTTCTTTCTTACACGTGTTCTGTTCCTGTTTATTAGTTTTAAGTTTTAGTTTTTAATTTTGGGTGCCCTGAAAACCAGCGCAGTATCTTACAGACACTGCATATGCTGAGCGGCATCCTATTTGGTGTATGTTTCTTTTATAATCTTTATGTTGTACCTACCAAATGTATGTTATTTTACGCCAAATAAATATTTTCTATTTCTATTTTCTATTTCTATTAAACTCGCGACGGGTCACGTGACCTGATCGAAAACAATGTTACACTGTCATTGAGTTTTCACTTATGCCGGCACTCCCGGAGTGCAACCCATTGTTTTTTTTTATTTATTATAAGATGACGAAACCTGTGCTGTGGATTTGATGCTGTTTATAACGCGTTCATTATGAAAACATACTGCCGTATTCGAACTTCAAGATATTCACAAGAGACGATACGTACTAGATCCATTCTAGATACGTTATAGTTTAGATTAGATATCAACTAGTTCTCTTTTGCAGCGCAATTCGGGCAACCAATGTCACTTGTACGTTAGATAGAGTAAGATATCTATTAGATGTGAATTGGATCTCTAAGTCGATATATGGAAATCGTTCAAGAGTATCTCCAGAATCGAGCAAATGTCAAATTTGACGGGTTAGATCTCAAACATATCGCTATCGTATTTTGGTGATGTCTAAAAGATATCTAATAGATGTCTATTTCAAAATCCGAATAGGGCCCATAACCCTGTACCGTACAGTCACCTGCAATATTATGGTACTCTTCGAGGGCCGCAAAAATATCTGACACGATCTTATTTGCAGAGCCATAAGAGCGTGTCACATATTTTTGCGGCCCTCGAAGAGTAACATATTATTGCAGGTGACTGTACAACAGAGTCAGAGACTTCCTTATACCAATGTCAACGATTATCGATTAAACATGCCTCAATGACGTCCGTAGACCGTGAACGAATATTTTCGACTCATAAATAGGTCCTAAATTATGGTTATGTTTAAAAAAATTGTTTAATTTATTGTTTATAATAAAAAATAAGGATGGTTAGATCTGGGCGTAAAAGGAAACTATAAGAAGAGATTTTTGACTTTTGATTATATTAGGTATGAGAAATGATGAATATACATAAAGAATAATATAATATTATTCTTTATGTATATTCATCATTTTTCTTAGGCTAGGGTTTTTATAATATGAATATAAAAGTAAAATATAAAAACACTTACAAAACAATAAAAAATACATATAAACACATCATAAAAAACCTAACCTAGGGTGCCGCCAGCAGCGGGGTAAGGCCCAAGCTACCGGTGGTCAGGGCTGCAGAGAGAGGAACCGACGTACTATCCGCGCCGTGTCCAAGATCACCGCCTTCTGCATCTGTCCCTTGATCCAATTATATTATTTATTATTATCACTTCGCTTCGCTCGCTCGTTTCGGCCCTGTTTTCTTCTTTTTTTTTACAAGTTTTCATTTAACTTTCAAGGTTTGTTTATTTGGTTTCCTGAAGCACTTAAAGTAATGACTAGTTTACTAAACAATCTACAAATCGACCAAAACAAAACAATAAGAAATCATTTAACACACCCAATTTATCTTAGGTACCACCGCCCACACTGTTAACTGATAGTTCGTACTTAAACCTTATTACAAAAGGCATAAGGTCCACCGATGGTCAGTAAGAGTATTACTGTTTGTTCAAATAGATTTCCTACTATTAACCCTTAACCATCACGCCGATTTTGACTTCACCATTTTTTACGGTTTTATAAATAATAAAACCCATTTTTTACGGTTTTATTAATAATGTAATCCATTTTATACGGTTTTATGGTTTTATGGGGATCTCGGAGACGGCTCTAACGATTTCGATGAAATTTGCTGTATGGGGGTTTTCAGCGCGAAAAATCGATCTAGCTACCTATCACTACTGCCTAGTCTTATCACTAGAAAAACGCGTATTTTTGAGTTTTCATATGTTTTTCGAGCAACGCTCGGTCTCCCAGATAATGTACAGTCGACGTCATAAATATGTTTACACTCTTGCACCTTACTCCTTCGTAGTAAGGCGAAAAATGTAAACATATCTTTGACGTTGACTGCAGTGTTGCCAACTCGCATTTTGAAAAAATGCTAGATAATGTCTAGATTATGCCTAAGATTTTTGAAACATCTATGCTAAAAAAATGCTAAAATAACACTTAAAATACATACATTTTTCAAATTTACCGCCTTTTTCTACTGACAAGATCCGCTTGACTAACTTTATATAGTCCGTTGACGTCCATCCGTCCACAAAAGTCAAAATTCATATGAAAATATAAGTTGGTGCAAACTTGGCTTAGACTAAATTGTGGTAAAAAATATGCCAGACGCTAAATGGAAAATTTTGGTGCCAAATCGTGTGAAAATATGCTAGATCTGGCATCATTTATGCCAAGTTGGCAACACTGGTTGACTGTAATTAAAGCCGTGTGCGAGATGCGCGGTTGCGCACCAATCACCAAGACAATTGCCAACGTCGTATCAAAACAAGATCAAAAGCATAACAAGTTGGTGAATCAGAATTGGCCTCTCTGTCATTCGTCGGAACGACGTCCTAAACCGGCTTGAACTGTCGGCTAATTAACAAAAGGTCAGCAGTAAACGGAATGACAGCTGTACCTATAAATTGTGGTTATTGCTAGGACACGTGATTTTCTCTAAGACACAGCTCTATTTAGACCAGTGGTGGGCAAACTTTCTTCATGAGGGGCCAAAACTTGAAGGAATTTCAGAGGAGGGCCAGATTTACAGCAAAAATGTATTTTTATTATATTGCTGGCCATATTATACATTTTTTTAAATGACCGGCGGCGGGCCAGAAATATCCTTTCGCAGGCCGGACCTGGCCCGCGGGCCGTACTTTGCCCACCACTGATTTAGACGGTGACTGCGGTGACCATTAGGGCTGTAGGCTTGTTTGCCACCGACGTGGTATAAAGAAAGACACATTTGAACAATCTTGACACAATCACAAATTTTGCTACATTTGTGACACATTTACATTATTATTAACTTCTCTTCACTGCCGTGTCACGCCTAACTCCGTTAACTCGAGTTACATGAGTTACGGATAACCAGTCTAAATCGTCTTAAAAACCATTAAAGATATATCTTCTAAAAGAAAATTTTGAAAATCTTCATTATTTACTAAGAAAAGCATATGACTAAATGAACGCGCTCGACAACCCGCCTGCTTCCGGCCAGGCGTCCCTACACTACATCTACATATGACTAACTCATGTAACTTCATTTTGCCGATGGCGTCAGGCACAACTCAGTTATCTTGAGTTGCATGACTGACACAAACAAAATAATCACCATCGTTTCTTAAATTGCCGGAGTTAGGCATGACTGGCCGAGCGCTTGGTTTATACGACAACAATATTGGTCAAGTAATACGTGTCACGATTGATCACGCCTATGTCATGTAACTTGACTTACATGACTTCGTGTGACCACTATAGTATGGAAGAGTCGATTATGCGGAACCATTTAATTCAAATAAAATGAAAACTATTCAATTATGCGAAAAAAAAATTAAAGGGCGTAATCTGTGACCATGTTTCCTACATGTAGATTAGAAAAAATAAAAAAATACGATGAACGGTCAATGATAACAGCATTTGAATCTTTAAAACTTTAAACGTATTTATCTCGAAACTCAATTTTAAAGTTACATAAGATGCGCGTGACACGGCATATCACTTGTATTATGACAGTTACAAGATTACCACCAAATCTCAAGTGGGGGAGAGGGGGATGCTTTGGCAAATATCTCTTATTTTTTCGCTCAAAAAATGCGGCAAAATATCTTCAAAAAAACCCACGCAACGCAATTAATGAACGCCCCTTACAGCCGGCAAGGTGTTATTTACTTCAACCACCAAATCAGAAATCATGCTACATAGGTATTCTTCTTTACACACAAATCGCTGAAATGGTAATAGTTATTTGTTTCACTCGGGGGCAAAGTTGTTGTTTAACCGCTCGTGCTAATATTGATACCCGAGCAAGCGAAATATTCCAAAATTGAACCACGAGCGTAGCGAGTGGTTCGAAAAATGGAATCTAGAGCGTTGCGAGGGTTTCAAAGCACGAGGGTTAAACAAAATTTGCCCCCGAGTGAAACACAAAATTTTTCACCACACCAACCCGAAGCAAATATTAAATGTGAAACATTAAACAAAATCAAACCAAATCCAAATGAATGTTATTAAATATTTATCATCCAAAATCATCATTTAAAAGTCAATTCTACCAGCAAACATAAGAAAAAAACTCAAAATTTACATTTGATTACTTTGCCTCACATGTGAAATAAAATGCAACTTTGCTATCAATTTTTGAAGTGCAAAGTAAGCCTTTCCAAGCTGGTGTGGTGAAAATAAATGTACTCATCCAATCGGTTTATTTCACACTAGAATGAATACTAAGCGTCCTGTTGATTGCTTTTGTGCAAACTGTTTTGAGCACATAATAACATCATGGTTATGTCGACTCAGTTCTGCGATATGGTATTATAATATGGGGCAACTTTGTGAAAGTCGACTGGACTTTTTTAGGCTCAAAAACATTTGAGTTCGCTTAATGTATACAGCTTTCGCCAAATTAGGTAGCAAAAGGCCCATAAACTGTTAATGATGGTTGTAAACTGTAATTAAATTGGCTACCAAGTGTGTTTTACATGAAACCACAGATTAGGTACAGTCAGATCGTGAAAAGTCTCCAGCGATTTTGATAGCCCACGCAGTGCAAGTTTCATTTTAAACGTCAAACTTCTATGATATTGTGACGTATAAATAATTCTACACTGCGTGGGCTATCAAATCAGCTGCAGACTTTTCTTGGTGCGACTCTATATAAAGTCAGAGAGAAATAAACACTACAGACTGTAAACTTCCCTAAGATTTTTTTAATCCCTTGCTATTTATCATATATTTTTGAGGGGGTGTTTTGTTCGTGTTTGGACTTGAAAGCCACATACGGAGTTTGTAAATCTATGATTTAGGGTATTTTATGCATGCAGGCATAGTCAATGAGGCCATTTTGGCCGTATTTGAGGGGCTCTAGCGCCTTAGAAAACAAATATATCCAAAAAAGAAACGGTCCGACAACACAGATATTGATAATATTAATCTGTGTTGAAAAAAAACATTGCTCTAGCATCAAAACCCACGGAGGAAATAGTCAAGTACGTTTGTATAGGGAAATGACCACTCCTGTTGGCTCTTAAATCGTAACCCTTACGTAAACTTGAAAGCATTTATCATCAAATTGTCCGCCTTTTGTATCGCGCACAACGTTTAACCCTGCAAATGGCTGCTGATTCTATTCCCGCCGGCAAAGTGGGCGCACGAAGCGGGGCAAAGAGTAGTGTTGTGCTGATATTGGGATTTTTATTTATTTTTTATTGCCTTGCCTGTCATTTTCTGTACAAAACATTCTGCCGATTTTTGCTGGGAGGGGCACGTCTAATGTGTGGCTATTTGTACATGATTTGTAGTATTTGTACGATACGTACAAATACGTACGATACGTATTAATAGATGTCAGATTAACGTCAGTCCATAAAAAAGTTTGGACAACTGTGCAAGTTTTTCGGCAGACGGGTAAGCTCTTAAAGACGACTCCGATTATGAAATGCTCTAAGGTCGGGCAGGCGTGGCTCACTCCGCAATTTCGTCGCTTTGCTACAGGTAGCTAAAAGCACATCCGTTCCACCCCAATTTTGGGGTTTGCCATAAGCCGCGCGTGGCGCTGTCGCCACCTAGCGGCCATATCTGTGCTGACAGTAAGTAACAGACGCGTTTTGTTAGAGGGTGAGTTTTCTGTACCTAATATTATTTATTCTGTGGGTCGGGCAGAATAGTGGAAAAAAGAAGACGAAGACCCAGAATATCACACAGGACACGGATACAAGAATGGTGCTGTAGTCACTTGTACCAAGAAATAAAATTTGCCAAGAGCATGTCAGGCCATTCTCAGTGTAGGGTTTCATAGTTACCATTCTATCAAAATAGGCCAAACGGGGGCTTTTTATTACAAGCTTTTATTTAGTTTCACCTGACCGTTGTCTGTCTGTCTGTCTGTGTGTAATCAAATCTTGCAAGTTAAATTTGATCCACTTCCCGGTTTCCGATTGAGCTGAAATTTTGCATACGTGTATAAATCGGATGACAATGCAATATTATGGTACCATCGAGTTGATCTGATGATGGAGACAGGAGGACAGGTGGTCATAGGAACACTGTGATGAAACAACGCAACCTAATTGTGTTTGGGGTTTTTGAGAATGGTCTCGATGATTATTAGTTGTCTGTGGAAAGAAAAGTACAGTCAGCGATAAAGCTTGTACCAAAAATGGTTTTTTTGCCAAAAACTTATTAGTAAGTATCACGTACATTCAGTACATTACAAGCATAAGGGAGTACCTACCTTTGCAGAGCTTTGTACGTCTTTTTACTAAGAAAATAAGATACTTTACTTAAATTTTTACTTTACTTTACTTAGATTATTTGGAATAACTCAATAAACGACTGGACCGATCATGTTCGCTATAGTTTTCATTAAAAGTATTTATTAAGCTTTTGTTTCACGATTTTTTGGACCCATAGTTCATAAGTTAAAGGGAAGTTCTTTCGAAGCGATTATTTCCGAAAATATTAACTACATTAAAATACGGATTTTGGAGACCCGTCGTTTTGAAAGTTCTATCGAACGATACCCTACACTATTGGGACAAAGCAAAAATATTTTTTTCAAAAACATCATTTTGTGTGGAAGGTCCTTATCCTAATTTTTTTTTGTTTTTATTTTACCGTTCAGTCGCAATGTATTATTTATGTATTCATGCCAAATTGCAGCTTTATAGCACTAACGATCACGGAGCAAAGCCTCGGACAGACAGACAGACACAGACATGGTGAAACTATATATATTTCTAGGTGACCACGAAACCCTAAAAAACATATTGTATCTATAATTTATAGAATACGTGTTTTTTTCATCCATTACGGGTTCCTCATCATAAATATCATAACGTACTGCTGGATTATCAATTATGCATGTATGAGGGTATAGGTAAGGGCAGGTGAATGATTATTGATTACACACAGAGTACTAATCGCAAAAACAGTATTGAATGAGTGAATGTGACTTAAGCGCACGATATTAAGCCATTTCTGTCAGTAGAAAAGAACGGCAACTATAAAAAATGTAGGCGCGAAGGGTTATCGTCCCATGAAAATTTTTAATTTCGCGTCTTTTTCTACTGACAAAGTTTGCCCGGCTATAAAAAAAAATTGCATAAATTTGTTGATTCATCTTGCACTTGGTGATTCAACTTACTATGTATGAAAAAAGAAAAGTAGGGGAGACCGAGGTGAGTTGTGAACTTGTGACAGAGGAGAGTTGTGACATGGTTGATTTTTTGGAATCTAAATAATAATAATTATGCCTATACGTCCCACTGCGCGGTACAGGCCTCCCCTCGAGCGCGAGAGGGCTTTTGGAATCTATTAACTAGAAACAATTTAGCAATAGAGCGCGTTTGTTAGTTCAAGTTACGAGCTAACAAATGCACACTGTTGCGAGCTCGCTAACAGTCATTAGATTCCAAAAAATCGACAATGTCACAACTCTCCTCTGTCAAAACTCACCTTGGTCTCCCCTACTTAATTTCAAAATCTAGCTGTCATTACATGCTTTTGTTTGTGTGCGTGACTCCAAACGCTTGTCTTGAAATCCCAGCTATATGGGAATGTCCCCAATTCGCATCACTAGTAAAAGAGTAAAAGGGGGGTAAAAGGGGGTTAAAAAGAAGGTAAAAACGAGTTATCCGCCATTAGATGCGTCTCGCGTTTTATCACATTGCCTGCTTGTACAGTTTGACATAAATAAATGAAGGTATACATTTCTTCACCATTAGAGGAAACTGTACACTTCTCCGTACAAATGTAGTCCGCATTTTCCTGTCGATTTTAATATTACTGAAATATTTTTTATATTTGTTTTAGCATAGCAAACTACTTGATTTTTTTTTTATAATTATAGGAGTTAGGAGTTTGTCAAAACATGTTCGTCGTAGGTACCTACTCCTTAATATATGTGCTAATAAAAATAAATAAAAAAGGAATTAAACGATTTGGCTATACCATAATGGTAAATAGAATGGAGTAGGTAAGGTCACTGTGGGGAAGTCCGTCTACAAAGCAAGTCCGTCAACATGTTATAACTTTTGAATTTGAAGGCGTATGCGACTTTGGAGTCCAGTCGATTAACCAGTTTTCCGCGCTAGTTCCGTCACTGTAAAACAGATGGCGCTGTGACAACCAACTTCAGAGCAATCTGCCTCAACAAGTCATTTCGTGTTTTGATCTCGAAGTCATAATGCGGCAGCCGTTCGAAAAAAAATTGTTAAAAATAGTTTTTGAAAAGATTGTGCATCAGAAAGTAACTACGTAGGTAGCATAAGAACCAGCCCTCTTTATTCTATTTTTAAAATATCAGTAATTAACTTAGTTTTGTAATTATACGTTCCACAATTTATCATATAAAAATTTGACTAAGTTGGAAAGTCCGTCTATTATGTTCAAGGCAAGTCCGTCATATGCCGCCGGACTTTCGTTAAATCAGAGATAACCAACTGTTTTTGCGACTTTAATGTTATAACAATTTGATAAGGTATCAAAAAATCCTCCTGACTTTGAGCATGATGTTACTTTATTAAATTTGATCGCAGTAAATTAAAACAAACGATTAAAATTCATTTTAAAATTACTATTGATCTTTTATTTCGGAAATCAAATAAATAATTATGTTTAATTATTTGCCTAAAAAGGTTTACCACCCCATTTTGGTAGTATCGGAATTGCCTTTGTTTTAGAAAAATGGTGTTTATTTCGAATCTGAACCGTATATTAACAAGTTTAAAGTACACTGTTCATTGTCTTGATCCGTTCTTTTTAGGAATTTGACTACCAACATATACGCATCCATAGATTGGCTGATATCATAACTAGACGGACTTCCCTTAAACTGCACGGGAAGTCCGTCTACTCGCCGAATTTTAAAAAATGCCATTGTTTTTGCTTAATTTGTGCTTGAAATGTTCTGTGACTAAGGCTATTACTATTAATTATTAAATTCTTCATCGTATGCGATTACAAGCAGTAACATAGGTGAATAATTAACGGAACTAGATAACTCCAAAGTCAAAATAAAATAAAGTATGCCGGACTTCGCCACATTGACCTTATACATATCTTTATTCGTGAAGTAGTATTATATGAAATATATCTAGTCATATGCCTTATGGGAATATAGTTCAGAGCCGGAAACCGCTACCAACTTTTAGTATGTTGTTGGGCATAGCATTGGGTCTCCAAAACTGCCGGGAGACGGCGGCGCCGGCCATCTACTTCAGCGGAATGACGTCATCAAAATGACTCCCGCTTCGTTGCGAATATTGCATACTGCACCTAAATTATGCATAGCACATACACGTGTGGGGTATTAAATGAAAGCCAATTAAATAAACTATATTTTATTCATACAAAGTGTATCAAAATATGCAACAGTTTAAGAAAAATTTACAAAATAATAAAAATTACGTAAAAAAATATTCGATTATTTGGGTTTTGCAACCAAACCAAAAGTCGGACGATAAAGCAATGTACTACAACATTAAAGATGACGTCTCAAGCCATACACTGATATCAATAAAATCAAAATTGAACCAAATATGTGGAAATTATGCATCAAAATGTAGATATTTGCCCATACAAATACATAAAAGTTAAAAAAATCAAAATTGGTCATTTTCAGGATAATCCGCATAAGCTTCTAGTATGTTATTAGCAATATGACCTGGATTCTAAAACTGCCGGGAGACCATCTCTGTTGTTCCTCAGTTACAAATAATGACGTCATATAAATAATCACTGCCGAATTTCGTAAAATGTAAATTATAGCTATACCACAAGTCTCACATACACGTGAGTTACATGTAATGAAAGGTTATTAAATGTATTATGATTCACTTAAACATTGTTTGTAAAAAAAATGTACGGTTTCAGAGCTAGAAACAACGAAATACCACTTTTTATGGAAAAAGTAGATATGTATCAATTTTATAGCTAAACTAAAACCGTCAAAATTTTTTTGCATATAATATTTGAAAAACTAGTTATTCAACTATATATCACAATTTAAATTTTACATTTCCGACAAAAACTGTGGTAGGTGTGGAAAAAAAACTAAAGCGCCCCAACAATTCTACCTTAATGCGCTCATATTATGCAAAGAATAGTTCTATTTATCGAGTATTAAATGAATGAACATTACATAAAATACATGAAAACGACATTTTCGAATGGAACCATAATTAAAAAAATAATAATTTACTTGATAAGTAAGCAATATACTGTTTCTTTAAGTACCTAATCTCCTCCTTTCAAAGTCGGTTAAAATGTAGCTTTTGTGACCTGGGCTACAAAGACAAATAAATTGACACCTCATTTATCAAAATCAGTTCAGTAGTTTCATGCAAACGGTACCTACACATGCACGCATAGATAGCAAATTCTGCCGTAGTCGGACAAAAAATTAAAATTCAATAATTAGACCTTTACTATTATGGCCTGGCGTGGCTTGGCATCTAACGTTGAAACCCTCAGGCCGTAGATGTTAGCAGGCCTAGCGGGCGTCGCCTCGATGAGTTAGCAAGATGCCTTATGGAGGCTTCGAATGATCAGAGGGGTGACCTGTATTTCGGAGGATCAGAGGGAAAATTCTGCCAGCCTTCTCAGCTCAGCCTTGAAACCCTTGCACCAATCAAGATTCCACTTTTATAAGAATACCCAACTTACCCAGAATAGGGCAGAGTGACGCTCTTTTGTGCCAGAGGCCAAGATCCTCTTTGCTTTGGGTCACTGAGCCAGTGATGTAAGTATGTACGAGGCTAATCGAGGCTTAAATATATAATTATGTATCGCATTAAGTGAACTGATATGGCATTTACCTCGATAAGGCATTTTGTATTAGGCATGTTCCTACTTACTGACATGTAACTTAACATTTCTCTAATAATGTAGCGTTAGGCCATGACAATAAGAGTCTATTTCATATTAATATTTACCGCGACTACAGCAGGAGCTGCTATCTACGTATGTAATTATGTATTTTTTACATGAAACAACTGAACTGATTTTGATAAATGAGGTGTCAATTTATTTGTTTTTGTAGCCCCGGTCACAAAAGCTACATTTTAACCGACTTTGAAAGGAGGAGATTAGGTACTTAAAGAAACAGTATATTGCTTACTTATCAAGTAAATTATTATTTTTTTAATTATGGTTCCATTCGAAAATGTCGTTTTCATGTATTTTATGTAACGTTCATTCATTTAATACTCGATAAATAGAACTATTCTTTGCATAATATGAGCGCATTAAGGTAGAATTGTTGGGGCGCTTTAGTTTTTTTCCACACCTACCACAGTTTTTGTCGGAAATGTAAAATTTAAATTGTGATATATAGTTGAATAACTAGTTTTTCAAATATTATACGCAAAAAATTTTTGACGGTTTTAGTTTAGCTATAAAATTGATACATATCTACCTTTTCCATAAAAAGTGGTATTTCGTTGTTTCTAGCTCTGAAACCGTACAATTTTTTTACAAACAATGTTTAAGTGAATCATAATACATTTAATAACCTTTCATTACATGTAACTCACGTGTATGTGAGACTCGTGGTATAGCTATAATTTACATTTTACGAAATTCGGCAGTGATTATTTATATGACGTCATTATTTGTAACTGAGGAACAACAGAGATGGTCTCCCGGCAGTTTTAGAATCCAGGTCATATTGCTAATAACATACTAGAAGCTTATGCGGATTATCCTGAAAATGACCAATTTTGATTTTTTTAACTTTTATGCATTTGTATGGGCAAATATCTACATTTTGATGCATAATTTCCACATATTTGGTTCAATTTTGATTTTATTGATATCAGTGTATGGCTTGAGACGTCATCTTTAATGTTGTAGTACATTGCTTTATAGTCCGACTTTTGGTTTGGTTGTAAAACCCAAATAATCGAATATTTTTTTACGTAATTTTTATTATTTTGTAATTTTTTCTTAAACTGTTGCATATTTTGATACACTTTGTATGAATAAAATATAGTTTATTTAATTGGCTTTCATTTAATACCCCACACATGTATGTGCTATGCATAATTTGGGTGCAGTATGCAATATTCGAAACGAAGCGGGAGTCATTTTGATGACGTCATTCCGCTGAAGTAGATGGCCGGCGCCGCCGTCTCCCGGCAGTTTTGGAGACCCAATGCTATGCCCAACAACATACTAAAAGTTGGTAGCGGTTTCCGGCTCTGAACTATCTCTGCGACCGTTTCCCATAAGGCATGGCACTAATCTATCCACATCAAATTATGTAAAAATATTTTTTTTTCTTTATTTATGTAGGTAGGTATTTATTTAATCTTTATTGCACATAAGAAAACACACTGTACAAAAGGCGAACTTTATGCCTTACTTTCATAGAGGAAAATGGGAAATGGTTGTCCATTTTACTCTTAATCCATTAAAATACGAAAAAAAAGTAAGCAAATTTTGTCACGTTTACTGTACCTGTATTTTGGTCTTCACAGAGACTTAGTAAAAGCTTTTTCGAATAAAGTAAAAAACGAATTTTTAAAAACATTTTGTAACTAGTTTACCTGTGTGCTCTACGCGAAATACATTTTACATCTAAAGTGCTTTTGGCTATACTCGTATTGCGTTTTTAGAGGTGCCGTAAATATTGCCAACATTGCATAGGTAATGTTGGGAAATAGGTAACATTGCCATCATATTCCATTAATATAGAAAAAAATTACGGTATCCTTACAAATTAATAAAATACTCTTATTATGAATTATATGTTCCGTGGTTGTTAAATAATACATATCTTAGTAAATAGATTCAGGCGTTACTTTCGCGGACATCCATATTAATTAAAATCAAAATATTACTTTGCTAAAGATAATCTTTTCACGAATTAGCAAAGCAATATTTTGGTTTCAATTTATACATATCTTGACTAATTTTTAACCGATGTTTATAAAATATGGTAGGAAACATAGGCTAACAAAACATGGTCTTCTCTTCCCAGAGTGACACAAGCCTACGTCACAATAACATTGCCACTTTATATTATAGCGCTATCGTATATTATCAGATAGCGCTGTCGCATGATGACGTAGGCTTGTGTCAGTCACATGACCACGAAAAGACGGGAAGAGAGTACCAGGCGGAGTATATTATTATACCATAGTAGGAAATAGGAATGTAGTTAAGGTAAAAGTAGCTACAAGTTTGAAGTCGAAAATCATAACTCCATTTTCCTCTTTGATGTAGAAAGGAAAGATCTTTCAAATTTCACGCACAGAAACATAATAAGCGTGTATAATTTCACGCACAGAAACATAATAAGCGTGTATAATTTCACGCACAGAAACATGATAAGCGTGTATAATTACACGCACAGAAACATAATAAGCGTGTATAATTTCACGCACAGAAACATAATAAGCGTGTATAATTTAATTTTGTCTCCTTCTGATTTGCATATACTTTATGTCATTCCAATGTTAAACGCTAGTGAGATCCCTTAGGCACAGATTCTCATTCATTCATTATTCATTCATCAATCATCATTCATTCATTAAGTCATTCTAGAGTGACGCTTACGCTTAAAGATAATAATTGAAGTATACAAGTATATGAAAATTTCATGTCTTGAGATATACTGCTACATAAGCAGATAATTTACACACATGTATATTATTTCTCAATTCAATACTTACAATTAAATTCCGATTTGGTCGCACTTTTGATATTTGATAGGCAATCTTATGATGATGATGATGATGTCCTCCCAGACGTATCCGTCGACGGCGACACCTGGAGGCAATCTTATACATTATACACGGTGTAACATGAGGAAACCGAATAATTTTAACCACGCATTTCTGAGGTCAAAAGAAGGAAAAAATGTAATATGAGTTTAGGTCAATTTCGCCAAGTATACATTTTTTTTTTAATTTATTGAAATTTGTACATAAAAAATAAATGTTATTGGTAAACTTGTCACTTAAAATTAATTTTTACATTTTTTTCGTAAAACCTACTTTTTGCAAAGTGTTACTTGTCACTTTTTGACATCTATCAATAAGGATATTTGGACTACGTCTCATAGCAGCAACATGACCATCAAATAGGCCTTTTACACTACGTAACAATATTTTTTATTTTATTTTTAATATTAATATGTATTATCTCTGAAACTAGGCGAATTTCAAAAAAGTTTATAGGACATTTTTGTCTCTAAATATGATCAGGAATACGCTGTTAAAATTATTCGGTTTCCTCATGTTACACCGTGTAGATTTTTCTATGCTCACAAGCGATCTAGTATAACCCCTATGTTCGTTTTTAGGGTTCCGTACCTCAAAAGGAAAAAACGGAACCCTTATAGGATCACTCGTGCGTCTGTCTGTCCGTCTGTCACAGCCTATTTTCTCCGAAACTACTGGACCAATTAAGTTGAAATTTGGTATACATATGTAAGTTTGTGACCCAAAGACGGACATGTAACGTAAACAAATGAATTTTAAACATGGAGGCCACTTTGGGGGGGGTAAATGAGAAAATTAAAAAATAAAGTTTTTCAAACTATATCGTGTTACATATCGAATGAAAGAGCTCAATGTAAGAATCTCAAATGTATTTTTTTATAATTTTAATAGTTATTTGTACAACAAGAGATCAAAGTTTGATATTTCTTCGAGTGCTTATTTTGAGTCCCGTGCAAGCGAAAGCGAAAGCGAAAGCGTAGCAAGGGATTCAAAAGCGCACGAGATGTAAATAACTTTGATCTCGATCATTGCTGATTTTTTCATTGTGATTGACATCTCTATTTACAATTTATTGAAACGACATAAATGTCGGTCTTCTTAATCTAACTCTGAATGCCAGTTTAGTTGATGAAAATCTTAAGGTCACAGTATACTGGCCGGATAAAATCACGGTTCACCGTTCACGCAACAACATACAGTTAGCAGCAGAAGTTGCTAAGCGGGCGAGGTGTTCACAATTACCTTGACACGCTCTTATTCCCTCAGCAATAAAGTCGCGTCAAGATCATTGTGAACACCTCGCCCGCTTAGCAATTTCTGCTGCTGACTGTACTGCGTTAATAAGATTCACCTAATTCCATCTTAGGACTGATTGTTATGCGTGTACAGGTGTAGTGCATAATTGTTTTCACCACACCAGCTCGGAAAGGCTTACTTTGCACTTTGCAAACTGATAGCAAAGTTGCATTTTATTCACATGTGAGGCAAAGTAATCAAATGCAAATTTTGAGTTATTTTCTTATGTTTGCTGGTAGAATTGACTTTCAAATGATGATTTTGGATGATAAATATTTAATAACGTTCATTTGGATTTGATTTGGTTTAATTTTGTTTGATATTTTACATTTAATATTTGATTCGGGTTGGTGTGGTGAAAAATTTTGTGTTTCACTCGGAGGCAAATTTTGTTTAACCGCCGTGCTTGGGCAAAGCACCTTGTAAAACAAATATCTATTTCCATCGTTCACGGAAACGTACGGACGTGTCTTGCTATTCTAGTCTCGGTACAAATAGTAAGTACTGAGGTTGACTGAAGTAGCATGACAAATACGAACGTTTCCGAGAGAGTACGATGGAAAACAATTATGCACTAAATCTGTACATAATTCCATCTTAGGACTGATATACAAATACATGTAGTAAATGTTGGTTGTTTAAACTATAACCTTCATGTAACTAACACTTATGTAGCTAGAATACAAGTGTGTGGATTAACTTTGTTGTGTTGTTTCTCTGTTTTTAACACGCAAAGGTTAAATTGCTAATTAAATTCGGAAATATCATTTACAGTACACATTACGTGACTAAATCGAAAATTTAAAGGGCCATATTATTATGTACCTACCTACTATAAAACGTTGTACGATCCATGTTCGAATTTTTAGGGGCCCACTGATTATCAGTCCGTCGGACGGTATCGGCCTGTCAGTTAGAACAAAATTTTGACAGTTCCGAACAACTGACAGGCCGATACCGTCCGGCGGACTGTTAATCAGTGGGCCCCTCAGGGAAGGTTTTCCTTTACTTTTTAGTACATTAAGTCAATTTTATTTCACTGTTAGAAATAATTAAAAAGGTTGTGGATTTTATAACTCAAGCCTTTTTCAAATGATATTCCACGTGACCTAGTAACTAGACTTTAGAATTTTATATAAAAAAACCGAAATACGTACCTATGGATTAGCCTTGTTCATAACCACTTCAAATTTCAAATCGATAAAGTACTGCGGTTCAAGTTAATTTGGTTGTACATACTTATACTATGTATGTCCAATGTAAAGTGAAACTAAAACTAAATATATAATACATGCTTACCTATTGAGTAAACACAACTGCCCCCTCTATCCCCCCTTCGGACACTACTTATCTTAAATGAAAGATTTGCACACATTATATGTATTCTGATATGTAACCTTATATTTGATCTATAGTGTACTAGTGATGGCCAAAACCAGACTCGTTTGAGTCTTTTGCTGGCGTCTTATGGATAAGCTTTATCCATCTTTATCCCCGTGATAAAATAACTGTCACTTTTTAATACCGTGGGATAGAAAGTGACGGACACCGTTTCATCCCGCTGCCACTTAGACAAGAGCTGACATCATATCCGTACTGGTTTATTAGACTCTGTTTTTCAGACTGTCATAATTATGTAAGTCAAAACTCGAGTTATTTTCAACTTGTTCGAAACCCGAGTCTATTACAAAAAAATACAAACAAGAACTTATTTAACCTACTCTTTCTTCATGTAAAATTCATGGGAAAGTTATAATAACGCTTATCTGAGAGTTTGTAAAGTTAGGGCTTGTAGAGCTTAGCTCTACAAGAAGCTTGCCTCTACAAGAGTCTGATAACTTTTTGACACTGCGAGCCTTAAAGGTTTCGTCTTGGCAACATTTTGCATGAAAATGTTTTTGGTGGGTTTTCTTTACACCTTACAGTTGAGATAATCTGTGTTTGATGGCTTGAGTTCTTTTGAACTCTGAATAAAAATACTTCATTAAGGACTCGATTCGGGACTTAAAAGACTCGGAAGTTGTCTAGCGCAGCCCCGTAAAAACGAACACTTTTAAGAGCCAACAGGAGTGGTCATTTCTCCATACAAACATACTCGACTGTTTTCTCCGTGGGTTTTGATGCTAGAGCAATGATTTTTTCAACACAGATTAAAATTGACAATATCTGTGTCGGACCGTTTTGCTTTTTTTGATATTTTTGTTTTTTAAGGCGCTAGAGCCCTTCAAAAATGGCCCAAGTGGCCTCATTGACTATGCCGCATAAGAGCGGCGTAGTATTCAAAACTGATATCAATTAGCCAAAAAAGCAAAACGGTCCGACACAGATAATTTAATAATCATTTAGATTTCCAAATTTGGTTGCTGGTTACAATTGGTTAAGTTTTGGAGGAGGAAACAGTCGAGTACGAAACCTCGAATTTAGAGATTTATACGCAGGATTGTTCGCCTTGTCCTTATCGCACTAGTTTTAGGAGCCGCTTCCGTTAGCGAGACGGGTATATTTACCGATAATATTTAAAACTCAGCTCCTGTTTCGTCTTAAGATTTTCTGCCATTTATAAGACTACCTTTAGAACGCAATTATTTAGTCTATTATTTATTTCTCTCTTGGTTTGTCACTCTTGAGCACCATACCCAGGTTATTTATGCAATTGTAATGTCAAATATAATTGGTTGATATATGTTGATCAAACCAATTTGGCAGTCAGTAAGAACCAGGAAAACTATACTCATCCCTTTCTTTTGGGTGCTAGTATTAGTGTAAGACAAATATAGTATGATTATCTCTGTCTATGATTGAAATGAGACAGGTCTTTGACAAACTATACATAAATAAATAACATTTTTGTTTTATTTTATAGAGTGCAGTGACGTGGGTAAAAATGGGTCATGTTTTTCAAATTTAGGTCTACTAGGTACATATAAGATTCGAGGTTTTTCCAACTTAGACTCGATATCTCGCAGACTCGATCGAGTTTAATTCCAACACTAATTTTTACCGTAGGAAATTGTAATCGGTTGTTTCCGTAGATTAGATCGATTATGATTTACCAGTACAGTATTTAAGTAATTCAGTTGATTGTGCCCTTTTCAACCAAAAGGGTGCTTATTGTCAGTTTTCAATAAGGCGTTATTTTCATATAGCTTCAATTTGAAATGAACCTTATCGACAACCGACTCCTTTTGGTTAAAAACGTTACAATTTTGCGTGTTTATTTAATTGAAACATATACTGAAAAAACCGGACAAGTGCTAGCCAGACTCGCCCACCGAGGGTTTTAGTATTTGATGTTATAGCGGCAACAGAAATACATCATCTGTGAAAATTTCAACTGTTTAGCTATCACGGTTCGAGAGATACAGCCTGGTGACAGACAGACGGATAGACGTACAGACGGACAGATGGGCAGACGGACAGATGGGCAGACGGACAGCGGAGTCTTCGTAATGGGGTCCCGTTTTTACCCTTTGGGCACGGAACCCTAAAAAGAACTAGATGAATTCATTATGTAATAAAAAATAACTGATCTTAAGTACCTAATAAAGATTATAATTATATTTTGCTTAATATCCTACAACCGATTTCGTAACAGGTATCAGTAAATATATAAAGGTGGAGAACATAATTTATTGACATACAAGATATAGTCGTACAGTGGTACAGTCAGCAGCAGATATACCTGAGTATGGTACAGTCAGCAGCAGATATACCTGAGTAGGCAACGTGTCCAAGAAAACATAACCTTCAATCGTCACAAAAATAAGGACATCTAAGTTGTCATTGTCACGTAGGCTTTCAGTTCGTCACATGTTAAGATAAGATATATGTCTATATCTTAACTTCTGCGTTATCTTTAACACATACACCATACACCCTTATTTAATCACAACGACAATAACGGTTAGAAAGTCAATGGTAACTAAGCACTCAAATTCAAGCTGCTGTCATTAATATCTACACGCACTGCCAATCACGTATACCTACATATAGTTCGTTTTTTAGCATTTGAAAGAACTTGAAAGAAGGTAAGCGATCATGATATGTCTTTTAATTTAAAAACGCTTTTTAAATATCAGTAGCTATTACGTATGAAAGCAGAAGAATATAAATGATTGTATTAGATTCATAATTGTTACATATTTGCCGTAACTCATTTTTAAAATGTGTTTATCAATTAAAAGACACATCAAGATTGTTTACCTTATTTCTAATGCTAAATAATTTTTAAGAAAAAAAAACCGACTTCCATGGGGGCCGATGAAAGATTATTGTAGATGGTACATTATGTAGAAAAGGAGGTAAAACCACCCACTTTTTTACTAGCATTTCGCTTCTGTATAATGGCTCCTCTACAGGATGGGCCAACGCCGGCCACTCCAAGGGACGCAGCTATGCACTATCACTTGCTCCCTCTAACGCATAAATGCGTCCCTTGGAGTGGCCGGCGTTGGCCCACCGTGAAGAGGAGCCATGAGGGTCGTAGTTCTAGCCTAACCTAACCCACTCCTCAGTTCGAACCTAATCAAACCCACTTTTCAAGTAGCATTTCGTTTCTGTAAGGCTCGCAGTTCTAACCTAACCTAATCCTTGATCGGTTCTGTGAGGATCGCAGTTCAAACCTAACCTAACCCACTTAATGGCGCATGCCGTGCGGTGTACGGGGGTTTAAGCGGGAGGGGCTAGGAAGATTGGCATCATCGTACTTTATACCTACATTAATTTTATGTAGGTAATCATAGTTGTTTATTTAGTTAAGGTATCATAGTGGTTTTCTGGGTCAAGGTCCGGGTCCGAGTCCGGGTCAGAGTCCGGGTCCGTGTCCGGGTCCGAGACCGGGTCCGAGTCCGGATCCGAGTCCGGGTCCGAGTCCGGTTCCGAGTCCGGGTCCGAATCCGGATCCGAGTCCAGGTCCGGGTCTGAGCCGGATCCGGGTCCGAACCGGATCCG
Organism: Cydia fagiglandana; assembly: GCF_963556715.1. Taxonomy (NCBI): domain Eukaryota; kingdom Metazoa; phylum Arthropoda; class Insecta; order Lepidoptera; family Tortricidae; genus Cydia; species Cydia fagiglandana. Next base: position 4,990,568 of record NC_085950.1, on the reverse strand, counting down.
GGTATGTGTCCGAGTCCGGGTCCCAGTCCAAGTCAAAATCGAAATTCGTAATCACCAAACGTGTACCATGCGTCATTGAAGAGTTCTGTTCTGGTCATCATCAGCAGTTCCACTTCATCAAATGCGACAGTTTTGAATGTAAATGCTTGATTTTATGATGACAATACAAAAAAATCTATACGTATGCCTTTAATATTTGAGGAGTTCCCTCGATTCCTTCTGGATCCCATCATCAGAACTCGAGCTTGACAAAAATGTGGCTTAAAAACTTAACTTGCTTAACGAACATAACGAAAAGGAAAAATCGCCAAACGTGAACTATGCGTCGTTGAAGAGTTCTGTTCTGATCATCATCAGCAGTTCCACTTCATCAAATGCAACAGTTTTTAATGAAAATGCTTGATTTTCTGATGTAAATACAAAAATCTCTATACGCATGCCTTTAAGATTTGAGGAGTTCCCTTGATTCCTCATGGATCCCATCATCAGAACTCGAGCTTGACAAAAATTTGGCTTAAAAACTTAACTTGCTTAACAAACATAACGACGAGGACAAATCGCCAACCGTGAACTATGCGTCGTTGAAGAGTTCTGTTCTGATCATCATCAGCAGTTCCACTTCATCAAATGCAACAGTTTTTAATAAAAATGCTTGATTTTCTGATGTAAATACAAAAATCTCTATACGCATGCCTTTAAGATTTGAGGAGTTCCCTTGATTCCTCATGGATCCCATCATCAGAACTCGAGCTTGACAAAAATGTGGCTTAAAAATTTAACTTGCTTAACAAACATAACGAAGAGGACAAATCGCCAACCGTGAACTATGCGTCGTTGAAGAGTTCCGTTCTGATCATCATCAGCAGTTCCACTTCATCAAATGTCACTTTTTTGGATGTATATGCTTGATTCGTTGATAAAAAACCAAAAATCACTATGTGTATGCCTTTAAGATTTGAGGAGTTCCCTTGATTCCTCATGGATCCCATCATCAGAACTGGATTTTGACAAAAACGGGACCAATCTGTATGCATATACATTCAATCAAAAAAAGAATTTTCAAAATCGGTCCAGTAATGACGGAGTTATGGAGTAACAAACATAAAAAAAAAAAAAAAAAAAAACATACAACCGAATTGAGAACCTCCTTCTTTGAGATTTGGAAGTCGGTTAAAAAACGAACATACCTACACAGTAGGGTGCCACCAGTTGCTAAGCATGTTATTGTTTGTCCCACGCTATGTTGTAATAAATAAAATATCAGATTCAAGGTTACTATATAAATTTTGCTTAGCGTTATTGGCGATGTGAATACGAGCATACAGTGTGGGAAAAAATAATGGACCCTGGAGGGAAAGTACTTTTAAACCTTAAGTTAGCTCATTTTACTTAAAGGAAACATTATTTTATTTTTAAAAAGAAATATAACTGCATTCAAATATTAGTCTAGCCCGGGAATCGAACTGACAAAAAAAAGGTATCAAAACCATAACAAACTGTTGAATTAGAATCAGCCTAATTTAGCCGTATTTTTTACCAAATGAATACAAATTTTCGCATTAGCAAAGTTGGTCAGAGTTTCGATGCAAATCAGAATACTTTTTCAATCCTAGACATATATTTCACAAGAAAAATATCTCTTTTTACATTGAATATAAGCATGTCAACCCTTATCAAAATGCCATCAGTGTCCCACTGAATTTTGATAACTCAATCTTTTCATATGTCAAGATATTTTTACACTGGGAGTCGGGACCGACAAAAATATAACTTTTTCAAACAAAAGGTACCATATTGTCGGTTATCGATAAGGTTGATTTCAAATTGAAGCTATATGGAAATAACAACTTATAGACAACCGACTATAAGTACCCTTTTGACACAGAAGAAATAATAGTACTACCGTACAGAAAGGACACTTCTTACAAACCCGAAGTTTGACAGCGATTCAGGGTCGAATCATGCTATCCCTTTCTAATATATAGCACTATCCCTTTCGGCTATTTAGGGTTGTCAAAATTCAAGTGATTATCTTATCTGTGGCCGTGCACGCACAAGGAAGTCAAGTGGTGCCAACCCTAATAATTGCTCGGAGCAATGCTGAGCCGAGCGGAGCCGAGTTTGACCGAAGTCAGGAGTGTCTCCCCACTGGCTTTGATTGAGAATGGCACAATTCATGATCTATTTGTGGAACCCTATAGATAGTCGACTAGCAAAGTGTGTTTTCTGATAAACTGCTGCGACTAACGGCCCAATTCGAACAATACTTATAAGATGTCACACCGATACGATACGTGTATGATGATCTTAAGTATGTGGGCAATACAGAAAGTATCTGGATTGTGATGGTTTCTGGATCAGAAGACTTTTTTTTTTCTAAGTGGCCAGTCTAGGAATTTTCAGTATGATCTAAGTATAAATTATTTTTTATTTATTTATTTTTAAACTTTGTTGCACATACAATAAGTACAACAGGCGGACTTAATGCCGTTATATGCATTCTCTACCAGTCAACCATAGGGCGCAACAGCGTTTATAAGAAAAAAAAAAGAAAACATTTATAAGAAATCAGACATTTTATTATATCCTGTATAAATTTATACACTGCTATTATAATATATTGCAGTAGTGTGCAATATAATATGTATTTGCACTAATAAATAATAAATTAATACTGCTACTTCGATACAACCAGCTATTTCGGGTACGGATCCCTAAAAATATTATGGTAAACAAGTAGGTATATTATAAACACCAACTAAAGTATACCTACGTGTTTATGCAAACTACGTAATTTAAAATCAATCTATCAAACAAATATAATTCATTGCCTTCAGTTTGCGATTGATACAGCCATATTCGAACAAAGGGATACGTTAAATACTAGATATTAAAACGATAATTATGGATTGGATATGTCAGTGGCAAACAAGTGTCATAAGTGACGTTTTTGTTTGAAGAAACGTCAATTTTGATACTTGTTTGACACTGACATATCCGATACATATCGTTTCAATATCTAGTATTTGACGTATCTCGAATACCGCTGATATATAGTATTTTTTATAGGTATTTGAATGTACTGACAGTTCCTGAACCTTATTACAAAAGGCATAAGGTCCACCTATGGACAGTAAGTGTTCCCGTCTGTACGTCCGTGTAGTTAATAATCATATATTATCCTACGATTGTGCGGCGAGTTTGAAATATAAACTTTATTTGGTTGCTATTTAGGTCGGATATCAACTGCATTAAAAATATTGGCAAAAAATTAAATAGCTTTTTAATTACCTGTATAAGTGTCTGTATCCGCTGAAGATATTCAGGGCTACATTTTTTTCTATGTTACTAGTTATAGTTTCAAGCCTTCTTGAGCTTACCGTGGGGCTTAGTCAATTTGTGTAAAAAATGTCCTATAGTATTTATTTATTTATTTATAGGTATACCGATACTGAGTCGACACTTTAGTTTGTTTGTTTTTAGCACTAGAAAGAACTTGATAGAAGGTAAGCGATTTCGACATGCCTTGTAAAATCAATAACTATTACTTATGAAAACAGAAGAACATAAATTTAATGATCGTATTATATTCATAATTGTTACATATTTGCCGTAACTTATTTTTAAAATGCGTTTTTCAAATTAAAAGATACATCAAGCTTGTTTACCTTATTTCTAATGTAAAAAAACGAACTATAACGTCTATAACATTTGAGCAAAAATGTACCTATTACATGGAGTGAATCAAAATTTTTTTGTTGTTATCTGTCCCGTTAGTCAGGCGACAATAATAGTTGTTATAGTTGTTAAATGAACTATTATATACGATAATCTATAGTAGATAAATAGGTACTGTAATTACATGAAACAAGGTAATTCAAATAGTGAAATAACCGCACTAAATTTACGCACGAATAAATCTTAGATTTCAATCAATATTGCAATCTATGCTGTAATTAATTATCATCATCCTCATCAGCCGAAACGCGGCTGGACGAAGGTCTTTTTTTCAGGGTTCCGTACCCGAACTGTAAAAACGGGACCCTATTACTAAGACTCCACTGTCCGCCCGTGTGTCTGTCCGTCTGTCTGTCACCATCAGGCTGTAGTATCTCATAAACAGTGAGAGCTAGACAGTTGAAATTTTCACAAATGATGTAGGTATTTCTGTTGCCGCTATAACGACAATTACTAAAAAGTACGGAGCCCTCGATGGGCGAGTCCGACTCGCACTTGTCCGTTTTTTTTGTTCGTGGCTGGACGAAGGCCTGCTAGAACTCCACGATAACTTTTGACTCTCAAGATCATTCTAAAGTCTAGATATTAACAAAGATTTTAACGACCTGATTCAAATTTTAATAAACGACAAAAATTTGATCTTGATACCATATGGATCGGATCTGTTGGTGTTCAACTCCTTCTGCTGGCGTTAAAATTGAGCGTTACTACTTACCCTGTTACATTAAGCCCCACACTCCCCTAATATTAAGTTACTTGTTGGGAGATGCAACCTACATACGAAGCCTTCAAAATCATAAGATGATTTATTGTATTCTCGGGTCGATCAACAATTTCTTGTTGTTATTCTGTCCCATCAGCTTAGAAGAACTGCTGTACCATGTTCTACAAACGTGCTTAGTAGATGTCCGCATTATGGAAAGGCCTTATAACTACCAATAAATTCAAGTTGCGTTCATTTAATTACGAAATAACTAGTATTTTAAGAGTGACCCAAGAGACCGTTACCATAGCAACTAGTGACAAGAAAAAGTTGATTCACCCAGAACTTTTCCATAATGAATAACTATTTGGTTACTAATTGGATAGTTAAAAAAGGTAATTTAGATTTTTTTTACGCACATAAATTTCTAGACAGATGTTTTAATTAACATTGCAATTATACGCCTTAATGGCTTTCTTTCAAACGAGCCTTTGAAGACATCATTAACTAGTTTTTTTTTATATTAATGAGACGTGCCCGTCTACCATGAGTAGGCATTTGACATTTTCGCTAGCGACTGCGTGAATACGATAGCATTCCCTCTCAATCGCTCCAATACATCAGGACAATGTTATTTCAAGTAGATTAAGTTTATCGATCGAGGGTAATTGAATTTTGGTAGTTACCTACTCCGGTTGACGAAGACCCTTCTATCTTATACGAGCCCTGATACAAATTAGTTCGTCTACACTGAGAGAAAAATCATCACCAGGAATTAAAAAACAGTTCTGTACTGGGGGAAAAAAGGAAGTTTTAGTAATAATTATGGACGTTTCACTATTTCTGTAAAGTTTATTTATTTCTACAAACAGCTCAGTAATCCCAAATATAATTCCAACAAACAGATAATAGAAATTGCAAGAACTAATAGAAATTGCAAAAGTCAATTTGTTCCTATTAGTAAACTCTCCTTGTCCCCGGATTAAGTTTATTTTTGTAATTCTAAGTATATTTTTGTTGTACTTTTCTCTCAGTGTAGTTCCGCGCAACAATTTTGTTTATTCTTATAAATTTTGATGACCCAGTAATGGGAACCATAATAGTAATGTTTAATCTAGTCTGATCGTATAATAAAATTACATGAGACTTTTATTGCTGAAAAAATGCACCTACTTTTCAACAACGTTGTCCAAATCATATTGACAAAATTGACGCTTTTTTTCTTTCAGTACAAAAGGCATTTCTTGTATTTGGATTTAGTTATTGAAGAATATTACCATATAAAATTAAACTTAATTAGTAGAAGCATTAAATATAAATGATTTTTTAACTAAAACATCATTTTTGTACAAACGTGAGAATCTCAAAAAATGGTCTGACTAGTTTCTTTATGTGACGTGTAAAAGTGCCCTTGTGGTCTATTTGCTGAATAAATGTTGAAGTTTGGCAATAAATATTTGTTAGGTACGTATGTTTTGAAGATTTTCAAGTTAACCTTAAATAACTTTTTGCTTACCGACCCTATGTATAACATTTTAATTGACGTATACGGTAAAGGCATCAGTCGTTAATATTATTATCAAAATTTGTATCTAATATGTGTACAAGATGGTCTAATTTGCCCACAAGTTAATCAACTAGAATGAGTAATATTGCTGTTCAAGAATTTAATATAGTTAAGTTATGTAATGAATAATATTTTGCGAGGCGAAGCGTACATTAATAAATAGGTATCTGACACAATTTTATTCGTAGAACCATAACAGCTTTTCTTAATTTTTGACCATTACAAGGTAATATTATAGGTATCTACCGAAAACATGCAACGAATTAGAAAAAAAAACGCATTTAACTGCAATTTGCAAGACCGAAGTGATCCCATAAGTGTTCCGTGAACAAAGTTTTGCACGGAACACTAAAAATGAGGTCACCATCCCATGGCCGTAATATTTCTATTGTAAGATGGTATTTTTTTCGCAAACCCTACCACCCTCGTCGATCGGTGTAACTTAATGACAGGGGTAATCACTCGCGGTCCTCAAACTTTGCCGGCTGTAATTGTATGGAGCCCACAGTTTGACAAATTGTGGATCTTAATTCAAGGAGATAAGGCCTATTAATCGTCAAAGTTTTTTTTAGTATGGAGGTGGTATAAAACTTCTTGTCGTTTTTAGGGTTCCGTAGCCAAATGGCAAAAAACGGAACCCTTATAGATTCGTCATGTCTGTCTGTCTGTCTGTCTGTCTGTCTGTCTGTCTATCTGTCTGTCTGTCTGTCTGTCTGTCTGTCTGTCTGTCTGTCTGTCTGTCCGTCCGTATGTCACAGCCACTTTGTTCCGAAACTATAAGCACTATACTGTTGAAACTTGGTAAGTAGATGTATTCTGTAAACCGCATTAAGATTTTCATACAAAAATAGAAAAAAACAATAAATTTTTAGGGTTCTCCATACATAGAACTGAAACTCAAAAATTTTTTTTCGTCAAACCCATACGTGTGGGGTATTTATGGATAGGTCTTCAAAAATGATATTGAGGTTTCTAATATAATTTTCTTCTAAACTGAATAGTTTACGCGAGAGACACTTCCAAAGTGGTAAAATGTGGGTCCCCCCCTGTAACTTCTAAAATAAGAGTATGATAAAACTAAAAAAAATATATGATGTACATTACATGCAAACTGCCACCGAAAATTGGTTTGAACAAGATTTGGTAAGTAGTTTTTTTTAATACGTAATAAACCGTAAACCGCAATTTTATTATGTTACTTGCTGTTACGGAACCCTTCATGGGCGAGTCCGACTCGCACTTGGCCGCTTTTTTTTAATTGCTACGGTAGTGAAATGTTTTTTAAACCCGAAATTATTCAAGGTACATATTCAAATGAATAAATTATAATAAAACACTTTTTAAGTGTAGTGTTTGTGTGTTTTAGTGTGTGTGTGTGCAGTAGGAATAAAATTGTCACAATACATTTATTTTATTTAGTTCCCTTTTTACGTAAAATAAGTTATATTTTTTACACTTAAATAGGTAGGTTTTATATAAAATATAAAACACTATAGCTGGTCAGGCAGATCTTGTCAGTAAATAAAAACTTTTTACAAAAAAAAGAAAACCGACTTCAAAAAGGATGAAATAAAATATTATCCTTTTTAAGTCTATGCGTTACCAACTGATATGTTTGAAGTCGGTGCCAAGCCAACTTATGAAGCATACCTACCATGATTTTGGTACGATTCAATAAGTATGTACGTTGGATTGCCTTACACGACGACAATGAACGTACTTTTTGTAGGTACAGTCAACGTTAAAAGTATGTTTACACTTTTCGTCTTATTACAAAGGAGTAAGGTGCAAAAGTGTAAACATATCTTTGACGTCGACTGTACCTGAACACACGATCAAACCTTCTTGGCACAGTCCGTACCATGTTTGTCGGCACGCAAGCGTGGGATTGGGACTGAGTTATTTCCCGTCCCTTATTCAGAGGACTACATTTCAAAATATAAAACAATTCAAAGAATTTACCTTGTTGCCAAATTTCACCTAAATCGGTTCAGTTGTTTAGCCATGAAAAGGCGACAAAGAGGCAGACAGAATTACTTACACATTTATAATAGTTATTATTACAGTTCTAATGGGATTTATAGTCATAAAGCTGATTATTTTTGACGGGTATTGTTACTACTTGGCTTGGCACCGACTTCAAACATATCAGTTGGTAACGCATAGACTTAAAAAGGATAATATTTTATTTCATCCTTTTTGAAGTCGGTTTTCTTTTTTTTGTAAAAAGTTTTTATTTTTCCATTTTTAGTTTTAATGCATTGTTAAGAGCGCGACGCATGAATGAAAAACAACATCATGATTAACATTAAATGCGTGTACCTACTTTAATAAATATGTAATCAGGAATTTTCTCGAGTCCGTCTGGGAAATTATAATTCCTGTCACTACACTAAATCCATCCTCCGCCCCGCCACTGACCCAATCCCTCAACCCCCCGATAACTCTACCTCACAGCGCATCAACCCCTGATCCATCAACCCCTCGACCCTGAACCAGCAGCCCTTCAACCGCCATTCCCCGACCCCTTTAACTCCCAACCCTAACCCCCGATCAGTAGCCTTACCAGCTTACCAAGAGTTTGACATTGATTTATTCGCTAGCGTGTGTGTAACTTACTTTCTTTGCATCTCGCTCGTACTGGCATATTAATGCGAGCGAGATGCATAAAAAGTAAGTTACGAAGACGTTAGCGTCGCTAACTTAGCGAATATGTCAATGTCAAACTCGTGGTAGGGCTACACTTGCACTACATCAAATTGGCGGTTTTCGGAAGCAAATGCTCGAGTTACTTTAGAAAACACCGAAATCACTTTACACGTGCCTTTAAAAACTGAGGAGTTCCCTCAATTCCTCATGGATTCCATCATCAGACCAGAACCAAAAATAATATTGAAACACCTTGGAGGTAACTCCTTCCAAACAAAAAAAGAATTACTCAAATCGGATCACAGGTGCCGGAGTAATCGCTGAACATACTACATTTCAAAAAATCATCATCATTATCATCAAAACAATCATCATCATCAGGTCTACTTCATCAAAGTGGTGGTTTTCGGGAGAAAATGCTCGAGTTGCTTAAGAAAACACCCAAATCACCATGCATGTGCTTTTAAAAATTGAGGAGTTCCCTCAATTCCTCATGGATTCCATCATCAGAACAGAACCAAATTAAAATGGGACCAACTCGGAGGTAGCTCCTTTCAAACAAAAAAAGAATTACTCAAATCGGACCACGGATGTCGGAGTAATCGGTGAACGTACATAGAAAAAAAAAAAAAAAATAGCCACAACCGAATACAGAACCTCCTCCTTCTATGAAATGGAAGTCGGTTAAAAAAGGCGCGAAATTCAAATGTTCTATGGTACGATATCCTTTCGCGCCTATATTTTTCAAATTCGTCGCCTTTTTCTACTAACAAGATCTGCTTGACCAGCTATATTTAAGTAAGTTGTATAAACATCTGAAGAAGATGTAAAGGCCAATGATGATGATTTAAGTGTAGCCCAAATCTTATCTCGGACTGCTATTTATCGACTAAATGAGATTTAATCCCTTAAATTCATTAATCACGCTTCTTTTTAGCTCAATATTGATTGATTGAAAACTTTAGCAAAAAGGAGGAAAATCTTTTGAAATCAGGTTACCTAATGAATTCTACTTGCATGTGGGTCATTTAAAGTTATACACTACATTTTTATTACTTTTTGGGATTTTACAAGCTTTTATTTACTTTCACCTGACCGTTGTCTGTGTGTAATCAAATCTTGCAAGTTAAATTTGATCCACTTCCCGGTTTCCGATTGTGCTGAAATTTTGTATAGGGGAGAGCGGGCTTTTTTCAATTTTCATAAAATACAAATTTGATCTATGAAAACAGTGTGAATAAGGTATGTGGGTTGCGCTATATTAAATAATGATTATTTGCGTTTCTGAGTAGCGATATTATTTTGTGCATCGTTAAACAGTTTTTTTACCAGATTTTTTTTTATGAGATAGGTCGGAACGGAACAACTAACCCCGCTATGGGGCGGGTTGTTCCGTTGCTAAAATTTATAACTTACCCGTCAAATATTTAAATCTCATTTCACACACGCTAAAAGATTGCAGTTGCTGTTTAGATTGCAGTCAGAGATCTCACAACGGCCCACTAGATACAAATACAAACTTTCCTCTTCATTATTTCGCTTAGATTGTTGTAAGAGAAATGTGTTTTACATGTGCATAGTAATATATAATAAGTTGCCGACTCGGTTTAAGGAAATGCCTTTGTCAAAATTTAAAAGAAAATTAAACGAATGGCTCCTGGAGAAATGTTTCTATAAAGTAAATGAATTTTTAAATTGTAATGAAGTCTGACATTTATTATTTATTAATTTTGAATTTTGTGTAATAATCTTCTTTTTTATATTTCTTTATTATGTTGACATGTCTTATTGAATGATGTATTTTTTATTATTGCTTGTTAATGTTACGGTATATAAATTATTTGTAGTTAATGTTCTATATTTCTACACCAGTGATGGCAGAATATGCTGTTCTATACCAAAAAACGACACCAAAATTGTACATACCATATTCTATGAAATAAATTTATGATTTATGATTTAAAAAAAGAGTATTTTGCAGTTCGTCGAAATATGTATGTATGTATGTATGTATGTATTTACTTTATTGTACATAGAAATATAAACACGAGAAACACAGTTACAGAGTCAATTAAATACAACAAAGGCGAACTTATCCCTGAATGGGATCTCTTCCAGTTAACCTTTGAGGAAATGAGTAGAACAGAAGTAACGATGAATGACAAACAAAAGCAAAAGTGTACAATCCCTAAAATAAATAAAATGCACGTTTTGAATACACATTACTCCAAATATACATAAATAGAAATATAACAATACAAGAGTACATATACATATAATATATATAGGTATAAATAAAAATAAATAAATACTCAACATATAATATAAATAGATATATAGATATTAATTCGAACCAGAAAAGTAAAGGAAATGAAAGAAATAGGTACTTAATCGGGAAAAACAGAATTATCTAAGTATCGGAAAGCCACAATTTTCTAAGCCTCTCCTTGAGTGATGCTACAGATTGGGATTGCCTCACGGACACCGGAATCTCGTTCCATAACTTAGCGGCGTGGACAGTAAAGGATTTTTTGTAAGTGCGAAATATATGATAATTTGTTGTGTAAGTACTATCAACAGATAGTAAAAAAAATCCAAAGCAAAAATGTGATTATCCGTGGGGTTCGTTGTGCCCTCGTTTTTGATTTATTTTCCATAACTACTATTCTACTATAATGGAAGCAACGAAAACGGCTCCTGCAACCGCATAGTGGTCTGAATTTTCGCGACAAACATCATACAAATCGCTCCATGGTTTACTTGCGTTCCTATTCCCATCGGATCAACTTACCTCCGGCACGTTTAACCCCGCTCTCTCCTACATACGTAAGTCGGGTGACAATGCAATATTATGGTGTCATCGAGCTGATCTGATGATGGAGACCGGAAGTGGCCATAGGAACTCTGTGATAAAACAACGCAATCTAATTGTGTTTGGGGTTTTTATAATTGTCTCGATGAGTCTTAGTTGCCTGTGGAAAGTAAAGTACAGTCAGCGATAAAAGCTTGTAAGTATTACCAAAAATGAAATTTTTGCCAAAAACTTATTTATGTTATTTTCTACCCAGAATCACGAGCTCTTTACCTATGTTTGTACAGTCGCCATCAGATATATCGGAGCGGTCAAGGCGCTCACAAATATCTGAACACGCCTCTATTGTCAGGGCGTTAGAGTGCGTGTTCAGATATTGTGAACATCTTAGCCGCTCCGATATATCTGACGGCGAGTGTACATACGCTTTTAACTGTAGGTATTTCATTTTCGGTTTACAACTGTATCGTGCACAATAAATAATTCTCTTTCTAAATTAGTGAAGATACTTACTCGTTCGACACTTTTGGAAAAAAAATAGCCCAAATTTTCCATATATTTCTTCGATCTTTCCATTCCGTTACCGTCATACAAAGTGTATGAAAAACAGCAACGGTGAAAATAATTGTTGTTATGTCACTTTGAACCGTTAGAATTTAGATCACGTGAGTCATAAATAATTTATCATCCTTGATTTCTAATTGTAAAATTAAATATAGATGATTATGACGACCGGTCTGGCCTAGTGGGTAGTGACCCGGCCTATGAAGCCGATAGTCCCGGGTTCGATTCCTGGTACGGGCATTTATTTGTATTATGATACAGTCATGATTGTTTTCTATGTATTTAAGTATTTATATATTATATATATCGTTGTCTGAGTACCCACAACACACGCCTTCTTGAGCTTACCGTGGGGCTTAGTCAAATTGTGTAAAAATGTCCTGTAATGTTTATTTATTATTTATATAGATATAACAAGATCGATAAAGATATAACACTGAACAATGTACTCACCTGTGAATTAACAATGATTACAAACAACTAAGTATATAATTGTCAAACACTATAAAATTTCATCACATGAACATTTCTTTAACACACTTTTTTTAAACACGGAACAACTTTTTTTACACTATAATCTTCTTTCCCTGTGATAGTCTTGATATGAAATAAATAACAATTTCATTAATAATGCTTTTGGTGTGAATAACCTTAGGGGTCATCCATTAATTACGTCACACGAATTTCTAGGTTTTTTTAACCCCTCCCCCCTCCTTGTCACACTTGGTCACATTTGGCAAACCCCTCCCCCCTAGTGTGACGTCACATTTTTTCTACGAAATCGCCAAATCGAATTAAGTAAGTACCTAAGTATTATTAATATTTTATCAAAATATTTTTGACGATATAAATATTAGTAATTTTATAACCCAAAACTGCTTAGGAAAGAAAATTAAACGAATAAAAACGATTACCTATCGTTTTAAAAACTTGTTATTTAAATGTACAGCGAATAAAATAATTTAAATAAATTTTCGGTTACTGATGAAGTTAAAGTGACGTCACAAAGTTTGTGTCTCCCCCCTCCCCCATGTCACAATATGTCACATTTTCTTGACCCCCTCCCTCCCCCTAAACGAGTGATGTAATTAATGGACGACCCCTTACGATGATATTAGTATGGACAGGTGTTATTCGCGTAAAACAATATTTTTATTGCTGATATACATATTATTTACTTGAGACATAAACAACATATGAAGGGCAAATAAACACTTGAAAGACAAATGCAGATAAAGGTAGAAACATACCAAATGCACATAGCGCGGCGCCTCCTTGCTCAGATCAGTCAGATCAAGTATATTGACCATACATTATTTTAATCATTTGCACACAGTTACAAAACAATTTATCTACAATTAATTTAAAATTGAAGAATGTAAGTATGTATAATGTGCATACTCCTAAAATTAGTTTCATAACCAAAATTAAATGAAAGTCTATTCGTAAAATTGTTTGTACTGTTTTCATGATTTTTTATCGGGCCTACTTTAATGTTTTAAGGTCTGGGAGCCGATTTTTGAATTTCGGTCGCTCGATTTCGTCACTCGAAAGTCGGTGGAAATCGGTGAAATGCTAATTTTTGAAATACAAGCGATCGAAATTTGGAATCTAGTGGTATTAACCACTCGATTTCAATTCTATTAGTACAATTTAAGTGCCTCCTATTGGAGATATTATTAGAAATACACAAAATCGAGTGGTCGAAATTCAAAAATCGGCTCCCTGGAGTCTGTCCTTGAATATATTGTTCCCGTGTGATTTTCTCATTACAACAAAAAGTGTTAATATTCAATTCAATAATAAAAACAAGAATTTTGGGTTAACCCACTGTTAAGAATTTCAAATTCCTACCATAAAAGATTGTACGATGTCTATGTATATTACAGAACCGTTTTATATAATTATATTAATGGTTTATCCATATTAATACTGACCATATCATACTTGTCATAGTTATAGGTATTACTCGCATCGTATTCTTATCAATTTTGCCGATTCATTAGAAAACGTTTTAAAACTACATCGCCAATTATAACCATCAATGCATTACGTCCTGATTACGTCAGTTAAAAGGAAAACAAACAAATTATGCTTACTTTGGGTATAATATATATGTACGAGTATATGTATGTTTTCAATTATAAATTAATCAGTAGTTATTATTAGTTTTTTCACTTAAATTGATTTTAACTCATGTTTATAAAAGATAAAGTATGTGAAATTGGGTATTTTTTTCAATTACTATTGTAGAAAAAGAGGCTTTTATTTTTCTATGGGACAGCCTACAGTCACCTGCATAAATATGTTACTCTTGGAAGGCCCCAAAAATATGTGACACGTTCTTATGGCTCTACAAATAAGATTGTGTCAGATATTTTGCGGCCTTCGATGTGTAACATATTATTGCAGGTGACTGTACCTTTTCTGAGTTGAGTTGAGTTCTGCGGCGGTAGCACGGTCGTATTTTTAGGGTTCCGTACCCAAAGGGTAAAACGGGACCCTATTACTAAGACTTCGCTGTCCGTCCGTCCGTCCGTCTGTCACCAGGCTGTATCTCACGAACCGTGATAGCTAGACAGTTGAAATTTTCACAGATGATGTATTTCTGTTGCCGCTATAACAACAAATACTAAAAACAGAATAAAATAAAGATTTAAATGGGGCTCCCATACAACAAACGTGATTTTTGACCAAAGTTAAGCAACGTCGGGAGGGGTCAGTACTTGGATGGGTGACCGTTTTCTTTTTGCTTTTTTTTGTTTTTTTTTTGCATTATGGTACGGAACCCTTCGTGCGCGAGTCCGACTCGCACTTGCCCGGTTTTTTATCGCTTGTCACTGTCACCATGCCTGTCACGTTCTAACAAGTATGTAAGTACGAAAGTGATGGGCATAGTGACAGGCAATAAAAATTGAACCACGCTGCGCCACCTGGTCTAGTAATCTTGATATTCCGTTAGACTGCTAAAGGCACAGAATAAATAAAAATACTAGGTACAGAAGACTCACTCTCTAACAAAACGCGTCTGTTACGATCAAGATAGATATGGCCGCTAGGTGGCGACAGCGCTACGCGTGGCTTATGGCTAGCCACCAAAATTGGTGTGGGACGGATGTACTTGTAGCTACCTGTTGCAAAGCGACTAAATCGCGGAGTAAGCCACGCCTGGTAAAGGTTTAAAAAAATACATATTTATTTGCGAATAAGGCTGGAATGCTTCGTTTTAATTGATACGGCAATAGTTGATCCGTGTACATTTGTATCTTTCGTGTTGTGAACTCGTATTTTTTGCTGGTGTTCATGGCATTTACGTATCCCCTAGGATTACTTGTGCCCTGGGGCCTAGTAAGCCTAGTAAACTAGACTACTAAACAGGGTGTGGTGTCGGTAATTCGGTACTGGAAGAAGCCACCTTAAAATTATGTTAGTAGTAGTTAATTGTAAATGCTACATGATAAAAAGGCATTAAGAGTTCACAGCAAGTTCGGTTCTCCATACAAACGTTACGCTCTCATTTTAAAACGACTAGCTAGATTGCTCTGAAACATTGTACGTACAATAAGATAAGGTATATCTAGTCCTGTAATTAGTTTATGTAGCTTCACATACCATAGTTAAAAACAAGACCGAAGTGATCCCATAAGTGTTCCGTAAACAAAGTTTTGTACGGAACACTAAAAAAATACAGCGACTTTAATTAAGTTTTTAGTACAAAACTTGTTTTTGCTCTATTTCGTTTGTTTCATAAACTGAATCTATAAAAACTAATTACAGAACTAGATATACCTCAAGTCATTGTTCTCGTATGTGCAAAGTTTCATTACAATCCAATACGTAGTTTTAAAATGAGAATGAAACTCAAATGGTAATGTGAAATTCGGCCGAGCATGCAGGGGACTTTTAAAATGACTTTTAAAGAAGAAGGCGAGTAATTTATTGCCTAAATAACGTAACAGTAACGTTAGTACAGTCACCTGCAATAACATATTACTCAACAAAGGCCGAAAAAATATGTGACAAGCTCTTATGGCATGGCTACAAATAAGACCTTGTCAGATATTTTTGCGGTTTTTTTTGTGTAATATATTATTGCAGGTGACTGTACATACACTTTTTTATCTAGACACATACATTAGAATAATCCCAAAATCGTAACGTACGGTTACGTACGGTACGGTACGGTAACGAGAATGCACTTATTTTTTGGCCACCGTGTATAGGCTTTAAAAACAAAAAAACATTTTTTTAGCATTTCTTGTAGACTGAACCGTTGCTTGTCTGTTTGTCGCCAGGTGGTCGTCATGGGCAGCAGCACCACATCAGACAAGACCATCAACACGAGCACCGACTCGGCGGCGACCGCGCTCACGTCCGTCACCGGCACCGACGACTCCATGGACGCGGAGCCCGAGGGCGCCGCCAACCTCATCGACTGCCCGCACATACCGCCCGTACCGCAGGTAGGGTAAAAAAACAATGGGTGTAAAATTACAATTGGGTGTAAAAATAACAATTGGGTGTTATATTACACTTGAGTGTAAAAAAAAACAATTGGGTGCAAAACTACACTTCGGTGTTAAATTACACTTGGGTGTTAAAATACATCAAGTGCTATATGCGCTTCGCGCATATTTTAGAGTGAGACAGACATAGTAAGAGTGTGTGGTATGACGCATCAACACGAGCACCGACTCAGCGGCTCACGTCCGTCACCGGCACCGACGACTCCATGGACGCGGAGCCCGAGGGCGCCGCCAACCTTATCGACTGCCCGCACATACAGCTCGTACCGCAGGTGAGATGGAAAAACAATGAGTGTAAAATTACTCTTGGGTATATTATATTACAATTGGGTGTTAAATTACACTTGAATGTAAAAAACCAGTCTCTTGGGTGCAAAATTACACTTGGGTGTTAGATTACACTTGGGTGTTAAAATAGCCTGAAGTGGTCTGTGATTACAAATATACCTACCTACATATTATATGTAGTATAAAAATAATAGTTAATCATTTTACGAGAGTACTTACTTGAATTACTGTCCACTTTCACTAAAAATTTATTGATAATACACATTAAGTCAATGCACAACACAAATTTTAAATAAGTAAATAAGTGTAAGGTGCAATGGGGTTACTTCGGACGCGGGATAAGTAATCTAAAAATTAGAATAGAATAGAATAGAATAGAATGTTTTTATTCGTGACAAAATACATATGTCACCTAACTAAAAGCACTTTCTATTGTAGTAACAGTAAGCGACGTGCCTTAGTAAGCGTTGCAGTAGCGTACGGCATTTCCAAAGTAAGTACTAGAGTCAGACCAAGAATAGTCTGCAGCGGATTTGATAGCCCACGCAGTTAAAGTGTTATTTTAAACGTCAAACTTCTATGAAATTATGATGTACAAATAACACTTGCACTGCGTGGGCTATCAAATGCGCTGCAGACTTTTTTTGGTCCGACTATAAGTGCTTTTGGTTTAGTAGATACTAGCGACCCGCCCCGGCTTCGCACGGGTTACACAAAACCTTAATTATTTGAAATTATGCACCTAAACCTTTCTCAAGAATCACTCTATTGATAGGTGAAAACCGCGTGAAAATCCTTTCACTAGTTTTCTAGTTTATCGCGTAACATACATATTATACACAAACAGACAGACGCGGCGGGGCACTTTGTTTTTTAATAGTGATTAGCGATTTAAAAAAATATCCCGCTTTCGAAGTTACCCCAATGTACCTTAACTATCAACTTTGTTTTTCAAAAAATTGTACAGTTAATTTTTTTCTGACATTGCCCACCTACGTGTGTGGCACTCGTGACACTAACTTGAACCAACTACAAATAATACATAATAATTTTATTGAGATTGCGTGCAGCGAACCGTTTTATCATTTTAAGGGGCTACCCGAGGTTTTCATCGGTTTTTGACAAGTTTTGAATCGTATCTCCTTTATTTTGTACTACAGATAGAATTATAACACAAACGGTTAGGGGTTGTGCACAAATCACGCTAGGTATTTTTTGGCTACTTTTTGACCCCCCCTCCCCCTTGGTGATATTTGGTGAGGTTTTTTGCTACCCCCCTCCCCCCACGCAACCTCACGTGTATTTTTTTGATTTTTTTTCATTCGACTTAATTTTAAGATAAATAGTGTTGTATTTAGAGAATATTGTTTATTTTTCTATTTTCGTTAAATACATTCGCTATTTTGAAGTGCAGAGTGAAGATTTATGTTTAACTAAACCGAGAAAAGGTATTTACTCACGTGGTTGGTTTTTTTTCTTAGTTTCGTTTACTGTAGAAAAATACACGTGAGGTTTCCTTACGCTACGTCTTACGTAGGCGAACAACGCGCGAACGCGGCGCGGCGCGGCGCGGCGAAATCAATCCTTTGATGCCCATAGAAGTGTCCTACGTAAGCGATCTCGTTGCGAACGCGGTGCGGCGCGATTTGCACGCGAATGTCAGGCGGCGCGGCGCGGCGCGGCGCGGCGGCGGCCGCTTTCGCCGCGCCGCGCCGCGCCGCGTTCGCGCGTTGTTCGCCTACGTAAGACGTAGCGTAATACCCCCCTCCCCCAACGTGATCTATCGTGAGTTTTTCGTGACCCCCCTCCCCCCATTGAACCTCGCGTGATTTGGGCACGACCCCTTATCGGTTTTTAATCTTTGATCTCCGGTTTAGTCCACCGGATTTTGAAAAAAATGAATACTTATTTTTTTATGAGATTTTAAACATTGTTTAAAAAAAAAAACACTTTTTTCGTATCTAATTTGCAGTGAAGGATCTTACATATACGAAATCTACATATTTGGGTTCGTCTTTGACGTCTCGAAAAACGTGTCCAGGGTTTTAATTTTAAACTAATTAACACAAAAGTTATGGACGGAAAACCAGTTTTTTAGCCTAAAATTGTTCAACTTTGATGCCAAATATCTCGAAGACAATGACCTTTGGAGTAAATATGGGATACTATTGCTTAAAGCCGTTGTTGTTAATATAATATGCTACAAAAAAACATTAGAAAACTAAGGGATTTAAATCGAAGGTCATTGGCGTGGGGGAGCCCCTTAATAACAAACTGCATGACATTCAGCTTACAATAAAATTACCTGTACTTAAATTATGCATCATTATTAGCAAAGTATTATTGATTTATCTATGATTACACAATTATATCTTCAGTACTCATATATTATAAGCATTTAATTACCTATTGAGCTATTATGAACAATGGGAATGATGCTGATTTCTTTAAGGATCGCTCCATAATAATTATGTGTTTACTATAGACGGCGGTGTTACAATGACATTGAGTTTTCACTTCTGCCGGCACTCCCGGAGTGCAACCCGTTTTTTTTTTCTAAGTGCCAGTCCAGGAATTTTCAGTGTGCCCTAACTAAGTACATAATAATTAATAATTCCGTTTGTTCCAGGAACCTCCCAGCACAGCCCCTCCCCACTACCACAGAGCACAGGACAGCTCAGAAATAGACTCCCCAGCCTACACGAAACCTCAGTCGGCCACAGACATTTTAGACTCCCCACGGCCCGGCCCGGCGCGGTTCGTTTTCGACGTGCCTCTACCAGGTACAAGACAGATTTCGAATAGACTTCCCGGCATACATATTTATATATTTTATAGATAAATTTTCATATATATGTACCTAGTGACTTATTTTGATTGTACTGAGTGTATAATAGAAGATTTGGTAAAGAAAAACCAAATAGGTACATAATATAATATTAAGACGTGCAAAATTTAAGTGCCCCTAATATCGACTGATAATAAGATAACATAAGATAGGATAGGATAAGATAAGATAAGATAGTTAGGAGCTTGTTTCTAATTAGACACTACAGCATTTTGCATTACTTTACGCGTATGTAAAATAATAGTGTAATTAAGTCAATAAAGTCTAATTTTGTAAAACTAAACGCACCCCGAACGTTTCAGAACCGAAAAAAGAAGAGCGAAAGCCAAGACCAGAGAAAAGAAACAAGACCACAGTCCAAGAAACGGCCCCCTCTACTTCCATACAAATCCCCTACGACCCCAAAATGGAGACGCCAAAGAGCCCAAAGATCAACCAAACAAAATACGAAACGCATTTCAAATTTGAGCCAGAAAAAAGGAGGGCCAGTGAGAAATTTGAGCCCGACAAAAGAAGGGGGAGTGAGAAATTTGAGCCGGACAAAAAAAGGGGGAGTGAGAAATTTGAGCCGGATAAGAGGAGAGGGAGTGAAGCGAGAAAGAAGAAAGATAAGGAGTATTATAAGGATGATGTGGCGAAATTGAGGAGGCAGTTGGAGGGGACGGAGGTATTCACGACGGCTAGGAGGAGATCGTCGGCGCACCAGCATTCGGTGCCGCCGCCATCTTCTAGAAGACAGTCTACTGGTTAGTTTTAATCTAAATTTTGTGTGTGTGTGTGTGTGTGTGTGTGTGTGTGTGTGTGTGTCTGTGTGTCTGTGTGTCTGTGTGTCTATGAGTGTGCGTGTGCGTGCGTGCGTGTGCGCGCGCGTGTGTGTGTGTGTGTGTGTGTGTGTGTGTGTGTGTGTGTGTGTGTATGTGTGTATGTGTGTGTGTATTACATGATTGTTAATAATAAATCTTCTATTTCTGTGTAGTTTTTAGTTTTTAGCCAGTTTAATATTTTACTTTTACATTCTTTATATCATATCTATATATATATATATATTTTATATATTTATATTTTATTCTTTATTTATTCTTTTTATCATTTATTCAGTAATGGTCATACATTACTGAATGGTTTACATGTAGAAGGATATAAATCAATGGCATTATCTATGAGGTTGACCCACGTAAATACCCAATTTTTTTTCAGCGGCCCAAGTGCACGTGACAGCCAATCCCTTGGACGCGGCCAGCTCCATGCCCCCCGGCCGCACAACCATCGTGGTCCAGCAGCCGTCCCTTTCCCTCGACTACGGCGGCTGCGCGACCATCCTCGTGCGAGAGGGAGACGACTGCAGGCGCAAGAGCCGCGTCTGCAGCGACCACATACAGCAACTGCTGGATGTGACGAGTCATTTCACCAATCAGGAAGTGGACGAGTTTGATAAGAGGTAAGTGAATGAATGAGTGAGTGAATCATAGACTAGAAATCCTCTAGACCGAGTTCAGAACTTTAGAACAATTATTTCATGCAACCGATGATGCCACATATTTCGAAAAACTAGGCATCTTGTTTTGTCACCCTTTAACTATTTAAATTAAACGTATCGGAACCTCTATACGACAAAACTGCTACGAACTAAAAGATACATATAATATAATAGTACATTATTGTCGAGGCTCGGAAGTAGCTACTTGCAGGCTGAGGATTCGTTTTAAACGGACGACCTTGGGAGTCCGTTTAATTGAATCCGAAGCCAGCAAGTAGCCTTCCAGCCGAGTCATATATAGTGCTTTTCTCAAAAATGGTGCAAGAAACATAAATATCATAGAAACATTTTACAAAAGCAAGGTTCTTACTTATATATTTTCACAGAGAAAAGCCCTTGCCGCCTTTTTATTTTTTTAATAAAAAAATAGAAGTGTATTTTTCTGCCGAAAATACGCCAACCTATTTGAGACAACTAAATAGTCGCGGTACTAATCATCTGTTTGGCTGTTTAATGGGCCTGTGCCTTCATTTGATATGGCCATTTGAACTTTTAAAAAGTTTGGAACTCGACAAATAATGGAATTTGTATGCAACATTGCAGTCCCAAAATCGAGACTGCAATGTTTTTAACTTTTTAATTTTTGACTGACCATAAACTCCGCGCTTCGCGACCTATTTTTTACACGGCAAAGTCGACTTTGACGTCCATTTTTGAGAAAAAAACTTTCTAAGTCACCTTATAAAATACGAAACATATTTACATTAACTTTTTGGAATAAGCCAAGAGATTCATGTTACCGAGGTTCCACTGTATAATATTCGAATTGAGAATAAAGTATTTCAGAGTCTACTCCTTTATTCGGAATGACGAATACAAACCTAATCATGAAACTCTTTCAGCGCGAGAACTGCGTACCTTTGTAGAGCCAAGTTTTTATAACCACGTGCTTGATATTTTTCAGTGACCTCTATTATTATAATAAAATAAGGGTGACAGCTGGTTGCTACAGTTACCAAAAGCATGTGAGTGGATAAATCTGCCGGCCTAGCCATAGCTTATACAATCGCAGTCGCTTCGACAACGAAACGCTTTGTGTCTCTATCACTCTTCCATATTAGTGCGACAGTGACAGTTGCGTTTCGATCGCTACGGAACGTAAGCGATCGGCATTTTGGCTACCCGGCCTGTACGGATATGATGGTCGTTCTTGTCTACGTGACAGCGTGATATAACGGTTCTTCTCAGTCGTGCACTCTTGTCAAAGTCGTCGTGGCTGTTTTGGATGACGCATATGGCTGGTTTTCATTACCAGTTGTGTTGGTGGACTTATGTTTCTTGCGATGTGTCTCCATTCCTGACGGTTGAAGCGTTGCAAGTGCACTACCGTCATTATTTTTAAAAGGTCGGTTCATCACGTAGGAGATCGTTTTATGGATCTTTTCCCTTCGATCTGGCCCTGTAATGTCAGCCTTTCCAACGATTCTATATTTCAGGATACACGGCTGGACAACGGCACGGTACTGTTAATAAGTGACGGATAATTTGTCACGTGGATAAAGCTCTAAAGCCATCTTCCTTTCATTGTTATATTTTTATACATATAGTGTAACACACTATCTTAACGGTATTAACGTTTAAAATTGCATTGCGAAAAGTAAGTAACAATGCGCTATGCAATACAACAATATTTTTTATTTTATAATCAAGAGAATTGTCTGCCAACGTAATTACATTTACTGAGTTAAAGGAGAAACGGAAATATTAACCGTCATTTTGTGCAGTTTAAGTTACTTGGCGGTAGCACTCCCGTGTCCCTTATTCAGAGTGACAGATCTCATAAAAAATGATAAACGCAACAACGCGCCAGCGAAAATATCTTTATCTTCTCTTATGTTATCTTTTATTATCTTTCAAACGCGTATTTCTTTTATCTTAAAAAGGGGCAGAAAAGGATTTTATGAACGTATTTAATAGGGGGAATGAAAAGGGTAGGTTCTTTTGGAGAGAAAAGTGTTTTGTTGCAATAGAAATGTGTTTTGAAAAGAATTTTCGCGATACAAGTTTTACGAATCTTAATAGAGAGGGTCTATTTAGTATATACCGGGTGTGGCCTGTAATATGAGCAAAAAATTAAACTGTAGGCTGTACTCCTCATACTGACCAACATTTGTTCGGCGACTTTCAAAAATAACTTGTGGTTTGATTTTTAATACACTTTAAAGTTTATTCTAACACGCAATGTATTGCGAATTTTGTTATGTTTAAGACATGACAAGAAACACAACGATAATGGCGTGGCGATGGCGTCCATTGAAGATAATATTTATTTTGTATGAAAAATGGGGAGTCTAAATACTTCATAATTTTTAAAAGTTGTTGAACAAAAGTGTCACCGTTTGAAGAGTACAATCTATGTTTTAGTTATTTGCTCATGTTACAGGCCACACCCGGTATAAATAATATAATATACAATATAATATTAACCATGATGTAAATAATTGTAGGTTATATGTGTTACTATCATTGCCTCTATAGTTCGTTTTTTTTAGCATTAGAAATGAGGTAAACAATCTTGACGTGTCTTTTAATTGAAAAACACATTTTAAAAATAAGTTACGGCAAATATGTAACAATTATGAATCTAATACGATCATTAATATTCTTCTGCTTTCATAAGTAATAGTTACTGACTTTTAAAAAGCGTTTTTCAATTAATAGACATGTCAAGATCGCTTACCTTCTTTGGAGTTCTTTCTAATGCTAAATAAAACGAACTATAGTAGTAGAGACAATAACTACTAATGTTTTTAGGGTTCCGTACCCAAAGGGTAAAAATAAAACCCTATTACTAAGACTCCGCTCTCCGTCTGTCCGCCCGTCCGACTGTCTGTCACCAGATTGTATCTCATGAACCGTAATAGTCTAAATTTTCACAGATTATGTATTTTTGTTGCTACACATATAACAACAAATACTAAAAATAAAATAAATAGTTAAGTGGGGCTCCCATACAACAACTTCGCGCGCGAGACCGACGGCTCGATTCGGGAAATGAATTAGAGACTCACTAGATATGAAAGAGTAAAGATATGTTACGTTCCGCTGCAAAAGGTACCTTATGGCGGCTAGCGCCGCGATTCGAGAAATGAATTAGAGATTCACTAGATATAAAATAGCGAAGACATGTGACGTTCCACGGAAAAGGGTACCTTATGGTGGCTGGCGCTTACGTCGCATAGCCCCGCAATAATATTGGAGCGACATTAATAATAGCGTAAGCGCCAACCGCCATAAGATACCTTTATCCGTGGGACGTCACATATCATTACTATATCGTATCTAGTTAATCTCTAATTCATTTCCCGAATCGCGCCGCGGCTCGCATTTGGTCGGTTTCTTTAACGTTTCATTGTTCTGAAACGGCGCCTTACCCATGTGAAGCATTTGAAAGAAAACTCAATACAATTTTTATTTTTTAACTTTTAACTTTGACTGACTAAATTAAGAGTTTCGGGCTTTTTCATATTTAATACAAAAACAAGTTTACCAAAGTAAAAGTTTTGAAGAATAATTAAAAAGGAAATATTCCTACACGTGTACAAGAACACATAAAAAAACCGGCAAAGTGCAAGTCGAACTCGCGAAAGAAGGGTTCAGTAGGTACCATTACGCTAAAAAAACTAAACGTTAAAAAAAATCACGTTTGTTGTATGGGAGCCCCTCTTAAATATTTATTTAATGTTCTGTTTTTACAAGCTTTTATTTAGTTTCACCTGACCGTTGTCTGTGTGTAATCAAATCTTGCAAGTTAAATTTGATCCACTTCCCGGTTTCCGATTGAGCTGATATTTGGCGTACGTAAGTCGGGTGACAATGCAATATTATGGTGTCATCGAGCTGACCTGATGATGGAGACCGGAGGTGGCCATAGGAACTATGTGATAAAACAACGAAACTTAATTGTGTTTGGGGTTTTTAGAATTGTCTCGATGAGCATTAGTTGCCTGTGGAAAGAAAAGTACAGTCAGCGATAAAAGCTTGTACCAAAAATGAATTTTTTGTCAAAAACTTATTAGTATTTGTTGTTATAGCGGCAACAGAACTAAGTACTTACATCATCTGTGAAAATTTCAACTGTCTAGCTATCACGGTTCATGGGATACAGCCTGGTGACAAACAGACAGACGGAAAGCGGAGTCTTAGTAATAGGGTCCCGTTTTTACTCATTTTGTATGGAACCCTAAAAATTGAATTTAGCTTTAAAAAGTAGCGTTCTAAAAGTGTAATTTGTGTCGAAAGATGGCAATTAATATACTGATTATGTATTTGATAACATTCCTCTAGTCTAAATTCTCTTTGACTATACATATGTAGGTTGTGAACATGTGTATTTGGGGCATTATCTATGAAAAGGGACCTTATTGTCAATGGCGCTTACGCCGCACAGCGTCGCGCGGCATTGTATTAATATCGGAGCATCGTTAATAATGGCGTAAGCGCCATCGACAATAAGGTCCCTTTTCATAGATAACGTCGCATATAGAATTTAATCCTTTGGGGTTGTCAGGACAATGAATCCAAAATGGGCCAAAACAAAAGGTTTTGCCTCGTAATTTATGTGGATTATGTTATCATGTTTTATTATAGTACTTAATCACCTTAAATGTAGCTTAGGGGATGACACATATTAACATATTACACGAACATATCAAATAAATTATACACCTGAATATAACAGTCTGATATTACATAATTATCTAATCTCTGGGAGACCGAGCTTTGCTTGGAAAATATATAAAAACCGGGCAAGTGCGAGTCGGACTCGCGCACAAAGGGTTCCGTACCATAAAGCAAAAAAAAACACCCAAGTACTGACCACGCCCGACGTTGCTTAACTTTGGTCAAAAATCACGTTTGCTGTATCTTGCCCCACTTAAATCTTTATTTTATTCTGTTTTTAGTATTTGTTGTTATAGCGGCAACAGAAATACATCATCTGTGAAAATTTCAACTGTCTAGCTGTCACGGTTCGTGAGATACAGCCTGGTGACAGACGGACGGACGGACAGCGAAGTCTTAGTAATATGGTCCCGTTTTACCCTTTGGGTACGGAACCCTACAAAACTCAAAATGTGCGTTTTCCCAGAGATACGACCTAGCTAGATTGATTTATCACCCCTGAAAACCCCCATATAGCAAATTTCGTCGTGATCGTTAGAGCCGTTTCTGAGATTCTCGATATATATGTAGGTATATAAATAAACCAGAATGCAGTTTTCCTTATTACTAAAATCAATGAAATTGTTCCTATTTAAGAACAGATCTTCGTAAGTCTGATACTTTCAGACTTTGCCATATTGACCGATAAAAAAAAACGCCCTGTAATAATAGGTACGTATACACCCTGTATTCATACCTATTATTACAGGGCGTTTTTTTTAAACTAGTCATATTGTGTGCAAGGTGATTAGGTAGGGCATACTAAACAACTTTTTCTATAAGGGACCAACCTCACCAACCCCGATATCCTAAAAAAAAAACAAACGGTGACGTCCACTCGACCCAAATAGGTATATGAAACCGCCAAAATCTTTTTTGTGTTTTCGGAGTTGGTCCCTAATCACCTCGCACAATAACCATATGTTCAAAAAACCCTGTATTGTATAGGTATGTACCTAACAATAGTAAAAGAATATCAAATGTCTTGTGGTTCCTAAGTTTCCTGACTTATATCCCGTGATGAATGTTAACTCCAATTGGCCATCAGAATCTGTCAGCTTATTCAGACCCACGATGTATAATCCGTGAGATACCCTCGTAAATTATACAGATTACGTTATTATGTGGCAACACGGTGTATTACGCTGTAGATGGATTACACAGGGTGGGACAAATAAATTACTTGCAATGTACTGGGAGGGTAGGTAATGATTTTGAATATTTTATACGATATACCTACGGCTCGATTCTGAAAATGAATTAGATCTCTACTAGACCTCAACAAGTTACGATATGGATAATTTAAAGATATTAAATTTGTAAGATAGATATGTCAAATTTGAAGTTTCCGCGATTCTGGAGGTCCTCTTGAACGATTTCGACAAGTTATGACTTAGATATCTAAGTCACATCTAGTCGATATCTAATGTAAATCTAGTTGATCTCTATATCGTCTCTAGATCTTGTGATTATCTCGTCTCCCGAATACGCGTGCTAGAGTGTATTCATCCTTACATGTCTTCAAATCAAATCAAATCATCTCATTTATTCGTGATAAACTATAACATACACAAGTAAATAACAACAAAGAAAATTAAACATAAAATAAATAAATAGTTTACCACGAAATGGTCTTATCATGTAAACAAACGTGACGTCACTTCAACTTCAACATTAATTCAGCAAATAGACCGCAAGGGCACTTTTACACGTCAACATTGAATTTACATACCTACAAGCAAAAATAATAATAAATACATCAACAATTATAAATAACGTATAACAATTACTTAGAGATGTATTTATGGTCTCTTAATGACGAATTTCATAAAAACCGGGCAAGTGCGAGTCGGACTCGCGCACGAAGGGTTTCGTACCATAATGCAAAAAAAACAAAAAAAAAGCAAAAAAAAAACGGTCACCCATCCAAGTACTGACCACTCCCGACGTTGCTTTACCTTGGTCAAAAATCACGTTTGTTGTATGGGAGCCCCATTTAAATCTTTATTTTATTCTGTTTTTAGTATTTGTTGTTATAGCGGCAACAGAAATACATCATCTGTGAAAATTTCAACTGTCTAGCTATCACGGTTCGTGAGATACAGCCTGGTGACAGACGGACGGACGGACGGACGGACGGACAGCGAAGTCTTAGTAATAGGGTCCCGTTTTACCCATTGGGTACGGAACCCTAATATAATAATAATATATAAAAAAAATGTGTGTAAATTAGCACCATATGTACTGTAATAGTAGATTGTTAACCAAGGGTGGAAAGTGATCCATTTCACCCGAGATATTTTGGCGCTCGAACGAAGAGAGAGCGCCAATAGTTCGAGGGTGAGATGGTTACTTTTACCCGAGTTAAACACTCTACTTTTCATTTCGACTATGAGGAAAGTCAAACACGAGAAATGTAGGTTTATTATTGGTAAGTATACTTCCTTAGAACAAATTATTAATAGATATATAGGTAAACCACATAATTTATTAACTATAAGTCACTCGAATCACTTGGAAAATCCATTTTGAACCAGAGCAAGTACTTATTCCCGCCTTTTCCTAGTTAGTTTTTTTTTCTGTTTAATTATTTTCATAAAAATAAAAATGTTGCTACTGCCAAAATATTATCATTACATTACATTCATTCAATTTTCCTTTTTTTAAAGCGCGTATACATTAAGGCTGAATTTAAGATCGGATTGTCTATGGTTTTAGATATTTTTCCGATCAAACTGTAAACGGCGCCAATTTCAGTCATACGGAAGCTAATATGAGAGCTTTTAACTGAATAATATGTCTGTTAGTCGTTGCACTAAAAATTAAAAAAAAAATACTTTCCACCCTAGGGTGGGAAATGCAATTTTCCACCCGGTTATCAGCCTATGAAAGGTGAACTTTCCGAACAGGAGAGATGAAAAATTGTTAACAGTGCAATGGTGCTACTTTACCGCCCTATAGGGGGGATTATGGACAATACTTGCTTATGTCAAAAATTTAAAGGGCCATATCTACTGCAAAACGTTGAACAATACACGTGCGAAAAGGTAATCCCCAACTCGTGTCGATTTAAAACACTCCCTTCGATCATGTTTCAGTGTATCGCCTCTCTTTGCGAATTTCCTACTTTTCGCACTTGTATCGTAATACAACAATTTTCGTCGCAAACCTCAATGTTAATGGGTCGATTATCACCCCCAACTAACAGATTTACCACTACATCCACCCTGTATACATTAATTTTGAAGCCCTATTACGCCCTTTGATCTCAAAACACTGTATTAATGTCGTATCCACTCAACTACCCGCAAACACAGACAAAACATCCTCCAGACTGAGCATAGTCGCGCTACCCCCTCTGCCACGCATACGGTAATTTTACTCCATGTTCGATTCGAAAGTGTCTTTGTGTGACGTCCGTGTCTTTGAACGGACCAATTACGGCACGGGACTTCGCGCACCCCCGCATTTTTGGCATCACCGGTTGTATGAAATAATTGCTCTAAACTCGGTCTAGAGGATTCCTAGTCTATGCCCGCAAAGCGTTCGAAAGAGCCGTTAATTGAGATTTAAATTGCTTCCAAATTTGAATAAATAATTTACTGTACTACACATTTCTTGTTTTATTGTTTTCCTAAATAGAGCTCTATTGTTTACACCATAAGGTGGTGTTTACTATGAAATAATTAAATCAGATATGACGTTTAGGAAGTTAATGGTGTAAAATTTGCTTATGGAGGAGGTCGCTCCAAACGGCGTACGTTGTCGTAGTATAAGTATTAATATTTGGGAGACCCAGCTTTGCTCGGAAAACATAAAAATCAAAAATGCGCGGGATCCCAGAGAAGACCTAGCTAGATCAATTATTCGCCCCCTAAAACCCCCATATAGCAAATTTCATCGAAATCGTTAGAGCCGTTTGCGAGATCCCCGAAATACAGGGTAATTTTTGGACCGTTAGCCATATTGTGCGAGGTGATTAGGTAGGCCATACTGAACAAGTTTTTCTATGGGATCAACCCCGGTATCCCAAAAAAAATTTGGCCTTCCCATAGAAAATGTCGACATCCACTCGACCAAATCTATGAAACGACCAAAAAATTTTTTGTGATGTCGGAGTTGGTCCGATAGAAAAAATTGTTCAGTATGGCCTACCTAATAACCTCGCACAATAAGTATGTCTAATCCAAAATGTCGGTCCAAAAATGACTCTGTATAGTCTGTATACATATACATATACAAGAGTGAACAGGCACCTTCTGGGCGAGCTCGCTCCATCGTAGGCCACGTCTACGCCTCGGCTAGTCTGTGGCCATGAGTAAGCCCATTCATAATAAAAAAAAATAAAAAAATAACATAAATAATATTCTGTATATATACCTAAATAAGCAAGAATTGGTCGTTTAAGGCTCACTTGCACCATCGCAATAACCCGGGGTTAGGCGGTTAAACCGTTAACCTAATGTCAAATTGTACTGGTACCCATGGCAACTCCAGGTTTAACCGGTTAACCCTGGGTTAGTGGAATGGTGCAAGTGAGCCTAAAGGTATTAGATACATAGATAGAATTCTAAACCGTGCATTGAATTAACTGGACCTCTAGTGTAAATTTAATTCGATAGCGTAACAAGCGTTTGCGTTATGTCTATTTTTGTATGGAATTTTGAACAGCGCGCCAAGCGGGACGTTTTGGAAACTCAAAATCCCCATACAAAGTGATACTTAAAGCAAACGTGTACGTCACGTCACGCTATCGAATGAAATTTACACGAGGCTTGGAGCATTTAAATTAAATTAAAATTAAATTAAATTTATTTAAGACCAACAAAGGATCAATTTCGTTAGTGACACATTTTAATCTTACAACTAATATTAGTAGGTATACACACACAACTTATTGAGTAACTATAGTGCGTCAAGCAAATCTTGTCAGTAGCAATGTAAAGCAAACTAAAGTAGGGCAACACTCAAAGAGTAGTATTGCGCTAAGAAAAGCAGCAATGTACAATGTACATCGAACCAAAACTTTTTTTCCGCTGAGCGCGCCCTGTTACGTACGTCAATTCAAATTGTCACTCGTGGATTCTCTATTGAAAATGTTTTAAATTATTATTAAATGGTATGGACGGACAATTTAAAAGCGGTGTGTGGTGAATTTGAAGATCTCAAAATAAAATTAGAAGTGGAATATGCCGTTAAACAAGAATGTAATGAATAAAATCATTGC
This sequence comes from Cydia fagiglandana, assembly GCF_963556715.1. Taxonomy (NCBI): domain Eukaryota; kingdom Metazoa; phylum Arthropoda; class Insecta; order Lepidoptera; family Tortricidae; genus Cydia; species Cydia fagiglandana. The sequence goes on along the minus strand of NC_085950.1, from coordinate 4,959,447 downwards.
TTCAGCAGATAGATGTCTATTGGATTTTAATATTTTATTAGATTTATCAGTTGGAACTGTAGGCATTGTAGGCACCTTAGCTTTGATTAAGCACAATTTTATTTCATAAATTGGTATTTAATGGTGACACAGCAGAAATATCTCTTGAAATAGAATCGATTTAGAATGTAAACAAAGATGATGGCTGTCATTCGCGATCCACATTCCACAGATAAAACACAGATGACACGCGATTTTCGAATTATTAGAACACTGTGTTGCTAACCCGCGATTTTTCAAATTTGCCGCCGTTTGCTACTGACAAGATTTGCTTGACCCAGTATATCTAACTACATATTTATTTATTTATTTAGTAACATGGCTGTAATTTTCTGTACGAAACAGTCTGCCGATTTTTGCGGAGGAGGGGACGTCAAATGTATTACTATTTCTACATGATATGTACAAATAGCCATGTACAAAAGTTTGCACAATTGTGCAAGTTTTTCGGTAGAGGGTTAAGCTCTTAAAGACGACAGTTATCAAATGCTGTAAGACACGAGGGGTGCCGTACTGGGGATATTACATATACTGTGTCCAATGTCTCCTCAAACGAAGTAGGTACATAATCACGGCCTAATATCAAAAACCGCGCTTAAAAGCCTGCGGGAAAGCTGAGAGCGACAAAATGCGATAAAGCTCGACAAAGTTAGTTATATTACAGTACAGCTGGTGCTATATTACAACAGGTGCTATAATAAGCAAATAACGTACAACTTGGCAAAAACATCGCAATGCTGATACGTTGTGCGAGGTAGCCGCCAGCTCTTCGGTCACCAGTTACGTCAACCACACGCTTATATTAATGTAAACATTTGATCTTCAGGTACGGCAGCCCGCACCATGCCCGGTCGCAGTCGGTCAAGGCAGCGAGATCGCGAACGGGCGAGCGTCAACTACTGGGGCTGCCGCAGCAACGGGCGCGAGTGGCGTCTATGCCCAATACTGGGGTAGAAGAGGAGTATTACAGACTGAGGCATTTTAGTATAACGGGTGAGTCATGTGACCATTACTGGGTCTAAGAGAGACAACTACTGGGGTTGCCCCAGTAAAGGGCAAGAGTGGCGTCTATGCCCAATACTGGGGTCGAGGAGTACAGACGGAGTCACTTTAGTATAACGGATCTAAGAGGGACAACTATAGGGATTTCTCTAGCAAAGGGCCAGAGTGGCGTCTATATCCAATACTAAGGGAAATGGGGGGGGGGGGGGGGGGGCAACCTGAGGCATTTTATATTTAGCATTACGGGTGAGTAAAGTGACCATTACTGGATTTGAAGTAGTGAAGAGCGAGTGTAGTAGTATTTAAAAGCAAAAGTTAAAGTAGTAGTCATCGCCCAAATCACTTTGTTACTTATTTGATCAATAAACACAATAATACGTTACACAACGAAGGCCGCAAAGATATCTGACACGATCTTATTTGTAGAGTCATAAGAGCGTGTCACATATTTTTGCGGCCTTCGAAGAGTAACATTTGTACAGACTAGATTACACTTCTTCTTCAACCTAGCGTTTTCCCGGCCTAGCGCCTATGTCGGCTTTTCTGCTCAGTCTTCTCCACTTTGCCCTGTCTTTGGCATCCTCAGGTGTGAGGTTGTTCTCTTGCATGTCCGCTGTCACGACGTCTAGCCAACGCTTCTTACAGGCTAGATCACACTATGACCCACTTGCACCATTCCACTAACCCGGGGTTAAGCGGTTAAACTATTAACCTAGTGTCAAATTGTATGGCTAACCATGGCAACTCCTGGTTTAACCGGTTAACCCCGGGTTAGTGGAATGGTGCAAGTGGGCCTATGTCAGATAATTTTTCTATAGCAGTTATTGTTACAGGCATGGACTAACTAACCAATAGGTTATGGTCCTTGCTGCAAAGCAACTAACTCACACAATGACACATGTACAGATGCGCTGTTCACACATAGAAACGCAAATGATGCGGTAGTATACAAATTTTTGCGCCATCTATCCGCTCGTTTAAGAAAAACTAAGAACTACGCCTAACAACTACAACGTCTACAACTCTTAGTGGCAGCGACCTCTTGCGGAATACACTACACAACCTATAGCCCGCTGAATGACAAACGCCATCTAATTGTAAGTTTAATACAAAAAAAATGTTTTCACCTCAGCAGTTCGAAAAAGGGTACTTTGCTTCTTAAAAACAGTGAGCAAAATGCGATTTTGCTCACTGAGTCATTTAGTCTCACACAGTGAGCAAAATGCGATTTTGCTCACTGTGTGAGACAAAATGAGTGAGCAAAATCGCATTTTGCTCACTGAGTGAGACAAAATGTCATTCAAGTTACCTTTATAGTCAAATGTCATTTCAACATGCGGGGTCTAATACAAGTTCGATATACTTGGGTTCTATTATCTCTGTCCCTCTAGGTATGTTCTCACTGCTTAGGGTGAAAATTTTTGTGTACTACACGAGATCAAAGTTATTTACATCTCGTGAGCTTTTGAATCCCTTACTACGCTCAATATTCTAAATTAGATTATTATAGAATCTTTCGCTTGCACGGGACTCAAAATAAGCACTCGAAGAAATATCAAACTTTGATCTCTTGTTGTACAAATAACTATTTCTTCCGCGGTACGCTACTCAATATGGCGACCGCTCGTCCTTATTGGTTATGGTCCTTGTTTCAGGTAAAGGCGTCGTGAATCGGGGCGACTCCCTCCGGTCGAGAAGATCGCGGTCCAACACCTCCGTGGCCTCAAGCGCGTCGAGCACAGAAGCCGTTAACAGGGCCTCTGCGCCTTGCTCTTTAGCTTCTTCGAGGTAATTAAAACCAAAATATTACTTTGCTAATCCGCGAAAAGATAACGTGCTAGTCAATCAGTGCTAACCCGTTATATTTTAACTGTTATGTCAGCGAATTAAGAACTATGGGACATATTTTTGAATAAGTTGTCTACAGCCATATTTTTACAGTTGACTGTACATTTTCGGGTAGTTATATCATTTATTGATTAACCAACCAAATATAAAACCACCTGGATCTGTCACTGAACAACCTGACTTTAACCTACATTATTTGATCATGTAAAGTTGAGTCATTTGAGATACAAGACTATAATTCAGGCCCCGTAGACAACATGCCAATCGCTAACGCTCCGTAGCGAACGAAACGCAACTGTCACTGTCACACTAATATGTAATAGTAAGCCCCCATTCGCACGACAGCTTTTTCAACGCGCGTTAAACAAGAGCTTGAATTTGTCCGCACTCTAAATTCGATTTAATGACCAAGGCTTAAAGTCTAAAATCCAACAACGCTTGATGAAAAGCGCCACCGCTGTCATGTGAATACATACATGGTTATCCATTTGTGTCATTCAAACGCTTTTTAACGCGCGTTGGAAAAGCTGTCGTGCGAATGGGGCCTGATAGGAGACATAAAGCGATTCGATGCCGAAGCGCAATCGATTGTCACCTTGGCTAGGCCGTCAGGCTTGTATAGTCGCACCAAGAAAAGTCTGCAGCGGATTTGATAGCCCACGCAGTGTAAGTGTTATTTATACGTCATAATTTCATAGAAGTTTGACGTTTAAAATGACACTTGCACTGCGTGGGCTATCAAAAACGCTGCGGACTTTTCACGGTCAGAAACTAGCGCTTTTTATGAATAAGGATGTATGTCCGTATTGTCCGTATTTTCTAATTAAAATGATGATATTTGTTTACAGGGATTCCTCAGCGGGTCTCAGCTCATACCGTGTGCTGGTGCTCGGAGCGCCGGGGGTTGGAAAGTCAAGCCTTGTCGGTCAATTTATGACGTCAGAGTATCTACACGCGTACGACACTAGTATAGGTAAGCTGGATATTCTACACAGCGGCACAGAATAAATAATAGTACTAGGTACAGAAGACTCACTCTCTATCATAACGCGTCTGTTACGATCAGGGCAGATGTGGCCGCTAGGTGGCGACAGAGCCACGCGCGGCTTATGGGTAGCCACCAAAATTGGTGTGGAACGGATGTACTTTTAGCTACCTGTAGCAAAGCGACGAAATCGCGGAGTGAGCTACGCCTGACAGCGGCAGAATGTGTGTGCGTGTGCGTGTGTGTGTGTTTCGCAGTCATCTGGCTTAGTTAGCCAGCTAATTACTCGCCTAGGCCGATAGAAAATCAATCAACGTTTAACAACTTGGCGTATTTAACGGTCAAACTTCCATGAAATCATGACGTATAAATAACACTTAGCCCCCATTCGCACGACAGCTTTTTCAACGCGCGTTAAAAAAGCGTTCGAATGACACAAATGGATACATGTGTATTTATTCACACGATGGCGGTGGCACTTTTTATCAAGCGTTGTTGGATTTTCGACTTTAAGCCTTGGTCGTTAAATCGAATTTAGAGTGCGGACAGGTTCAAGCGCTTTTTTAACGCGCGTTAAAAAAGCTGTCGTGCGAATGGGGGTTTACACAGTCTGTGCTGTTTATTTCGGGAATTAAAAAAATATCTGTTATTTAGGTTTCTTAGGTTTGCATGTCTAATGTGTTAGTTTCTGGCATTGTATTGACTTTGACACTGTCATCACTCATCAGTGGCATTGTGTATGATGTATTTAATTTTTCTGAATAATAACCACTGGAAAATTACCAATAATATTTTTATTTTTATTCCCGAAACAAACATTTGGTTTTTCCGGAATTTTCATCTATAAGATTGATACCTATATAGGTAAGACAGACAAAATCGGGCTCATTTCGCTGCAATCTGATAAATAAGATACTCGTATAACCGGGGACACGAGCACTCACGATGAAAAATTCTATGGCGTTTAAAAAGTTAAGTACGTCAAGAAAGAAAGTTTCACCCAAATTTTCATTCAAACCTCCACACAAAGATCTAAAGACGTCAAAACTTCAAATCGACCTCCATTTCCGACAGAGGGCCTACCGCGAACCACGTTCGACGTGTTGCCTCCCTGACACACTTACGTACGTATTTACAAGTGCGACAGAGATGCAACACGTCGAACAGGGTTCACGGTAGGCCCTCAGATCCCATTTTCACGTCGCCGAGAATACGTTGCGAATATATCAATTGAATCTGAGATGAAATGAACTGAACGGAGCTTTGAGTTCACATTTATATATGGGCCATTTTATTTACGTAAAATAAGGGAAGTTTCCTTTAGCAGGCGTGGCTCACTCCGCGATTTCGTCGCTTTGCTACAGGTAGCTAAAAGTACATCCGTTCGACCCCAATTTTGGGGTTTGCCATAAGCCGCGCGTGGCGCTGTCGCCACTAGCGACCATATCTGTGCTGATCGTAACAGACGCGTTTTGTTAGAGAGTGAGTTTTCTGTACCTAGTACTATTATTTATTTTATTCTGTGCCTTTACTCTACTTAAAATAAATTATGTGCACAAAATAAAGCACCAGATAATTATTAGAAAAACATACTTGCTTACTCCGTTGATTCAGCGACCCAAAATGAGACTTGGCCTCCGACACAAGACAGGGGCTACTTAGAAAAACATATTAGATAGCAGTTATTTTTCATATCGGATAGAAATATAAAAAGTTGGTGAGTTGACCGTGACGTCACTGATACTCGTTTTGACAGTTCTAAAAAATAAGCTGATTTGACTAGTAGGAAAGTAGTAGGAAATATTATTAAATATGTATCCAAAATCTAAAATGCAAGTTCCCCAACTTCGCGCGTTCGCGCGCCGTCTAAATCAACTCTTACTCTTTAAGTTAATGATGATGATGATGTTTTGTCAACAGACGACGAATCCGGCGAAAGGTCGGTCTGCGTGCTTCTAGCTGGTGAGGAGTCGGAGATCACCTTCATGGACGCCCCCGCCGATCAGCTAGTGGTAAGTTTACTAGCCTTACCGGTAATATTGGGAATAAGTTTACTAGCCTTACTGGTAATATTTAGTGGTAAGTTTACTAGCCTTACCGGTAATATTGGTGGGAGTTTACTAGCCTTATCGGTAACGAGCGTAGGAAGGTCTAGAGTCGAATGGGTTTTCCACATCGAAGATTCTCGAAAAATGGGCCTGGGGGAAGGATGAGCTCGAAACATATAGTCCGACAAGAAATTGTAGAAAATTGTTGAGGGCGCCACTTCCTACTTAACTGTCGCATTTTTGACGTAAAATGCTTAAACATGGCAACAATTTAGTATGGTTTTTTTGAGTTGCATTTTATTTAATTTCTACTATTTTATGTCGCACTTTATTTCACGTGAGTGTAACTCTTGTAATTTAAGTACCTATTTAAAAATATGTCTCACGAAAGTTTTAAGTTCGATTATTTGTCTGATCACTCTGATCGTTTCTAAAAACATGCCGCTCATTTTTAGGGTTTCGTACCCAAAGCGTAAAACGGGACCCTATTACTAAGACTCCGCTGTCCGTCCGTCCGTCTGTCACCAGGCTATATCTCACGAACCGTGATAGCTATAGTTCGTTTTTTTTAGCATTAGAAAGAACTCCACAGAAGCAAGCGTGCAGTTTTTATCAGGCTCTTTAATTGTTAATAATTATTAAATTATCTAATGTAGCATGGTCAATACATATAATTTACTTCAAATTATTACCGCTAAAAGTGCCGGATTTGGAACCACAAGCTTACTTCTGCGAAGTTCTTTCTAATGCTAAAAAAAACGAACTATAGATAGTTGAAATTTTCACAGATGATATATTTCTGTTGCCGCTATAACAACAAATACTAATAACAGAATAAAATAAAGATTTAAGTGGGGCTCCCATACAACAAACGTGATTTATGACCGAAGTTAAGCAACGTCGGGCGGGGTCAGTACTTGGATAGATGACCGTTTTTATAGGTAATGGCACGGAACCCTTCGTGTGCGAGTCCGACTCGCACTTGGCCGGTTTTTTGTGACATTGTGACATTTTCTGTGTAAATATTTATGTAAAACTCGCAGAATCACAAGCTCTATCGGACCGAGGACAATAACGTTTTTTCCCCTATTGTGTTATGGCTGTATGGCGGTAAAATAAACAAAAAATTCAATATTGAATGGATATTTTTCCCATTGGAATAAAGCTTTTGATTCTGCGTAGAAAAAATACAAACGTAGTTGATTTTTTTTATGAAACGCTGATGTTATATTCACTACTGAGTACCTACCTTAGTAAGAAACAGAAAAAAACCGGGCAAGTGCGAGTTGGACTCGCGCACGAAGGGTTCCGTACCATAATGCAAAAACAAAAACGAAAAAAAAAGCAAAAAAAAAAACGGTCACCCATCCAAGTACTGACCACTCCCGACGTTGCTTAACTTTGGTCGAAGATCACGTTTGTTGTATGGGAGCCCCATTTAAATCTTTATTTTATTCTGTTTTTAGTATTTGTTGTTAGAGTCTGGCTAGCCAAAAATTGTTGACAGATATTTCGTTGTTGTATCACCAATTGTCTATGATTTAAAAAAAAGCTAAAAGTCAGTTGTAAATTTATGTCATTCATTCAAATTGTTTGCGGTTTATAAGGGGTTTATTTTAAATAATATTAATAATTTCTGTACCGAGTGAGGTTTGCAAACTATTATTTAAGCTCGTAAATAATTACGACAATGTGCGATGTCGACGTGTAGCGTTGTATGACAAAAAACTGCAATGTTTACAAGTCCTAACCAAATGTAAACAAATTAGGAGGTTGGTGCTCTATAAATATTTTGATACTTTAAGTACTAGTTCTAACATTTGCCTATTACTTTGATTAAGTAAGTGAATTTATTAATGCCTGAATCTCATAAACAGGACAAGTGTATAAAGAAACGGAAAAGCTAAAAGTTCTGAAAAATATCTATAAAATCTAAATATTGCAACGTAAACATATGTGTTTTCGTTGACTGTACTTTAAATAGTGGTAGAAATTATGTGAGCTGACTTTGAGTGCACGTAAGCGTTTATTTAACTTATTTCCTTAGGTACCTTACTTGTGCACAGAAAATCAAAAATATTATCTAGTATCAAAACTATAATTCCTACTAAACAAAGTGTGACCAGCCAAAGATTTTTTGAATTTCCCGCCAAACATTTGGTAAAATTTCAGTAGCCAGACTCTATAGCGGCAACAGAAATACATCATCTGTGAAAATTTCAACTGTCTAGCTATCACGTTTTCGTTGAAGTATGTCATTGTATTCTGAGAGATGAGAAGTCGGATTTGTCGCTCGACCGATCCGCAATTTGTACTGAGCGAGCAAAATCGATAAATCCAACAATTACTTGAGACTAAAATATAATAATTGTATTTAAATGTAATTTAACGTATGATATGTAATAAAAATATTACATGTGAAATGTAACACGTTCTTTTTGTAAATTTGATGTCCCTGACCTCTTTTTATAACAAAAAACCGAGCAAACAGGCATTTTTGTGCAGCAGTGTTCACGCGCGCGTCTGGACTCGGTCTAGTGAAAAATCCAAGTGCAACTAGTTTTATTACCCGCGCTAGATTAGATTGACGCGCTAATCTTGTACCTCGGCAGAGGGGAAATAGTGCGAATGCCGCCTCCCTTCCGTGTTGCTCGAAGGATGTAGTACATAATTATTTCCCGTCGTATTTTCACGGAAACGTACGAACGTGTCTTGTTATTTCAGTCTGGGTTTGACCGAAGAGCATGACAAATACGAACGTTTTCGAGAAAATACGATCCCATCAAAAACATAAATGTAAAAAAGGAGAGCCAAGTTCAATACAAAAATTATGCTTGGCTGTGGGGTTCGCCGCAAAAAGAATGGAGATTTAAATGAGTGCCAAGTTCTATGCAAAATCGAAATATGTATTTATAGGAACAAAATAACATTATAAACAAGTATTAAACTCTATTTCTTTGCTTTATTGGATACCTATAACAGTTGCTGTTATTTAAAAAAATGCGAGATCTTAAAGCAGGTTAGATTTGACTTGGCCAGTTTTCATTACATCAGTCATTTTATAAAGTTATTCAACATATATATTTTGTAATTCTGATAAAAACTGGCCAAGCCAAATCTAACCTACTTTAAGATCTCACATTTTTTTTAAATAACAGCATTTGTTATAGGTATCCAATAAAGCAAAGAAATAGAGTTTAATACTTGTTTATAATGTTATTTTGTTCCTATAAATACATATTTCGATTTTGCATAGAACTTGGCACTCATTTAAATCTCCATTCTTTTTGCGGCGAACCCCACAGCCAAGCATAATTTTTGTATTGAACTTGGCTCTCCTTTTTTACATTTATGTTTTTGATGGGATATCAATACTTTTTGTAAAGAAAACTAGGCAGGTATTGAGATTTAATGTTTTTTCTTGTGTTTCCGCTGCATGTTTTTTACTTCTGTTCTTTGTATTAATTATGTGGTGCCGCACGACACACCGTTGGCCGGTTGTTTAGCGCGTATTACAGGTTTTTTGTATGGGGACCCCCCCCTATTTTTTAACTTTTTTTATTTTTTTATTTTTAGATTTTTTCCTACGCTTACACACAATTACCGAGCTGGATTCCAAATTTCATCCTTCTAGGTCATCTGGAAGTAGGTTAGGTTTAGGTACTATATGTCAGTCACAATAAAAAAGAAATTTGTATGGGGACCCCCCCTATTTATTAACTTTTTTTTGTTTTTAGATTTTTTCCTACGCTTACACACAATAACCGAGCTGGATTCCAAATTTCATCCTTCTAGGTCACCTGGAAGTAGGTTAGGTTTAGGTACTTATATGTCAGTCACAATAAAAAATGGTTTTTTTTGTATGGGGACCCCCCCAATTTTATAACTTTTTTTAATTTTTAGATTTTTTCCTACGCTTTCACACAATAACTGAGCTGGATTCCAAATTTCATCCTTCTAGGTCATCTGGAAGTAGGTTAGGTTTAGGTACTTATATGTCAGTCACAATAAAAAATGGTTTTTTTGTATGGGGACCCCCCCCTATTTTATAACTTTTTTTAATTTTTAGATTTTTTCCTACGCTTTCACACAATAACTGAGCTGGATTCCAAATTTCATCCTTCTGGGTCATCTGGAAGTAGGTTAGGTTTAGGTACTATAGGTATGTCAGTCAGTCTTAAAATTTACGATTTTTTGACCTTCATATCTTTATAACCGTTTGAGCTAGCTTCATGAAATTTGGGCTTCTAGATGTCCTTATGGATATAATTAAACACACGTAGTTTTATGTGTTTACGTTAAAGATGTTTTGAGTTATAGAAGGGTCAAAAGTGGCACCAAGTGGTTCGTGTAATATTACACTTGGCGCTGGCTAGCCAGTTCCTTTGCTTGAACTTGGCTTGACACGCTGCCGCGTGTCTAGATTGCGAATACAATATATGCATATGCACTACATGTATATAATATATGTCTGTTGGTTAAATGTCATAACCAGACATCGTAAATTTTCCAGCATTTTTGGTGCATCCGAGTGGTGTTACCGGAATTGGTATAAATAATCCCACCAAAAACATAAATGTAAAAAAGGAGAGCCAAGTTCAATACAAAAATTATGCTTGGCTGTGGGGCTCGCCGCAAAAAGAATGGAGATCTAAATGAGTGCCACTGCCAAGTTCTATGCAAAATCCAAATATGTATTTATAGGAACAAAATAACATTATAAACAAGTATTAATTAAACTCTATTTCTTTGCTTTATTGATAAAACCTGGATGCTGCATAGAACTTGGCAGTGGCACTCATTTAGATCTCCATTCTTTTTGCGGCGAGCCCCACAGCCAAGCATAATTTTTGTATTGAACTTGGCTCTCCTTTTTTACATTTATGTTTTTGGTGGGATATCAATACTTTTTGTAAAGAAAACTAGGCAGGTATTGAGATTTAATGTTTTTTCTTGTGTTTCCGCTGTATGGTTTTTACTTCTGTTCTTTGTATAATTATGTGGTACCGCGCGCCGCCGACGACACACCGTTGGCCGGTTGTTTAGAGCGTATTAAAAGTTTTTTGTATGGGGACACCACTTATTTTTTGACTAAACTTTATTTTAATATAGCAAATATAATAATACATATATTGGGGTAGTTTCAAATATCTGCTTGTAACGGTTCCAACGCTACAAAAAAAAAAATTTTTTCGTATGGGGACCCCCCCTATTTTTTAACTTTTTTTTATTTTTAGATTTTTTCCTACGCTTACACACAATAACCGAGCTGGATTCCAAATTTCATCCTTCTAGGTCATCTGGAAGTAGGTTAGGTTTAGGTACTTATATCAGTCCCAATAAAAAATGTTTTTTTTGTATGGGGACCCCCCTATTTTTAAACTTTATTTTATTTTTAGATTTTTTCCTACGGTTACACACAATAACTGAGCTGGATTCCAAATGTCATCCTTCTAGGTCATCTGGAAGTAGGTTAGGTTTAGGTACTTATATGTCAGTCCCAATAAAAAGTGTTTTTTTTGTATGGGGACCCCCCCCTATTTTTTAACTTTATTTTATTTTTAGATTTTTTCCTACGGTTACACACAATAACCAAGCTGGATTCCAAATTTCATCCTTCTAGGTCATCTGGAAGTAGGTTAGGTTTAGGTACTATAAGTCATAAGTCAGTCTTAAAATTTACGACTTTTTGACCTTCATACCTTTATAACCGTTTGAGCTAGCTTCATGAAATTTGGGCTTCTAGATATCCTTATGGATATAATTAAACACACGTAGTTTTATGTGTTTACGTCAAAGATGTTTTGAGTTATAGAAGGGTCAAAAGTGGCACCAAGTGGTTCGTGTAATATTACACTCGGCGCTGGCTAGCCAGTTCCTTTGCTTGAACTTGGCTTGACACGCTGCCGCGTGTCTAGATTTCAACCCTAATGATTAATTAGCGTTAATTACATTAATATTAACCTTAATTAGGGTTCCGTACCCAAAGGGTAAAACGTGACCCTATTACTAAGACTTCGCTGTCCGTCCGTCCGTCCGTCCGTCTGTCTGTCTACAGGCTGTATCTCATGAACCGTGATAGCTAGACAGTTGAAATTTTCACAGATGATGTATTTCTGTTGCCGCTATAACAACAAATACTAAAAACAGAATAAAATAAAGATTTAAGTGGGGCTCTCATACAACAAACGTGATTTTTGACCAAAGTTAAGCAACGTCGGGCGTGGTCAGTACTTGGATGGGTGACCGTTTTTTTTGCATATTTTTCCGGTTTTTTTTTGCATTATGGTACGGAACCCTTCGTGCGCGAGTCCGACTCGCACTTGCCCGGTTTTTTTAGCATTTCAGTTGAAATTATCGATACCAATTCCGTTAACACTACTCCGCTGCACCAAAAATGCTGGCAAATGTGCGATGTCTAGTCATAACTACCTAACTAGTCTACCGGTCCCCGAAAATATGAGTAATATTTTTGTGCTATTTTATGTCTGCCAATAAGTACAGTCGCCATCAGATTATATCGGAGCGGCTAAGGCGCTCACAAATATCTGAACACGCCTCTATTGTCAGGGCGTTAGAGTGCGTGTTCAGATATTGTGAACACCTTGGCCGCTCCTATATCTGATAGCGATTGTAAAAAAAGCTTTCAGGCAGGTTCTATGGGCCCGATTCGGATTTTGAAATAGACATCTATTAGATATCTTTTAGACATCACCAATATACGATAAAGATATGTTTAAGATCTAACCTGTCAAATTTGACATTTGCGCGATTCTGGAGATACTCTTGAACGATTTCCACAGGATATGACTTAGAGATCCAATTCACATCTAATAGATATCTTACTTATCTAACATAAAAGCGACATTGGTTGCCCGAATTGCGCTGCAAAAGAGAACTAGTTGATATCTAAACTATAACGTATCTAGAATGGATCTAGTACGGGTCGTCTCTTGTGAATATCTTGAAGTTCGAATACGGCAGTATTAGCTACATATTCTAGAAATATCTTAGTAAAATTTATTACGATTCACCATCTAAATCTTTTCAAAATTTCCTCAAATCCCTCACTCCATTGTCGCTCCATAACACGCCTTTAGAGATCAAAAAAATAAAATATTCTACCAACTAAACTTCTCAAATTCCAAACAAAATTAACCTTTATCCCACACACGTTAAAGTCGCTTTTGTAACTGAAATATTAACAAAATACGACGTTCTTGTAGTAATCAGGCACACGCGTCAGCATTTTTCAAGCGTCCCTTTGGTCGACATAATTTCCCAGTACATTTTATCGCTTTAAAAAGTCTTATTTGCATATAAAATACAAGGCGCTTACGCCCTTTCATGTTCAGTATTTCACGCTATTTGTAAAGGAACCGCTATGAAATTATTTTTGGTGAAATTGTGGCGATGTTTCTCTGTAATTTTATTAAGGAAATATTTTCTTGCAGCGCCTATTTTAATGTTTTGAAGGGATTTTTTGCATGTAATTATTTTTTTCCCTGTGACGTTTCATTCCGTAATGTTTTGAGCTGATGATGGATGATTCATTTCATATTTAATTTAAATATATGTATATTAAGCACGAAAAATATGAGATGTCCTAATGTTTCTATTTATATATTTTAACCGAATTCCAAAAGAGTGCCAACTCTTGCGTTTTACTCAAAGTGTAAATAATTGATTGCAATAGAGATATTAAAAATATTTTAATCGTGTCACTCATGTATTCTCTACGTGGTCGAATCAGAAATGAGGAGATCCGTAGACGAACTAAAGTCACCGACATACCCCACCGGATTAGCAAGCTGAAGTGGCAATGGGCAGGCCACATTGCACGCAGAGAACATGGCCGATGGGGTCGAAAAGTGCTCGAGTGGAGACCACGGACTAGCAAGCGCAGCGTAGGACGTCCACCCACAAGATGAACAGACGACCTTGTTAAGGTCGCCGGAAGACGCTGGATGCGGGTCGCTTCCAACCGGCACGTATGGAGATCCAAGGGGGAGGCCTATGTTCAGCAGTGGACGTCTTATGGCTGAGATGACGATGATGATGACTCATGTATAGCTAGCTAGCTCGACATACGTGAGCGACCCGTTTAAAACTCTGAGAGACCGAGCTTGCTCGGAAAACATATAAAAACTCAATAATGCGCGTTTTTCAGAGATTAGACCAAGCTAGATCGATTTTTCCATCCCGAAAACCCCTATATAGCAAATTTAATCGAAATCGTTCGAGCAGTTTCCGAGATCCCCGAAATATAGTTTAAAATTGCAATACACTTGTAAAAGCTGAGAAAAAATCATATACCCACTCCCAGTTTGACAACGAAATAGATAGCGCTATACTGTATCATACGTTTTGTGGTCTGACTTGTCAAACGTCAACTTTTGACAACCAGGTTTAACGCATAATGTACGGGTCCGTATAGCACCATCTACGTTAGCTGTCAAAATTGTACCATCACAATGACATGCAGTAATACGCACAACGAAAACGATTTCTTCTTTCTGTCCTTATCCCACGTTATGTGGGGTCGGTACAACATATTTTTCTCTTCCATTCGCCTCTGTATTTTCACCACAGCACTCACTCCTTTCTTTCTCATATCCCCTCTCACACAATCCATAATTTTTTGAGTCTACTATCCGCTCTCCATCCATCAACATTCATCCCTAACATTCTTTTACCTATATGGCATTCATACAACGATAACTACCTATAGGTATTTACATAAAATCAAGATAAACAAACTGAACACTAGACTCCTCACGAGATTATACAGGTACTTACAAACTTAATATTACTTGCAGACGGACGGCTGCGCCCACGGCTACTGCGTAGTCTATTCGACAGCCGATCGCAGTAGCTTTGCCGAAGCCGAGCGAAGGCTACAAGGACTATGGGCGGCGGGCCATACAGCGCGGAGAGCCGTCATACTTGTGGGGAACAAGGCTGATTTGGCGCGGTCGAGAGCTGTTAACACGGATGGTATGTATTTATATCCCGTATATGATAGTACAAGTCGATCAAAGGCTGCAGTAGCTTTGCGGAAGCCGAAGGCTGCAAGGTCTATAGGCTGGTCATACAGCGCGGCAAGCCATATATCATACTCTTCTCTTCTTCTTCTTCCTCGGCGAGTATGTGCCCACTGCTGGGCATACGCGTCTCCGACTCTCCTCCAAGCAGGCGGATTTGCTGCTTCTCTCCTCCAGAGTGGGCCTGCAATCTTTATAATATCATCCTCCGATCTTGTTGGAGGTCTGTGATCTGGTCTTTTTGAACGAGGCCTCCACGCTAGGACAGTATGACGTTCCCCACTAGTATGACGGCTCGCCAGAGCAAGCGAGCCGTCATACTAGTGGGAACAAGGCTGATTTGGCGCGATCGAGAACTGTTAACACGTATGGTATGATTTGTATGATTTAGGACATGTTTCGTAATAAAGTAGCTGTTTTAGATGTTTTGGCTACTTATAATATAACCAGTCTTCACAAACGTAGGAGGAATGACTAGAAAAATATAGTTAACTACGAGTATAGTAGGTAGTGATATTATGAAGTCACACAAGCTATTAAACACTGAAGGAAGGTATATTTTACTATGTGATATATTTGACCAATCACTTGTTTTAGATTCTAGCTTCGCAAATGACAAATATAGTGATATTCTAGACTCTATAGAGGGTAGTGGAGCAAAAACTTTACCGAAGCCGAAAGACTTATTTTAGAAAAGGCTTCTACAATGCTATATTTAACATTGTAAATATAATTCAAACAAAAACACTTTAGGTGTAACATCTAGTTATCCCAGAACAGAGGTTTGAAATGCTAAATAAGTCAATTCAGAGGGGTGTCAACACAAATTCAGCCGACATTTTATTTGACGTAAAAATGCAAATGGCGAACGAAAATAAATCCCATTAGGGATTTCTGTTGCGGTATAAAAATAGAAATAAGCCTTATTTACTGTTATATTTACGATTGTGAAAATTTAAATAACATGGAAGATTATACTAATCGTACCTAATTTATTTTGCAACGATTTCCTTTCAGACATGCATTTTTAACGTTTTGTAGCTAACGGTAGATAATAGGTATCTGTGCGTTTTCCAAGAATAGTACATTATTGCAGAGGCCGGGAAAGGGCAATTCGTGGATGAGTTTCGATTTAAGACAAAGAAGACGAATCCACGAATTGCTATTCCTGCCGAGGCATATATAGTGCTTTTCTCCAAACATGCGAGGAAATAAGCTAAAATAATTATTATTTAACCATCAAGCATCACTCAAATCAAACTTTCACATCCAAAATGTCAAAAACAATTTCCCTCTTTAATTATTTTTTTAAAGTTAATGTTACAAACTTATTCTGCCATTCAGTATTCGTTCATTCAATATAATTGTGCAATATAGTTGGTCAAACCAACTTTTCAGTCAGTAAGAACCAGGAAAACTATACCCATCCTTTTCTTTTGGGTGCTAGTACTAGTGTAAGACAAAGATAGTATGATTCTCTTTGTCTATGTTTGAAATGAAAAAGTCCTTTGACAAACTATATAAGCTTTATGAACACGGATGAGATTTAAAAAAAATATAAAAAATAATCTTTGATTTTATTAAGCAGTATTCGCACGATCATACACGTGAAATGATAGCTGATCGGGTCGTGTAGAAGCGGCTCGCGGCAATAATAATTGGCCGTTTGCGTTTTTTATTATTAAAAAGTAAAAAACACTACAGTAATAAGTTATTACTGTAGTGTTTTTTTACTTCCCGTCCGCTAGAACAGGACAGCGATAGTTTGATGTTTTTTAATTAGAGTTTGACATTAACGAAGAACTTCCCGTAGTATTTTTGCTACAGTAAGGTGAACATTTCCGAGCATATTGGAGAAAATATATGTATTAGAAATCTGATTCTGACCTGACTTATCTTGATCTTTTTGGGTTCTTCTACTCGTATAGTTCGTTTTTTTAGCATTAGAAATAAGGTAAACAATCTTGATGTGTCTTTTCATTGAGAAACACATTTTAAAAATAAGTAACGGCAAATATGTAACAATTATGATTCTAATACGATAATTTATGGTCTTTTGCTTTCATAAGTTACGTTACTGATTTTTAAAAAGCGTATTTCAATTAAAAGTCATGTCAGATCGCTTAAAAAAAACGAACCATAACTCAGAATCACTATTAGCATATTATATCTTGATGCTAAAAAAATGTCCCAAAAAATTGTACATGAAGAATTTTTTTAGCTTCCACTACGCCACACACGATACAAGTGAAATAATTATTTAAACTATGACGTGGCGTAATGTAACGGACATTTTAAAGGGGCCCACAGATTACCAGTTCGCCTGACGATATCAGCCTGTCAGTTGTTCGGAGCTGTCAAATTTTGCATTCAACTGACAGGCTGATATCGTCCGGCAAACTGGTAATCAGAGGGCCCCTTTAGACATAAGGACAAAGTCCAGATTTGTATAAACCAGGTTGACAATATTTTTTTGGACACCATTTAAAAGTATTTAAGGAGAAATGAAAATTAAAACTTACTTGCACTTGCCTCCCTAAACCGTAAGTAGCTCACATTCCTTACTGGCAAGGCAAGTAGGTCATAGAAAACGATAAGTCATTAGTAACAAAGGAAAAGCTATCTAATAAAATTCGTTCGTATCTCGCGGCCATTTTGATCTCGAACGTAATGAAACTTGATTAAAACCTTCATATCTATCTATTCGCTGTGACTCGAATAGGTTTTTTATCATTTTTTCCTCAAAACCAGAAAATCCTAACTAACGTCTTAGTTTAGTGCGATAATGAATCTTATGACGAAGTTATAAAGTAGCTAATTATTCCAATTGTACTTTTCGTATATGCAAATTTTTGCTTGCTCGCTGTTTGTATGAAGATTGCTTAGCGAGCATATTGACGTAGATTATTTTCATCTGACTGACGAAAGGAGGGAAAAATCTGGAAAAATAGGTATCTATGAATATTTTCGCTCACTTGATGCGTGTCATTTTTGGCAAGTAAAATCCAAAACAATGCGACAGTCTATTTTAAACCTAATAATACTTAATTAATAATGTACCCACACTTGGCTCACGAGATTACCGCCTTGTGGGATGTTGAATCGACGATTGTCCCGATAGTCGTGTCAGCGAACGGTCTCATAGCGAAGAGTCGCGACCAATACCTAGAGAAACTGTCGCTGGGTGGTTGGATCAGGGGTCAGATGCAGAAGGCGGTGATCTTGGACACGGCGCGGATAGTCCGCCGGTTCCTCTCTCTGCGGCCCTGATATGCTGGGGGCACCCAGGTTAAAATTTTATATTTACATTATAAAAACCCTATGAATAAAAGATTAATGATAATATTTAATCTTTTAAAAGCCCGCATCTTATTAAAATTAAGTAAAATCTTGCTTAAAATTATATCAAAAACGTCAGTTTCCTCACCTTAAAATGAAGGAGACAATTTACTAAAACTCCTTTTGACACCTTTGGAAATAAAGGCTAATCAAATTTCGAATTTACCGCCACAAATAAGTTACTTAGGACGTTTTAAATGGGTTATTTTCGTTATTGAAAGCCATTTTCAGATTTAATAAAATTACTTACACTTTATAATATAATTGGGCAGGTTTTGTCAGTTTGAATTAAGGTGGTTATTTTGAAGAAAGATCAATCGCTGTTGTTGGGAGACTTGAGTTTATTTGAGATTGTTTAAAATTTTGGTAAAATAAATTATAATTTCTGGTTAATAGAGAGTTAGACCAAAAACAACTACGACGAGCGATATTGGTTTAATTTTAATATTTTGATTGTCTTGTTTCTTATAACTCTGAATATAGAAATAAGTAAGTAGGTATGTTTAAGACGAAACAGGAGCTGAGTTTTAATATTTCAGGTAAATATACCCGTCTCGCTAACGGAAGCGGCTCCTAACACTAGTGCCATAAGGACAATTTTAATAACAAAACTTCCTTGAGACACAAACATATTAAATATATTAAAAACGGGTCACGATAAGGACAAGGCGAAAAATCCTGCGTAAAAATCTCTAAAATCGAGGTTCCGTACTCAACTGTTTCCTCCTCCAAAACTTAACCAATCGTAACCAAATTTGGAAATCTAAATAATTTTGAAATTATCTGTGTCGGACCGTTTTGCTTTTTTGGCTAATTGACATCAGTTTTGAATACTACGCCTCTCATTGCAGCATAGTCAATGAAGCTATTTTGGCCATTTTTGAAGGGCTCTAGCGCCTTAAAAAACAAAAATATCAAAAAAAGCAAAACGGTCCGACACAGATATTTACAATATTAATCTGTGTTGAAAAAATCATTGCTCTAGCATCAAAACACACGGAGGAAACAGTCGAGTACGTTTGTATAGAGAAATGACCACTCCTGTTGGCTCTTAATATACGTATGACAAAATTAAAAGCACCTCTCTATCTCATACGAAACAAAACACTTAATCACAAGTCAGAACTCTTGGTCTAAATTAAACACGGCAATTACACATTTTTATTTGGTTGCTAATAATATCTATGTAGGATTTACATACATCAATATTTTACTATTGTTTTACAGAGGGAAGCACGAAAAGAAATAAAATCTGCGAAAATATTTAAGCTCAACGCTTTGCCGATACATTTTTATCAGGCGCTTACATTTACATTTTCAACTTGCACGTATGTTGGCACAGATTTCAATTCATTATGTTATACTTATCTATACCCCCCCCACTTCCCCCCTTCCTTCCTTCCTTCTATTTGTTCCCCCTCCTTCTTCTACGAAATTTTATAATGACTCCTTTACGTTTCGAGCTGTTCGTCTGTGGAACAGTCTGCCGTTAGACATTAGGTGTGCTAAAACTCTCCAAAGCTTTAGAAACCTTCTAAAGAATCATTACTTATCTCTTCCTTAATGTGCCGCTGTGTATATATTATATATTTATATATTTTTATTGTGTGCTGTTATATATATTAAACTATTGGTACATATTTATATAATTGTATATGACTGAATGTGTAATCTTCTTATTCCTGTAATTTATTTCGTGCACTACCTGTTTTCTATTCGTTTTCTATTCTTTATATCCTGCTACCCCAAGGTTGTCTGGAAGAGATCGCTTACAGCGATAAGACCGCCTGTTGCTACCATTATTTACACTGTAAATCTGTTATTGTATTTTTCTTTGTGGTGCAATAAAGTGTATTTACTTTACTTACTTTACTTATACCATAGAGAAATATAGTAAGAACAGAGTGCTCACTCCATATATCAGTTTCGATACCAAAACGACTGTTATTTTCGCAGTCGAGATCTACGATCTAGCAGCGGAATTATCAGTACCGCTACTTGATACTAGAATTCTCTACAACTAATATTAAAAAGAGAAGGAGTTGAAAATAGAGTTCCAGTTAATTCGATTATAATATTAGCTGAAAATTGTTGAACATTAGACTTTTCGGTCGTCGGAACATCTATTGTTAAGTAGCAGTACTGATAATTATTCCGCTACTCGATGCTAGATGTTGACTACGAAAATAATAGTCGTTCTGGTACCAAAACTGATGTATGGAGTGAGCACTCTATTCTTACTATATGTGACGTTATCTATGAAAAGAGACCTTATTGTCGATGGCGCTTACACCATTACTAACGATGCGCCGATATAAATGCAATGCCGCGCGACGCTGTGCGGCGTAAGCGCCATCGATAATAAGGTCCCTTTTCATAGATAATGCCCCATATTTCTCTATGTCCGTATTATGGCCGTAGTGAGTTGAATTGTAGGAGAAACATAAAGAACCGGAGCTAATAGTATTACATCGTTAATAACGTCGTAAATCCGGCCATTCATTAACTCGGATTAATAGTTCCGTATCCATTCAGAAAATGTCCGTTGAAAGGGACATTTAGTGGTTTCTCTTGTATATTGGGCGCCATATTGATTAATAGTGGGTGTATCAAATATATCAATGAGTATATCGAACATGTATACTAAATAACATTTGTTACTCGCTTTTCGTTGACGGAAAAAATCGTAAAGCTTTTTTTAATACAGTTGCTCAAAAAGTGCTACTTTACGTAGCTGTTTAGCGTGCGGAAAGTTGGTTATCTCGAACTAGTGCTTTTTACTTTTCCAATTTTTTTAAATTTATACTTGTTCCAATTCACGACTACTTATTGATGAGTGTTAATATTAGTTTCCTTTAAACGTCGTAATCAGCATAAAAACCTACCGTTAATGTAAGAATACGAAAAATATTACATATTTCATATTTAATTACTTACCTCTTCATCATTATAACACGTTTATTTTTTAATATTCAATATTGAAAATTCCGTTCTTAATAAGTTGACTGAATGGAACGGAATAGCTGCCAAACTCCCATAGATATAATATACTTAAAGACGACGTCTAACCGAGCTGTCACTGTTACCACTTTTGTTTAGTGTACGATTAACAATGTTTTTCTTATTTTTTCGCAACTGTATTAAAAAACGTCGTTCGATACACGTGCGGAAATGTCATTCTTCACTCGTCCCGAGTCTTGCCACTCGCCTGCGGCTCGTGGCAAGATATCTCGGTACTCGTGGAGTAATGACATACCTTCCGCACTAGCATCGAAATGTACTATTCCTTAACTTGTGCCTGCGCCAATACTCGGGAAAATTTTATTTTTATAGTAGGTACCTTTATTTATTTTCCTACTTAGGCCCAATGGCGGATTTGCAGTGTTGGCCGCCCTAGGCCCCAGGCCCTGTAGTAACTACTGCCGCCCCTTTCTCAGCACCCATCTATAGACTGCTGCCCCTAATATCTTGCCGCTCTAGGCCCGGGCCTACTGGGCAAATCCGCCAATGCTTAGGGCAGGTCATTATAATAGGTACATATTTTAAAAGTAAAATATTAAATCACTTACAAAATAATACAAACTACACATTATATAAAATAAGTTTTTGGCAAAAATCTAATTTTTGGTACAAGCTTTTATTGCTGACTGTACTTTTCTTACGACAGACAACTAATACTCATCGAGACAATTCTAAAAACCCCTAACACAATTAGGTTGCGTTGTTTCATCATAGAGTTCCTATGGCCACCTCCTGTCTCCATCATCAGATCAGTTTGACAGTACCATATTATTGTATTGTCATCAGAACTACATACAGCTGCCAATTTTCATGACGCTACGATCCTTGGAAGATGGTTAAATTTGTTGCCTTAGATTCCATTACGTAGTTAGTTACATACAGGTCGAGAGTTCCTATGGCCACCTGTCTCCATCATCAGATCAGTTCGACAGTACCATATTGTTGTATTGTCATCAGAACTACATACAGCTGCCAATTTTCATGACGCTACGATCCTTGGAAGATGGTTAAATTAGTTGCCTTAGATTCCATTACATAGTTAGTTACATACAGGCCGACCTAATAAAAGCTTGTTAAAAAAAACATAGAGTGCCGGTAATAATAATTCGTGGCGATTCATGCCTGGACCCTTTTAGGACCCTTCAATGATGGAAAACCACATTTATTTACCTAATTAATTAACATTTTCCTTCTCTGATTTCCAGAGGGCAAATCGTTAGCGACCTCATACGAATGCAAGTTCATCGAGACCTCCGTCGGCATCAATCACAACGTGGACGAGCTGCTAGTGGGATTGCTGACGCAGATACGGCTGAAACAGCAACACGCCGAGCGAGTCAGGTATCTTATCTGAGCGAGTGCAAGTTCATTGACCTCCGTCGGCATCAACCACAACGTGGACGAGCTGCTAGTGGGCTTGCTGACGCAGATACGACTGAAACAGCAACACGCCGAGCGAGTCAGGCCGCGTAGCCAAGATGCCAATCGCTTACGCTCCGTAGCGATCGAAACGCAACTGACACTGTCGCACTAATATGGAAAAGTGATAGAGAGACATAATGCTTTTCGTTGTCGAAGCGAAAGCGATTGTAACATTGGCAAGGCCGGCAGGTATCTTATCTGAGCGAGTGCAAGTTCATTGACCTCCGTCGGCATCAACCGTAACGTGGACGAGCTGCTAGTGGGCTTGCTGACGCAGATACGACTGAAACAGCAACACGCCGAGCGAGTCAGGTATATTATCTGTGCGAGTGCAAGTTCATTGACCTCCGTCGGCATCAACCACAAGCTGCTAGTGGGCTTGCTGACGCCGATACGACTGAAACAGCAACACGCTGAGCGAGTCAGGTATATTCTTCTTCATTGAGACCGACTATAGTCACTACAGTGACCTATTACAATAACGCTTAGTATGACACTTTCATGAACTGCCTTCTGCATAAAGCCATAAGCCTTCTTGATAAAATTATACTACTTGGTGTCTTCCCTCTGGCACATGATAAATAATAGTACCACCGTACAGAAAGGACACTTCCTACAAAACCGAAGTTTGACAGCGATTCAGGGACGAATCATGCTATCCGTTTCTTATGTATGGCTCTATCCCTTTCGGCTATTTAGGGCTGTTAAAATCAAGTCATTATCTTATCTGTCGTGCACGCAAAAGGACGTCAAGTGGGGCCGACCCTAATAATTGCTCAGAGCAATGCTGAGCCGAACGGAGCCGAGTTTGCCCGAAGTCAGGAGTGTCTCCCCACTGCCTCTGCTGGCTTGAGCTAAAACTAATATTCTACTATATTAAATCAGTTCCGTAAAATCATCCAACATTGATTACCTTTCCATACAAAAATAGACCGTAATTCTACTCCTATTAATACTAATTTCCATCAACATTCCAGAAAACGCAGCAGCGCGCGCAAGAATCGCGGACGCGCGCGCTCCCCTCAAAATGATGTAACGGCTCCCGCGCCGCCGCAGTCCGTCTCCGCCGCAAGTACGCCGAGAAAACGCACGCGGCTATCTGCTAGCGTTAAAGTGAGTTGATCATATCTACACATCATATATTAACGCCATCTACTGAACTATAGGCCAAAGGTATACTTACTTACTTACTCCGTTGGCTCAGCGACCCAAAATGGGACTTGGCCTCCGACACAAGACAGCGCCACTTTTCTCGGTCCTGTGCGACCTCTCGCCAATTGGTGACTCGAAGTTCGCGCAGGTCCGCCTCCACCATGTCGCACCAGCGATATCTGGGGCATCCGATAGGACGTCTTCCTGCTGGACGCCCCAGGTATGCTATTTTCACGTTCCGATCTTCATCCATTCTCTCAAGGTGGCCCAACCAACGGAGTCTGTGAGCTTTAGTCTCTCCCATGATGTTAGCCACTAGGTCTTCGATCTCACGGTTCGTAAGGACTGACCAGCTTCCGTCCGATCTTTTTTTTGGGCCCAGTATCTTACGGAGGCCAAAGGTATGATGCAATCTTTTCATCCGATGGCGCCTTCCACCTATTCTCGGGCACCTTCAGCCTATTCTCGAGTAGATGGCGTTAATATTAATATTTAACAAGTTAACACATATCAGTGAAAGAATAATGATCAATGTCAAATGGCGTTCTAACAGTTTTAATCGTTTGTCGAAAGATGGCAGTTAATGTACTGTAGCTACATAATTTACCATGACAGTAACTTTTTATTTCTAAAAAAAGCGCTGGTGGCCTAGCGGTAAGAGCGTGCGACTTGCAATCTGGAGGTCGCGGGTTCAAGCCCTGGCTCGTACCAATGAGTTTTTCGGAACTTATGTACGAAATATCATTTCATATTTACCAGTCGCTTTTCGGTGAAGGAAAACATCGTGAGGAAACCGGACTAATCCCAATAAGGCATAGTTTACCCTCTGGGCTGGAAGGTCAGATGGCAGTCGCTTTCGTAAAAACTAGTGCCTACGTCAAATCATGGGATTAGTTGTCAAGCGGATCCCAGGCTCTCATGAGCCGTGGCGAAATGCCGGGATAACGCGAGGAAGAAGAAGATGCAACGTAAGCGCCAGCCGCCATAAGGTACCTTTTGCCGTGGAACGTCACATATTTGCCTAGGTACTAAATATGTATTATAGGACCTAGAGTCTCTAATTACTAGTTCAAACAAGTTCTTACCCGATACTCACACATTGAACCGCCATTTCCAGGTGCGGGGCCTCCTCGGCCGCGTGTGGGCCCGGGACTCCAAATCCAAGTCCTGCGAGAACCTACACGTCCTCTAGCACTCGGCCGCCGACCCCATCGCCTGCTTCCCGTTCTTCGACTGCGCCACTAGCTACGCTTAGGATTCTACATACCTCAGATGCAGTTTGGGTTGACTGAGCCGCTAGCAACGCTTAGGGTTCTACAGACCTCAGCAATATTGTGGGGAATGAACACTAGATACGCTTAGGATTCTACAGACCTCAGATGCAGTTTGGGTTGACTGAGCCGCTAGCGACGCTTAGGGTTCTACAGACCTCAGCAATATTGTGGGGTTGAACACTAGATACGCTTAGGATTCTACAGACCTCAGATGCAGTTTGGGTTGACTGAGCCGCTAGTGACGCTTAGGGTTCTACAGACCTCAGCAATATTGTGGGGTTGAACACTAGATACGCTTAGGATTCTACTAACCTCTGATCTAGTTTGGGTTGACTGAGCCGCTAGCTACGCTTAGGATTCTACAGACCTCAGCAATATTGTGAGGAATGAACACTAGATACGCTTAGGATTCTACAGACCTCAGATGCAGTTTGGGTTGACTGAGCCGCTAGCGACGCTTAGGGTTCTACAGACCTCAGCAATATTGTGGGGTTGAACACTAGATACGCTTAGGATTCTACAGACCTCAGATGCAGTTTGGGTTGACTGAGCCGCTAGTGACGCTTAGGGTTCTACAGACCTCAGCAATATTGTGGGGTTGAACACTAGATACGCTTAGGATTCTACTAACCTCTGATCTAGTTTGGGTTGACTGAGCCGCTAGCTACGCTTAGGATTCTACAGACCTCAGCAATATTGTGAGGAATGAACACTAGATACGCTTAGGATTCTACAGACCTCAGATGCAGTTTGGGTTGACTGAGCTACGCTTAGGATTCTACAGACCTCAGCAATATTGTGGGGAATGAACTACTAGCTACGCTTAGATTTCTATTACAGGTGTCAAATGCAGCATGTTTTGATTGACTGAGCCGCTAGCTACGCTAAGGATTCTACGAACCTCAGCAATATTGTGGGGAATGAACTACTAGCTACGCTTAGATTTCTATTACAAGTGTCAAATGCCGCACGTTTTGTTTGACTGAGCCGCTAGCTACGCTTAGGATTCTACGAACCTCAGGTGCAAAATTGTTTATTCGGGGATGAACTACTAGCTACGCTTAGAATTCTATTACAAGCCTCAGATGAAGCACGTTTGACTGAATAGTAAATGAAAACTACTTCGAATTGCTTCCAAATTGCAATGAATCGACAGAGTAACCCAAAAATGCGTTGTAAAATAATTCTTAGGAATAATTTTCTTACAATTTTTTTTACAAAATGTAATCGAAAATTAAAATTACAATGATTGATTTTAAACAAAACGTAGATATCTTCAAAATAATATTCTCCTGTCGGTTTGATACACAAACGCGGTAAAAAAATCAACGTTTTTTGGACCAACCGTTTCAAAGACTAAAAAAAAGTTGTGTCCAAAATATTCGTAAGTCAATAATTTGGTGTTGTCAAAGTGTCATATTTTGAAAATCAAGATTATGGTCTGTAAACAACCGGCGTAGGGTAATTCGCCAGTAAAAAATTACTGGCGAATTACTCTACGTACGGTATGAATAATAATATACAAAATAAAGATTTATTCAACCAATACAAAAAATGGAATCTAATCATTGATATTCTAGTATATTTAAAATTAGTATCACTCGAAAGGGAAAACACCATAGTCCATATAAAACGCCTTTGAAAAGGACACGAATCCATGTGCCTAAAAAAGGACACAATTAGACAATCAGTCAATTAATGATTTCTTTATTCACCACGCATTGTAATTTAAAGAGAACAGAAAATAATTGCTTTTAACAAATGCTGCCGCTAAACTAACAAATTAGCTTTTAACGAAATGCCCAGAACGGGAATATAGGGTCGGCGACATAATCATATTTTGTAACGAAGAGGGGTTTGGTAGTTATAGAAGTTATTTCGATGTGTTTTAAAGTATGAACGATGAAGGTTTTCACATTTTGTACACATAACTTTTTTGGGTTAGTCTTTACTAAATATTCAAGATTTCTTCGCAGAGAGTGTGCATACTAATGTAAAGGTTGCGGAAACTTCCCAAATATTTCTAAAATTTCTTGGAAATTTTAGGGAAAACTTACAGAAAACTTTCATTCGGGAAATGGAAAATTTCAATACCAATAAAAACACATGAAAATTAACAAGATAAACCTGAGATAAAAAAAAGTTTCTGTGTACAAAAATTGAAAACGATGATATTAGCAGCTTGGAATCGAAATTATAAGAACTGAAAAATTCACAATTTTTCCAATATAATATTATATCAAATCATGGTATTACTAAAGTAGGAAGCGGAACATACAAAAGTACTGCTTGGAAGTATTATTTAGTAGAAAGTTAGAAAGTGAGAAAAATATATGTGATCCCATTGTGACTCCTACATTTATATTATATTCCAAACAAAATTATATTATTGTAGATGATGTAAAAATGTACGATTAGAATAGGTTTTTTTTGTATTTGTTGTTGTATTGTTTGCTTTCGTCTGTTTTGTATATTATTAGCTTTAAGATACCGGTGTATATGAGTCAGACGTTATAGTGAAAGATATTCTAGTCTTTTATACAGGATATGGTGACTGCTATAATATTGGCCACCACGTAGTAATTGGCCACTCTTGAGAATAAGGCTTCGTGGCTTATTTCTTTCTGATTTGCTAGGAGTGGCCAATTTCTATGTAGTGGCCAAATAGAAGTCACCCTTGTCGAAAAGTGTGAATAAAAATCGGTCAGGTATTCAATAGTGAAGGAAATGTGGTTGGATTTCTTTTTTTCAGGCTACAAGAGAAATGCAACTCTGTTCCAATTGAAAATGGTTTAAATTACATTGAAGTAAATTTAACTACGGGTAGGACCGTGGGCCTTGCGAGGATGAAACGTTTGAAACAAATTAAAAATCTATTCAGAATGATGAACTATACAAGCCTGACCAATTTTATTCATATTATCTGAGATTTTGTATTTCTATTTATGTAATCCTGTGTTAAAAATAAATATTAATTTAATTTTACTTAACTACTATACATACTAAAGTTAGACCAAATTAAGTCTGCAACGATTTTGATAGCACACGCATGCAAGTGTTATTTATACGTCAAATTTCACAGAAGTTTGACGTTAAAAATAACACTTGCACTGCGTGTGCTATCAAAATTGTTGCAGATTTATCTTGATCTCACTCTATTCATCTTTATGTTTACTATTTAAAAAGATGATATTGATATCTCTTGATTGTCTACATTTTTGGGATTATCTTGTAATTTTTATGTTTGCAAAAGCTAGCATTTTTAAATGTAATCAAAAGGACCTTCCAGATAAACTCAAAAGTTATCTTTGGCTTAGTTTAGTTTTGGGATAAATACAAAAAAAATGGGTCCACTGCTTCGACATTTGAGCAAAACGAATTAGGTAGGGTGTAGGCGCTTTATTTCAGTAATAAAAGAAAACTAGAAAATAAAAGATTGAAAATATTCACACAGGCACCTTTTTTGTGTGGGAATAGACGTATCTTCTAACCGGCCACATGTCAAAACTTGCCAAAAAAATGTATAGGTAATGTTGATATGTCAAAATAAATATTCAAATTAAAATAGAATGGGTGACCTTTTTATAGGCATCTGGGCGGTTAGAGCATAAACTAAAAAATAAATGCGAAAAAAACAAAGGTATTTTGTTTTTTTCTCCTAATAGATGATTCTAGCAGTAGATATTACGTTAAATCGCCAGTAACTGGCCACCATAACCTAAAAATTCACCTATAAACAGAATTCGTTTTAGTATAAGGTTTCATAAATTAGCCACCATAAGGTGGCTAGTTATTGAAACCTTATACTAAAATTAATTCTGTTTATAGGTGAATAGAATTCATTTTTAGTTTAGTGGCCAGTGTAGCATAGTTAGTACTAAAATAAAATATACCAAAATTGCCACGTGATAAAACGTTTTATTTACAATTTAAAAGGATAAACACCTTGCCTTGATAGTTTAAAAAAAAAGGTAACTGCCACCGAAATCAGCTAAGCAACAATATAGGTAATTTTTAATAAGCACCGTGCCACCGAAATCAACTAAGTAACAATATAGGTAATTTTTAAAAAGCACCGTGCCACCGAAATCAGCTAAGTAATAATATAGGTAATTTTTAATAAGCACCGTGCCACCGAAATCAACTAAGTAACAATATAAGCACTGTCACCGAAATCTACCTTATAAACTAATAAAAAAACTTCCTAGCAGGCTATGTGTTCCCTACTGGTACCAGACAGGAACAGAGGCTACGGGCAATAATTTAATCTAGAGAAATATACAAAGTGAGTTGTCGAATGGTTTAGCAGGAACAGGCTCAGGCCTCTGGTGTACTGCTCACGCTCAGACTGATGTCGAGAATAATAGGCTTAGACCTATGGTGCACAGTCCACACACAGGCTGGAATTGTTGGCTCGGGTTGAAATAGTAGAATGAACTATGCGCGGTAACATAGCATGTGCCTTGGTCCGTGTCCACAAACGCAATTGTAAAAATATTCCCCGAATAAGAAAACTGCGAACAAAGAGAAGAGCCACGCTAAAGTAAAGATATGAAAACAAATAAGATAATAAAATAAAAGATGCGAACGGACTTACCCGTGACAAAAAGCGGTTTTCCCAATTACTAAAGCGATACTTAGTGGCCGTTTAAAACTTTTGCCATCGATATAAGCCAAATTAATTCTATTTCATGAAAAGCTTTTGAAATTATGCATAAAATATCCTCTTACGTTGACGTCCCGTTCTTTTATTTTTCTTTTTGTCACTTGTCAAACCAGCCGTCGGGAATTGACTCATAAAAAAAAAGGTTTCTACCAAAGCGTAACGCTGCACCAGTTACTAACAGGTGTCCAGTTACTGGAGAATTACCCTATCATTTAAAATAGATTTTGATATTATGTCATAAATTTCATATATATGGAATGCTGTTTTTGTACACTAAACTATAATAAGAAAAGTTTGTATAATCGTCTATTCCTAAACAAAATGAGGTAAGTACTTTACTCGTAAGAGGATAAACAAATCACGATTGGCAGCTACATTGATCAAAACCAATATTCACATATTGAATTAACCTCCTGAGGCCCAAGGTCCTACCTATAGCACTTATTTAGTTCAATAAAATTTAAATAATATTCAATTGGAACAGAGTTTCTTTTCCTTTTTTTTTTGTACAGTTTTTGAACAACGCAAAATCAACTCTATTTCCTACAATGTGGGTTTAAATTTCTGTGGCAATTTTTGCATTTTTCATACCTTAGGGCCTTAGGAAGATAGCATAGCTGTTGGTATAGAATAGTCAAAAGATAGATTATTTTACGCGGCATGGCTTTTGAAAGATGGTTTTTGGATTTGGTGAAAACGAGTCCATCCAATTTTTTTTCCGTAGAAATTGTACATGTACCCGCATTTTGTTTTTTTAGATTTAAGCCCTAGACCTGTAAGTATTATTTAAAAAAAGAAAATTGTTTCAATTTGAGTGCCTGATATTTGAAGAGATATATTGTAATTTTTTGATCCCTCCGTGGTACCCATGCCTTATTTTATTAGTGTATTATTATTTCTGTAGCTGCGTTACGAGTAGGAATTAGTATATACATTAGAGAATTAATAATTATCAGAATTACTAGTAATACGTAAGGTTTAGGTGTATTTTTTCATATATTTGATGTCAAATAGTAATTTTACAGTATTAGTCGCGGCAGTTTGATTCAGGGTTTGGTATAAGTAGGGTTTGGAATCCGGATCCGAAATGTATGAAATTATCCGGATCTGGATCCGGATCCGCGGATCTTCTCATACATTTCGGATCCGTCGTGCAAACCCTAGGTATAAGTAAGTAAATGACTAGATGTAGTTGGGTATTACGTGAAATGGCTGAATAAGTAGTTTGCATAACGCATGCAGTCCTTTTCTTCCTAATAAGGTTTGAAAGAGAGGCATGCCAAGTCTGCAAATATATATCAGCTAATATGAGTCAAACTGTGCGCTACTTTTAAAGTAGTTTTTGAGAAGATAAGTATGTGGCTTCATGATATTTCTAATGTCGCAAAACGTTATTCATTCCAATCATTACTTGACGGAACTGATCAAATAGGCAAAGTGGTTTGAATATTGTTAAAGTTAACCCGTGGAGCGCCCTAGTAGCACACGTGTGATATTGTCTCAATTCGGGTCGTAGCGACTCATGACGTGTGTCACTACAGATCAATATGGGTCAAATTGCTTTGCATCAATCTGTTGTATGGTGGACGTTCGACAGGTTAAAACCTTTTTTTAATAGAATTAGACTTGTTTGAGTTCATTTTCATCCTACCAAGAAGCGAATTTAGAACCTGTTTTCTAATGTTTTCAACTTCCTTTGCTTGACATATTAAAGTTTTAAGCCATAATATATAGTTTGTCATCATTATACTCCTTAAACTGAAATCGTTAACTTTACAGGATTTTCGTAAGGTTATCCTGTAGATAGGTTAGGTTAGGTTTGTTTTATGGTAATCCTGAAAAGTTAAGCGTTTCTGAAGCAAACAAATTATGACTAACAAAAATGCGGGCAAACAATACATTATGACTTAAAACTTTTTGGGAAACAATAGAGACCCGTTTTCAACATTTTTGTCTTAAGGACGGCATGTTTTAATGTAAACAGTAAACTTTATTTCGTCGGGTGACAATCAAAAGTCACTAACTAACACCATTGAAATTATTGGACAATAAACTGTGTTACAATTGTAATAAAGTGCATTGTTACTTTAAGTTTTTGATAGTAATTAGTGACTTTTGCTTGTCACCCGACGATTTATTCGTATATACGTGACGAAGAAGAAACAAAATTTTCTAGAAAACCGTGGGTTCTTTTTAACATCAGGATTATAAATAGAAGAGGAACCCGAACAAGCCAAGATTAGTAAGAAACACCTTTATTGTTGTTTATCAAATTTATTTTGTATCAGATTGACGTTTTGCTACATTGGAAATATCACGTGTGAACCCCAGGGTCCAAATAAAACACCAATCTCACTTCACCCTTGGACCTTCCTGGACCATCCTGTATCAGCAGTAGATCAACAGTAGTCAAGCTTAGCGTAGAGGTTCCGATCTATAGACCGACCGCTTAAATGAGTCGTGCGGGCGGCAGGCGTACGGCGCCCGCACCTTCCCCGCCGCCCTTAGTCGTCCCGCCCCGTCGCCCCCGTACCGCGCAGGCGAGGACTCATTTAAGCGTTCGGTCTATAAAACCAGTCTCATTAAATCACTAGGTAATAATAGTACATTTTTGGTACAAGCTTTTATCGCTGACTGTACTTTTCTTTCCACGGGCAACTAATGAACAGTTGACCACATCATGAAACAAACATACCTGAGCATAATTATCATGAATTGATCGATTCTTAAATGGAATTTCATAAAATGTGCCGATTTCAACCAAAAGGGTACTTATTGTCGGTTGTTAATAAGGCGCTATTTCCATGAAGCTTCAATTTGAAATCAACCTTATCGACAACCGACAATGTGGTACGTTTTAGTTGTAAACGTCACAAATGATTAAGTTCTATGATCTGGCCACGACATGTGTAAATCGAAAATAGACTCTTATCGCGAAAACCAAGCCAAGTTTTGATTTAAAATGTTTTGGTTTCTTTTAGTCTTCTCTTGTGCTTTCTTTTTAAAATAATAACTCACTTGAAAATAGACTCTTTTATTGAAAATGTTTTATTTCCTTTTACTAAAACTGCAGCGGATCGGGACCTTAGCTTTTTATTAAAAGATGGACATTACACATCCAGGGAATTGACAATAAGGGCATCAGCGTCGCGATAGATTCATCAACACATTTCGTATTGAAGCTAGATTCCCTTTTTCATTAGTTTAAGTATGATATGAACTCGAACAGGCATTGGAATTCTAGTGAGATGCTACTTAATCTACTGCTGTTTTTAGATTACGATTCTGAGCATTACCAAAATTAGCACCCGATTGGTAAATATATAGGCTAAGTTGTATGGGTTGAATTCTATACTTATTATTTATCTGGCCCCAATTTCACATCGGTGACAGGTGCGACGAATTGTAAAATCACTGTTGCTGACGTCACAGGCATCCATGGGCTACGATTACCACTTACCATAGGGCGGGCCGTATTCCTGTTTGCCACCATCATTGTATTATTTAAAAAAAACGTTATTATATCGGAAAAAAACAGATATTTCTCCTGCGAAGTTTCTGACAATTGTCAAAGATTTAGAAGAATTGTAGGTAGGTAATTCTTGACAGGTAATGAGTTATATGTCGGAATTTCGTGACAATTGTAGTGTTTCTTGTGACAATTGTCATAAACTTAGCAAGATAAATATCTGTTTTTTTCCGATATCATAAAGTTTTTTTTAATACTACAATGATGGTGGCAAACAGGAATACGGCCCGTCCTATGGTAAGCGGTAACCGTAGCCCATGGATGCATGTGACGTCAGCAACAGTGATTTTACAATTCGTCGCACCTGTCACGTTGGTGAAACAGGGGCCTGGACGTCATTGTTATTTCTTGATGCAGACCGAGTGCATAGCTAAGATGATCTTTGATTTAAAATAACAAACTTAAATAATGTTTGGAAATGATCATATGATTATTTTGTGTTGTATTTGTCACACGAATACATTATTTTCGATTGGCATTTGTTTCAATCAATCAATCAAATGACATCTTGTGATCTTGTAGTCACTTTGGGT
This sequence comes from Cydia fagiglandana, assembly GCF_963556715.1. Lineage (NCBI taxonomy): Eukaryota > Metazoa > Arthropoda > Insecta > Lepidoptera > Tortricidae > Cydia > Cydia fagiglandana. Next base: position 4,925,545 of record NC_085950.1, on the reverse strand, counting down.
ACTTTGGTAAATCTCAGAATTGAATAATTCCTTCTCCTTTGGCTTATATCCTTCCATAAGTCTATAATAATCGTACTTATCTTTACAGATAAAGCCATCTCTCTCTGGCAATATGTGTCAGAATAGTATGGCTGTACTAAATGCGATTATTACAGATTTTCCGCTTTGTAAAAGTGTTCACTCGTCGCTTTATTACTGAACTTGGCCTTCTTTTTTAAAGGCCTTGTTTTGGTACCGAGACGATGAAAAGTAGCTTTTATGGGTATGATTCTTTTTTTGTATGGGACTGATATCTACAAGTAGTTCGTTTTTTTTAGCATTAGAAATAAGGTCAACAATCTTGATGTGTCTTTTAATTGAAAAACACATTTTAAAAATAAGTCACTGCAAATATGTAACAATTATGAATCTAATACGATCATTTATATTCTTCTGCTTTCATAAGTAATAGTTACTGATTTTTAAAAAGCGTTTATAATTAAAGGACATGTCAAGATCACATAGCTTCTTTCAAGTTCTTTCTAATGCTAAATAATAAAAACCGGGCAAGTGCGAGTCGGACTCGCGCACGAAGGGTTCCGTACCATAATGCAAAAAAAAAGAAGGAAAAAAAAAGCAAAAAGAAAAACGGTCACCCATCCAAGTACTGACCACTCCCGACGTTGCTTAACTTTGATCAAAAATAACGTTTGTTGTATGGGAGCCCCATTTAAATCTTTATTTTATTCTGTTTTTAGTATTTGTTGTTATACCGGCAACAGAAATACATTATCTGTGAAAATTTCAACTGTCTAGCTATCACGGTTACAGTAATAGGGTCCCGTTTTACCCTTTGGGTACGGAACCCTAAAAACGAACTATAGTGGAGGCCCACTGTAAGGCCTACTTACAGTTTTTTTTTTTATTAGGTACTACTTACAATATTTACCATCGCGAAGTCCATGCAAAAATGGTCGTACCTGTAAAAGAAACTTATCCATGCCTAGTGTTAACCCCATTGGACCATATTAAGCAATACATCCCAGTATATAAGCCCACTGAACAGTAAATAGTACTTATAGTAGGCGTAGCTTACTTTAGAATTTTATATCGTTGTAATATAAAGCAAATATAGCTATACACTATTAATTCTGTTTCTAAAATAAATTTAAAAAATATAAAATAACTTTTATTCACAGAGTTGAAAGATAGTCGTTCGGATGTAGTGCATAATTTTATTTCCATCGTATTTTCGGTATCGTCTTGGGTCGTCCCATTCGTTTTTCGTCAAGTTCTTAAATGAGTCCTATTCTGCTTTCGTCACCCATTCTACATTCGTCACAATCATCAGTGGCTTTCAATGTAGAATGAGTGACGAAAGCAGAATAGGTCTAATTTAAGAACTTGACGAAAAACGAATGGGACGACCCAAGACTATTACCGTATTTTCTCGGAAACGTTCGTATTTGTCATGCTACTTCAGTCAACCTCAGTAATTTTTGTACCGAGACTGACTGAAATAGCAAGACATGTTTGTACGTTTCCGTGATAATACGATGGAAAATAATTATGCACTACATCAAAACTGAATTCATACTTAACATCCCGATTTCTTTATATTTAAGAGTCATATGAACAATCGAAATTACACTCTCATTTTGTTTGTATTGTTTCAACGTGGCTAATTCCGTTATACGGACTATCCCGTCCACTAGCGTTTCTCTCGAACAACGAACAACATTGATAATTTCGTCGACAAAGCAGCGGTTGCGTTTAGTTTCAGCAATCAAAAGCAAATGGTTTTTTTTCCTATATTGAAAATCAAAGAAATATACGCTCGTGGACGGAATATAGATTGGATATGTCAGTGTCAAAAGTAACGCTTTTGTTTGAAGATATGTCATATTTGCCACTGACATATCTAATCTATATCGTATCTAGCCGTAATATTTGACGTATCCCAAAGTTCGAATCGGGCCGTAAATCTATCAACTCTGTGTTTTTTTTAAAGTAATTAATTACAGTTATAAGTAGTAACTCAAAAAAAAATTCCGATCTCAATAGCAACAAATCTCTTAATAAGTAGTTTTAAGAAATAAGCAATAAAAATATTATTTTATGTTAATAGTGTTTAGCTCATATTTGTTCAGATTTAATATATCGGTGTGTCCATGTGAATAAGATTTGATGTTGAATGTTTTTTCATATTTTTAATCGAGTTTTTTTGTGTTTATACAGTATGTACATATTTGTTCCCGATAATATAAACAATACTAACAAGTATAGAATCTATAGAAATTCCGATGCTAAATAAATTCAAGATATATAAACTATTTAAGCTATTGCTTTAATATTAAACATTGTAACAAGCTTTTTCCATTTCAACATTCATTGAAATTTAGAATTATAAAATATTTCAAAGTAGAATGTGCCATATTCATAATATCTCCGAAACATTTGTAATTGAATAAAATATACATTTATATATTTTTTATCAGAGGAAATAAGCCATTTGGTAAAAAAGTCCAATTGACAATTAACGTAATCAATTTTATTCTTAGTCAATTTTATTTGCTTTACAAACAATAAATATTATTTGATCCAGGATAAATACGTTGATTTTCTTCATATTATACTTTATTTCTAAGTTATACCTAATTATAAGTATAAAATAATCACCTTTATTCAGGTACTCCGAAAGGTTTTGTAAAATATCCAGGCATTTTACAAAGTGGCATATTTTCTGAACAACCGTAACATTTAGCATCATTTATGTAAAATGTAGTTGTTTTAAACATTCATAACGAATCGTTAGTAATCTATAATTAATAAAATATATCTACAATTGACTGTAATGTCGTAATATCGTTTTTATTAACTGATATAACCACATATCCTAATTGAAACTATACACAATTTTTCTGAAAAATTTTTGCGCACAAATGAAAATATCACAGATTTCGCGTAGATGCTCAATTTTTTTGAGCAAATTATTATTTTTTTGTTTTGTATTTTTTCTTTGATAGTGTTTTAACATGTTTAAAGGTAACATTTTATCTGTTGTTAAATGTGACATTTCGAAATATATTCTGATGTTTCTTATATAAAAATAAAAAAATGCAATAAAAAATTATCTTTTATTTACATTTAAATATTCCTAAATACATCTATTATGTTACATATTAATCCTAATGGTAAAAAAATGGTAACAAATGTCAGTACATACATAAATATCAAAATGTTATTGCCATTTTGTAGAACTACAATTCCTATCCAGAAAATCCTTAGATACTTAGTGAAATGTTCACTATAGTCTATTTTATTGACTATAGTCCGTTTTTTTAGCATTAGAAAGAACTTCGCAGAAGTAAGCTTATGGTTCCAAATCCGGCACTTTTAGCGGTAATAATTTGAAGTATATGTATTGACCATGCTACACTAGATAATTCAATAATTAAGTATTAACAATTACAGAGCCTAAAAAAAACTGCACCCTTGCTTCTGTGGAGTTCTTTCTAATGCTAAAAAGAACGAACTGTAAGTACATATACTTAACGTACTGCGCCATACAATTCTCTCGCGAGCCCTTTAGGTAGTTTAATTCCAACCCTGGGCACTGGCAGCCTTGGTGAATTTTTCTTTCTTATATGCCATATATTTCAGTGTATACTCCAATGTCTGATTATGATGTTCATAATCAAACATTCTAGAAGGTTCTAGAAGGTCTCGTTGTCAAACCATTGCCACATCTTCGGCTTGGTGTAGTCCAGCTCGTACTCTTCGCATTTTTGTCCAGTTAACCTGTAAAAGAAAATAGAAATTTGTAAATGGGTGAGAAAATTCCTTATGGACGCTTGTTACTCCCGGGGGAGACCAGTGTTCTAAAATCACTTGGGATCGGAAATTTTTTTGCTGGCTCCGTAGATCGACGTAGCCTGACATAGCTTTTAATCAAAAGTCTAAAAGTAACCCCCTAACTAATTTTTTATAGGTTTTGTGAAAAATTATTTAACCTTTTAACCGCCATATAATTTTTCATCGAGCGTGCTCGTGTCGAAAAGAGCCTGTTTTTGTATGTCTTATTATATCAGTCTACGGCGGTTAAAAGGTTGACAATTTCAGGTAGTAGGACTGAAACGGGTCCACATACATACATACATACATACCACACCTCCTCTCCTCCTCCAAGATCCTCAACTCCTCCTCACTCCTCCTCCCTTTGGGTCACTGGCTCAGTGATCCTCTTTGGGTCACTGAGCCAGTGACCCAAAGAGGATCTTGGCCTCTGACACAAGAGAGCGCCATTCTGCCCTATTCTGCGCCACTTCACGCCAGTCTTTACGTCAGTCAGTTCTTGGAGGCGAAGAAACGGGTCCACAATAAAATGTAAATAAAGTGTGAAAGTATGTGTGATAATTTGATAAAGTACCTATGTTTTACCTGGTCCTCCTAAGGCAGCGCACGATAGGATGTGCCTTCCTAAAGCACTGTGGTCCCAGCACATTGAAATAGGTGAGGCCAATCTGAGCTGATATCATAGAATTCGTCTTATTCAGGCAATCTCGGAAACTTACCCACCAGAAATCGAAACCAGTTCTTTTTTAGAAACCTCATTTAGGTAACACTACAGTTTTTCTGATGCAGGTTTCGGCAGATCCCCATGGAACTTTAGTGGTAAAGTGATGGTACCTGGTTCTTCTAAGACAGCGCACGATGGGATGTGCCTTCCTAAAGCACTGTGGTCCCAGCACGTTGAAATATGTGAGACCTATCTGAGCTGATATCAGGGAATTCGTCTTCTTGAGGCACTCTCGGAATTTTTACCCACCAGAAATCGAAACCAGTTCTTTTTTAGAAACCTCATTTAGGTAACACAACAGTTTTTTTGCCTCGCGCTGTTCTGATGCAGGATTCGGCAGATTCCCATGGAACTGCCGAAATACGACAACCTTCCAGAAGTTGGTGCTTTGGTTTCCAGCCGCGGCCGCGGCACGCGCACCACGAACGAGCTGAGTTCGACGTGTTGCCTCTCTGTCGCTCTTGTAAATTCGTACGTAAGTGAGACAGGGAAGCAACACGTCGAACATGGCTCGCAGCTGGAACACCCCGGTGTGTACCTGGTTCTTCTAAGACAGCGCACGATGGGATGTGCCTTCCTAAAGCACTGTGGTCCCAGCACGTTGAAATATGTGAGGCCGATCTGAGCTGATATCAGGGAATTCGTCTTCTTGAGGCACTCTCGGAATTTTGCGTCACAGCTACAGTGTGATCTGGAATGAAGGGAGGAATGCTTTAATTTACGATTTTTATCTTTTATTGTTAACCTTTTAACTGCCGTAGACTGGTATATAATAAAAAAATACAAAATCGGGCTCATTTCGTCGCGGTCTGATAAATAAGACAAAACATAGTTAAAAAATTTAAAATCAATTAAAAAATTCTATGGCGTTTAAAAGGTAAGGTAGGTACGTAAGGCTGTAAAAATACCACTAATAACGTCGATATCGATTTCAATTGACCTCAATTCTAATATCAGACGAAATGCAATGGCATTCGTAACATGCGGTTTTTGAACACATCATTGAAAGGTGTGAGTAGGTCAAGTATGTTACTCGTAATTGGCCGATTTTAGAAGTACTGGAAGCGTATATACACATATTGTATTCATTGACTGACCCGTACCTACTTCGCCTTTGACTGCTGGCCCCTTACTTTACCTTTTCTAACAAGGAAGCAAACGTATAAATGACCACTCAAAGGGGCTCAACAAGATAATTTTATGTCGCAGTATGCACTGCGAGGCCCAGAGATATAATCAATAGCGTGACAGTTATATAATGACCTGCATTATATAACTCTGTACGCTAACCGCACAGAATTTTCATTCCGAGACGAGTTGAGGTCTTAATTGGCATAGTATAATTTGAACTTGAGACATTTATGAGTCACACCCATACAGGCGAAGATACACTATTTTAAATCGACATGCTTAAATTACATTATACAAATAAGTTTTAGGCAAAAATTTCATTTTTGGTACAAGCTTTTATCGCTGACTGTACTTTTCTTTCCACAGGCAACTAATACTCATCGAGACAATTCTAAAAACCCCAAACAAATTAGGTTTCGTTGTTTCATCACATAGTTCCTATGGCCACCTCATCCATCATCAGATCAGCTCGCACCATAATATTGCATTGTCACCCGACTTACGTATGTATGCAAAATTTCAGCTCAATCGGAAACCGGGAAGTGGATCAAATTTAACTTGCAAGATTTGATTACACACAGACAGACAGACAGACAACGGTCAGGTGAAACTAAATAAAAGCTTGCAAAAAGCGCTGGTGGCCTAGCGATAAGAGCGTGTGACTTTCAATCCGGAGGTCGCGAGTTTAAACCCCGGCTCATACCAATGAGTTTTTCGGAACTTATGTACGAAATTATCATTTGCCAATCACTTTTCGGTGAAGGAAAACATCGTGAGGAAACCGGACTAATCCCAATAAGGCCTAATAACCCTCTGGGTTGGAAGGTCAGATGGCGATCGCTTTCGTAAAAACTAGTGCCTACGCCAATTCTTGGGATTAGTTGCCAAGCAGACCCCAGGCTCCCATGAGCCATGGCAAAATGCCAGAAGATGATGATGAAGAAGGAGGATAGAAGGCTCACGTTTTCTACGAGAGCAGCCTCACTTAACCTCTACATCAAAACTCGCCAATATAAATGCAACTTTGATTTGTCAAAATAAAGATTCTAATTAGAATAGAACAGGAGACCTTTTTATAGGCCTCTGGGCGGCTAGGGGTTAAGATATGATCAATAGTGTAACGGTTACGTAACGATCCGGTGCGTTATATAACTGCGCGGACAGCCGAGTAAGTACTCAATTAATGCGCGAGCGCAGACTGAGCAGCATTCGAAATTTGAAAATATGATTTCAATTTGATATTTTACTTGCGTCGAACATCACTCGTACTTAAGTGTTAGTGCAACTGGACCGACATATAAAATTAAATATAAAGAATTGCAATGTGAAATTTGATACTGAATTAAATAGTAGTAGCTTTAATAATAATTATAATATATTCTGTTAAAATAATAGCCGCGAGAAGTCGGTACTCTGTATTTTGCTAAAGATCCCCACGTCACAGGCTTAGCCTAGTGTGGGGATCACTGTACTGCCTCTGAATTTAAATCAATATTCGCAGTGCAGCTAGCTCGCACTATGGTTTATAAATATGGTTTATCGTTTATAGTCTGTCAAGTCATTTCCATCAGTAGAAAAAAATGGAAAATATTAAAAATGTGGGCGCGAATGGTTATCATCCAGTAGAAAATTAGAATTATGCCCCTTTTTCTACTGACAAAATTATTTGACAGACTACTTATAAATACCAAAGCGAGAGCAACCTCAAGTTAATTTGAGATTTTAAAAGATCTAATGCCACCTTAATACCGCTCTTGGTTAGGATTAGTTTCTGCTTTGTCCATGCTCGGCGATTGGAATGACGCTACGTCGCGCACGCGCTGGTGAAAGCACGCCCCGGCTACTTGAGATGAATCTAAGATGGATAATACTGTGTGTTGCCTAAATAAAAAAATAAAATAAAGAAATAAGGTCCGTACAGACCGGATGATCAAACTGACCAATTTGATCAGAAAAAAAATGGCGTCAGTCTCATCTAGCGTAATTGTGTACGTGTGGACGCTAGATAAGATTCAAGCCAATTTCTTATCTGATTAAATTGGTCAATTTTGTCATCACAAAGATATATCTCTGAATTAATACTCAATCCAATCTATGATGAAAATTTCGCAGCAGGGACATATCAAAGGTCTGGGTCCTCACTAGCTTCAATAATCATAATAATCAAATACTTTATTGTGCACTACTACTATACATATTACAAATAAAGATAGGACTTAAATGAGTAGGTAACAACAGGCGGACTTTTCGCTAAAAAGCGATATCTTCCAGGCAAACCAACAAAAATATTAAGATTATGAATGAAGTAAACTACAAACAATGTAAAATGAACTAGGTACATATGCAGTAAGTAATAAAAGATATAATAATTTAAAATTAAAAACCATTGTCATTAAGTTACGAATATAATCATAGATTTCCCAGTAAATATCGCAGATAATTACGAAATCCACTTTTTGATCAGCTCCTTCACGTATTTTCTATTCTCTGTCAATTCTTTTGGTTCATTATCCATAACCATCAGGACCCCACATTGTGAGGTTCCATTCACCATTGTGGCTGGGGCATCAGGTCCTAAATCTTTAAGGACCCCAAGAGTGTGCCAAGGATCCATATCTCCATGAGTGAATACGACTTTAGTTACATTAGGTGTCAATCCTCCGTATTTTTTATTCGTCTTCGCTATGCCTTCGTCCATCTTTTTTTCGACATCACCTTTAATAAAACCTCTGCACATCTTGAGCGTGAAGTCCAATGGATTCCAGTGAACAAAAGGCTGTTTTTCTGACGATGTAGTTTCCTGGTAACCAAATTCTGTGCAAACTTGATGTATCCAAGCAGCATATTCTAATTTTGTAAAATCTTGTGATCTAAAGTCAACATTATTACAATCGTCTCCAGCAAACATATGTTTTAAGTTATCCAGCGACAACTTTTCGTCAGAACCAAAGTAAGTTTTGCAGACATACTTAACAATATGCGGCGATGTGTACGCGGCAGTACCTTTAAGAAGTCTGTAAACGATCTGATAAAAGAAAAATTGCTGATTTTCTAAAACCGTCATATCGTTGTCTGGGCAAATATTCCATTCTAATTTTAAATCTTCAATTCCACTTGCGCTCTTCAATTGTTTTTCGCATCTTTTAAACAACTTTTCCATATTTTTCAAACAGTTTTCAGGTCCGTATTTACCGAAAGCATAACGAGTGTGGTCTAAATATTCGTGAAAGTCTTTTTTTGCTAAGACTGGAGCGCTACTAGCGATCGCTGCATCTACTAAATCGGGATGCAGTTCTCTCATCCAAGCTGCAAGGTTTCCCGCATACCATCCACCGATCACCACCACCTTTGATGATTTGAATTTAGAATCAGCTTTCAGCATTTTAATTAAACTTACCAGATCTTCTAGTGCTTGCTCAGTACTTAAATACTTATAGTATTCAACCACGTCAGTATTGTCAATATCTGGCAAACTCTTTCCATAATATCTATGTTCCGCAGCAAATAATGCGCCATTAGTTTCTTTTGCTAACTGAGCCATCAAAAATATATCCACATTCGCTATGATACCTTCTGTTATCAGCATTGGTCCACCAATGTATACATAGATAGGTGCATTAGGTTTCCATAGCTCTAGATTCTCGAAGTATCTTATTTTAAATTTTCTTGTTTCTTTTGAGTCGAAGTGATCCAATGGTTCTTCAATCCATTTCTCATGTATTGTACTCAAATCCTGCTTAGTAAAAGGCAAACTCAGCAGATGGTTGAAATTACTTGTAAATGCTGCAGTAGAAGCTATTAGCAAAGATATCACGCATAAATAATGCATGATTAGCTTCTGAATCGTTACAGTCAGTTTAAACAATATAATAATGTTACTTATTATTATATATACCTAATTCATTTAAACATGTAAGAATTTATAAATAACACGTGTATTTTTGCACGTGCTACTTATTAATTCGAAAAATGAAACCATACACCAACAAATCATGAAGACTGATATTTTATATACAAAGCCACGTTTTTCTTATCTATTGAACGCAAGTTATTTTGACAAGAAGTCTAAACGTAAAACAAAATGTATACACCAAATAGGCCTTTTACACTATGTAACAATAAAAACTTGTTATTTTTAAAATTAATATTATATCTGAAACTAGGCGAATTTTAAAAAAAGTTTATAGGACATTTTTGTCTTTAAATATGATCAGGAATACGCTGTTAAAATTATTTGGTTTCCTCATGTTACACCGTGTAGAACTAACACCAAGGTCTAAGCAGGTACCACAACATCTCCTAGGCACTCACTCACACTTACACTCACTCATGCTTATTAGTGCATCAAGTGCATGCGAAATCAAGGCAATCGTCAAGGTCGTATCAAAACCAGTTTAACCCTGTAATAAGTTAATGGATCTTAATCGGATTTTAGGTCTAGGTCTGAAACAAAAACGAGAGTTTGACCAAGAAAAAAAAATCAAAATATTTTGTTTGGTATCTATGTGGATTTCATATAATTTCATAAAATTTAATTTAAATTAACACTTGCACTGTGTGTGCTGTCAAAATCGTTGCAGATTTGTCTTGATTTTACTCTAGTTAAGGCCTGTTGCGTTAGTGCCGCCATCTGGCAATAATGTTAATTATTGGTGAAACACAATACTGTTGAGGCATTGTCAGTCTTCTAGTTTTACTAGTCCATGGTGCGAACAAATAAGGAATGCCACCAACGCTAGGTATTATTTTGATAATCATAGTATTGAATACTGTATTATCTAGAATATGTGTATTTATGACTAACACGTGTAATGATTACAACGATGGTCAAAAATATGTTTTCGACACTGTACCTAAACCTCACAAACCTGATATTGTTTCAAAAATTGTATCCATACAAAATTCCATCTCGCACATTAGATCTTTTTGTTCGAAACTGAACTGTGAATAATTACTCTGCGATTAATTTGAACGCGACAAAATAATCTGCCCTGCTAAGCCAATTAGCGGTATCTCAAATAAAATGCAAACATATATCTTACATTCTATATCTGAAACTTAAATTTTCAACGTTATTTGTTTTTGAGATGCCGCTATTCGGCTTAGGAGGGCATATCATATGTTAGGTCGAAGACCCCACCCAAAAAAGGGCTTGCGACTCCCGAGAGTCGGCGTCTAGTCGAACCTATGCTGCTCAACGCAACGTTGTCGCTATTTTCCATATGTAGCGCTTACTAGCTAACGCTCAAAAACTACTAGGGTCGTATCATTAATTTCAAAAAGGCATCAAAATCACATATTGATCTAGACACGCGGCAGCGTGTCAAGCCAAGTTCAAGCCAAGTTCAAGCAAAGGAACTGGCTAGCCAGCGCCGAGTGTAATATTACACGAACCACTTGGTGCCACTTTTGACCCTTCTATAACTCAAAACATCTTTGACGTAAACACATAAAACTACGTGTGTTTAATTATATCCATAAGGATATCTAGAAGCCCAAATTTCATGAAGCTAGCTCAAACGGTTATAAAGGTATGAAGGTCAAAAAGTCGTAAATTTTAAGACTGACTTATGACTTATAGTACCTAAACCTAACCTATTTCCAGATGACCTAGAAGGATGAAATTTGGAATCCAGCTTGGTTATTGTGTTTAACCGTAGGAAAAAATCTAAAAATAAAATAAGGTTAAAAAATAGGGGGGGTCCCCATACAAAAAAACCATTTTTTATTGGGACTGACATATAAGTACCTAAACCTAACCTACTTCCAGATGACTTAGAAGGATGAAATTTGGAATCCAGCTCGGTTATTGTGTGTAAGCGTAGGAAAAAATCTAAAAATAAAAAAAAGTTAAAAAATAGGGGGGTCCCCATACAAAAAAATATTTTTTATTGTAGGGTTGGAACCGTTACAAGCAGATATTTGAAACTACCCCAATATATGTATTATTATATTTGCTATATTAAAATAAAGTTTAGTCAAAAAATAAGTGGTGTCCCCATACAAAAAACTTGTAATACGCTCTAAACAACCGGCCAACGGTGTGTCGTCGGCGGCGCGCGGCATCACATAATTATACAAAGAACAGAAGTAAAAACCATACAGCGGAAACACAAGAAAAAACATTAAATCTCAATACCTGCCTAGTTTTCTTTACAAAAAGTATTGATATCCCACCAAAAACATAAATGTAAAAAAGGAGAGCCAAGTTCAATACAAAAATTATGCTTGGCTGTGGGGCTCGCCGCAAAAAGAATGGAGATCTATGAGTGCCACTGCCAAGTTCTATGCAAAATCCAAATATGTATTTATAGGAACAAAATAACATTATAAACAAGTATTAAACTCTATTTCTTTGCTTTATTGGATACCTATAACAATTGCTGTTATTTAAAAAAAATTGAGATCTTAAAGTAGGTTAGATTTGGCTTGGCCAGGTTTTATCAGAATTACAATATATATAAAATGATTGATGTAATGAAAACTGGCCAAGTCAAATCTAACCTACTTTAAGATCTCACATTTTTTTAAATAACAGCAATTGTTATAGGTATCCAATAAAGCAAAGAAATAGAGTTTAATACTTGTTTATAATGTTATTTTGTTCCTATAAATACATATTTGGATTTTGCATAGAACTTGGCAGTGGCACTCATAGATCTCCATTCTTTTTGCGGCGAGCCCCACAGCCAAGCATAATTTTTGTATTGAACTTGGCTCTCCTTTTTTACATTTATGTTTTTGGTGGGATAGTAATTTTACAAATTACATAAAAAACCGGGCAAGTGCGAGTCGGACTCGCGCACGAAGGGTTCCGTACCATAATGCAAAAAAAAAGCAAAAAAAAACGGTCACCCATCCAAGTACGGACCACTCCCGACGTTGCTTAACTTTGATCAAAAATCACGTTTGTTGTATGGGAGCCCCATTTAAAACTTTATTTTATTCTGTTTTTAGTATTTGTTGTTATAGCGGCAACAGAAATACATCATCTGTGAAAACTAGCTAGCTGTCACGGTTCGTGAGATACAGCCTAGTGACAGACGGACTGACGGACGGACAGCGAAGTCTTAGTAATAGGGTCCCGTTTTAGCCTTTGGGTACGGAACCCTAAAAAGATTCTTGATTAGATTCAAATTATTAACTTTGAGTTAGATGTATTTGATAAAAAAAAAGTTTTAATGATTATTTAAAATATAAACAAGATAAAAGATAATTAACTATTGGTGACAATCATAAACATGAATGAACATGTACATACATTAAAAACAAAAAATCTGATTATTGTAGAATCAGAACACATAAAAGACAGTTGGTACAGCCGGCAAAACTATTAACATAGTACACCTGCATACAAAGGAAAATATGTATGCAGGAGTGTCTAACTTTGCTGATTGTACAATAAAGCATTTCGAAAATAAATATCCAAAAACAAAAGGAATCACACAAGGTAGCAAAGGAAATGAAATAAATATCCGAAAACAAAAGGAAATCACACAAGGTAGCAATGAAAATGAAATAAATATCCAAAACTAAAAGGAATCACACAAAGTAGCAAAGGAAATGAAATAAATATCCAAAAACAAAAGGGATCACACAAGGTAGCAATGGAAATGAAATACGTATCCAAAAACAAAAAGAATAACACAAGGAAAAGGTGATGAGCAATGCAAAAGTTAAACCATCCAGATTGTAGGCTTACATTTGCTTGCCAATAGGTACAGACTATATCTACACCACATGATAATATGAAAAACAACAAACACCTAGTGCATCTACACAATTTTAAACCTGCAAAGTTATGGGCACACGTGGTCATAATACGAATACACACGTGTATAGCCTCCTGACAATAGGGTTTCAATATTTGCCAAGCTAAATTAAACTTTGTCAAATTGACATAGAGTCAATACTTAGGTGTGGCCTATTCACTACGAGTACGTGAAGGAACGCAGGTCTTCAGTAGGATAGATAATTCGTAAAATTCTTTGTGATAAGAACAAAGTAAGAGTCCCAAACATTGATGACATTCCTGGTTTTATATTTGTAATTAATATTGGAATTTGTAAACACGTGTAATTTTGATATATAAACGGGTCTTTCCCAGTATTTATCATTATTCTAAAGTGTTTTCTGCTAATAACGGAGGATATTTAAGCGATCATGCATTATTGGTGTATGATCACTTTGCTGATTGCTTCGGCAACAGCATTTACAGATAATTTAAACCAATTTTTGCTAACTTTTGACCTGCCTGAGGCGGATTTGAGTTCAGTAGATGAGAAATGGATTGAACAACCGCTAGATCATTTTGATTCAAAAGAAAAAAGAACACTCAAAATGAGGTACTTCGAGAATGTAGAACTATGGAAGCCAAAAGCACCAATCTTCGTATTCCTTGGTGGCGAAGGGAAACAGGATCCTAGGTGGATATATTCAGCATATGACTTTTTTTTAACAGTTAAAATGGCGAAAGAAGCGCATGGGGCTCTCTTTGCTACAGAACATAGATATTACGGTAAGAGTTTGCCAGATATTCCAAACAATAATGCAATTGAATACTTTAAGTTTCTGAGTTCTCATCAAGCGCTGGAAGACGTGGCAAGTTTTATAAAAATGCTGAAATCGAACTCTAAGTACAAGTCATCGAAAGTGGTAGTGGTGGGTGGATCGTATTCCGGAAATCTTGCGGCTTGGATGAGAGAACTATATCCTGAGCTGGTGGACGCAGCCATCTCCAGCAGTGCTCCTGTCCTAGCCAAAAAAGACTTTAAAGAATACCTAGATACTGTTCGCTACACGTTCGGTAAATACGGTACTGATGGCTGCCTGGCTAAAATGGAAAAGAATTTTAAAGATGATGAAGATCTATTAAAGACTCCAGAAGGAAGAGAAGAACTGAAGAAAAAATACCATATATGCCCGGAAAACGATCTGACGGTGTTAGAAAATCAACAATTTTTCTTTCAATGGATAAGGTATTCTGGATTCATGGTTTCGTCACAATATGGTTTGCCTAATGATATTAAGGCCCAGTGCGAAGTAAAGACACATATCCCGCGTAAAATTAAGCCTATTTGGCGCTATAATTGTTATAACGTTGACTTCAAATCTTACGATTGGACTCGAGTCAAGTTGGCCGCATGGTATCATCAATATTGCACAGAATTTGGATATCTGATGACTACGTCGTCAGAGAAACAACCTTTTGTACACTGGAGTCCATTAGAGTTCAATCTAAAGTTCTGCAAAGGCTTTATAAAGGGAGATATCGAAAAAACAATGGATGAAGGGATAGCGAAGACAAACAAAAGATACGGAGGGTTGAAGCCAAATGTAACCAAGGTAGTGTTCACCCATGGCGATATGGATCCTTGGCACACTCTCGGGGTGCTCCAAGACTTAGGGCCTGACGCGCCGGTCATAATGACAAACGGGACCGCACATTGCGGGGTCCTGGGTTATAAGAAGGGTGAACCAGAAGAAATGAAAAAAGTTCGTAAACACGTGCAAGAGCTTATTCTGAAATGGATTTCTCAATAAACTGAGATTCATATTAAAGTCGTAACTACGCATTGATAATGGTGTTTTATTTTGCTATTTATAAACTGCAATAGGCAGAAATAAAAGAAATACCTTTTCTACTTCTGATTTAACACGAAAATAAATACTTTAGATATTATAAAAAATACCTACTTCATGAAATAGATACTTTACTCGTAGAATGTAACTCACGTTGAAGGCCAGCTATGCAACTACTATAAAAATACTCGTCTTCCTGGCGCTATCCCGGCATTTTTGCCACGGCTCATGGGAGCCTGGGGTCCGCTTTGACAACTAATCCCATCATTTGACGTAGGCACTAGTTTTTGACGAAATCGACTGCCATCTGACCTTCCAACCCAGAGGGGAAACTAAGCCTTATTGGGATTAGTCCGGTTTCCTCACGATGTTTTCCTTCACCGAAAAGCGACTGGCAAATATCAAATGATATTTCGTACATAAGTTCCGAAAAACTCATTGGTACGAGCCGGTGTTTGAACCCGCGACCTCCGGATTGAAAGTCGCACGCTCTTACCGCTAGGCCACCAGCGCTTCTATAAAAATACAAGAAGTAATAAAAATACAATACAGTGAACTAAAGCCACTTATGCCATGGAGGAACTCTCTTGTATGACTGACAAATGAGGCCATGAATAGAAGTGGCTCACGCTAGACTCACTCGTATTTTTAGAGTCATCATCATCATCATCATCTCAGCCATAAGACGTCCACTGCTGAACATAGGCCTCCCCCTTATGGGGGGTGAATGCCATAATCGCCACGCTTGGCAGGCGGGTTGGCGATCGCAGTCGAGTACACCGAATTTGAGGGACGCTGCTGCCCGTCCACCGGTGGTCTTAGACGTAGTTTAAGGACATACCCGGGTCCTTTTAGAGTAGTTGACGCAAATAGTTGTATTTTCCCCATAGTTACAATTGACCTCGCTAAAATTCTATTTTTTGTAAACGGGTCTAACGCGATACAATTTCATTGTTTTTAGGTAAAAATCAAAAAGCAAGCACGTATCACGTATACCACCGGACATTAAAATTGCCTATAAGTTTTCAAAGACTTGGAAAAGTACTCAGATGTTTTGGAAAATCTCATGATCAATGGAAAAGTTCACTTTTCGAACTTTTTGGGAACTTTTTGGAACTTGTACAAAGAGTTAAACCAAGAAAAGTCTGCAGAGATTGTGACAACACACGCAGTGCAGGTGTTATTTTTAACGTCAAACTTCTATAAAATTAGTACGTATTAATAACACTAGCAATGCGTGTGCTGTCAAAATCTCTGCAGACTTTTCTTGGTCTAACTCTAAGTGCAACCTCGAGTAAACATCGGATAATGTAAATTTATGAAATTATATGGCGTTAGATATATTATATTTTTAAATAAGCGTTCAAGAGGTTTAAAGCGTTATAGTAGATTGTTAACCAAGGGGTGAAAGGAACTCATTTCTGCCGAAGTAGTTTAATAAGTTAAGGATGACTCACGTTAGAACGTGCCGTGTCTAAACCGAAGCTTTCGGCGCATCGTTTTCTATGGAAAGCATCACGTGATCGCCTGTCATGTCATAGAGAAGTAAGCCCCGGAAGCTTCGGCCCGGACACAGCCCGGTCTAACATGAGCCATCCTTTAATCGGAGTCTGCCCTTGCTGTTCGATGTACATTGTACCTACTCCTCAATTTAAGCTCTTGTGGTGAATAACGAAGAAACTTCAGGATAGTACCAGGCGTGGCTCACTCCGCGATTTCGTCGCTTTGCTACAGGTAGCTAAAAGTACACCCGTTCGACCCCAATATTGGGGTTTGCCATAAGCCGCGCGTGGCACTGTCGCCACCTAGCGGCCATATCTGTGCTGATCGTGACAGACGCGATTTGTTAGAGAGTGAGTCTTCTGTACCTAGTACTATTATTTATTCTGTGATAGTACTATTATCTTCTCTTTATTTATTTTTCGTCTTAAGTTAGGTTTTTATAATATGAATATAAAAGTAAAATATAAAAACACTTACAAAACAATAAAAAACCGGGCAAGTGCGAGTCGGACTCGCGCACGAAGGGTTCCGTACCATAATGCAAAAAAAAAAAACAAAAAAAAAGCAAAAAGAAAACGGTCACCCATCCAAGTACTGACCCCTCCCGACGTTGCTTAACTTTGGTCAAAAATCACGTTTGTTGTATGGGAGCCCCATTTAAATCTTTATTTTATTCTGTTTTTAGTATTTGTTGTTATAGCGGCAACAGAAATACATCATCTGTGAAAATTTCAACTGTCTAGCTATCACGGTTCGTGAGATACAGCCTGGTGACAGACGGACGGACGGACGGACGGACGGACGGACGGACGGACGGACGGACGGACAGCGAAGTCTTAGTAATAGGGTCCCGTTTTACCCTTTGGGTACGGAACCCTAAAAATGCATATAAACACATAAAAAAACCTAACCTAGGGTGCCGCCGGCAGCGAGGCAGGGCCCAAGCTGCCGGTGGTCAGGGCCGCAGAGTGAGGAACCGACGTACTATACGCGCCGTGTCCAAAATTACCGCCTTCTGCATCTGACCCTTGATCCAACCACCCAGCGAAAGTCTCTCTAGGTGTTGGTCGAGACTCTTCGCTGTGAGACCGTTCGCTGACACGACTATCGGAACAATGATCGTCGAGTCAATATCATAACTAGATACAAGTAATGTTTGGGTTTCTGGAAATATATACAAAATATTTGTAGCCGCTTCGGATGTAGGGTGCAGTCTAATCTTATACCTTTAAACGAGAAATTCTTATGTATATATATTTATTTATATACATATTTCGGGAATCTCGGAAACGGCTCTAACGATTTCGATAAAGTTTGCTATATGGGGCGAAAAATCGATCTAGCCAGGTCGTAAAACGCGCATTTTTGAGTTCATATATATTTTCCGAGCAAAGCTCGGTCTCCCAGATATTGTAGTAGTAGTAGTAAACACCTTATTGCACAAAACGAGTACATAACACAGAGAGAATACAGTAAATGTGTACAAATGGGATTGTATATACATATTTAGTATTGTGATGTAGGTACGCGGAACGGGGAGCCGTGACGTATGTGTGATGACGTCATGTGCATGTGTCGTCAACCGGTGTATGTAGGTACTGACTCACCTAACATCAAAAACCTAACCCACTTCCAGATGACCTAGCAAGTTGAAATTTGGCATCCAGCTGGGAAATTATGTGGTTCGAAACTGAGATAACAAAACAGTGATGTTTTTGCGATTTATATTATTTTCCAAAAAACAGTTTTTATTAACAAAATAAGCGCCTACCGAATTTGTAATAGCAAAAATAAATTATACTTTCAAAAATCAACTATGATTAGTACTAATATTTTATGTCCAAAAAGTAATGATTTCCCATCAAACACATAAATGTGACCTTAGAGTCAAGTTCAAAATTAAAGCTAGTTGAGGGTAGGTGGAAACATTACACGATCAAATAATGTAGGTTAAAGTCAAGTCGTTCTATGACTGATCCAGGCGGTTTTATAATTGGTCGGTCAACAAATAAATGTTATTATAACTACCCGAAAATGTAGGTAGTACACGAGGTGATAACACGAACAACCACGAAAAACATCCTGACAACAGGGGCTCAAAGTTTGCTAAGCTAAATTAACCTTTGTCAAATCCTTACTACTTACATGTTCATACAGTTCAACAACGGAATGTTGCTATCGTACGAGTATGTATTAGATCTATTAAAAGATTTAAAAGCTCAATGGAAAAAGACAGTACAAAGACAAATAAATAACTTATGAACTAAATACATCTATAAATAATACTAAATTAAAACTAACAACCCTAAATATATCTAAAATGAAATAAAGAATATTAAAAACTACTCAAAGAGACCTCCCCGCGCTACCCCCGGCGCAAAATAGTCAAATTGATATTAGGTCAGGAAATGAATGCTCAAAAAACGTTGTAGAGGGAAATGCTAGGAACATAATTTTTGACTCCGTAACTTTGTTTAGACTAGTTAGGAGGTGAACATATCAAAAGTCCCCGGCTGTAGCCCCGGTGCTGCGGGGTAGAGGGGGGTAAGAAGGTCGAATTTTTCGGTTTTTCATTGATATCTTGGAAACTTTGCATCTTAGCGACATGACTACTAAGACAAACCGAAAGCTCATAAAATTAGTTACAAGTTTTATCCAGTCCAGTTTTTCGATATCTTGAATAGTTTTTGAGATAGACGCTCTTGAAAGTTTATTTAGGGATTTTAATGTTATCTTGATATCTACATCAGTGATGCTGTTAGGCCATGTTTGGCATCATTTTCGTATAAATCGGGGGTGCTGAATTAATTTATGGTATCACATTGGCACTATTCCGAAGTTAAACCAAAATTAAAAATATATATATTCTTTAAAATCCCTCTTCACGCTTAAACCGCTGAACCAATTTCGTTGAAATTTGGTACAGAAATAGTTTCAGTCTCGACACAGGACATAGGATAGTTTTTATAACCAAAAGCATCTTTTGAGGATGTAAAAAGTGGGGTGGAAGTTTGTATGGGGAGTCAGTAACCGCTGAACCGGTTTAGGTGAAATTTAGGATGGTATACATCTGTGATTTAGATGAAAATGATACCAAACATGACTTCAAACCTTACCTTAAGCAGTATGAACCTCAGGAATTCAGTTTCGTCGATGAAGTTGAATTCCCCCCATACTTCATTTCACAACTTTAAAGGATGATTATTGAGATAAAAAGTATCTTATGTCCTGTCTTGGGACTCGAAATATCTGTATACCAAATTACAATTAAATCGGTTGAGCGGTTTAAGCGTGAAGAGGAATTAAAAAAAAAAGGTATTTGTTTAAAGTTTATATGTTTTTTCTTAGGAATGGTGTCAATGTGATACCAAAAATGAATTCAGCATCCCCGATTTATACGAAAATGATACCAAACACGGCCTAGCAGCTTCACTAATGTAGATATCAAGATAAAATTGAAAGCCCTAAATAAACTTTCAAGAGCGGATATCTCAAAAACTATTCAAGATATTGAAAAACTTGACTGAATAAAACTTGTAACAATTTTTATCAGCTTTTGATTTGTCTCAGTAGTCATGTCGCTAAGACGCATAGTTTCCAAGATATTAGTGAAAAACCGAAAAATGAGACCTTCTTTCCCCCCTCTCCCCCCCAGCACCGGGGCTACGGCCGGGGACTTTTGATATGTTCACCTCCTAACTAGTCCAAACAAAGTTACGGAGTCAAAAATTGTGTTCCTAGCATTTCCCTCTATAACTTCTTATTTCTTGGCCTATATAGAGTCGAAAGCTAATTGAGGCCTATGCGCTTCGTGAAGGACACTAGTCGTCAGGAGGATAGATAATTCTAAAAATTCTTAGTGATAAGAATACAATTAAAGAGTCCCAAGCATAGCTTACATTTCTAGTTTTATATTCGCAATTAATATTGGTATTTTATTTAGGAATTTGTAATCACGTGTAATTTTTGATATATAAACGGAGCCTATAACCAGTATTTAGCATTATTTTAAACTTTTTTTCTGCTTATAACAGAAGATATTAACCGATCATGCACTACTTGTGTATGATCACTTTGCTGATTGCTTCTGCAAAGGCATTTACAAATAATTTAAACCATCTTTTGCAAAATTTAGACCTGTCTCAGACGGATTTGAGTTCAGTAGCTGAGAAATGGATTGAACAACCGCTAGATCACTTTGATTCAAATGAGAAAAGAACAATCAAACTGAGGTTCTTTGAGAATCTACAATTCTGGCAGCCGAATGCACCAATCTTCATATTCATTGGCGGCGAAGGGGAACAGGATCCTAGGTGGATAGGAGACTGTGACCTAATATTGACAGTTAAAATGGCGAAAGAAACGCACGGTGCTCTCTTTGCTACAGAACATAGATATTACGGTAAGAGTTTGCCAGATATTCCACAAGATAATACGATTAAATACTTCAAGTTTCTGAACTCTCATCAAGCGCTGGAAGACTTGGCAAGTTTTATAAAAATGCTAAAATCGAACTCTAAGTACAAGTCATCGAAAGTGGTGGTGGTGGGTGGATCGTATCCGGGAAATCTTGCAGCTTGGATGAGAGAACTACATCCTGAGCTGGTGGACGCAGCCCTCGCCAGCAGTGCTCCTGTACTAGCCAAAAAAGACTTTAAAGAATACCTAGACACTGTTCGTTACACATTCGGTAAATACGGAACTTATGGCTGCCTGGATAAAATCGAAAAGAGGTTTAAAACTGATCAAGATTTATTGAAGACTCCAGAAGGAAGAGAAAAACTGAAGAAAAAATACCATATATGCCCAGAAAATGATATGACGGTGTTAGAAAATCAACAACTGTTCTTTTTTGGGCTTGAGTACTTTGACCTGAAGGAAATTTCACAATATCGTTTGCCTTATCAAGTTAAGGTCTGGTGCAGAGAAAGTAGACATATCCAGCGTGAAATTAAGCCTATTTGGCAGGATTATTGTAATAACGTTGACTTTAAATCTTACGATTGGACCAAGGATGCATGGTGTCATCAATTTTGCACAGAATTTGGATATCTGCAAACTACGTCATCAGAGAAACAGCCTTTTGTTCACTGGAATCCAGTAGAGTTTTATTTAAAGATCTGCAAAGGTTATGCTAAAGGAGATATTGAAAAGGCAATGGATGCAGGGATAGCGAAGACAAACAAAAGATACGGAGGGTTGAAGCCAAATGTAACCAAGGTGGTGTTCACCCATGGCGATATGGATCCTTGGCACACTCTTGGGGTGCTCCAAGACTTAGGGCCTGACGCGCCGGTCGTAATGACAAACGGGACCTCACATTGTGGAGTCGTGCTTATATTGCCTGGTGAACCAGTTAAAATGAAAAAAGATCGAAAACACGTTAAAGAGCTTATTCTGAAATGGATTTCCCAATAACCTCAGATTCTCATTAAAGTCGTAACTACGCGTTGATAATGGTGTCTTATTTTGCTATTTTTTCCCTATTTTTTTAGGTCAAAAGTGACGTTAGAGAAATGACAGATCAGTATCGTATCGGTGTGACATCTTATAAGCATTGTTCGAATTGGGCTGCTAATGTGCAAAATGTTCAAGTTGATAAACAAAACCAGTGGGGAGACACTCCTGACTTCGGTTGAACTCGGCTCCGTTCGGCTCAGCATTGCTCCGAGCAATTACTAGGGTTGACACCACTAGACTTCCTTTTGCGTGCACGACCACAGATAAAATAATCACTTGAATTTTGACAACCCTAAATTGCCGAAAGGGATAGTGCCGTATATTAGAAATGGATAGCATGATTCGACCCTGAACCGCTGTCAAACTTCGGGTTTGTAGGAAGTGTTCTTTCTGTACGGTAGTACTATTATTTCTTTTGTGACAAAACCAAGTTCGAAAAACTAGCGCGACTAGTTGATGTCAACTTTAGCCAGTCTTCTCCGAGACCACGGGGACAACGCCGTCCTCAAAACGTCAGAGCTTAATTTAAAAACTTAATATTGTACATAATATCACGCATAATTTTTAAGAAACAAAAACCGACTTCTATGGGGCCCAGTGAAAGATTATGGTAGATGGTGCACTATGTAGAAAAGGAGGTAAAACCAGTACTTTCTAGTAGCATTTCGTTTCCGTAAGGGTCGTAGTTCTAGCCTAACCTAACCCACTTCTCTGATAGCAGTTCGGTTCTGTGAGGATCGCAGTTCGAACCTAATCAAACCCACTTTTCTAGTAGCATTTCGTTTCTGTAAGGCTCGCAGTTCTAACCAAACCTAACCCACTTTTGTTCGATTCTGTGAGGATCGCAGTTCAAACCTAACCTAACCCACTTAACGGCGCATGCGGTGCGGTGTACGGGGGTTTGAGCGGGAGGGGTTTGGCATCATCATACTTTATACCTACATTTTATGGTAGGTAATCATAGCGGTTTATTTAGTTTAGGTATCATAGTGGTTTTCCGGGTCAAGGTCCAGGTCTCTGAGTCCGGGTCCGAGTCCCGGTCCGAGTCCGGGTCCGGGTCCGAGTCCGGGTCCGAGTCCGCGTCCGAGTCCGGGTCCAGGTCCGAGTCCGAGTCCGAGTCCAGGTCCGGGTCCGAACCGGATCCGGGTACGAGTCCGGGTCCCAGTCCAAGTTAAAATCGAAATTCGAAATCACCAAACGTGTACTATGCGTCGTTGAAGAGTCCTGTTCTGATCATCATCAGCAGTTCCACTTCACCAAATGCGACAGTTTTTAATGTAAATGCTTGATTTTCTGATGAAAATACAAGAATCTCTATACGCATGCCTTTAAAATTTGAGGAGTTCCCTCGATTCCTTATGGATCTCATTATTAGAACTCGAGCTTGACAGAAATGTGGCTTAAAAACTAAACTTGCTTAACAAACATAACGAAGAGGACAAATCGCCAAACGTGAACTATGTGTCGTTGAAGAGTTCCATTCTGATCATCATCAGCAGTTCCACTTCATCAAATGCGACAGTTTTTACTGAAAATGCTTGATTTTCTGATGAAAATACAAGAATCTCTATACGCATGCCTTTAAAATTTGAGGAGTTCCCTCGATTCCTTATGGATCTCATCATTAGAACTCGAGCTTGACAGAAATGTGGCTTAAAAACTAAACTTGCTTAACAAACATAACGAAGAGGATAAATCGCCAAACGTGAACTATGTGTCGTTGAAGAGTTCCATTCTGATCATCATCAGCAGTTCCACTTCATCAAATGCGACAGTTTTTACTGAAAATGCTTGATTTTCTGATGAAAATACAAGAATCTCTATACGCATGCCCTTAAAATTTGAGGAGTTCCCTCGATTCCTCATGGATCCCATCATCAGAACTCAAGCTTGACAAAAATGTGGCTTAAAAACTTAACTTGCTTAACAAACATAACGAAGAGGACAAATCGCCAAACGTGAACTATGCGTCGTTGAAGAGTTCCGTTCTGATCATCATCAGCAGTTCCACTTCATCAAATGTCACGTTTTTGAATGTATATGCTTGATTTGTTGATAAAAACATAAAAATCACTATATGTATGCCTTTAAGATTTGAGGAGTTCCGTCGATTCCTCATGGATCCCATCATCAGAACTGGATTTTGACAAGAACGGGACCAATCTGTATGCATATACATACAATCAAAAAAAGAATTTTCAAAATCGGTCCAGTAATGACGGAGATATGGAGTAACAAACATAAAAAATAAAAAAAATAAAAAAAATAATAAAAAAAACATACAACCGAATTGATAACCTCCTCCTTTGGGATTTGGAAGTCGGTTAAAAATAGGCGCAGAACGTCGAGTTGCGGAAAACTGCCCGTACTACAATACAATACAATAATGTACAGTCGCCATCAGATATATCTGAGCGGCCAAGGTGCTCACGAATATCTGAGCACGCCTTTATTGTCAAGGCGTTAGAGTGCGTGTTCAGATATTGTGAACACCTTGGCCGCTCCGATATATCTGTTGGCGACTGTACATAATGCGTGAAGTCACTGATGCAACCACGGACGCCGATGTCGGATGCTAGTCTGATTTCTTAATGATCGATTCTGTTCTAGAACAACTATTTTTCGCATACGATGATTGAATGAATGACAGCAATAACAAATATATATTTGAACTAATGTCATCCGAGGATTCAAATTTCTTTTGGCGGCGAGAGTCCCGTGGCCAGTACCCACAGTCTCACAATTATGAAGTATTTTGACTCTCTATTTTTCATACATAATAAATATTATATTCAATGGACGCCATCGCCATATCATTGTGATTGACGTTGCTTGTCACGCCTTAAACATAACAAAATTCGCAATACATTGCGTCTTAGAATAAACTTTAAAGTGTATTAAAAATCAAACCACAACTTATTTTTAAAAGTCGCTCTACAAATGTTGGTCAGTATGAGTACAATCTATGTTTTAATTATTTGCTCATGTTACAGGCCACACCCGGTATATTATGATTCAAAAACAAAACACCGTTCGTCATTTTATCCGTCCTTCTCCTATTATTTGATTGTTGAAAGTCACAGTCAGCACTAAAACGAAATTTTTGAGAAAAAGACGTATTCAGTTTGCTATTAGTATATCCTCCTAAGACCCAAGGTCCTACCGATAGTACTTATTCAGTTCAATGAAATTTAATTCGTATTCGATTGGAACAGAGTTGATTTTGCTTCGTTTCGTTCAGTTATTGAACAACGCAAAATCAACTCTATTTCCTACATTGTAGGTTCAAATATCTGTGGCAAATTTTGCATTTTGCATTTGTATGGCTGGGCCTTAGGATGGTAAGTCGCCATCAGATATATCTGAGCGGCCATGGTGCTCAAAAATATCTGATGGAAGAAGCTTTGTTCAGATATTTGTGAACACCACGGCCGCTCAGATATATCTGATGGCAACAGTGTAGTCTGTATCTTTATACATAGTCTGTGTGTCTGTCTGTGTGTGTGTCTGTGTGGTGTGTGTCATAGTGTGTTATTGTGTGTGTGTCTGTTGTGTGTTATGTATATTATCTGTTTATTGGTTAACCAACCAAATACAAAACCGCCTGGATCAGTCACTGAACGACCTGACTTAAACCTACATTATTTGATCATGTAATGTTTTCATCTACCTTCTACTAGCTTAAAGAGTAGGCCAAGCAATAAGCAGTTTTAGCAGTTATAGAGGGAAATGCTAGGAACACAATTTTTGACTACGTAACTTTGTTTGGACTAGTTAGGAGGTGAACATATCAAAAGTCCCCGGCCGTAGCCCCGGTGCTGGGGGGTGGAGGGGGGAAAGAAGGTCACATTTTTCGGTTTTTCACTTATATCTTGGAAACTTGGCGTCTTAGCGGCATGACTACTAAGACAAACCAAAAGCTTATAAAAATTATTACAAGTTTTATTCAGTCAAGTTTTTCGATATCTTGAATAGTTTTTGAGATATCCGCTCTTGAAAGTTTATTTAGGGCTTTCAATTTTATCTTGATATCTACATTAGTGAAGCTGCTAGGTCGTGTTTGGTATCATTTTCGTATAAATCGGGGGTGCTGAATTCATTTTTGGTATCACATTGACACCATTCCTAAGAAAAAACATATAAACTTTAAACAAATACCTTTTTTTTCAATTCTGCTTCATGCTTAAACCACTCAACCGATTTAATTGAAATTTGGTATACAGATATTTCGAGTCCCAAGACAGGACATAAGATACTTTTTATCTCAATAATCATCCTTTAAAGTTGTGAAATGGAGTATGGGGGGAGTTCAACTTCGTCGACGAAACTGAATTCCTGAGGTTAATACTGCTTAAGGTAAGGTTTGAAGTCATGTTTGGTATCATTTTCATCTAAATCACAGATGTATACCATCCTAAATTTCATCTAAACCGGTTCAGCGGTTATTGACTCCCCATACAAACTTCCACCCCACTTTTCACACCCTCAAAAGATGCTTTTGGTTATTAAAACTATCCTATGTCCTGTGTCGAGACTGAAACTATTTCTATACCAAATTTCAACGAAATTGGTTCAGCAGTTTAAGCGTGAAGAGGGATTTAAAAAAATATATTTTTTTAAATTTTGGTTTTATTTCGGAATAGTGTCAATGTGATACCATAAATGAATTCAGCACCCCCGATTTATACGAAAATGATACCAAACATGGCCTAATAGCTTCACTGACGTAGATATCAAGATAAAATTAAAATCCCTAAATAAACTTTCAAGAGCGGGTATCTCAAAAACTATTCATGATATCGAAAAACTTGACTGGATAAAACTTGTAACTAATTTTATCAGCTTTCGGTTTGTCTTAGTAGTCATGTTGCTAAGACGCAAATTTTCCAAGATATCAATGAAAAACCGAAAAATTCGACCTTCTTACCCCCCTCTACCCCCCAGCACCGGGGCTACAGCCGGGGACTTTTGATATGTTCACCTCCTAACTAGTCCAAACAAAGTTACGGAGTCAAAAATTGTGTTCCTAGCATTTCCCTCTACAACGTTTTTTGAGCATTCATTTCCTGACCTAGAGCCATTTGAGGGTAAATTTTGTTTACTTTGATTTAAATACCTAAAGATACAGACTACAGTTGGCACCATTTCTTTTTTTTTTTACTATGAATGGGCTTACTCATGGCCACAGACTAGCCGAGGCGTAGACGTGGCCTAAGATGGAGCGAGCTCGCCCAGAAGGTGCCTGTTCACTCTTGATTTGAAGGTTGCCGGGTTATAAGAACACGGAAATATAGACGCCGGCAAGGAATTCCATTCCTTGGCAGTGCGGATAAAAAAAAAAAAAAAAAAAGATTTATTCAGTAACTTAATAGCTTAACAAAGTGCAGGTTGGTGTCTCTTTTTAAATATACAAGATACCTGTGTCAATATAAGGAATGTAGAAGCAAAGCGCTTCGTGCGAATTGCGAATTTCAATCTCTATAACTGTAAAATCGCTCTTTAGCGATAAGACCGCCTGTAGTCTGCCTCTACATTTAATCAGTTGTTATTTTCTTTTGTATCTTTTTACTGAGGTGTTCCAATATAGCCAGACCGTAAAAAGTCTGCAGCGATTTTGATAGCCCACGCACTGCAAGTGTCATTTTAAACGTCAAACTTCTATGAATTTATGACGTAGGTGGGCGTTTTCCAAAATAAATATCGAAAACCTGATTCTCACAGATCCTGGTGTTTTTGTGTTCTTTCAACTCAGAATCACTAGCATATTCGATTCTGATGATAAAATAAAATGTCCCAAAAATTTGTATGAAAATTGTACGTACACACATACATGTGAAAAAAAATTTCATACTAAAACGTGACGTAATGGAATGGACATTTTGGGACATCTTTTTTTAATGGCGGGATGGAGAAGGCTGTCGATTCTGAGTAGAATGAGTCCAAGAACGTCCAGATTTGAAAGAATCAGGTTTTCAATATTTCTTTTAGAAAACGCCCAGGTATACATAACACTTACACTGCGTGGGCTATCAAATCCGCTGCAGACTTTTTTTGGTGCGACTATACAGATCTTTCTATCTATCTGTATCTAGTTAGCAACTAGTCATTATATAACCTTACGGAATTACGGATGTTATCCAACGGTTCCGTCCGGATTTCCACCATAATTGTCCGTCTGTGTGTCCGTGCAATTATCTATAGGATTTCCTTGACGGAGCCAAATATGTTGTTGTTTAAGGCTTAAGTGTTTTTTTGTAAATGCTAATCAATTATATTACCTCGGGTGACCCTAGGGCTGGCTGGTTACGTTCCTAGAATACGTTTTTTTAGACTTACGAGCCGATTCGAACTTAGAGATACGTTAAGTAATAGATCTAGAAACGATGTTGATCAGTAACAAATGTGACATTTTTTTTTAAACAAAAGCGTCACTTTTGACACATCTAATCTATATCGTTTCTAGATCTATTGACTGACGTATGTATCTTAAAGTTCGAATCTAACTAACTAACTAAGTACCTAATATGGCTCAGCGATCCAAAGAGGATCTTGGCCTCCGAAACGAGACCACGCCACTTTTCCCGATCCTGCGCTGTTTCCTGCCAATTATCGGCTTGAAGCTGACGCAGATCCTCTTCCACACTCTCCCCAGCGGTATCTGGGCCGACCTGTCGAGCGGCCACCAGTCGGTCTTCCCAGGTACGTCCTCTTGGCAGACCGATCCTCTCCCATTCTTAATAGATGACCGAACCAGCGAGTTCTAATCGGGCAGTTAATATTTATCTTATACGGAGTTATACACTAATATCTTTGTAACTATTAACAAAGGTTCGACTTATAATCGATCATTAGGCAAGCATCCGACTGCGCCGTCCGCGGTTGCCACATGCGTTTAACTATACAATTATCATACGCGTTCATCCAATGCCTTGTTAGCAACATCTTTGTTAACTTTGCATACATAAAGGAATACATTGTACTTTTTAATCGTTTAATTGCACATAGGAACACTGTATACTTAATAGCCATCGGATGTAATACATGACTTACTATGCACTTGTTTATGATTAAAATCTCATGGGTCGGATCTACACGATGGCCGCGCGCTGGACCAACGAGATGGCCATTCAATGGTTGAGAGCACGCACTATGTAATGAAAAGTCTGCAGCGATTTTGATAGCCCACGCAGTGCAAGCGTTATTTATACGTCATAATTTCATGGATGTTTGACGTTTATTGTAACATTTGCACTGCGAGGGCTATCGAAATCGCTGCAGACTTTTCTTGTTCTAACTTTAGATGCGAATCGCTGGTCCACTACCTTTGATGTGCGGACAAAAAATCGACACCGCGTGGCCATCCCATCACCATCCCGCCGCCATAAGCCATCCGACTCCGACACCACTTTCTACTCGATGGCCCATCTCAGTAGTCCAGTACGATGCCCATCTTAGTGATAGCCCATCGTGTGGAAGAGCCATCACAATTTTAGAAAGGGTTCGCCCTTCAATTCTATAAAAACAAACATTGCAATATACGCTTACAAATTGTCGATAGAAACATGATAGTTGCCAAATACTTGCGTTATATTTGTTAAAAGCAATCACTGGCATTTATTTGAGTAGATACTTCGTTTAAGAGCCCCAAAAGTGATACTTGACACTTTACGTATGTACACACGTATACGTACACTTAAGGTGACAGTCCATTTCCAACGACAGCTGCATTACTGTTAATTTTACTATGGAAATTGACAATGACAGCGACGCGTTCAGTACCGGGAGTGCAGCTGCGGTTAGAAATGGAATGTTACCATTATGTGGTTAGAGTTAGACCTAGAAAAGTCTGCAGAGATTTTGACAGCAAACGCAGTGTCAGTGTTATTTATACGTCATAATTTCACAGAAGTTTGGCGTTTAAAATAACACCTGCACTGCGTGTGCTGTCAAACTCTGCAGACTTTTCTTGGACTCTAGTATAATTCCTACTTATTGAAGTCGGTTTTTCCTTTGTTAGAAATTACCATACTTAACATAGTACATATACTTAACACACACCCTATGTATGTTAAGCTCATTAACAGTTAACCTTTTCTTTGTGAATATAAAAATGTCAAGTGTGAAATCGAATGCGTGACCCCAAAGCAGACAATAAGACATTTTTTAGGCCCTGGGCCTATTGCCGGTAGGCTTCTAAAAACGAGATTTGTCGCAATTCCAATGAGACCGCACGTTTAGGGTGTGAACTTAGTATTAAGCGGAGCGATTAGCGGATAAATTTTATAAAAGTTTAACTTAAGGAAGATTAACATTACCTAATAATAAGTGAAGAGCTCAGAAAATAATGCTAAAACAGTAGCTGAGAAAATAATGGTATGGTGAATATTCTAACGACTAGGTCCTTAAGATTATAATAAAAAGCGGCCAAGTGCGAGTCGGACTCGCCCATGAAGGGTTCCGTAACAGCAAGTAACACAATAAAATTGCGGTTTACGGTTTATGACGTATTAAAAAAAAACTACTTACCGAATCTTGTTCAAACCAATTTTCGGTGGAAGTTTGCATGGTAATGTATATCATATATTTTTTGTAGTTTTAGCATACTCTTATTTTAGAAGTTACAGGGGGGGGGACACACATTTTACAACTTTGGAAGTGTCTCTCGTGCAAATTATTCAGTTTAGAAGAAAATTATATTAGAAACCTCAATATCATTTTTGAAGACCTATCCATAGATACCCCACACGTATGGGTTTGATGAAAAAAAATTTTTTGAGTTTCAGTTCTATGTATGGGGAACCCTAAAAATTTATTGTTTTTTTTCTATTTTTGTATGAAAATCTTAATGCGGTTCACAGAATACATCTACTTACCAAGTTTCAACAGTATAGTGCTTATAGTTTCGGAACAAAGTGGCTGTGACATACGGACGGACAGACAGACAGACAGACAGACAGACAGACAGACAGACAGACAGACAGACAGACATGACGAATCTATAAGGGTTCCGTTTTTTGCCATTTGGCTACGGAACCCTAAAAAGGATGAAATTAAAGATGGCGCATCTACCCGATTCGAGCTATTTTCTTTTTTTTAAATTAAATTATCTTAAAAAGTTTAAAAAGTGTTTATAAACACATTGCATATAAATGTAATGTAGTATAGAATCTCCTTTTAGAGAAGGCCAAGAGGGCGGCTTAAAATGTAGCTTGAGTCACCGATAATAATAAAAACTAATCGTTAATAGTACGTTATTCTTCGTACTTAGTAGTTGTGCTAAGTTAAAAACTCACTTCAAATACGTAACTATATCATTATTGATTCTTTTGGGTCAAAGGTTTTGGCTACATTCAACTTGCATAGGTATTATACATACATATATAACTTGAATATCTATCTTGTTTTTATAAACTCAGAAAATATTCGACAAACACTAGTTATAAAGTAGTGTGGCCAAATGTAGCATGTCGCCCGCTACACGCTCCCGCTATCCGCTCCGCTAAACGCCCCGCTAAACGCCCCGCTAAACGCGTCACTAACTCCTCTCCCTAATGCACGTTCACACGATTGTAGTGCGACAATGGAATCGTTAGTGCACAAATAATAGAAATGGTTTGTAAACTTGCAATAAGGCGATAAGGTCGCGACCCGCACCGTATTGCGCTAAGAATTATAATTTATTCAGTAGGTTTCGTCAACTTCATACAGCGGGATAGGGGCAAATAGATTTTCCCTTATCTCTACTAAGTTGCTTCCGCTCTGGATTCTATTCTTGTAAGTGGTCCCTATACTCTCTATTATGTGGAGCGAATGAGGCCTAAGGACAGCGCTTTTTCAATGCGCGTCAAAAAAGCGCTTGAATCCGTCCGCACGCTGAATTCGATTTAACAAACAACGCAAACGCTTAAACTCTAAAATCCAAAAACGCTTGATAAAAAGCACCACCGCCATCTTGTGAATAAATACACATGTATCCATTTGTGTCCTTCAAACGCTTTTTTAACGCGCCTTGTATAAGCGCTCATGCGAATGAGACCTTACTGTCTTGTATTGTCTTAGTGTTCGATCGCGGAAGATTCTGGTTCGATTTTGACAAGTTTCGGTCGAAGGTTTAGTTTCGGCCAAAACCTTTTAGTTTTCGGTTTTTGGGAGCCGAGCTGATTAGGCCTCTTGAATCTTCTAAAACCGAAACTTACCTGGTGAAGAGTCCAGTATTGGTGAGCCCGTACTTGCTGTCACCGGATAAAATGAAGATCTTGCAAGCGTCATGCTCACGGCAGCAGGTGTCGGTGTAGAAGAAGAGACCGAGGTCGCTGGAACGGGCCTGGGCCGAGTGGCCGTCGCCGCACCAGAGGGTACCTGTTAACAAATACATCATCATCATCTGAGGCATTACAGCCGCGGGTGGGCCTTCATGAACTTGATGTCACTGGTTTGATCTAAGTGGGACTGAGGCATTTCTCAAATCCATACTTATATATACAGGGTGATTCATGAGACGTGAGCAGGACTAATCCTGCACACTCAGTAACTGATAATTGATCGATCACCGTCGTATTTAGGTGAAACAACGACACTTTTTCCTATTTTTAACTTTTTGGTGAGGGCAAATTTAACTGTCTACAATCATGGTTACCCTACAAGACCTAAGTAATAAACATAAAACCTCTTTAACCGTAATGACAGCATTTTGATAACGAAGAAAATAAACTGTCAAACTTGAGTGAGATACGAGTTTTCAAAAGTAACCAGACCGTGATGACAGTGATGACATTCAATTTGACACAGAATATCGGTAGTTTAGTATTCTAATTTTAGGGTGACCATGCATGTCGTAAATAAATTTATTAATTTTTGATTCAACACGAGTAGAAAATTAACGTTAATCTCACTAATACTGATACGAAACAGTTGCTTATAATTTACAAAATGCGCAGTCTTAGTCCTGCTCACGTCTCCTGAATCACCCTGTATATATTTATTATAAATGCGAAAGTGTGTCTGTCTGTCTGTTACCTCTTCAGGCTTAAACCGCTGAACGGATTTAGTTTAAATTTGGCATAGAGATAGTTTAAGTCCCGGGCAAGGACATAAGATAGTTTTTATGTCAGAAGTCATCCTTAAAGAGGGTGAAAATGGGGGTGGAAATTAAAAAATGAATGAAGTGCCTGTTAATCGGTGTAAACAACTAAGCATATTATGCTCAAATTGCTATTAGATTTTATCCAGGCGCTGTACTTACTCTAGCTGCTGGTATTAATTCCATGCAGACGAAGTCGCAGGCAAAAGCTGGTATGTAATAACGGTTAAAACTTACCCGGGTAAATAGCCTGCACTCTATCCTTGAAAGCGTCGACGACCTAATTGGCAACATTAGCAACATTGGACACCCCTGAAGCCAGACTGCCGACGAAGCCCCTATCGATATGGGCTTGATGTCACTGGCTTGATTCAAGTGGGACTGAGACATTTCTCAAAACTGTAATATCGCTTAAAACTTACCCGGGTAAATAGCCTGCACTCTATCCTTGAAAGCGTCCACGACCGAATTTGCAACATTAGCAACACTGGACACCCCTGAAGCCAGACTGCCGACGAAGCCCCTGTCGTTGTCCAAGGAGCCGATGTCTCGGGCGCCTGCCATGAGCTGGCTCAACGGCCGGCTCAGGCCGGAGGAGATGGACTTGAGGATGCCACGGCCGAATTGACCTGAGAAAGAAAATTAGAAAAAAAAAGATTTTATCATGAGATTATGCATTTATGGGCGAAAGAAAGATTGAGAAGAACGGAATGGTGAATACTCAGCTGACAAGAGCCAGGCTCATAAAATTATAATAATGATTATAGAATTTATAGAATGTAAATGTGTATAATTGAAAAACTGATCTTAAAAGGCCACAAAACACAGCCAACCAGCGAGTGAATCTATAAGTCGCACTTATCATTGCATTTAGCATCAACATTTTTTCACTCGAAGCTGCATTTCAGCCCTGTGATATTTTTTGTGGCTTCAATCGTTACGTAAGGGCAACCGATAAGTTCTGGTCCATAAAGTGACAATCAGTGGACTTAGGTACCTTTTTCCTAAATTAAAAAGGCTATTTACATTTGACCTTTCCGACAAAAACTTTATAAAAATAAATTGATTTCTTACCTAACCCACCATTCTCCTCCCGACTCCTCAACCTTTCTGCTTCCAAAGCTTCATTTTGCTTCTGAATTCTCTTAAATAAATCATAAATGCCCTTTGGGACCACTCTTTCAGCTACGCTACCCACTACGCTCTCCACCACACTCCCAGCGAATCCAAACAGAACTGACACCACATCTGTGTTCGGAGCTTTTGTTGGTATTACATCTTTACTGTCATAATAATCTTCTGGAACCTCTCCACTATCTAAATCTACTGTTGTAAATTCTAAACCGTCATCTGTAGCTGTGATTTCATCAGATCTGTTAACTATATGTATTTGTTTGCTGGAATTGGTGTTTAAAATTTCTATTGTAGTGTTTTCTGTTATAGGTTTAGAAGTTGTCAATATTTCTGGCTTTTTGTCCGATTTGGTTTTATTTATTACTTCATCTTTCTCTTCTTCTTCTAGTGTATGAGTTTGGTTAGTCTTTACTATTTCTACAGGTTTAACTGTAGTTGCGTGTTCATCTATTATTTTTAATGATGTTTTATTGCTTTTGATATTTTCTTCTGGATTATCTGTAGTATAATAATCAGTTGTACTTTCAGGTGATTGTGTTGAAGGCAGCGTAACAGGCTGTTGAACTTCAACTATTGGAGTTACTTTCTCTGTCGTAGACAAAGGGATCACAGTCAAATCAGGTTCTATAGTACTTTCTACTATGCTAACTAAATAATTCTCCGTTGTAGTTACTAATTCTAAAGGTATTACATCTAATTCTGAAGCTGTTGTTTTAGCTGTAGCTTCTGTGGTTTCTTTTATAGTTACAGTTTTATTCTTATTCATATTAATATAATCATTATTTACAATAGTATATCTACTAGATTCTTTATTATAGTCATCATGCCAGGGCACTGTGCCATATTGTCTGTCTTTATCAATATATTGGCTGTCGAAATCGATGATATTATTATCAAAATCTGTTTCGGTGGTCTGTTTGTCAGTAAATTCGATATTTTTTGCTATAACTACTGAAGAGTAGAGCAATATGGCACCAATGAGATAGATCATCTTTCGGCGTACTCGGTGGTACATTTTCGGAATTCCATCTGTAACAAAAAAAAACATTTCCATTGTAAGAATATGTAATACATTTCTTGAAATGCGAGGTAAATACTAACTGTAAAACATTACAACTGCAACTCAAATCAAAATTGACGCTTTTAATTATTTTATCATTCATAATCATCACTTAACAGTCTATTCTTCCAGCCAACATAAGAAAACAACCCGAAAATGCACCAGCACAGTTCTAAGGATGATTCACGCTAGACCGGGCCGGGGCCGGGCCGGAGCTTCCGGCGGTTCGTTTTCTATGTAAAGCACCACGTGATCACCGATCACCGTCATAGAAAATGACATGTCGGACGCCTGAGTCATCCTTGATACACATAAGCTAAGGTAAACGTACTTAGTACTCGACATGCTAATACCCAATAGATGACACCTTGCTGTCACCTCTATTGACAATGACTTAAGTTTCAAGATGACATGTACTGGGACCGCGTCGAGCAACAGTACGTAAACTTATTACGCTTTAAGTACCTTCGTTCAATCTCCATTTTCAAAATCGCTACCGAAACTTAATTCGGTCGTATAATAAGCTAATGTCATATTTTATTCGAAATCCAAATACCTATATGTTAAGCAGCGTTTCGTGTAAAGCAGCGGTCGGCAACAAGCGGCCCGCAATGCTCCCTGGCTATTTTTAACCGACTTCCAAATCCCAAAGGAGGAGGTTATCAATTCGGTTGTATGTTTTTTTTTTTTTTGTTACTCCATATCTCCGTCAGTACTGGACCGATTTTGAAAAATATTTTTTTGATTGTATGTATATGCATACAGATTGGTCCCGTTTTTGTCAAAATCCAGTTCTGATGATGGGATCTATGAGGAATCGACGGAACTCCTCAAGTCTTAAAGGCATACATATGGTGATTTTTGTGTTTTTATCAACAAATCAAGCATATACATTCAAAAACGTGACATTTGATGAAGTGGAACTGCTAATGATGATCAGAACGGAACTCTTCAACGACGCATAGTTCACCTTTGGCGATTTGTCCTCTTCGTTATGTTTGTTAAGCAAGTTTAGTTTTTAAGCCACATTTCTGTCAAGCTCGAGTTCTGATGATGGGATCCATAAGGAATCGAGGGAACTCCTCAAATCTTAAAGGCATACGTATAGAATTTTTTGTATTTTCATCATAAAATCAAGCATTTACATTAAAAACTGTCGCATTTGATGAAGTGGAACTGCTGATGATGATCAGAACAGAACTCTTCAACGACGCATAGTACATGTTTGGTGATTTCGAATTTCGATTTTGACTTGGACTGGGACCCGGACTCATACCCGGATCCGGTTCGGACCCGGACTCGGACTCGGATTCGGACCCGGACTCGGACCCGGACTCGGACCCGGACTCGGACCCGGACTCGGACCCGGACCCGGACTTGGACCGGGACTCGGACCCGGACTCTGACTCGGAGACCCGGACCTTGACCCGGAAAACCACTATGATACCTAAACTAAATAAACCACTATGATTACCTACCATAAAATGTGGGTATGATGATGCCAAACCCCTCCCGCTCAAACTCCCGTACACCGCACCGCATGCGCCGTTAAGTGGGTTAGGTTAGGTTTGAACTGCGATCCTCACAGAACCGAACAAAAGTGGGTTAGGTTTGGTTAGAACTGCGAGTCTTACAGAAACGAAATGCTACTAGAAAAGTGGGTTTGATTAGGTTCGAACTGCGATCCTCACAGAACCGAACTGCTATCAGAGAAGTGGGTTAGGTTAGGCTAGATAACTACGACCCTTACGGAAACGAAATGCTACTAGAAAGTAGGTACTGGTTTTACCTCCTTTTCTACATAGTGCACCATCTACCATAATCTGTCACCGGGCCCCATAGAAGTCGGTTTTTTTTCTTAAAAATTATGTATGTAATATTGACAAACGACAAGTTCTGCTAAAATCACAAATATTACCAAAGTGCGGCCCGCGTCAACTTCGTTAACTACTATGTGGCCCTTGGCTGCTAAAAGGTTGCCGACCGCTGGTGTAAAGCATCGGTCTTACTTATTACTTAATAAATGGCACAAAAGGTCACTCAATTTCAAGATAAGTATCATACACATATGTAAAGCCAGTAAAAGTAGAACGCGAAAATCATCGGAGCGACAAGGAATTGCAGTAAAATACGCCTCAATGTGTTAAGAGTTACACGAACCTGCCAACAAAAAGCCGCTCTCATACAATCTAAGTTACGCCCTCATTTTGAAACGGAATGCTTAAATTATATGAAAATTTCTTTGACAAAAAAAAAGTGAGTAGGTAGAAGTTTTGAATAAAAAACTCTAATTGCTTTGTATTACAATTTCTAGCAACAAAAACTGGTACAGTCAAATGTAAAAATATGGGTGCACACATCATATTCAAAAATATGTCCCGTAGCTTTTATGTCAGCGAATTAAGAACTATGAGACATATCTTTAAGTACGTTATATGCACTCATATTTTTACACTTGACTAAGAAATCACTGCGGTACGACAACTATCTGCCAGTGCCAAAAGTGACATTACTTCAACCAAAAACGTCAATTGACAGATTGAATCGTACCGCAGTGGTCTCTTAGAAGCATTGTCCTAATTGGGCCGATAAATTTCTACTTGAAGTTTAATTTTTAGAGTTCCGTACCCAAAAGTAAAAAAGGGGCTTATTACTAAGACTCCGCTGTCCGTCTGTCTGTCCGTCTATCTGTCCGTCCATCTGTCTGTCTGTCACTAGGCTGTATCTCATGAACCGTGATAGCTAGGCATTTGAAATTTTCACAGGTTTGTTTCAAGTTTGCTTCAGAATATCGTTTTAAAATGAGAGCGTAGAATTAATCGTATAGCGACGAGGCTCGTATGACCCTTAAACTATCCAAGGTAACTAATGTTTTTTTCGGCACTTTTTGTAGAATACCTACGTGAAGTTACATGTACCTATAGCGAAGTCGCTTATAAACTTTATCGTGTTTTATGTTAAAGTAACCCAAGTTACGATAAACATTCAATTACGGATTACCGTGAGTTACGTTTTGTTATGTGTAGGGTCAGACCAAGAATAGTCTGCAGCGGATTTGATAGCCCACGCAGTGAAAGTGTTATTTTAGACGTCAAACTTCTATGAAATTATGACGTATAAATAACACTTACACTGCGTGGGCTATCAAATCCGCTGCAGACTTTTATTGGTGCGACTATATCGTGTTTTATGTTAAGTAACCATTGCAGGTTACGTTAAATCTTTCGGTTACGGATTGCCGTGGGTTACGTTTTGTTATGTGTATGTAGGTTATGACTTATGATTAGTTGCCAAGTGGGGTTAGTCATAGAGAAAAAAATACATAGAGTGCTCACTCCATACATCAGTTTTAGTACCAATACAACTATTATTTTCAAATCGTAATCGACATCTAGCATCGAGTATAAAGGAATTATCAATACTGCTACCTACTTGATAAATAGATGTTCCGACGACCGAAAGACTAATTCTCAACAATTTTCAGCTAATATTATAACCGGATTAATCGGAACTCTATTTTCAACTTCCGCTTTTAATATTAGTTGTAAATTGTTGTTCAATACAATTTAAGTAAGTCGCGAACTCGCGACACTAGAGAATTCTAGTATGAAGTGTAGCGGTACTGACAATTCCGCTACTCGATGCTAAATGTCAACTGCGAAATTAATAGTTATTTTGGTATCAAAACTGATATATGGAGTGAGCACTCTATTCTTAGTATGTTTCTCTATGGTTTAGTACAGTCGCCATGAGATATATCGGAGGAGGCTATTCATAAATTACGTCATTTCAAATTAGGGGGGGGGGGGGGTCTGGACATCGGATGATGGTAGCATGACGTAGGAGGAATGTCATTCGAAGCATGATTTTTGGATGATTTTAGGGGGCGGGGGGGGTCAAAAATCGGTGACGTAATTTATGGACAGTCCCGATCGGCGAAAGTTGTCACAAATATCTGAACACGCCTCTCTTGTCATGGCGTTAGAGTGCGTGTTCAGATATATTTGAGCACCTCGGCCGCTCTGATATATCTGATGGCGGCTGGTAACTGTCTAACCACCAAATGTTATGTCAGTTATGTGTTTGAGTTATCAAGTGGTTAGGTTAATGTCTAACCGCTAACGGTAATACACGGATAGAAATGAAAAGTGTGAAGTTTATATAATGGTTTAAGTCTCGTTTAAGTACTTTCTTATCCCTATAAAGGCTGATTCACGTTAGACCGGACCGTGACCGGGCCGGAGCTTCCGGCGCTTACTTTTCTATGACATGACACGCGATCACGTGATGTTTTCCATAGAAAACGATGCGCCGGACACTTCGGCCCGGACACGGCCCGGTCTAACGTGAGTCATCCTTAACTCTGATACCCATAACTCGTTCAATAGTTATTTTAATAATTTTATTTAAAACTTATTTTACGCATTTTGCCAAAAAAATTATACCAAAAATACTTCACAACATTGAAAAAGAGCTGATACTTAATTTTTAAATTGCTAGATCGATTTTTATTAAACAAATCCATCGAAAGGAAACGCTTTCACTTTAAATCCGCATCGAAATCGGTCCACCCGTGAGAGCTATGGCTCAGACACACAGACAGATATTGGCGTCAATTATATAAGGTGGTACTAGTGCTCCATATGCTGCTGTCACCTCTATTGACAATGACTTAAGTCTCAAGATGACATGTACTGGGACCGCGTCAAGTACCAGTACTGTCATCACCTTAACAAATCTTTTTTGCGTCGGGGGTTAACACCTATGAACAGTTGAACACGGATCAGTCACGCATACTGCCGTATTCGAACTTCAGGATATTCACAAGAGACGACACGTACTAGATCCATTCTAGATACGTTATAGTTTAGATATCAACTAGTTCTCTTTTGCAGCGCAATTCGGGCAACCAATGTCACTTTTACGTTAGATAGAGTAAGACAGCCATTCTCAAAGTGTGTTCCGCGGAACCCTAGGGTTCCGCAAAGCCTCTGTTGGGGTTCCGCGAAAATATACTTGTAATAATAAGAAAAAAACCAGCTCTTCTATAGGTATATCTGGTCCACAGTGATGAACGAAAATTTTTAATTTGGGGTTCCGTCAAATATTTCGCTTGCCAAAAGGGTTCCGTCACCAAAAAAGTTTGAGAACCGCTGGCGTAAGATATCTATTAGATGTGACTTGGATCTCAAGTCATATCATGATGAAATCGTTTAAGAGTATCTCCAGAATCGCGCAAATTTCAAATTTAACAGGTTAGATCTTAAACATATCGTTATCGTATCTTGGTGATGTCTAAAAGATGTCTATTTCAAAATCCGAATCGGGCCCATAAAATCAATTTCACACGAGCACGAGCTACTTGCACTTAATCGAACGAGCGAGCGAAGCGAAGCGAAGTTCTTACATTCGACTTGGATCACGCGGCTGGCTAGCGGCACGTCCCGGCATTTCGATGTTTTTAAGCTGAACTGTCAGAAGATAGTTTGATACTCAAGAACCTAAGTAAATTTGTTCTTATTTCAATAAAATTGGGTAAACGTGTAGTTGAGGGCATTATATTTTAGTCATTAATTTTTGAGCAGGCTCGAACAAGAGGTTATTGAGCTAGAAGACCTTAAAATGCTAAAAAGCCATTTGTGAGGGGTCTTGCTATTCTGGTAATTTTAATTGCAAGAAAGTATGGTCGAGTTTGGTATCAAATGAAAGTGCTCGGTTTGTTACACATTTATAACATTGTTTTTTTTTATTTAAGATTTTTTTCAAAAATGATGACAATTTTGAAATCCAAGATGGCGGCCATGCATTATGTCATAAAAGTCGTCATGGATGTCGTTTTATAGGTTTTTGGGGGCGCAGATTTCGAAAATGATGACCATTTTGGATTCCAAAATAGCGGCCATGCACTATGTCATAATAGTCGTCATGGGTGTCGTTTTATAGGTTTTAGGGGGCGCAGATTTCGAAAATGATGACCATTTTTGATTCCAAAATGGCGGCCATGCACTATGTCATAAAAGTCATCATGGGTGTCGTTTTATAGGTTTTAGGGGGCATAGATTTCGAAAATGATGACCATTTTGGATTCCAAAATAGCGGCCATGCACTATGTCATAATAGTCGTTATGGATGTCCTTTTATAGGTTTCGGGGGGCGCAGATTTCGAAAATGATGACCATTTTGGATTCTAAAATGGCGGCCATGCACTATGTCATAAAAGTCGTCATGGGTGTCGTTTTATAGGTTTTAGGGGGCGCAGATTTCGAAAATGATGACCATTTTGGATTCTAAAATGGCGGCCATGCACTATGTCATAAAAGTCGTCATGGGTGTCGTTTTATAGGTTTTAGGGGGCGCAGATTTCGAAAATGATGACCATTTTGGATTCCAAAATGGCGGCCATGCACTATGTCATAAGTCGTCATGGGTGTCGTTTTATAGGTTTTAGGGGGCGCAGATTTCGAAAATGATGACCATTTTGGATTCCAAAATGGCGGCCATGCACTATGCCATAAAAGTCGTCATGGGTGTCGATTTATAGGTTTTAGGGGGTGCAGATTTCGAAAATCATGACCATTTTGGAATCCAAAATGGCGGCCATGCACTATGTCATAAAAGTCGCCATGGGTGTCGTTTTATAGGTTTTAGGGGGTGCAGATTTCGAAAATGATGACCATTTTGGATTCCAAAATAGCGGCCATGCACTATATATGTCATAAAAGTCGTCATGGGTGTCGTTTTATTGGTCATGGTCATCATTTTCGAAATCTGCACTCCTGTATTACAAACAAGGTACCTAGTAAGTCAACAACATCTATATCTATTATCGAAATGTACTTTTGATAGTAGTAGTACCATAGACCTAGGATTCGCTTAGATTCCTCAAATGGAATTGTAGGTACTTAGTAATTCGGTGTTGTTAGATTACAAAGTAATCTGGGAATCGGTAATCAGATTACAAAGTAATTTCGAGTAATAGTGGAATCAGGAATCAATTACGAAATGCCCATCTGCACTGCATTCAATTGATATTTTTGGCGAACCGCGAGTTCACAGTTCGGGGCGAACTACTAGTTACTTCATTCAGAAGAGCATTTTAAATCATTTATTTACATACAATATGTATACAGTGGTACAAATA
Organism: Cydia fagiglandana; assembly: GCF_963556715.1. Taxonomy (NCBI): domain Eukaryota; kingdom Metazoa; phylum Arthropoda; class Insecta; order Lepidoptera; family Tortricidae; genus Cydia; species Cydia fagiglandana. The sequence continues at coordinate 4,882,896 of NC_085950.1, read as the reverse complement.
AACGAAATTAATAACTAGCTTAAATCTAAAGAGCATTATATACGTATATCGCGTGTACGACTATAATTTAATTGTTTATCGTAGCGCTAACTTTCGACACGCAGTTATTATGAAATAATAAATTAGAGAAAAGTATTTAAAAACAGGTATTCAATATTGTAATACAATAATATCTGGCAGACCGAGCTTTGCTCGCAAAACATGTGAAAACTCAAAAATGCGCGATTTCCCAGAGATATTTAAGAACTAAGATGTATTCGGGTAATAGGTACCGAATGTCGGATAATTCCGAAATTCAGATGAAAATCACCCTTAATTCCATCATAATAAAAGTCTCTTTTCGGAATTATCCGACAGTTTTCGACATTCGGAATTACCCGAGTAAACCTTAACTAGATTGATTTTTCGCCCTCGAAAACCCCCATATAGCATCGATGTTATTTCAGTCCCGATAAAGGAGCTGTTATTATTGGCAGTCACCATAATAGGTATAGGTACCTATAGATACATTACCCATGTATTATCGGTTGCTAATAAAAATGCAAAGTATACCAAATAATATCTAAAGTCAATCATTTTCTTCCTCGCCTAATCCCGGCATTTTCCCTCGGCTCATGAGAGCCTGGGATCCACATGACAACTAATCCCGAGAATTGCCTACGTAATAGGCACTAGTTTTTACGAAAGCAACTGCCATCTGACCTTCCAACCCAGAGGGGAAACTAGGCCTTATTGGGATTAGTCCGGTTCCATCATCTAAAATCAATCCTGGGCACAGAATAAATAATAGTACTAGGTACAGAAGACTCACTCTCTAACAAAACGCGTCTGTTACGATCAGGGGCCTGTTTCCCGAAAGCTTGTAACTTGTAATACAAGCGGATGTCATTTTTTGACAGTTTTTGTTAGAATGGGACTTCCACTTGTATTACAAGTTACAAGCTTTTGAGAAACTGGCCCCAGGCACACCCCGGACACTGGCGATCGAATGTATGAAACAAACGCGTTCCTACGCACACGGAGAAGCTCGTGTAGGTGAACGCGTACCATGCTTGTGTGAGTGAGATAAGACGTGCGAGGGTTCTCGCCGGTTTGTTGTCAAGTTCAATGACCTCAATTACTCAAAACTCATTGTGCGAATTAGGAAGAAATAAGAATCGTATTATGTTGTAAGGTGGGTATCTAAGCTCAATTTATACAAGTTTCCTATTTTGAATCAGTATAAACAAAGTAACGAAAATTGTGTAAGGAAATTCAGGCCATCAACATATTACGCAAGTTGTAAACATGATTTTTTGTTCATAAAGGTATTGTATTGGTTTCAGTGTGATCTGATAGGTTTTGTAAATATTTGTTTAATATTTGAATATTTTACGTGGTCTCCGCTCTGCGCACCGCGTCGTCGCGTCCTTGCCAGCCGGTAACTGTGAGGTAACCGAGAGCGGGTGGGCGGCACTTTCAACGGGAGGCAGGGAGTGTCCATACTGTACGTTAGTACTCTTTATTATACTGTGCCCCAGGACAGATATGGCCGCTAGGTGGCGACAGCGCCACGCGCGGCTTATGGCCACCAAAATTTGTATGGGACGGATGTACGAGTACTTGTAGCTACTTGTTACAAAGCGACGAAATCGCGGAGTGAGCCACGCCTGTCATGTGTATAAAAATCCGTGTTCGCGTGATTGATTAACCAACAAACCAAAGATACATTAGTAGGTATATATTATAAGTAGGATACAATTAAATCGTAACCAACTTATTAATTTCTCATCTCAAATAACCTCTTTACACAGCATAAAGAGATGCAAATTGCAAACGCAAGTATTATGTAACGGCTGTTAACCTCGAAACGGCAATAACAAACGAAAGGGACAGTATGCTTGAGAAACTGAGCTTACCGGTACACTATTAACATCATATCGGTACAGCAGATGTACCGTATGACTAGGGTTGCCATATGTCCGGAATTTTGACCCTTTGTCCGGATTGCGGCCGGACTTGGCATGTGTCCGGATTTTTAGGAATGACCTTATAAAATAAAATGCGCGCCCGGGAAGGGGGCTACGGGATTGGGCGAAGGGAAAGGGAAAAGTAGATCCACGATACAGTACACCGCAGAGAGCAGCGCGCCGCCGGGGTGTCGTTCAAGCTACGCCAGATCTCTGCTACAAGAAATATCCGGATTTTTAGGGTGACGTCCGGATTTTTATCAGGACATTTAATTCTTCCATATGGCAACCCTACGTATGACCATTGACCAGCCAACTATTATCACAGAATAAAGGTAACATTCCATTTCTGACCGCAGCTGCACTACTGCTCCGACACGTCGATGTTATTATTGTCAATTTCCATAGTAAAATTAATGACAAGACAATGAATGAGAGTAACGTCGCAATAGTAGTGCAGCTGTCGTTGGAATGACACCTTAAGTAATAGTACCGTACAGAAAGGAAACTTCCTACAAAACCGAAGTTTGACAGCGGTTCAGGGTCGAATCATGATATCTCTTTCTAATTTATGGCACTATTTAGGGTTGTCAAAATTCAAGCACCTAATGAATTGTGAAGTATTTAGACTCCCTATTATTTAGACTAGTACTTAGACTCCCTATTTTTCATACAATATAAATATTACTCGTATCTTCAATGGACGCCATCGCCACGCCATATCATTCTGATTGACGTTGCTTGTCACGCCTTAAGCCTCCTCCACACTCGTGCGCGAATCGCGGCGCGAAGCCGCGAACGCGAATGTGGCGTCGATTTTCGCAGACAGCGAAATCGACTCCACACTCGCGTTCGCGGCTTCGCCCGCGATTCACGCGCATAGTCTGGAGGGGGCTTTAAACATAACAGAATTCGCAATACATTGCGTCTTAGAATAAACTTTAAAGTGTATTAAAAAGTCAAACCACAAGTTATTTTTAAAAGGCGCTGAACAATGTTGGCCAGTATTAGGAGTACAGCCTACAGTTGAATTTTTTGCTCATATCACAGGCCACACCCGGTATAATCTGAATATGTAGTCTAATTTATAAACCATATCATTACGTGTACACTTTAGCCATGATATAATGTCATCCTAATGACGGTATTGACCTCTGCTCACGAGTGTAGCGTGGATCATAACGAGCATTATACTTAGTGATCTATAATATGCTGTCACGCAACAGTATAACGCGTATGTTGAACTGGTTATGTATTGCTCGGTTTTTAACCCCTCCGGCCGTGTGGTCGACAGTCTTGTTCGTCATGTAAAAGAAAAACCGGCTAAGTGCGAGTCGGACTCGCGCACGAAGGGTTCCGCACCATTACGCAAAAAACGGCAAAAACATCACGTTTGTTGTATGAGCCCCAGCCAGTACGTCTTTACTATAAGGGCACACGGGGCCCGTGCTCAGGGCCCCCATCTTCAGGGGGCCCCGAAGGACACACAGTAACAGTATATTTGATTACACATAATAAATAGAACGAATAGAAGGTCATAGTAGAAAAATGTTAGTTTAATACGCTTTCTTTACTTTGCAAAAGGGCCCCAAAATTCTTACGTGCCCAAGGGCCCCAGCGTAGTTTAAGACGGCCCTGGCCCCAGCCCCACTTAAATATTTATTTTGTTTTGTTTTTAGTATTTGTTGTTATAGCGACAACAGAAAGGGATCCCTTTGTTTCCCATAAACTTATTGTTTCGAATTTCGATAGTCAGAAATTGATATCCATATAATTTATGGACATAAACATCAATAGTCATAATTTTTGTTAAGTATAACGTTTCATAGTTCTAATGTTAAACATCTATAATATTGAACACTATAATCACAAAAGTTATAAAATTGATGAGTATAACATTCAAAGGTATATCAATAATTATTCAGAAATATTTTAAGGCATATATTTTATCGGACTAATGGTCGTTATTCATATAGTTTTAATATCATCCCTTTGTTTCCCATAAACTTACTGTTCCGAATTTCGATAGTCAGAAAATGATATCCATTATGATTAATGGACATAAACATCAATAACATAATTTTTGGCAAATAAAACGTTTAATGTTTCTAATATTTAGGAGCTATTACTATGAAACATTATTGTTTATATTTAAACATTATGACTTTCAATAATTATGTCAAACAAAGGGACCCCCATTTTTTTATGATTAAAGTGAATTACGTCTAAGAAACCAAACCAATAACATCCTCCTTCATATAAAGAAAAAAAGAAACCTGTTTCCTCAGGTAGGTTTGTTAGTTACCGTGTGTCCCTCAGAGCGGAAATAGGAGCCCCGCGAAGCGGGGCTCCGTCGACTCGTTGGTGGGACAAAATGGCTTAATAAGCTACATGAAAAATAAGAAATAGCGGGGAAATCAGTAAGTCAAACAAAAGAAATCTGTTTCATCAGGTAGGTTCGTTAGTTACCTTGTGTCCCTGAGAGAGGAAATAGGAGCCCCGCTAAGCGGGGCTCCGTCGACTCATTGGCGGGACGAAATGGCTTAATAAGCTACATGAAAAATAAGAAATGGCGGGGAAATCAGTAAGGCAAACAATAAAAAATCTATTTCCTCAGGTAGGTTCGTTAGTTACCTTGTGTCCCTCAGAGCGGAAATAGGAGCCCCGCAAAGCGGGGCTCCGTCGACTCGTTGGCGGGACGAAATGGCTTAAAATGAAAAATAAGAAATGAAGGGGAAATCAGTAAGCCAAATAAAAAATAATCCCCAGGTAGGTAGGCAAGCATGCAATTTGTATTGTTTAATTTTATAACTATTGACAATATGACTAATAAAAATTATGATCGGAAACGTAATGGTCTAAAAAAATCGGAACTTAAAATTTAGGGAATGCAATAGAGACCCCGACTTATCATTATAACCTGCGATAAAAGACCTTACAACGATTATTATAAGCTAGTTTATTGCCTTCAACATTATGTAGTGGTGTACCTTCTGGACTATGAATATTATGAGTAACAAATTTTATACCTAACAATAATAATGACCTGCAAAAATCGGAATTACAATTTATGTTGTTAAATTTTATGACTATTGACAATATGACTAGTAAAAATTATGATGGAAAACGTTATGAACTGAAAAAATCGGAACAAAAAATTTATGGGAACCAATAGAGACCCCAACAGAAATACATCATCTGTGAAAATTTCAACTGCCTAGCTGTCACGGTTCATGAGATACAGCTTGGTAACGGAGAGACAAACAGACAGACAGACAGACCGACGGACAGACGAACAATGGAGTCTTAGTAATAGGGTCCCGTTTTACCCTTTGGGTACGGAAACCTAAATGTAAATTCGCGCTTCGGGCAAGATATGAAATTGCTACCCTTTGGAATGTTTTGCCCGAAGGGTCGATAATTATTTCCTTTTAGTTAAAAATTTGGAGTATGGTATCTGTTTTCTGTAACAGGAGCAATAAATTAAACTGCTCCTCAAACTGACCAACATTTGTTCAGCAACTTTTGAAAATAACTCATGGTTTGATTTTTATTCCACTTTAAAGTTTATTCTAAGACGCAATGTACCTATTGCAATTTTTTTTATGTTAAAAGCGTGACAAGTAACGTCAAACACACTGATGTCAGCGTACATTGAAGGCAATATTTATTTCGTATGAAAAATAGGAAGTCTAAAGGATTCATAATTTATAAAAGTTGCTGAACAAATGTTGGTCAGTTTGAGGAGTACATCCTTTAGTTTAATTTATTGCAGTGCTCCTGTTACAGGAAGTACCCTGTATACGTATTTTGGCTTAAAAATTATTCTCACAAAGTTTTATAGCTATAATTTGAGAGTAAGCCCAAAGGTATCAGTGGTATCACTGATGGAAAAGGTTACTTGCACAATTACAATGGCCATTTGCATCAGGCAATTATTTATAATGCCCTACGAGTACAATATATTGTCGAAATCGCCTATGAAATATGTTGCAATGCAACTAGATATGTTTAATGGCTTGGAACGTAAAATATTATACCTTAAAGTATTGTAGGTATATTTACGTATTCAGAAGATGACTCACGTTAGACCGGGCCGTGTCCGGGCCGGAGCTTCCGGAGCTTCATTTTCTATAGAAGACATCACGTGAACCTGTCATCTATCATAGAAAAGTAATGGTAACATTCCATTTCTAACCGCAGCTGCACTACCGGTACTGAACGCGTCGCTGTCAATGTCAATTTCCATAGTAAAATGAACAGTAATGCAGCTGTCGTTGGAAATGGACTGTCACCTTAAGCGTCGGAAGCTCCGACCCGGACACGGCCCGGTCGACCCGGTCTAACGTGAACCATTCTTTAAGGGGCCCACTGATTAACAGTCCGCCGGACAATATCGGCCTGTCAGTTGTTTGGAACTGTCAAAATTTTATTCTAACTGACATTCCGATACAGTCCGGCGGACTGTTAATCAGTGGGCCCCTTTAAGATGCTAAAATGCTTCGAGCAATGCCAGCTTCCGACACCACAGAATAAGTACCTAATAGTACTTACGTACAGAAAGGATACTTCCTATAAAACCAAAGTTTGACAGCGATTCAAGGTCGAATCATGGTATCCCTTTCTAATATATGGCACTATCCCTTTCGGCTATTTAGGGTTGTCAAAATTCAAGTCATTATCTTATCTGTGGTCGTGCATGCGAAGGGACTTTTAGCTGTGTCAACCCTAATAATTGCTCGGAGCAATGCTGAGCCGAACGGAGCCGAGTGTGCGCGAAGGCAAGAGTGTCTCCCCACTACTGATCGTAATTGATTTGCGTAACACCTTGAGAGCAAGTAACGTTCGTGGGAACTATGGTAGTGATATAGACTTGTATCGCATTCTATTCAAATTAGTTGTTAGAGCTCCGTACATAAAACCTTTATAGCCCTTAACTCTTATGTATGTCCACAGGAGAGACGTAACACAGTGATCTGTTTGACCCAAAAGGAAAAAACGGAACCCTTATAGGATCACTCTTGCGTCTGTCTGTCTGTCCGTCTTTGTGCTATTTTCTTAGAAACTACTTGACCAATTAAGTTGAAATTTGGTACACATATGTAAATTAGTGACCCAAAGAAGGACATGTTTTTTTTAAATTTACTCGGAAAACATATGAAAACTCAAAATGCGCGTTTTCCCAGAGATGAGACCTAGCTAGATCGATTTAATGCCCCCTAAAATCCCCAATATAGCAAATTTCATCGAAATCGTAACAGCCGTTTCCGAAATCCCCGAAATATAAATAAATAAACAAGAATTGCTCGTTTAAGAAGCTCCCCGCGCCAATGACCTTCGATAAGAATCCCTTAATTTTCTAATATTTTTTGTAGCTTATCATATTAACAGCAATCGCTTTAAGTAGCATCCCATATTTACCTCAAAAGTTCATTGTCTTCAAGATATTTGGCGTCAACGTTGAACAATTTTAGGCTAAAAAGCTGGTTTCCTGGCCATAACTTTTGTGTTAATTCGTTTAAAATTATATACTACCTAAGCATATACCTAAGCATAAATGGGTCAATTTTCAAATAGGCATTTTTTGCTGTCCCACGGCTAAAACTCGAAGTCCATAGGACTAAAAGACTGGGTATGTATATATTTTCATTCAATGTATTCAGCTTTAAAAATCATGCACAACTGTACCTAAAATATTATTTGTTTCTGACAAAATCGCATTTGAAGTTCCAAAAACGGCGAAATTTGCCGATTTTCGCGTGTCCCAGTGGCGGCATAGCGCAATAAAAAAAATCATAACTTTGGATGTAGGCAGCGTATTTTACCAACTTTGTATTTTTATATAGAGCATTTTCTAGAGAATTGATTTAATTATATTGATAAATTAATGCGTTATTTAATAAAACAAGGGAAGCCTTTTTATCGCTGTCCCGCGCGGCACCTGTTTTGTTATGACTTAAATATACCCCCTGTAATATTCTTTGTCTATTGAATAACGGTTAGATTAAATTTACGACGCAATAGTGCAGTTAGTTGGCCATCGATTGACATCTAATGTGGACGCGGAAACAGTTTAATTTATTTAGAAACAGCTAAGAATCTCTTTCGATATATTTTGGTACGACTACAATGACATTTGTATGGACGCTTAATACGTTGATATATAGTTGAAATAAAAATGCTTATTTTATAATAACAGTTGCGAGTATAGTGTAAAAATATATAGTAAAATAAATAAGTGAATCGGTTGTATTGTGTAGGAAATATCGCTAAAAAATATTATTGGCGACATGTCGCGACATTTGTATGGCGACATTTATACGGCTATTTTGACCGTAAAAATGTCGATTGTGGCATACAAATGTCGACATAGTGTCATACAGGTGTCGAGAAGGTGCCATACAAATGTCGTCAGGGTCTTATAAATGCAACAAAAATAATAAATAGTGTCATATACATGTTGATACTGCCATACAATGTCGAAAAAATGCCTTATACATGTCAAGAGCGCCTTACAAATGGCTAAATAGTGCCATACAAATGTCGATCTTTAAACGTCCATATCTAGCTAACTATAAAAAGTACAGAAGTGCCTAGTACAGTATATTTTTTGTTGTTAAGAACCCTTCCTGAAACGATGATTATAAATTAGATTTTTCAAAAATAAAAATTTGCCATACAAATGTCGAAAACACACCCTCTTCAAAAATTGACCCAAATATTAGTGATCTTAAACTAAAACATTATTTTTCTACAAATGCGAGAAACTCGCTCGTATTTCATGTCGTAAAAATTAAAATTATCTGTAAGAAGGTTTGGCAATAAACTTACATAAAAAAATACCGAGAACATTTCATGGGAACTTAGGAATTTTCCAAAATAGTACATTTCGAATGTACTATTTCCACATTGCTACCTGGTACCTACTAGTTTTCAATGGTGGAGTTCTCGGGTTCAAATCCCGGCTCGTACCAATAAGTTTTTCGAAACTTAGGTATCAGTTTGCCACATGTAAAAATAAACTTTTATCGAGGTTTGAATGTCACTTTTGTCCTTACTCACCCCATTTTACAGTAACTTGATATTTGTCGCTTTTTGGTGACGAAAGACATCGTGAGGAAACCGGACTACTTAATTGTAATAAGGTCTAGTTTCCCTCTGGGTCGGAAGGTCAGATGGCAGTCGCTTTCGTAAAACAAACCGACTACGCCATGTCTTGGGATTACTTACTTGCCAAGCAGACCCCAGGCTCTCATGAGCAATGATCGTACATTTTCCAGCGTTTTTGGTGCAGCAGAGTGGTGTCATCGGAATTGTTATAGATAATTACAACTGAAATGGTGAATTAAGGTTAATATTAACGTAATTAACGCTAAATAATCATTAGGGTTATTATACCAATTCCGTTAACACTACTCTGCTGCACCAAAAATGCTGGAAAATGTACGATCATATTGCTCATGAGCCGTGGCACAAAGCCGGCAAAACGCGAGGCAGATGATGATGCTTAAACTTACAGTAAACATAGACCGGTGCTTTGTTACATCAAAACTTGTTTGAATCTTTATAAAAGTACATAACTAATTGTAACTACTATTCAAGAGTGAAGTAACATACCATAATAGGGTCCGTTACAAGTCCGTTACTAACAACTTATCCAGCAACTAACCATAATTTAGACCTTATGGATTTGCAATAAGGTTGAAAATAAATGCGTTATATATGATGGTACGGACAAAACAGGTAGACAAAATAGGTCACTATGGGTATGTTCGGAATGGATGCAATAGGTCAACGGCTACCATAGATCAAAAAGGTTAAAGCTAGATTTATTAAGGCGTGGCTAAGGGCCATCCTACGCTATAGGGATGTTTCCTGTACTTAAAATAAATTAGTTCAAACCGTGCACCAGATAATTATTAGTAAAACATAGATAGCAGCTATTTTTAAACACAATTTGTATTTAATAAATCGGATTGAAATATAAAAAGTCTCCGAGTAAAAAGTAGATGAGTTTACCGTGACGTCACTATATTCGTTTTCATATTAATTCCATATTAGCAAATCGTTTTGACAGTTCTAAAAAAAACCGAGCAAGTGCGAGTCGGACTCGCGCACGAAGGGTTCCGTACCATAAAGTAAAAAAAAAACAAAAAAAAGCAAAAAAAAACGGTCACCCATCCAAGTACTGACCACTCCCGACGTTGCTTAACTTTGGTCAAAAATCACGTTTGTTGTATGGGAGCCCCATTTAAATCTTTATTTTATTCTGTTTTTAGTATATGTTGTTATAGCGGCAACAGAAATACATCATCTGTGAAAATTTCAACTGTCTAGCTATCACGGTTCGTGAGATACAGCCTGGTGACAGACGGACGGACGGACGGACGCACGGACGGACGGACGGACGGACAGCGAAGTCTTAGTAATAGGGTCCCGTTTTACCCTTTGGGTACGGAACCCTAAAAAAGGAGCTGATTTGACTAGTAGGAATGTAGCCTATTATGTATAGCGTCTTCAGGGCGCCAGCGTCTAGTCAGCGCTTAGAGTATTTAATAGCCGGAGTTGCCTTTAAGAGCCTTACCCCTCTACCGGTATACAACTAAAAACCTAAAAAAAAAAACCGGGCAAGTGCGAGTCGGACTCGCGCACGAAGGGTTCCGTACCATAATGCACAAAAAGGGGAAAAAAATGGTCACCCATCCAAGTACTGACCCCGCCCGACGTTGCTTAACTTCGGTCAACAATCACGTTTGTTGTATGGGAGCCATCTTTATTTTATTCTGTTTTCAGTATTTGTTGTTATAGCGGCAACGGAAATACATCGTCTGTGAAAATTTCAACTGTCTATCTGTCACGGTTCGTGAGATACAGCCTGGTGACAGACGGACGGACGGACGGATAGCAGAGTCTTAGTAATAGGGTCCCGTTTTACCCTTTGGGTACGGAACTTATAAGTATCCCCCTACAGCATGATGCCTTGAGGGTCCATTATTAAGTTATTTTCATAAATCGTTGGCCCAATATTACAGGGTTCTATGTTTCACTTTTATACACCGTGTTTTTTTTGATTTCCGTTAATTTCAAGGGTGCATTCCTGAGCTTAAATCAAGTAACTTTCTCAAAGACACCGATGTTCTAATTAAGTCCATTTCGGAGATAATCAATAATTTATTTTTTTCATATAAGGCCTCTCAAAGCGTGTACACTTGCCTTAGGGCCGATTTACATATTGATTAGTGTTTAGAATGAGTTCATACATTTGCTACTAAACTTAAGTACAATCTCGGTCGATTGATGTACGAAATCACATTGATATGTCACAGATTTCAATTGTTTGGTTGAGTTAAATGTAATGCCCGTACGTTACAACAACGCTATATGCTACATTTAATTACTTTTTAAACAAAAAAATTTTCCAAAAAAGAAAACAAATATTTTTTTTTTTTTTGAAAATTAACTATGCCATTTAGTTCTCTTAAACGTACTTAACCATACCCCGAAGTTAACGGAATTCAATAAAAACACGGTGTAGAACTAAAATTTGAACATTGTCATAGTGACATTAACTCAAACTACATATCTTGAAAATGTAACATAGAACTTTGTAATATTGATTATAAACTGAAATAAATGTCATATACTAAGAAAAAGTGACCAAGGCCTCCAGTGCCCCAGACTGGAATCGAACCAGCGTCCTCTACTATCGCGGCAGGCACTAATACATACATAGATATACATACATATGTATATATGACATTTATTTCAGTTTATAATTTATATAGCAGTGTTTTTACTTGATAAAAAACATATGAAAATATTTTCTGAAAATAATTTAATTTGTTCTAATAATTATGTAATATTGAGCCAGCGAAATGTGTATTTTTTTCGCGAAAGATATCAAAAATCATTCACCATTCATTCATTTTGTATCATTCACCACAAGGTCTTTCCAACTAATTTAGGAAAAGTTGTTTCGACTTCATACCATGTTGATATGTGGTCTTGACATTTGCACATATGTACCTACTTATTATATCTAGTGCTATTTTATTTTTAGCGCACGCTAGCCTGTTTTATGTATAAATAAAAGTTGCAGCTCCCATGTCAGTATAGATGGTCAAGCAAATCTTGTCAGTAGAAAAAGGCGCGAAATTCAAATTTTCTATGAGACGCTATCCCTTCGCGCCTACATTTTTCAAATTTGCCGCCTTTTTCTACTGACAAGATCTGCTTGACCAAGTATATGACATTTTTGCATTGATTATGTGCATGAATGTAGCGGCGCTTTAAATTTTTTTTAGCCTATTGTAGCTAAAGCGGGAGTTGTGGAAATCAGGGGGAGAGGCCTTTGCCCAGCATTGGGACACTACAATCATCATCATCATCATCTCAGCCATAAGACGTCCACTGCTGAACATAGGCCTCCCCCTTGGACCTCCATTCGTACTGGTTGGAAGCGACCCGTATCCAGCGTCTTCCGGCGGCCTTATCAACACCGCGGCGGAGTAACAAGCGCAGCGTAGGACGTCCACCCACAAGACTACAATAGGCTTTAAAATTTGCGATGTTAAAATTTGTCTTAACTTCCTAAGGCCACGGTCTTACCTATGGTACTTAGACCCACTTGCACCATCCCACTATCCCGGGGTAAAACGGTTAAATCGTTAACCCAGTGTGAATTGTATTAGTAACTACGGTAACTCCAGGTTTAACCGGTTAACTAGGGTTAGTGGAAAGGTGCAAATGGGCCTTATTAAGTTTCATAAAATGGAAATCATTTTCAGTCGGAATAGAGTTCACAAACAAAACAACATCAAAAGAAAATATAGCAACATTTTGGCGGCGGCGTGTTATGTGAATCTAATGACCTTGTGGTCAAAGGAAAATCTCATTTATTATATAATAAGTGTTATAAAATGAACATTAAAAAAAAAAAAAGCTAAAAATTAAAAATAGGTACAGTCAAGGAATTTAAATTCCGACCCATTTCGTACTTTGTCACAGTGACAACCGTATGAGGTCTCTAGCGGCTTTCATATTGATTGTCACTGTGACAAAGTACGAAATGGGTCGGAATTTAAATTCCTTGACTGTACCTATAAAAATTTTGTGGCCTTGGTAGGGTGGATTCTCACTGCCCACACGAGACGACGCGATGCCCAGGATCGCGCAAAGTGGAGGAAAGCAAGTAGGAAAGCGGACCCTGGCAAAGGCCGGGATAACCCTAGGTAGAAGAAGGTCGGTTGCCCAAATATAAATGATCAATATCTCGAACATGCTATTTCTACGTAGCGACAGTTTTTTGACTCCATATCGCAATGAGACCTTAACATTTGCATTAGCCTATCATCTCTAGCCAAACCAATAATTGTTTACATTTGCGTAACAGACCGGTTTTTAGCATAAGTAAATAAGTTTAACCTTCAGGTCGCCTTCGAGTGGATGGAATATTTTTTGACTGAATTTGTGTTGACATTGCTTAATGCCGAAATTATTTTACTATCACTTTCCTATTTACATTTAATAAAAATGTTGTTTTTAAACCCGATCCAAAGCTGCTACTTGAAAATGTTCTGAAACTTTTTAATTAATGACGATTGCCATTTACAGATTTTGATAAAATATTAAACTTCATTACCTTCCGTCATTCTTTCTATAATTCCATCATTCCAATCATTACACTGTCAATTGTAATATTATTTCCAGTAAATGACGTACAGTCACCATTAGATATATCGGAGCAGCTAGGTTGTTCACAAATATCTGAACACGCCTCTATTGTCAAGCCGTTTGAGCGCGTGTTCAGATATTATAGAGCACCTCGGCCGCTCCGATATATCTGATGGCGACTGTACATTGATATAACTGCAATACTGAAGCAAGATATTTAAACTAACTTCATTATTTGCCGTCATTCCTTTATACCAGTGTAGTGACACTATCACTAGTAATGTAATTTCTTTATATATAGTTGTTCGTAACAGTCAACGAATAAGTCGTCGATTTTGACAAAATGATAATAAGTAATATCCCTTTATTATAAGTAATATCTGGGAGACCGAGCAAAGCTCGGAACATATATAAAAAACTCATAAATGCGCGTTTTCCCAGTGATAAGACCTAGCTAGATCGATTTATCGCCTCCGAAAACCCTCATATACCAAATTTTATCGAAATAGTTACAGGCGTTTCCGAGATTCCCGAAATATACATATATGTATATCAATAAATAAATAAACAAGAATTACTCTTTTAAAGTTATTATTATTAGATTAAAGATTTCATTATCTCTATCAAGTATCTCTTTCATGTCGAGATAAAATATGTAAGTAATTGCATTATTACACTGGTCTTAGTATTACCGAAATTTAAATCCACTGCAATACCAGACTAATCTAACCTAGATCTAATGTAGTTTTGGGAAGGTCAACGAGACAATAATACTCGTATTTCTTAAACAGTAATATGACGGCGTACGTTAAAATAGTATGAAGTGAGGTTAAAAAGAGATTGAAAAGCTTGATTATAATTATCACTAGTGTTATAAATATACTTAATATACTTTAGTTAAAATAGTGCCAGCATCTTGGCATAAGGCGCGAGGGCCTTATTTAGATTAATTTTAATTTAGATTAGTTTAGTTTTTAATTTTAGTTTTAATTTTAGTTTTAAGTTTAGTCATAATTTTAGTTTTAATTTTAGTTTTAATTTTAGTTTTTAATTTTATAGATAGTCAGATAGATTTTAATTTTTAGTTTTGTAGATTTTATGGTGTTTGATATGTTCGAGTAGAAAATTTGAACTTTATTGAATAAAAAAAGTTAGTAAAATTATCTAGTTTGGCGCGAAAATTATGACGTATAAATAACACTTGCACTGCATGGGCTATCAAAATCGCTGCAGACTTTTGTCGGTCTCACACTAAGCCTGCAGGCCAGGAAAAAAGTGCGTACAATTGTAAGTAATTAGTGTTTTCGACTACGTAAGAATCTATAACCAATAATTAGCGACTCTGTCCGGTGGATAGCCAATAATTCAGCGGCGTAATGTGAAACCTGCCGTATTGTTGGCAAATCTGACTGCGCAACTGTATCGGCAAAGATTCAATTACTTTGCAGACCGGACATTTACATAATAACTTATTAACAGTTAATGTAATTGATGCGGGAAGCGTAAATATTAGAAAGGACTATCTCTCATCTGTAGTGTATATCTCAGTTGCATAATTCAGGTACAGCTTCCAAGATTCGATATTAGGTACAAAACAATTTATAATGTAATATGTATAGTTTTTTAATTAGATGGTAATTTTGAAATCCCCTTTTTATCCTATCAATTGGTAGTTTTCACAATTTGTATTGTTTTCTGATTATCATTGCTGATATTTTATAATTAATATCTTTGCTCGGGAAACATATAAAAACTCAAAAATGGGCGTTTTCCCAGAGATAGGTCCTTTCCCAGACCTAGCTAGATCGATTAATTATCGCCCTCGAAAACCCCCACATAGCAAATTTTATCGGAATCATTAGAGCCGTTTCCGGGTTCCCCGAAATATATAAATAAACAAGAAATGCTCGTTTAAAGGTATTAGCATGCCAAATTATTTGCGATCATAACATAAACTCATAAGAATAACCTAAGAATTATTTATACTGTACCTATACTTGGTCAAGCAGATCTTGTCAGTAGAAAAAGGCGGCAAATTTGAAAAATGTAGGCGCGAAGGGTTATCGTCTCATAGAAAATTTGAATTTCGCGCCTTTTTCTACTGACAAGATTTGCTTGACCGTCTATAATTTATCATTATGAAATGAATAAACTGAACTATACTATATCTTTACCATAAAAATCATGTAAAAAAACCTGATAAAGTCAACAAGATGGCACAAACAGGATGTTAAACTTGGGTTAAACAATGGCAGTCTTATCATTAAAGAGCGATCTCTTTCAGCAAATGATACGAGACTTGACATAATGAATAGTTGAATAACAAAGTGCAGAAATAAACTTAAATAAATCGTCATGTGACATCCCAAGCTCACTAATAACAAAAAATCGGTGAACGACCTGACTTTAACCTACATTATTTGATCGTGTAATGTTTTCATCTACCTGTAACTGGCTTAAGGAGCCATTTGAGGGTAGATTTTGTTTACTTTTATTTAAATAACTAGAGATACTGACGACAGATAGGTACTGCACTGGTTTTCATGGCACCCAATATAATTATGGCCTGAAGAAATATAATTCGTAAAATAATAATCTTAAACCGCTATTCAGAACCCCTCTCTCCCCCTGAAGAAAGCAAACTTTTGAATGCATAGAGTTAGACCAAGAAAAGTCTGCAGCTATTTTGATAGCCCACGCAGTGCAAGTGTTATTTATACGTCATCATTTCATAAAAGTTCGACGTTTAAAATAACACTTGCGCTTGCGCTGCGTGGGCTATGAAAACCGCTGCAGTTTTTTCTTGGTCTAACTCTATTAACATTGCCAAATTCCATTAACGAGAGCATCATCACTGCAATTAGTTTTTTCTGATCTTTCGTACTTATTGTTTTCATTAATCTTTTTATAAACAAGTTTATGCAATACAGCGCTTAAAACAAATTTCAATGTAAACATGCTTAAATAAGCTCAACGTTAAACCAACCTGAAAACTCCAACAACACTAACACACTTCACAGACACATCAAAATATTTCCCATTCACTCACGAAAAAAAGTAAAATTAAAAAGTAAATTTAATAAAGTTGGCCGCGGTCCGTTACGCGCGCGCTTGCCGCCAAAACGCGGTGGAGTGTCACAGAGAACGAGCGTAAGGTCGTAATGCCCCACCATTTAACGGTTAAATGCAATTATTTGGTGTATTAACTATACCGTGTTATTGTTTTTTAATAAATAGTAAAACGATTTGAGAATTACGTATTCATTTTTAAATGTCAAGTTAATTTTAACACGTCAAATACCTACTTACTAAACTAAATAAGATGGTACTGATGCTCGACGCGGTCCCAGTACATGTCATCTTGAAACTTAAGTAATTGTCAATAGAGGTGACAGCAGGGTGTCTATCGGGCATTAGCATGTCGAGCACTAGTATCTCCACCTTACATGGCCTAACAGAATGCAGTGTTTTCAATATTTCCACTTTTCGTTGCAGGATTTTTCAAGGTAGAACTGATTAGTCCCATACTACGCGATCTAGATATAGGTCACTATAATATCAAATTGGTATCAAATTACTTTATGAGACTTACCCCGAAATAGAGAAAAATATGGCTGTTTCATACATTTTGGCTGATTAGATCGAATTTTTTTCATGGATTCAGGTGGCCCCTATTTAGACCAATAGAATTGAAAACGAATGCTCAAACAAAACCACTAGTCCCAATTTCTATTGCCTGTATTTCATTTATCTGTTTTCCACAGATTTTTGAGCGCTTGAAATTCAAAATCGGCCCCCAGGTTAGATTTGTATACCAAAATACTTACGATTTTACTGCAAAATAGTCGAAACATTTAAGTTATAATTTTAAGAGGTGAATAAAAAAGATAATGAATCGTAATCGGTGATTACATCTATTATTATTTTGTTTTTCTTTATTCAATTAGGGTCTTAGGTTATTTTTTTTATTATTACGATTGCTTGTGGCAACTACGCCAAGTGGACGGAAACAGGCACTGGACGGTGAACTGACGTAATGACCCTATTACTACCTAATTCTAATCGCACACACAAATATTGATCATAATCAATTATAAAGCCTGATGACCAGGAATATATGATCACGCGCCATGTTGCGGAATTATACTAGAACAATTTTTTTCATACTATACCAGGCGTGGCTCACTCCGCGATTTCGTCGCTTTACATCAATTTTGGTGGCTAGCTAGCCATAACCCCGGCTACACACGTAACGATAAATCGTAGCTATAAAACTGTGCAGTCCGAACGGCGCAGTTATATCTGCCGTGTGTATGACAAATCGTTGTCGATTATCGTAACGATTTGTCATACACACGGCAGAAAAGACTGAGCAGTTCGGACTGCACAGTTTTATCGCAACGATTTATCGTTACGTATGTAGCCGGCATAAGCCGCGCGTGGCGCTGTCGCCGCCTAGCGGCCATATCTGTCCTGATCGTAACAGACGCGCTTTGTTAGAGAGTGAGTCTTCTGTACCTAGTACTATTATTTCTGTGACTATACTGAACTGTCATTCACACTAGTGTCATTCACTATACAATAAGGATAACAGCGCCCTCTTGACAAGAGCTTGACAATGATCATATTACTGGTCAGGCTTTATTTTAATAGGTGTGGGAAACAAAATTTAAATGAATTTTTTTCAGATTCTACGAGTAGACAGGGCCTTATTAAATGTGTGCCTTGTTAAAGGTCAAAATATTTGAATTCATTTCATTTAACCGCATAATAATTAAGAACAGCTGAGCTGAGCAACCAAGGTGAGTGAAGTGTTATTATTTATAATGTCTGGTTGCTTTTAATGTAATACGGAGAAGTATGTAGCTTCCGTATTGAGTAGGTATTCCTACGAATATACATTTGCTTCCGCGTTATGTTTTTATACAATTGGGTATTTAAAATAAAAAGTACAGTGTATTATTAAAAATTAAATAAGGTCTAAAATATTATTCAATTAATTTTTAAATATATATAGATGGTCAAGCAAATCTTGTCAGTAGAAAAAGGCGCGAAATTCAAATTTTTGATGAGACGATATCCCTTCGCGCCTACATTTTTCAAATTTGCCACCTTTTTCTACTGACAAGAACTACTTGACTAACTATAGTACCAAATGCTGGTAACTGAATTGTCAAATGTCAACTTTTGACAATCAGAGTACCTGATGCCTATAGTGTACTTAGGGGTGCTGTTGGTAGTATGACTTAGGGGTCTTATACATCTCCAAATTTAATGTGTTATAGTTAGACCAAGAAAAGTATGCAGCAATTTTGATAGCCCACGCAGTGCAAGTGTTATTATTAACGTGAACTTCTATGAAATTATGACGTATTAATAACACTGGCACTGCGTGGGCTATCAAAATCACTGCAGACTTTTTTTTCTTCGTCGAACTCTATTAATCATAGAGGCTTATACTATACATCTCTGTTATATTATATTGTAGTAATTATGTATTTCAAGATTATAAATTTGTTGTATTTATAAACGTTGCTATGTATTTTTCATGTCTATTGACTTGCAAAAGAGCCCTTGAGGTTAACTTGCAGATTTTTAGGGTTCCGTGTCTCAAAAGGAAAAAACGGAACCCTTATAGGATCACTCGTGCGAGTCGTGCGTCTGTATGTCTGTCGGTCTGTCACAGCCTATTTTCTCCGAAACTATTGGACCAATTAAGTTGAAATTTTGTAAACATTTGTAAATTTGTGACCCAAAGACGGACATGTAACGTAAACAAATGAATTTTTAACATGGGGGTCACTTTTGTGGGGTAAATGAGAAAAAAAAATTCAAACTATATCGTGTTACATATCAAATGAAAGAGCTCAATGTGATAATCTCAAATTATATTTTTTTATAATTTTAAAATAAACAGTTTAGAAGTAATTAAAAAATAGGCAAAAAATAACCATTCCCCCCATTTATCTCCGAAACAACTGGGTCTAAAATTTGGAAAAAAATACATATAATAGGTCTTTACCTATAGATGACAGGAAAACCTATTAGAAATATATAGTCAAGCGTGAGTCCGACTAATTACTTAGTTTTTGATCCGACCCCTACGGGTTTTTTAAAAGCAATTCACTCGCGTTTCACATATAAAAAATACATTGTTAAAAATTTTGTAAACGCGAGTCCGACTCGCACTTGACCGGGTTTTTTCACTAATCTTTGCATTGCTCAACTTAACCGTATCTGCCCAATCTTGACATCCAATGGTGAGCGGCCCATTGCTCTAACCGCCAAGGCCACAGACCCTATAAGTTATGGTGAGAGGTCCTTTAATTACGGTAAATTGTATAGCCTTGGTCCCTTTTCCAAATCTTGAGATTGAAATTAATACAAGTGGCCTTTGGATTAGAGTTAAATAGGCTTGGGCTGGTGCCAGGCGTGGCTCACTCCGCGAATTCGTCGCTTTGCAACAGGTAGCTAAAAGTACATCCGTTCCACACCAATTTTGGTGGCTAGCCATAAGCCGCGTGGCGCTGTCGCCACCTAGCGGCCATATCAGTCCTGATCGTAACAGACGCGTTTTGTTAGAGTCTTCTGTACCTAGTACTATTATTTATTCTGTGCTGGGTACTAAAATGACCTTGTTAAATCCAGCACTGGACTGGAATGTGTATTATATTATATCTATAGTTCGTTTTTTTAGCATTAGAAAGAACTTGAAAACAAGCAATCTTGACATGTCTTTTAATTGAAAAACGCTTTTTAAAAATATTACTTATGATAGCAGAAGAATATAAATGATCGTACCTATTAGATTCATAATTGTCTTAACTTATTTTTAAAATGTGTTTTTCAATTAAAACTCACATCAAGGTTGTTTACCTTATTTCTAAAGCTAAATAAAAACCGGGCAAGTGCGAGTCGGACTCGCGCACGAAGGGTTCCGTACCATAATGCAAAAAAAAAAACAAAAAAAAACGGTCACCCATCCAAGTACTGACCACTCCCGACGTTGCGTTGCTTAACTTTGATAAAAAATCACGTTTGTTGTATGGGAGCCCCATTTAAATCTTTATTTTATTTTGTTTTTAGTATTTCTTGTTATAGCGGCAACAGAAATACATCATCTGTGAAAATTTCAACTGTCTAGCTATCACGGTTCGTGAGATACAGCCTGGTGACAGACGGACGGACGGACGGACAGCGAAGTCTTAGTAATAGGGTCCCGTTTTACCCTTTGGGTACGGAACCCTAAAAAACGAACTATATATACCAGTACCAGTCCACTTTATTCCAGTGGCATTCCAGTTCTGGATTGAATCACTGGATTGGAAACAATTTTTTTAGCATTAGAAAGAACTCCGCAGAAGCAAGCGTGCAGTTTTTATTAGGCTCGTTAATTGTTAATAATTATTGAATTATCTAATGCAGCATGGTCAATACATATAATTTACTTCAAATTGTTACCGCTAAAAGTGCCAGATTTAGAACCACAAGCGAACTTCTGCGAAATTCTTTCTAATGCTAAAAAAACGGATTATAAAATAGATGTAAACGGAGCATAAGATGAAGTTTTGAAGCTAAAATGTACATATACCTAGGTAATGTATGTATGTATATGTACATGTAGACAACTTATTACGAAAGATATCCTTTACCCGCGCTAATTGCCAAGACCTCGGCAGTCAAGTTACAGTGACAAGGGTCCTTCACAATAATTGTATTACGAGGGGCCAACTGAAAGTTTTGAGAATAGAAGGAACTGTACTGATGATGATGATGATGATCCTTCCGGCCGATTTCGACCAAGGCGACCACTTAGTAGTAACTAGGCAGCCAACCTTTATTTTCATGTGTGATTTCTTTTACTGTTGCCATTTGAATGAATGAATGAATGAATGAAAATCTTTATTTCAGGCAACTAGTGGCCCATACATAAATACCTTAAAACTAGCATACATATTATAAAAATATATTTTAAAACTAAACACTACAAATCACATTATGGCTGCGATGCATTACGCAACCCCGCAGTGTCAGGAAGCCAGCCGCGGAACCGCCGAAACTTGACACCCTTCGGCCAAAACTCCTCCTTGGTGAAGGTCGCTAGATGATCAGTCGGAACGCTCACCACAAACGAATTAAAATTCGCATTGTGTCGAGATTCCAACTTCGCGACCCTCAGGATGAATCCGGTCTTCGTTTTCACATACTTTACGATGTCGTCGACCTTCGTAAGGTAATGTAGACGGGACACATACAGCAGCGTCGACGGTGTTGCAGGACGCAGCAAATGGTCGGTGCGGTACCACCCTGATTCTGACGAGCCGGTTTTCTTCTCTTCTCCACCTTCTTGAAACCGTCCGCGTCGCATCGCGACTCCCTTAGAGTCGGCTGTGATTGGTCCTTGTGAACAGGTTCACGAAGGCTCTGCACCCCTTTCTTCGGCCGCTGCTTAGGCTTGGGCACAGCAGGCGGCTTAGCAGCAGTAGCAGCGTAAGAACGTTTCGGGGTTAACGTACTCTCGCGTGACGTGCGCGTCTCCGGGGACGTAGACGGGCGGGCGGCGGCGGGGCGCGGATCGGCGGTCGCCTGCTCAGCAATCGCCGACGCATCCAAATTCGCGGGTTCAATACCGCCGATGGACACATTCCGCGCAACGTGACACACGGCTATGTCAGAGGTATCTGACCCACATTCCGAACGTGCGCTACGTAATAACGCCAATTCTGAACGTAGCTCACTGATGGTATTATTAGATACCTCTAACTTAGCCTGCACTTCTGCCAGACTCGTCTTCAGGAATGTTATGTCCTTCAGCAGCCTGGTGACATCGACGTGATCAAAGGTAACCGGCGGTAACCGGTCTAGCCGCTTCGCAACGAAGGCAGGCACGTCGTCTGGATCGATCTCCTTGAACAGTTGTATTATGTCCTGGAGACTCTTCACGCCCCCATCCCTCCGACGGGGTGGCATCTGGTCAGTTTTGCCGAGCGTCTGGAAGAGCAGCGCCTTGCCACTGCAAATGTCGTCTTCACTGAAACTTGATTTGCAGATCTGCCTGATGCTGACTTCATCCATGGTGTCTATGGCATTCTGTACAAACGCCAGTAATTCATTCGCTATGAGTTGTTGCGAACCCATCGCGAAAAATACGGGGCAGCGACCTAAGTCACGCCGATCGCGAATAAATATGTTATTCGATATTATGCAGTGAAACGCGTCCGATTCCAAGCGCGCATCACACTGCACTGTCTTGACTTTGAATTAGGGAAATCAGAAACTGCTGAAGCAATGCAAGTTTCTTGCCTGTCTGTTCTACAACAGAACAAATCTGAGCACTACATTATACACTACATTATAAAAAAAAATCTAGGGTTAAAATGAAATAACGCTTGATTAATAGTTTTTTAATTGCCGGCGATCCTGAAATATGTACTAATTGAAACCTCAAAAATTTTATTTAATAAAATCATACTTTGCATGATTTTATTTAATAAAATCATACTTTGTATGCCTCTTTTTGTTATAATGAATAATGAATAAATAGCTCATTCTAAAAACTTTCAGTATTACCTACGCAAGTTGTAACCTCGATCCTAGATCTGGCGACAGCGCACCGAACCGACACATCCGGAGATTGTTTAATATTAACATCTTTCAGCCGTATTCGAACAATGAGATACGTCAAATACTAGATATTGAAACGACATGGATTAGATATGTCAGCGTCAAACAGTGTCAAAAGTGACGTTTTTGTTTGAAGAAATGTCAATTATGACACTTGTTTGACGTTGACATATCTAATCCATATCATTACAATATCTAGTATTTGACGTATCTCATTGTTCGAATACGGCTGTTTGTCTACAATAATTACGAATATGTACAGTAAACTGTAAAAATATGAGTGCACAAATCTCAAAAATATGTCCCATAGCTCTTATATGTCAGCCAATTAAGAACTATGGGAAATATTTTTGAATAAGTTGGCTACACCCATATTTTACAGGTGACTGTACCTACATAGGTACTGTAGACCTCGCGTTAGAATATGTAAAAGTGGAAAATAAAAACCGGGCAAGTGCGAGTCGGACTCGCGCACGAAGGGTTCCGTACCACAATGCAAAAAAAAAAAAACGGTCACCCATCCAAGTACTGACCACGCCCGACGTTGCTTAACTTTGATCAAAAACCACGTTTGCTGTATGGGAGCCCCACTTAAATCTTTATTTTATTCTGTTTTTAGTATTTGTTGTTATAGCGGCAACATAAATACATCATCTGTGAAAATTTCAACTGTCTAGCTATCACGGTTCGTGAGATACAGCCTGGTGACAGACGGACGGACGGACGGAAAGCGAAGTCTTAGTAATAGGGTCCCGTTTTACCCTTTGGGTACGGAACCCTAAAAATTGAGTCATCATCATAGTGAACTCACAATAGTCGTAAGCACCATAAACTCACCCCCTTATTCATAAACGTTTACTAAAGCTGACAAGCCGATAATAATCGTTTGTCCCTTTCCGGCGCATTGGTATGATGGAAAGGGACAAACGATTATTATCGGCTTGTCAGCTTTAGTAATCGTTTATGAATAAGGCCCACTAACCCGGGGTTAAGCGGTTAGACATTTAACCTAGTGTCAAATTGTACTGGTAACCATAGTAACTCCAGGTTTAACCGGTTAACCTCGGGTTAGTAGAATGGTGCAAGTGAGCCTAAGGGGATTAGTATATTGGTGCTTAAGTCCTTTATGCCAATTTGAGCATTTTGGAAAAAAATCTTCAAAATTGATCGACCATGATGAACAAATCTATAGAATCATAGAATTCGGTCTTTTCACGAGAATCTATTGAGAGTTGCGAATTGTACCTATAGATTTGATTAAAGCATGGCAGCGGTCGGCAACCTTTTGGCAGCCAAGAGCCACATAGTAATTAACGAAGTTGACGCGGACCGCAATTTGTTAATATCATACATTGTCGTTTGTCAATATTTCATACAAAATAGCCAGGGAGGCTCGCGGGCTGCAAGTGAGAGATCCGCGGGCCGCATGAGGCCCGCGGGCCGCCTGTTGCCGACCGCTGCTCTATGGTAATGACAACTTTTAAGCACTTGGCCTGCAGTGTCGAGTCAAATCGTGTTTTCGCACCCGACGGCCATGATACCAGCTCATTAGCTCCAAAAGCATGGAAACTGTGTCACGAACGCGTAAATGATATGTATTATGTTTACACGAATAGGGTTGTGTTGTGACAGAGTTTATTTTGTCTGAGATATGACCTAAATTCATATTAATGTTTAATAAATAATAATAATAGCCTACATACGTTCCACTGCTGGGCACAGGCCTCCTCTCACTCGCAAGAGGGCTTGGGCTATAGTCCCCACGCTGGCCCAATGCGGATTGGGGGCTTCACATACACCTTTGAATTTCTTCGCGGATGTATGCAGGTTTCCTCACGATGTTTTCCTTCACCGAAAAGCTAGTGGTAAATATCAAATGGTATTTCGTACATAAGTTCCGAAAAACTCATTGTTACGAGCCAGGATTTGACCCCCGGCCTCCGGATTGAAAGTCGGGCGTCATATCCACTCGGCCACCACCGCTTTTTTTTTAATAAATAAACAAATAATTTATTGCGAAAAGTAAATAAAGTCCAGTGGTTGCTCTTCCTGTTATTGCATAGAGCATAAGACTTCAACGCGCCTGTTACCTAATAGGCTTGCACTTCGTTTCTAAGTCTAGGTCTTATACTTACATAATTTCGTTTAACCGTTTAAATAAGTGACATAATTTAATAAAATAAATGACTGAAGCGTTAGCGAAGTTCTCCGTTTCAACGAGTAGCTACTCGTAGATCAGTTCCCCAAATGCATTATTCCCGATCGCATTTTTCCCCACTAGCGTTACTTCCGCGTAGCATTATTCTCGGTCGCATTTTTCCCCACTTTTCATGGACGTCACACTAAATTAATAGGTTAGGTAGGTTAGGTTCGTTAGGTAGCTTCAAATGCCCGAAGGGCAAACCGCCCAGAAATAGGAGCCCCGCAAAGCGGGGCTCCGTCTAGCTAAGTTGTGAACTAACGCTACGCGGAACGCGGAACTAACGCTGGTGGGGAAAAATGCGACCGGGAATAATGCTACCCGGAACTAAAGCGAGTGGGGAAAAATGCAATCGGGAATAATGCTACGCGGAAGTGTCCTTGGTTCGTATCCCGGTAAGGGCATTTACACACACACAAATATTTGGTCCTAAGTTATGGATGTTTTCTACGTATTTAAGTAACTTTATACTATATATACAACACAAGCCTTCTTGAGCTCACTGTGGGACTTATGGTCAATCTGTGGAAGAATATCCTACCATATTGATTTTATTTTATAAACAGATCATAATGACTCTCAGTCTCAATATCATCTATCAAAGAGGCACGAGTAGTTAACTAGCATTTAAACTTTAAATCAGTCCCATTCCCAGTCCCATAAATCAAAAAGTCGTAACAGACGCGGTGTTTATTTATATTAAAATCCACCATTTCGTAGCATAGATGTTTAATGGCGTGGTTAGGTAAAATGAGCTTTATTGTCATGATATAAGGTACTAATTTGAAGGTTATGTGGCAGTGTAGCAATCGTTCCGACTGGCTGCGCGGGCGACGCTATCACCTTCCGTTCTCATAGGGTTGGCAACGGTTGAAAAGTTATAACTAAAATTCAAATTTAAAAAATGTATTACTTCATAACTATGTTGAAATCGTTTGAAATTAATGACAAAATTACTAAATCGTTTGTTTTTTTTAGCATTAGAAATAAGGTAAACAATCTTGATGTGTCTTTTAATTGAAAAACACGTTTTAAAAATAAGTCACAGCAAATATGTAACAATTATGAATCTAATACGATCATTTATATTCTTCTGCTTTCATAAGTAATCGTTTTTGATTTTTAAAAAGCGTTTTTCAATTAAAAGACGTGTCAAAATCGCCTACCTTCTTACAAGTTCTTTCTAATGCTAAAAAAAAACGAACTATAAGTATCTTAAGAAAATAGAAACAAAAATTTATAACTTTCCGCCAACCCTATTTTAGGAACTCTTTAAAAATATCGATAGTGAAAATTGCACATTATTAATGTGATAAAAAAAAACAAATAAACAGTTTACAATTTAATATCCAAATAATAGAATACCTATAAATACAAAATACGAGTATATACAGCTTAAAACTAAATTGCTATCATTCTGCATAAGCAATCGTACATATACATATGAAGTTAACATAAAATAAACTGATTATATGATAACATGGCGAAATATTGTTTAAAACCAGTATGAAAATTCAATTAAATAATACTGATTTAATTCCATCTACATAAGCTAAGTAAAATCTTTGAAAGAATCATTCTGGATCAATTGCTATCACATTTTAACGTTAATAAACTATTCTATAAAGAACAGTTTGGATTTACACGGGGCAGGTCAACGGCGGATGCAGGCACGACTTTAATCAAACACATATTTGAAGCTTGGGAACAACAACTAGATGCAATAGGCGTGTTTTGCGATCTGTCGAAGGCCTTCGACTGTGTTGATCATGACACTCTTATTCGCAAGTTAAACCACTATGGCGTGAAGTGTGAGGCTCTTGATCTCATCTGGTCCTATCTTATAAACAGAATTCAGAAAGTAGACATAAATAAAACTAAATCGTCGGGGTCTATTACTTCAATGGGTGTCCCCCAGGGATCTATTCTTGGTCCATTCTTGTTTCTCGTATATATAAACGATCTGCCTTATATAGTTAATGAAAAGCATATGTTGGTTCTCTTTGCAGATGATACATCTATTATATTTAAAGTAAAAAGGAAACAGAGTGATTTCAAAGAAATAAATGATGTATTGTCCTCTATAGTTCATTGGTTTACTACTAATAATTTACTTCTCAATGCCAAGAAAACTAAATGTGTTAGATTCTCTTTGCCTAACGTCCAGCATACAAGTAACGCACAGGTTGTTTTAAAAGAAGAAACTTTAGATTTTGAAGATAAAGCTGTCTTTCTAGGCTTAACCTTGGATTCAAAATTACAGTGGGGTACGCACATTTCTACACTAGCAGGTAGACTAAGTTCGGCAGCATACGCAGTTAAAAGTATCCGTCAACTTGCAGATGTTGAGACAGCACGGCTGGTGTATTTTGGATATTTCCATAGCGTCATGTCTTACGGCATCCTATTATGGGGCAAAGCCGCTGACATTAATTCAATTTTTGTTTTACAGAAACGTGCTGTACGTAACATATATAATTTAGGGACACGGGTGTCTCTCAAGGATAAATTTAAAGAAATCAATATTCTCACTGTTGCTTCCCAATATATTTACGAAAATATAATGTATGTAAGAAAAAATATTGACATGTATAAATTGAATAGTGACATACACAATTTTAACACTAGAAATAAAAATAAATTGGCCATTCCAAGATTACGTTTAAACAGAGTAAATAATATGTCATTTATGGGGAACAGTGTGCGCTTTTATAATAAGTTACCATCTAATTTTACGAAATTGTCAATGAATAAATTCAAGTCAATTGTGAAACGACAGCTGTTACATAAAGCTTATTATACTGTTAAAGAATTCGTAGAAGATAAGGATGCATTTATGTTAAAGTAGAATATTGTATATATAGTTATAAGATGACATGTAAAAGAGCTAGCTTAAGCCTACTTACAGAATAAACGTTTTGATTTTGATTTTGATTTTGATTGATTTTTTATGGAAAATGAGGAGGCAAACATTTTTACATACCTACTTTAATAATTTAAAGATACATTTAAAAATATTTCTGCTAATTACTTGACCAACTCACACTTGATTGATATACTCAATCAATAAGGTTGGCGACGTTCCGACTACACTCAAAGAAAGGTTTGCATAACAATAACAAAATATTTTGTTAAACAAAAATTGTGACTTGTCAAATATATGTTACATCTGCCTACAGGCCGATTTGTAACAACAAAATCGGTTTTAGGATACTAATCAAAATTTCTTCATAACTTAAGATCAGTTATTTTATAAAATATACAATGAGTTAGCCATTTTTTTCAGTTTAGCCACCTTTGTGATACTACTAGATAGGGAAAACCTTATGATAGGGTTCTGATATTCAATTCACCCTTCGGATTCGAAACATAAAATAACTACATATTTTGACTATTATTTCAGTTTCGTTTTTGAATGCCTTATGTTGGATATATGTACCTACAGATGAAGTGCATAAATTGTTTTTCATCGTATTTTCTCGTCTGTCATGCTACTTCTGTTAACCTCAGTACTTTTTGTACCGAGACTGTCTGAAATAGCAAGACACGTTCGTACGTTTTCGTGAAAATACGATGGAAAATAACTATGCACTATATCTGTATAAACAATGTTTTTTTTGTGACAAATTACACGATATAAATATTTGAATGAAAAAGTGTTGTTCAATGATAAAAGACATCCATTGTTTTTAAACAACGTCATTCTCATGTATAAATATTAATTTAAATACGTGTAAACTTTTCAACATGGAAAAAAATGAATAATTATTAGATCCTAGTTTGAAAATTACGTAGTAACTAAACTGCTAAAACTAAAATAACAATTTTAATACATTATTTGTCCAGTGCGTATAACTAAAATCATTTATAAGTGGTATATCGTTTATAATAGATGTAATAAAAATCTAACTGATAGATTCTAATGATGTTTATCAAAAATGTGTCAACCCACATTCATTTTGCAATAACTCTACCCAAAAATTAAGTAAAAGCACATAATAAATAATAGGTAGTATACCGTACAGAAACGAAACTTTCTACAAAACCGAAGTTTGACAGCGGTTCAGGGACAAATGATGCTGCCCCTTTCTAAAAAATTACACTATACCTTTCAGCTATTTAGCGTTATCAAAATTCAAGCCATTATCTTATCTGTGGTCGTGCACGCAAAGGGACGTCAGCCGTAATAATTGCTCGGGGCAATGGGGGGGGGGGGGGAGGGGACCGCTGCAGGAGACCATCGATTGCGCCGACTTCTGGCCGAAAGGTGTCGTGTTTCGGAGGTTCCGGGGCAAACTGCCGAATCCGACACAAGAGCAGCCGATGCAACGGAGCCACGCCGTTTTATCGTCTAAATAGTGTTTAGTTTTAAGTTTATAAAATACATATGTATGTTAGTCTGTAACGTATTTGTAATATGGGCCTTGTTGCCTGAATTAAATTTCTAAATAAATAAATAAAAATAAAAAATAAAAATTAAAAAAAAAATGCTGAGCCGAACGGAGAGTTTGCCCGGAGGGAGGAGTTTCGCACCCCTGGTAAAATCTGACATTTCATTGCAAAATCAATGTGGATTGTATAGGTATTTGCTAAGTAAACAGCATTCCTATGATGCTAGTGCCGAATTTCTAAATAATTTATAAATAGTTAATATAAATTAATAATTGGGTCACACACTGATTTAATGTTCTCATGATCGAAACTTAAGAAGGGGACAAAAGATATGTGCAGCGTGATACTTGCAACCTATGAAATGGCTTTCTCTTTAAGCCGACCACTAACTAACAGTCCGCTGGACGATAACGATATAATATAGGTGCAAATGAAAATCATGATTTCTTTCTATCTACTTTTAGCAAACTTTAAGTTCTCTGAAGTCTTCCCTTGGTTAAAAAACTTTAAGAATATTATTGATAAAATGATCACCAATTTGGTAGAAACATACTCCTAAAAAATTTCGAGCTCTATAAGTCACAAATAGAAATTAGGGTCCATCCCAGCATCCTTAACTTTCTGATATAGCCACCTAAGGCCCAGCCATACAAATGAAAAACCCAAAATTTGCCACTAAAATGTGAACTTATAGTGCAGGGAATAGAGTTGATTTTAATTGTTGGAAATTTAACGAAACAAAAGAAATGCAACTCTGTTCCAATTGAATATGGGTTTTTCATCGAACTGAAGAGGCACAATAGGTAGGAGCTTGGCCCTTAGGAGAATGGAAGAGACGTTTAAAATCTGTCTGTGTATGACTCAATTATGGCCTTTTTTCTTCATATGAATTAAGTATTAAAATAACTAGGAAAAACCTCATTATGCATTGAATTTAACTGCGTTACGTCTCTTAAGAGACTTTCATCATCCATCTGAAAAGGATCGTCCTCTGTAGAAGCGCCAATGGGTTTCGGTAGTAAGCTTTCTTCTACTATAACTTTCCTTTTAGTTTTCTCTTCGTCTACTTCTTTCGTAATGGTACTAACATCGCTTTTATTCTCAACTTTCGTTTTCTTTCGTAGACGTTTATTTTTCTTGCGCCTCGACTTGAGATTCTTCGGCGACGGAGCTTTTCCTTTTATCTGTTTTTCGTATTCTTCATTCAGTCTATCAAATTGAGTCATAATTGGGGTTTCTGTGGCTGTAGTGCTATTATCTTTTTTATCATCCGTATCAAAAATAGATCTTTTTGTCGCGACAGATGGTTCTTCCACATTCTTGGCTGATTTGTTCGGTTTTATTTCTATTTCTGATTTCGTTTTTATTTCTGATTTGTGAACAGTTGGTTTTCTTTCTTCTTTTTCAATGTCACCATCATCAATGTTTTCATAAGTAGGGACCGTAGCTATATACACTTTTGGAATTTCATTCCCATTAAAAACCATATCTTCAACGTCAACATATTTTGTAGTTGTTGATGTCATTATGCCTGCAGATGCATCTGTAGTCTTTTTTCTATAGTCATATGGCTCTTCGTTATTTGGCGTCATTATTCGTGTGTCATTAAAATATTGTTTAGCAAAAGTCGAATTATCTTTAAAATCTTCATTTGAACTTTTGCTATTTGAATTGTCATCTTCGGATTCGCTGCTTGTTTTAGTTGCTGATTTAACCTTGGGAAATGAGGGCATTACAGACATATTATTATGTTTCTTAATCAGCTTTATGTCCGGGGCTCGTTTAATCGCATCTATTAGCAAGTCTATTCCATCTGTTACTGTAAGTAAAATTATAAAAGTATTATTATCAATTAGGGTTATTATGACATGTAAATTATGAATGTACAGTCAGCAGCAGAAGTTGCTAAGCCAGCGAGGTGTTCAAAACGCGAAGAGCGTGTTAAGGTAATTTTCAAAAGTCGCGTCAAGATCGTTTTCAACACCTAGCCCGCTTAGCAACTTCTGCAGCTGACTGTATATAATATTCCATGTTCTTATACACATGGCTTGTGGATTGACTCATTGTTATTCGATACGAATTATAAATTGATATCCAATACAGACTGCAATTACCACGACAATTACCAATAGCGGTTTTGTTATTATTTAAAGCGATACATACCTGGAGGAGAATTTACTGGATTATTGTGTTTCAACAAATACTCCATCAGTGTCAGCAGATATTCCACAGCCTGATCATTGTCCATAAGATCTCTCTTTATTCTTCCCTTTGCGCCCATCTTTAGGGCTAAAACCTTCAACTTTTCCAGATTGTAATTGATTTTATTCATATACCTGTCAACAGACTTTTTGATTCTTGTATCGCGCTGATAATTTACGTTTTTTTCGTAAAGTAATGCATTTTGCTCATTTTGTTTTTCCAGATCAGATATTGCTTGATACATGTTTCGCATAAATGAGTTCTGTAGCACGTTAAATTTCAAGAAAAGTGTTTTTATTTTATGTAATGGTTCACTCACTCTATGTCTGGTAACTCTCTTGATTAAAATTTTGCGTTTTCGTAGATTATTGAATTTTATTCTCTCTGTATGTATTATTCCTAAAATATCATTTAGAATAAAAGCAAACTTTCCAATTGAATTTACGAATATTTTTGTATTATTTTTAAGAAAATTTATCTGCGTCATTTCAGTTTCTGTTAGTGGGTTTTTATAACTATCTGTTAATACTGCATTTAATTTTTTTACATAACTCTTGAATGCCGCCTCGTCGTTCATATGTCTGTCAGTGCTATTTCCTTCATCATTAAGTGATTGCAAAATACCTTTGATAATTCTTATAACGTTCAAAGCTTTTTTAGTTTCTAATATAAGTTCAGTAATTTTATAATTCAATACTTCCATTTTATTAGTGCTAATTTTGCAGGGCCCAAAAGTATCACATATCGACTCCATGACAGCAATGTTGTTGAGCTGTGATCTATTATTTTTTGTTGACAGTAATTGACTATATAATTTTTTCAAATATTGTATAGCTAACATGCGATTTTGTATTGAATTATTTTTTGTTGTGTTAATTCTGTTACGAGAAATATTTTGCAACATTTTTTGAAAATCGACTGTACTTGATTTGAATGTTCTGCTGACTGAGGTATTTGGCTTAGCTGGGTACAGATTCACATAAAGTTCATTTGTTTTATTGTATTTTTTCCATTTGTCTAATGTATATTTCTTAAGATCTTTTATAATTTTGTCTATATCTGTAATATAACCTTTCTTAATAATGTTTTCTGTCACATTCCTAAGGTTTTCAGTGTTGTTATTTATTTTATTATCTGTATTGTTAATTTCTAGATTATTTTCGATAACAGTAGTTGTTTCCAAATTTGTGTAATCGGTTATGAATTCTTTGTCAGTAGAAACATTACTACCGGAAGAATAATCGATATAAGTAGTCGTTTCCAAAGCTTGGTTATTTTCTAAATCTAACTGATTAACTTGAGTTGTTGTTTCGTTGATAGTATAATTATTCAAATCTACTGATGTCAAGTCGTAGTTCATTTGCTGAGTTGTGGTTTCTACTTCTATATTCTTATAATTAGGCGTGGCCGTAGCTGTAATATCTCCGGTGTCCATATCATAATAATTATTTGTGATTATGTCTACATACTTTATCGTTGATTCGTAAACAATACCACTGTTTTTCACTTCATCGTCGTATTTTTTCGTAACAATATTATCAACAGTATATCTATAGTTGTTTAGGTCAGATGGAATGTTTTCATTTAATCCAATCACACTCGTCAATGCCTCAACTTGGTCATCGTTTACTATAGAGATGTTCACTGAAAGAAACCATTCATTAATGTATAAAAAATTGCATTAATTACAAGCGGTCACTAGACGATTATGCGATTTTGGTATAAAGAATAGATATTTTCTGAGAGGATCGAATGAATTTACCTGAGTTTGAAGTTAAGCCACACAAATAATATATAATTAAACCTACCCGTGTCATTTGCCATGTTTGTTGAATTAGTAGGAACCTCGAAGAGTGGCAGAACATTCCTCTTATTCCTTCTCATTCTAGGAATAAGAATAAGTGTTTCTTTGTTTTTGTAACTACCATTATCATGCTTTTTATTTTTATTAACACGATGTGCCTTTTTTATGCGTTTCCTTTCATCCGGAGTCAGCAGTTCGTTCTGTTTAGAATAAAAACTGTTAGTGTTAGTGAAAGTTTTCATGTGGTCTCGCTCTATTTTCCTTGACCTCATTTTTATGTTCCAGTCGTTGTGTCCTTTGATGTTCATTGGTTTTCTACCTTTAGCGTTATATTTTAGTTCGAAATGCCTTTTCTGTTTATTGTTCAGTATCTTCTCCAGTTTGATTTCACGTTTCCTACGTTGGGGATTGCCTGGTGTTTTAGTAGCTGCTTCATATTGCTGGTACAGTATCTGTGCCAATTTCTGAGGGTTATCTCTAAACTGTTGCAAAACTTCGGAGTTTATTGGAGATATAGTTGATATATATTTCTTAATGACTACAACTGGAGTATTATTATATATTTGGTCTTTGCGTATAAGCTTCCTTAGCGTCTTTACAGCAATTTTTGGCTTAATTGTTGTCGTGCTAGTCGTTGTAGTCGTGCTTGTCGTGGTTGTTTTAGGTTTAGGTTTTTTCTTGTGTTTAACATCAGATCTTTTGTCGTTTTTCTTTTTCGATATAGCTTTCATTGTGGTTACCTTAGCTTTTGGACGTGGAGTTTCTGAAATTATTAACGACATCGACAGTAGGATGACGGTCGATAGGCCAGTCAAATTAATATTTTTCCTGGTATTAAGTAACAATTCCCAGAAAGCTGGAAATCGTCTTAATACCTTCATTTGGTTTTCAATTAGTGTATCCGAGTTTGTTCCATTCCATCAGTGGAAAAATGTATGCTCTTTTTCAGATTTTTGCTTGTAGTTCAAAACTGTACGTGTGCAACCGAAAATTTTTCTCTAATCATGATAAAAATTGACATATTCGTAGTCAAATATTGTAAAAAATGGCCGCCACTTAGATTTTTTTTGGTATAATCGTTTTAAAATCCGATTTTGCTTCACCAGTGTCTGATCCACAATAACCTAAGTAGTGACATTGTAATTGATGGTGGGTTCCTTCTACAGCGAGTGGTTTTGTCAATGTAAGGTAAAATGTAATCCACACCTCCTGAGATGGAGCAAACTCGGATTTTACGCATTTAGGACCAAATGAAGATATTTAAATGATTTCCAGCTTGCTGGGAATTAAATCCTCAAATCGTTTTTTTTTTGGTCTAATTTGAGTGGCCTACAAATTAGACCATTGTTATTTTAAAACTCTAACCCCCTTATTCATAAACGTGTACTAAAGTTGACAAGCCGATAATAATCGTTTGTCCCTTTCCGACGAATTGGTATGATGAAAAGGGACAAACGATTATTATCGGCTTGTCAACTTTAGTAAACGTTTATGAATAAGGGTTAGTATTTAAATAATACAGTTATAAAAACATTTTTCTATACTTCAAATATCCTCCTAAGACCCAAGGTCCTTCCTGTAGTACTTATTCAGTTCGATGAAATTTAAATCATATTCAATTGGAACAGCTTGCTGGGAATTAAATCCTCAAATCGTTTTTTTTTTGGTCTAATTTGAGTGGCCTACAAATTAGACCATTGTTATTTTAAAACTCTAACCCCCTTATTCATAAACGTGTACTAAAGTTGACAAGCCGATAATAATCGTTTGTCCCTTTCCGACGAATTGGTATGATGAAAAGGGACAAACGATTATTATCGGCTTGTCAACTTTAGTAAACGTTTATGAATAAGGGTTAGTATTTAAATAATACAGTTATAAAAACATTTTTCTATACTTCAAATATCCTCCTAAGACCCAAGGTCCTTCCTGTAGTACTTATTCAGTTCGATGAAATTTAAATCATATTCAATTGGAACAGCGTCGCATTTGTTTTGTTTCCTTCAATTTTCAAACAAAACCAAAATCAACTCTATTCCCTGCACTAAAAGTTCAAATTTCAGTTCATTTGTATGGCTGGGCCTTAGGAGGACATAGGCACTGGTCCCACCGCGAGCTAGTAAGCTATGAGCTATCGGCTATACACACGAACAAAAGATAAGCACTCCCGTGTAAATAAAAGAGACACGGCGATATTTATAGTTACTCGCCCAGCGGTGAGCTATAAATATAGCCGTGTCTCTTTTATTTACACGGGAGTGCTTAGGGGTCATCCATTAATTACATCACACGTTTAGAGGGAGGGAGGGGGTCAAGAAAATGTGACATATTGTGACATGGGGGAGGGGGGACACACAAACTTTGTGACGTCACTTTAACTTCATCAGTAACCGAAAATTTATTTAAATTATTTTATTCGGTGTACATTTAAATAACAAGTTTTTAAAACGATAATCGTTTTTATTCGTTTAATTTTCTTTCCTAAGCAGTTTTAGGTTAGAAAATTACTAATATTTATATCGTCAATAATATTTTGATAATATATATTAATAAATAAATAAATATTAATAATACTTAGGTACTCACTTAATTCGATTTGGCGATTTCGTAGATAAAATGTGACGTCACACTAGGGGGGAGGGGTTTGCCAAATGTGACCAAGTGTGACAAGGAGGGGGGGAGGGGTCAAAAAACCTAGAAATTCGTGTGACGTAATTAATGGATGACCCCTCATCTTTTGTTCGTGTTTATAGCCGATAGCTCATAGCTTACTAGCTCGCGGTGGGACCAGTGACATAAAAAGACATATTCCAACTCACTATCTTCGCAGAAGCTCATGACATGACACTGCCATTCGCCATTGTCATCGCAGTCGCAAACTAAACATCCTGTGCACCAGTCCTCTGAAAAAAAACTTTTAAAGATAAAGATAAAGATAAAAAATAGTTTATTCAAGTAGGCATATTACAAAGCGCTTATGAACGTCAAATAAACCTTTACCGGCTCCAACCGTACACCTCTGCCCCGAGAAGATTTAAATCCCCCCTCAATTGGAGGAGGGTATCCCAATATGGGACCGGCAACAAACTCGGCGGGACACATCTTTTCAAAACATTATTACATCTTATAATTAACATGCATTACGAGTAATTAAGAAAAATACAATTTAAATTACTATAGAATTCATGCAATTATACTCAGTGAGTACATAACTTTATTCAAATACGTAGCTCTTTCAGAAAACATATCAAATTCTTACAAAAGGAAAAGAAATAAAATCAATAAAAGAAATGAGAATACATATTATATTATATGAATCTGACCACTCTCTGACTCTAACTTTAATTGTACCAACATAACAACAAATAACTAATGGAGACCTTTAAGACCAAGTTTTAGATGAAGGTTAGCAAAAATTAAGAGCCCATCAACGAGCACACAAGCGCCACTGCTGAATAATCGTGATTATTTAAATTTAAGAAAAGATATTTAAAAAAGGATGCCGCTACGTACTGTATTTTGTATTCAAGCACCTTTTGAATACATCAAACTAGTTTTTATGTTGCTGGATTGGTCGATCTATGAACTCAAAACAAAAACGGCCGTTTTAAGTTTTGGCGCATTTATTTTTCGTTAAATTTAAATAATCACGATTATTTAGCAGTGGCGCTAGTGTGCACGTTGATGGGCTCTTAATACAAAGGAACAGGAACATTGCGTTGGCAGAACTGCCATAAAATTTCAACTTTTGCGGGATTGTTGCAATTGGTGGTTTCTACGGGCATTTTCGCGTGAAGAGATCCAATCAACTTTTTTTCTTATGTAGGTAAATTTAATATTTTTCCTACTCAGATTCAGTGGAAGTTTGCATGGTAATGTATATCATATATTTTTTTTAGTTTTATCATTCTCTTATTTTAGAAGTTACACACATTTTACCACTTTGGAAGTGTCTCTCGCGCAAACTATTCAGTTTAGGAAAAAATTCTATTAGAAACCTCAATATCATTTTTGAAGACCTATCCATAAATACCCCACACGTATGGGTTTGATAAAAAAAAATAAGTTTCAGTTCTAAGTATGGGGGACCCCCATAATTTATTGTTTTTTTTTCTATTTTTGTGTGAAAATCTTAATGCAGTTTACAGAATACATCTACTTACCAAGTTTCAACAGTATAGTTTTTATAGTTTCGGAAAAAGTGGCTGTGACATACACGGACAGACAGACAGACGGACAGACATGACGAATCCATAAGGGTTCTGTTTTTTGCCGTTTGGCTACGGAGCCCTAAAAACATTAAATTTACCTACCTATTTTAGAAAAAAGTTGATTGGATCTCTTCTCGCGAAAATGCGCCACTGCAGTTGATTCTGTTTCTCAAAAGTTTGCCGACCCCTGGATGCAGTATGATTTGTGATAATAGTCAAAAGTAAAACGTACTTGGTGGACATCCTATACTCTTGCTTGATTTTGGCTTGCACTCTTCGGCGCTCGCTTGCGTCATACTCTTCATCATTACTGAAAAAAAGACAATAGATACAACCACCACCATATTTCGATTGCGATTAATATCGATTTTCCATATATTTGGAAGAACGTACCTTCTTTCTGGCCCTTGTCGAAGAATATCTCCATTAACCCTCGCCGGTATCTTCTGTAAAGACAACACATTTTTGAAATCATCATTGGAATAGGTCCTTATTAAATTGCCTATTAGACAAAATCTCTAAAAACCAAGTGCGAGTCGGACTCGCGCACGAAGGGTTCCGTACTATTACGCGAAAATCGGCAAAAAAATTACGTTTGTAATTACACGCCCCACTTTACGAGTCATATTTATTTTATTCTGTTTTATAGTGGCAACAGAAATACATTATCTGTGAAGATTTCAACTGTCTAGCTATCACGGTTCATAAGATACAGCCTGGTGACAGACAGACAGACCGATAGAGGAGTCTTAGTAGTAAGGTATTTACCGTTTTTACCTTTGAGTACAGAAACCTAATAATAATGTTGTATTGACCATGTACAACATTACTTGCATCACTACTTTACTTTTATTACTTGAATTATTTTACTTGAAGCTAATATAAGTTTTGCATCTTTTATAAGCTATCATTTTATTCTTATCTCACCTGCGTTTATTCTTTTCTGTCTTTTCTGCCGTTTCTTCTACATTCCAGTCTCCAAAATCGGTCTTTTCCACACTAGACTCGTTGTGGTCACAGCGCTCGCTATCCCTGATAGTTGAGACAGTCAGCGCTCGAAGAGTCGCCATCAGATATAACAACCAAGGCCTAAACTAGGTTCTAAACATAGTATTTATTCTTTTCTCACCTGCGTTTATTCTTTTCTGTCTTTTCTGCCGTTTCTCCTTCTTCCACATTCCAGTCCCCAAATTCGGTATTTTCTACACTTGACTCATGGTCACAGCGCTCACTATCCCTGATAGTTGAGACAGCCAGCGCTCGAAGAGTCGCCATCAGATATAAGATCATCATCATCATTTCAGCCTATATACGTCCCACTGCTGAGCACAGGCCTCCTCTCATGCGCGAGAGGGCTTGGGCTATAGATATAAGATATAACATCCAAAGTCGAAACTAACTTCTAAACATAGTATTTAATCTTTTCTCACCTGCGTTTATTCTTTTCTGTCTTTTCTGCCGTTTCTTCCACATTCTAGTCCCAAAAATCGGTCTTTTCCACACTAGACTCGTTGTGGTCACAGCGCTCGCTATCCCTGATAGTCCAGACAGCCAGCGCTCGAAGAGTCGCCATCAGATATAACAACCAAGGCCTAAACTAGGTTCTAAACAGTATTTATTCTTTTCTCGCCTGCGTTTATTCTTTTCTGTCTTTTCTTCTACATTCCAGTCCCCAAAATCGGTCTTTTCTACACTAGACTCGTTGTGATCACAGCGCTCGCTATCCCTGATAGTCCAGACAGCCAGCGCTCGAAGAGTCGCCATCAGATATAACAGCCAATGTTTAAACTAGTTTCTAAACATAGTATTTATTATTTTCTCACCTGCGTTTATTCTTTTCTGTCTTTTCTGCCGTTTCTTCTAAGTACATTCCAGTCCCCAAAATCGGTCCTTTTCCACACTAGACTCGTTGTGGTCACAGCGCTTGCTATCCCTGATAGTTGAGACAGCCAGCGCTCGAAGAGTTGCCATCAGATATAACAGCCAAGGTTCTAAACATAGTATTTATTCTCTTCTCACCTGCGTTTATTCTTTTCTGTCTTTTCTGCCGTTTCTTGTACATTCCAGTCCCCAAAATCGGTCTTTTCCACACTAGACTCGTTGTGGTCACAGCGCTCGTTATCCCTGATAGTTGAGACAGCCAGCGCTCGAAGAGTCGCCATCAGATATAACATACAAAGTCGAAACTAGTTCCTAAACATAGTATTTATTCTTTTCTCACCTGCGTTTATTCTTTTCTGCCTTTTCTCCTCCATTCCAGTCTCCAAAATCGGTATTCTCCACACTAGACTCGTTGTGGTCACAGCGCTCGCTATCCCTGATGGTACAAACAGCCTCGCCATCATCCTTGCAGTAGCAAAGGTAGCATGTGCCAGGGTAGTTGTGGAGATCCTGCCGCTCGAAGAAGTAGCCGACGCTGGGGCAATGGTCTATTGGCTTTTGGAGAGTTTTGGGGGGCTCTGTGAAATAATGAAATATGTTACAGGGTCATTTTTGGACCATTAGCCATATTGCGAGGTGATTAGGTAGGTCATACTGAACAACTTTTTCTATGGCACCGACCCCGAAATCCCTAAAAAAAATTTGGCCTTCCCATAGAAAACGTCGACATCCACTCTACCAAAATGTATGAAACGGCCAAAAAATGTTTGTGATTTCGGAGTTGGTCCCATAGAAAAAGTTGTTCATGTTCAGTATGGTCTACCTAATCACCTCGCACATGGCTAACGGTCCAAAAATGACCCTGTATTTGTAATCCCACCAAAAACATAAATGTAAAAAAGGAGAGCCAAGTTCAATACAAAATTATGCTTGGCTGTGGGGCTCGCCGCAAAAAGAATGGAGATCTAAATGAGTGCCACTGCCAAGTTCTATGCAAAATCCAAATATGTATTTATAGGAACAAAATAACATTATAAACAAGTATTAAACTCTATTTCTTTGCTTTATTGGATACCTAAGATAACAATTGCTGTTATTTAAAAAAATGTGAGATCTTAAAGTAGGTTAGATTTGACTTGGCCAGTTTTCATTACATCAATCATTTTATATATATTGTAATTCTGATAAAATCTGGCCAAGCCAAATCTAACCTACTTTAAGATCTCACATTTTTTAAAATAACAGCAATTGTTATAGGTATCCAATAAAGCAAAGAAATAGAGTTTAATACTTGTTTATAATGTTATTTTGTTCCTATAAATACATATTTGGATTTTGCATAGAACTTGGCAGTGGCACTCATTTAGATCTCCATTCTTTTTGCGGCGAGCCCCACAGCCAAGCATAATTTTGTATTGAACTTGGCTCTCCTTTTTTACATTTATGTTTTTGGTGGGATATCAATACTTTTTGTAAAGAAAACTAGGCAGGTATTGAGATTTAATGTTTTTTCTTGTGTTTCCGCTGTATGGTTTTTACTTCTGTTCTTTGTATAATTATGTGGTGCCGCGCGCCGCCGACGACACACCGTTGGCAATGAAATGAAATGAAATGAAATGAAATGAAATGAAATGAAATGAAATGAAATGAAATGAAATGAAATGAAATGAAATGAAATGAAATGAAATAATTTATTAATAACAATAGTTACATGTCAAATAGGTACCGTTTTTGGTATTATACATACATTTATTGAATATACGTTCGCAACACTGACTTATATTAAAATAGGTAGGCTAAAAAACTCTTCATAGCTATAAAATAAGTGAATCGCGAGCCACATTTTTAATTTATTCTTAAAACTCGCGGTGGTAGCTGCTTTTCGAATACTATCGGGCAAGCGATTGTAAACGCTAGGTCCCGAAATATGCGTCAATTTTGCTGATTTGGCGAGTCGGTGTGTTTCGACTACCAGCCTATTTTTATGTGTGTTACTGCGGAGGCTGTACCTGTCGTTAGTACCTTTACATTTGAACCTGGCAATATTTTCTCGCGTGAACATCGCTATCTGCTGTATGTAAAGACAAGGGAGGGGAAGGATCTTAATATCCCGAAAGAGGTCACGTGCGGGGGCATCCGCTGCCTTGCCGGCCATAGCACGGACAGCTCTTTTTTGCATGGCAAACACGCGTTTCCAGTCGGCTGCGCGGCCCCACAGTTCCGCGCCGTATGTCAGAAGCGAGTGCACTGTGGCAAAGTAGCACTCTCGTACCGCAGGTCTTCCGGCGGTGTGCGTAAGCCTCCGCAGCGCGAAGCACGCACGCCCCAGCTTGCCGCACAGCTCGTCGATATGCGCTTCCCATGTTAAAGCGTTGTCCAGCTGAAACCCGAGGAGACGTGTGCAGGTCACCTGCTGTATAGGGGCACCGCCCGCACACACTCTCAAGGGTGAGCTGGCGTGGCCGTTCAGTTTGATCGTCATGAAGGACGTCTTTTCCTTATTAAGTGCCAAACCGTTTGTTCGGAACCACTCGTACAGCTGGTCCATTACGTCATTTAGCGCTCTCTCCAGCCCCCGTCCAGATGTCGTGCTTACTACCGCCGTTACGTCGTCGGCGTACATAAAAATTTGAGCGCCTTTTATGGTTTTCGGCAAGTCGTTTAGCAGAACACTGAACAATGTGTTGGAGAGGCACGACCCCTGCGGGACACCCATTAGATTTTGTAATTCTGAGGACTTGATTTTCCCGCCATCACCGACAACGATTTGGGCTCTCTCGTTCATGAATGACAATAATAGTCGGGAGGCCGGTCCCCGTATGCCATAGTGGGCGAGTTTGTCGGCAACGAGGGCGTGATCCGCCGTGTCGAAAGCGCGGGACAGGTCGCAGCAGATTACCGCCACGCTGCGTCCTGCCTCGCGATCCAGCATAACGCAGCGCACCACGTCTCGCACCAGGTCGGTGGTAGATCGACCCTGGCGGTATGCATATTGACTGTCAGTGAATACATTCCTAGGTGACCAGAAATCAAGTAGTCTTTTATTTAATCCTACTTCGAGACACTTACTTGGGCATGGGACCAAGGATATGGGACGGTAAGATTTAATAGCTGACTTCTGGCCTTTACCTTTATACAGTGGGCTTATCTTGACCTTCTTAAAGCTCTCCGGGTACACACCTACTCTCATGCAGCAGTTAAATAGCTGAGACAAAGCATACGAGATCGCTGGGCTGGCTTGCCTGAGGAGATTGGCGGATAAGCCGTACACGTCAGTACTGTTTTTTGGTGCTATAGATGTTCTAAAGATCTGAACGACTTCGTCTGGTGTGAAGGGTTTGAGCCTTATTGAGCAGTCGGTGGCGGCGCGCTCGTGTGATAAGGTGGTGATGGAGATGGCGCGGTCGGCGGAGGGCGCGCCGCACACGGTGGCGGCCGTCACGAACTCGCGGTTGAGCGCGTCCACCGCGAGCTGTTTCGTGGCGTACGGGTTGCC
Source organism: Cydia fagiglandana (assembly GCF_963556715.1). Lineage (NCBI taxonomy): Eukaryota > Metazoa > Arthropoda > Insecta > Lepidoptera > Tortricidae > Cydia > Cydia fagiglandana. Next base: position 4,839,464 of record NC_085950.1, on the reverse strand, counting down.
GGCGCAGTCCACCAGCAGGTCCGTGTAGTCAACTCGCTCACGGGGGTTCCGTCCCAGCTCGGTGTTAATAGCGTTCCACATTGCTTTGCTTTTGTTTGTGTTATTGCTAATTAAGTTGTTAAAGTAATCTGTCCGTTTAGCTTTGAGTTTAAGGTTGTATAAATTAAAAATTTTGGCCGGTTGTTTAGAGCGTATTACAAGTTTTTTGTATGGGGACACCACTTATTTTTTGACTAAACTTTATTTTAATATAGCAAATATAATAATACATATATTGGGGTAGTTTCAAATATCTGCTTGTAACGGTTCCAACGCTACAATAAAAAAATATTTTTTTGTATAGGGACCCCCCCTATTTTTTTACTTTTTTTTATTTTTAGATTTTTTCCTACGCGTACACACAATAACCGAGCTGGATTCCAAATTTCATCCTTCTAGGTCATCTCGAAGTAGGTTAGGTTTAGGTACTTATATGTCAGTCCCAATAAAAAATGTTTTTTTTTGTATGGGGACCCCCCCCTATTTTTAAACTTTATTTTATTTTTAGATTTTTTCCTACGGTTACACACAATAACCGAGCTGGATTCCAAATTTCATCCTTCTAGGTCATCTGGAAGTAGGTTAGGTTTAGGTACTTATATGTAAGTCCCAATAAAAAATGTTTTTTTGTATGGGGACCCCCCCCCCCTATTTTTTAACTTTATTTTATTTTTAGATTTTTTCCTACGGTTACACACAATAACCAAGCTGGATTCCAAATTTCATCCTTCTAGGTCATCTGGAAGTAGGTTAGGTTTAGGTACTATAAGTCATAAGTCAGTCTTAAAATTTACGACTTTTTGACCTTCATACCTTTTATAACCGTTTGAGCTAGCTTCATGAAATTTGGGCTTCTAGATATCCTTATGGATATAATTAAACACACGTAGTTTTATGTGTTTACGTCAAAGATGTTTTGAGTTATAGAAGGGTCAAAAGTGGCACCAAGTGGTTCCTGTAATATTACACTCGGCGCTGGCTAACCAGTTCCTTTGCTTGAACTTGGCTTGACACGCTGCCGCGTGTCTAGATAGTACGAGTATGTTGTTCAACATAAAAAAATATGCTTAATATTTAATTTTTCGTACATTTAATTTTTCTTGCATTTGTTCTCTGTTTGGCCCGAGGGTTAATTGGTAGAAAATGCCTTCTGGCATTAAGTTCGCCTTTTGTACAATTTATACTGTGCAATAAAGTTTCAATAAATCAATGAAATCAAAAATTATTTTTTGAAAATCATCGATGAAATAGTATCAGAATCATGTAGTAAGAAACCGCATATTATTTATATATACTTAGTATTAGCTGTATTATTTTCTTTTATTGAGGTGTATAATAAATACCTACATGTATAATTGTAGGTTAAAGGATGACTCGCGCTAGACGGGACCGGGCCCGGGCCGGGGCGTCCGATATGTCTTAGATTCTATGTCGGCTGATCGGTGATCACGAAAACGAACTTTCCATAGAAAACGGAGTACATAAGTTCCGTAAAACTCATTGGTACGAGCCAGGATTTGAACCCACGACCTCCGGATTGAAAGTCGGACGTAAGATCCACTCGGCCACCACCGCTTAGTGGAGATATATTGAAGGGAAAATCAAAGCGATTTAACTGTTTAAGACGAAACAGGAACTGCTGAATTGTAATATTTTAGGTAAATATACCCGTCTCGCTAACGGAAGCGGCTCCTGAAACTAGTACGATAAGGACAAGGCGAAAAATCCTGCGTAAAAATCTCAAAATCGAGGTTTCGTACTCGACTGTTTCCTCCTCCAAACCTTAACCAATGGTAACCAAATTTGGAAATCTAAATGATTATGAAATTATCTGTGTCGGACCGTTTTGCTTTTTTGGCTAATTGATATCAGTTTTGAATACTACGCCTCTCATTGCGGCACAGTCAGAGGCAATTTTGGCCATTTTTGAAGGGCTCTAGCGCCTTAAAAAAACAAAAATATCAAAAAAACGCTAAACGGTCCGACACAGATATTGACAATATTAATCTGTGTTGAAAATATCATTGCTCTAGCATCGATACCCACGGAGGAAACGGTCGAGTACGTTTATATGGCGAAATGACCACTCCTGTTGGCTCTTAACGTTGGGATAATTGAAATTAAATAAAATACCAACATACCAAAGACAGTGTGTGAAATAATTACACACAATCAGAGGAACATTCCGATTGCATTGCTCAAACAATGGTGTAAGTCAACATTATACAGGAAGTTTAAAAATACATAACAAAACCATATTGCGAGTGGAAAACTCATAATATTATTGCATTACACAAGTGGCCATATTGAGGCGAGATTCCTCGACACCGCATCTGAAGGCGGGATGCCACCATAGGGTATTTGACTGTCATCATCATCATTTCAGCTTATATACGTCCCACTGCTGAGCACAGGCCTCCTCTCATGCACGAGAGGGCTTGGGCTATAGTCCCCACGCTAGCCCAATGCGGATTGGGGATTTGACTGTATTTAATAGTTATTTTTCACCACAACCAACCCGAAGCAAATACAGGGATACCTGGCTAAGTGAGGCCTGGATAAGTGAGAAACCTCTATAGCTGGGACTCATGGTGCGGTCCCGACACTTTAGCACTGAATTACCTCTGTTAGTGAGATAAAACGAACCTCTATAACTGGGATTAGTTGTTGTGTTTTAAAGTCACATTTACTTCTATAATTGAGACAGAGAGTGTATTTTACCTCTTTTATTACTGAGATTATATTTATAATACATATTACATTTTCCTAACAGTTTTTTAGAATTTTATAGAAATTGACCTCTGTATCTGAGATAACGTCAATCTATGACCTCTCTAACTTGGACTTTATTGATCTATTTCCGTATTACTAACTCTTAGTCTATCCACAAATTCCGCATTTGCTTAATTGTGTCTAAACGACCTCAAGTTTGATTTAGTTGCTTTATGTAGTTAAAACTATCGAAACGAAAGCCGAAATCTTGATAAGTAACACGAATCAAGAGTCCTTCATCAAATCTAGAGTGAACAGGCACCTTCTGGGCGAGCTCACTCCATCGTAGGCCACATCTACGCCTCGGCTAGTCTGTGGCCATGAGTAAGCCCATTCATAATAATAAAAAAAAAGAATAAACAAACTTTTATCTAATAAATTTCTAAGAAGCAATCAAGTCCGCATCATATTTAATTTTATTTGAAAATGTCTATCTTTTGTAGAGTCATTCAAAATAAATTCAAAGAAATATTTAAACAGACTTAGAAAATATTAAGGGTCAAGGATTACAATATAATACTCTTTATTGCACACCTCACATACACGTAGTTTACAAAAACCGGGCAAGTGCGAGTCGGACTCGCGCACGAAGGGTTCCGTACCATAATGCAAAAAAAAAAAAAACAAAAAAAAAGGAAAAAAGAAACGGTCACCCATCCAAGTACTGACCACTCCCGACGTTGCTTAACTTTGGTCAAAAATCACGGTTGTTGTATGGGAGCCCCATTTAAATCTTTCTTTTATTCTGTTTTTAGTATTTGTTGTTATAGTGGCACAGAAATACATCATCTGTGAAAATTTCAACTCTCTATCACGGTTCGTGAGATACGGCCTGGTGACAGACGGACAGACGGACGGACGGACGGACGGACGGACAGCGAAGTCTTAGTAATAGGGTCCCGTTTTACCCTTTGGGTACGGAACCCTAATAAATGGACAATAACATAAACAAAGACAATAGAGGTAACAACAGGCGGTCTTATCGCTTAAGAGCGATAATTGTACTTTAAGTATTTATTTTAAAAGATAATTACAAAATACCTTATCAACCACCTCTATAACTGAAATATACTCTATTCTCACCTCTATTAATGGAACCCTCTGTAAATGAGACAGGAACTTAATTGTACCTGGCTAACTGAGAGCCTGGGTAAGTGGAATACCTACCTCTTTAAGTGAGACAAATCTGCTCGTCCCTTGAAGTCTCACTTATCCAGGTTTCACTGTATGAAATGTAAAATATCAAACAAAATCAAATCCTAATGAATGTTATACATATATTAAATATTTATCATCCAAAATCATCATTTAAAAGTCAATACTACCAGCAAACATAAGAAAACAACTCAAAATTTGCATTTGATTACTTTGCCTCACATGTGAATTTTCACGTTTTTGAAATGCAAAGTAAGCATTTCCGAGCTGGTGTGGTGGAAAATAAATTGGTTTACACCATGTATGAAACAAAGCATCTGAAGATTAATAGAGAAACATAGACAGCAGTTATTTTTAGACCCAATTTATATTTTAAAACCCGTTTTAAACTATAAAGAGTAGGTAATTTGATTGTGACGTCACATGCTAGTGTTTCATATAAATTCCATAGTACAGCGGTTCTCAAACTTTTTTGGTGACGGAACCCTTTTGGAAAGCGAAATATTTGACGGTACCCCAAATTAAATATTTTCATATTTATCTTTTCATATCACTGTCGACCAGATATACCTATACAAGAGCTGGTTTTTTTCTTATTATTACAAGTATTTTCGCGGAACCCCAACAGAGGCTTTGCGGAACCCTAGGGTTCCGCGGAACACACTTTGAGAATGGCTGCAATATCGTTTTGACAGTTCGAAAAAAGAAACTGATTTGACTATTTGACTAATAGGTAGTCAAATACCATAGACTAGGAATCCTCTTGACCGAGTTTAGAGCAATTATTTCATGAAACCGATGATGCCAAAAATGCGGGGGTGCGCGGGACGAGGTGAGCGTAGTCCCGTGCCATGATTGGTCCGTTCAAAGACACGGACGTCACACAAAGACACTTTCGACTCTAACATGCGTGGCAGAGGGGGTAGCGCGACTATGTTAAATCTGGAGGATGTTTTGTCTGTGAGCTTAGGCGATAAATCCTTCGTAAAAATCTCATAAATCTAGAACTCATTCGCGGCATTTTCTTCCTCCAAAACTGAATCGATCTGTCTCTGACCGTTTTGATTTTTGCGTTTATTATTGCTGATTTTGTATGCTAGGCGCCTGCGGCGTATTTATTAAGTTAAGTTAGAAGGAAATGTGACGTCCCACGGCAAAAGGTACCTTATGGCGGCTGGCGCTTACGTTGCATGCGCCGCAATAATATCGGAGCGGCGTTAATAATAGGCTATTTATATAATAGGTTAATAATAGGAAATGGTACCTTATGGTGATTGGCGCTTACGCTGTTATTAACGCCGCAATAATATTGGAGCGGCGTTAATGATAGCGCCAACCGCCATAAGGTACCTTTACCCGTGGGACGTCACATATGTATGTATGTAACTATGTACGGGTCAAATCTAGCATTATTTTTATTAAATTTGACTCACTTCCCGGTTTTCGATGAAGCTGAAAATTTGCATACATAATGTAAGTCGGGTGGCAATACAATATTATGGTGTCATCGAGCTGATCTGATGATGGAGACAGGAGCCATATAGGTGCTCTGTGATAAAACAACGCAACCTAATTGTGTTTGGGGTTTTTAGAATTTTAGTCTCGATCAGTATTATATGCCTATGTAAAGAAAAGCACAGACAGAATAGAGTCAGACCAAGAATAGTCTGCAGTGGATTTGATAGCCCACGCAGTGAAAGTGTTATTTTAAACGTCAAACTTCTATGAAATTATGACGTATAAATAACACTTGCACTGCGTGGGCTATCAAATCCGCTGCAGACTTTTTTGTTCCGACTCTAGAAGCTTGTACCAAAAATTAAATTTTTGCCAAAAACTTATTGACAACCTTAATACGAAGATACGTTTCATGACTTGTCAAAAATCGGAGAAAACCGCAGGTTAGCCCTTAACAGCCCCTTAAGCTTACTGTGGGGCTAGGTTCGTGTAAGAAAGTCCTATAATACAATTAAAAAAAAACAAACCTGCACTGGCTGCCCCGAGCAGCAGCAGTAGCGGCAGCATCGTCGGCGCAAGACTGCAGTCGAGGGAGCAGCGCACGCGCATGTTAGTAAACACGCGCCGGACCCGGCCTGCGCAGGAGCGGATTTGGAATGTGATCAGTGCTATCCGTTATGTGCACGACTGCCGGCCTAGCCAAGGTTACAATCGCTATCGCTTCGACAACGAAAAGCAGCCAGGCCGCGTAGCCAAGATGCCGATCGCTTACGCTCCGTAGCGATCGAAACGCAACTGTCACTGTCGCACTAATATGGAAGTGTGATAGAGAGACATAATGGTTTTCGTTGTCGAAGCGATAGCGATTGTGACCTTGGCTAGGCCGCCTGGTCCGCCCGATTCGAGCTTTAAGATACGTCAAATACCTATCAATGCGTTTATTTACATAAAAGATATACAGAGTGTTTGGTACATCGTTTGCCAAAACGGCAGATAGGTTGAGTTATTTGCTTTCTTCTCAGGCCTAGAAATTTTTAATTTACGCACATTATTATTTCCACTTCTATGCCAGTTTTAGGATAGCAAATGACTCAACCTATCAGCCGTTTTAATTTGGCAAACGATGCCCCAAACACTCTGTATACAGTGGTACTATAGGTACTACACTTGAGGCGTACCAAGGATGCTGGCGGCATTTCTATTATATTTAGTTAATGTACATATTTAGTTTTAAGGATAATTGTCATACCAGGGTGCCATGCGACCCATTTCCATTGTATTATACCATGGTTTGCAATAAACGATACTATACTATTTCCTCGTATCGCAATGCTGATACGTTGTGCGAGGTAGCCGCCAGCTCTTCGGTCACCAGTTACGTCAACCAGACGCTTCGCTATTTCTGGAAACAACTTGTACGCGCTGGGACCCCAGATCTAGAGGCTCTACCGAAGCTCTTAAACTGTTCAAACAAAAACACAAAGGGTAAAAACGGGACCCTATTACTAAGACTCCGCTGTCCGTCTGTCTGTCCGTATGTCTGTCACCAGTAGGGAATGCTGCCGGTACTGAATTTGTATGACGAGAACCGGGAATTCCTGGTTCCGGTACTGTATTGGTATAGAAAACTAGTACCTACCTGGAGCACTCCATAGTCACCAGGCTGTATCTCATCTCTGGCTGTTTCATGATTTGTATGAACCGAGAATACAGTTGAAATTTTCACAGATGATGTATTTCTGTTGCCGAACAACAAATATTAAAAAGTACGGAACCCTCGGTGGGCGAATCCAACTCGCGATTGTCCAGTTTTTTTAACCTTTTCCACGCCGTGTCAAACACAAACGCCCCCGGACCCGGACGCCACGTCACCGAAGTGTCAAAACTGAAATTGAACTTTATGCATACGTAGGTCTATGTTGCTCTGTGATCTGTGACCGATTAATCAGTCTTTGGCGTTGAAGCTGCGGTGCGGATATATCGGTCATTGGCGTCCAAAAGGTTAACTGTGCGTAATTTATTAAAGTATTCAAGGTGACTTTTTTCATACAGTATTGTTCCTTATAAAAAGGAATTCTAGTTTTTTCGTGTCCAAGTCCGTGCCACCAATAACACAGTATCGCGTTACATTACATTCGCCGGTATTGGCGGCAGACATGTTGGTTGCGCTTGCGCTGCTCAGCGCTGTATCCGGTGAGTTTGACATTTCACACTGTCGTACACAAACATTCATTCAAGACTCATAACGTATGTTTACAATAAATGACGTGACGTGGCTCTTTCCCTTTTATTAGGGGTGACAAAAAAAAGCTAGCGACCCGCTCCGGCTTCGCACAGGTTATTTTGTATAATCTGTGCGAACAAATAGGGAATATTAGGCAAAGCTCTGCGTAGGTGGCACCTTTGTGGCACACAACACACAGTAAACAAACCACATTAACACATCACACGTCACGTCAATCACATGGCCTACCGCGAAACAAGAAAATCGAAATTCGTTATCTAATCTCTCTATCACTCTTGCATACTCGAGCGATAAAGAGGCAAATAAGTAAATGTCGATTTTCGCGTTTACCGGTAGGTCCTTGTTAACAAACCGCCTTGATGCATCAGGCCCCGTTCGCACGGCAGCTTTTTCAACGCGCGTTAAAAAAGCGTTTGAATGACGCAAATGGATAACCATGTATGTATTCACATAAAGGCGGTTTTTAAGCGCGGCGCTTTTTTATCGAGCACTGTTCGATTTTCGGCGTTGAGCGTTGGCGTCAAATTGAATAGAACATACGGAACTCTGTGTATCTGTTCTCACAAGCGTTAAAAAAAGCGCCGGCGCTGCTGTCAGTTGGCTGTCAAGTGTCAATTTTTGGTGTCAATCGTCAAGATTATTATTAGTTTCACCTTAAAAATGTCAACTTATGCTTACGAATTCCTGAAATATTCAAGCTATAGTCAAATAATACATGGTAATAGCAAATAAAGTATGGCTTTGCTGAGATGCATACGTGGCAGTACGACTCACAAGTGATTTTTAAGCGTTCATATGACACAAATATTGAAAACGGTAAAAAAGCGCCAACGTCGGGTTTTAACGCAACGCTTTTTAAGCTGTCGTGCGAATGGGGCCTCAATGTCATATTTAATTGTCTGTGAAAACTTGTCTTGTTGTGTATGTATAAGTTAGTCTATGAATTTACTGAGTCGGTAGTGCTGCACTCTGGCGGCAGAACATTGCAATAATATCCCCTATTATACACCTAAACCTTCCTCAAGAATCACTCTATTGGTAGGTGAAAACCGCATGAAAATCCGTTCAGTAGTTTTAGAGTTTATCGCGAACATACATACATAAGCAGACAGACGAGGCGGGGGACTTTGTTTTATAAGGTGTAGATATACCTTAAGGTGGATGTCTAGGGATGGGATGCCGATTATCAGCCAAAAGATGGCGTCACTGTGCACGAATTGTGGATTTTCACTATTTCTCCCAAAATACAAAGTTTCATAAGATGTGTTGATATGTCCGAAAACTATAAAAAATACTACATCCAAATCGAGACATGTTCAACTCAACATTGTCTCATTTCGTTATTATCGGAATCCAACTGCAAAATATTGCAATTTCTTGCATTCACGCACACTTACGTACTTAAAGTCACCTTAAAGTCAGTGTCAAATGTCAGCAGATTCGTAATGTTACAGTAAAGTAACCTAGAGGGCGCAGCGGATGAAATGTTTATTGTTGAAAAAAGATTGGAAATTAAATAATAAATTCTTGTTTGAGCAACGATGAAGAATTACAAGGCATTCAGAAGCAACTAATGTTTTCGACCGTCATCTGTCATGTGCTCGTGGCACCCGTAGCCTCTATTTTGAAAAAAATCAGATAGTAGCTAAGATACATGGTTCAAACCCCGACATAGCCAATTTTTTTTCATTTTATAATTTTATCATTTTCTTTTGAATCATTTTAAGCGTATGTTATTCTTCGAAACTAAACTTACGTGAGTAAAATATTTTCAGTATTTTAATTATTTTTTAATAATATTATGGGAAGATTTATAAAAGTATTTTTATTTTCCGGTTTTCAAAGGATATAAATAATGATTAAAATAATTTAAAAAAAGTCATGCATGAGGCGAATTAGGATCGCAGAATAGGTACATAAGAAGTCAACTATCGACGAAGTATAGCTGGTCAAGCAGATCTTGTCAGTAGAAAAAGCCGGCAAATTTGAAAAATGTAGGCGCGAAAGGATATCGTTCATAGAACATTTGGATTTCGCGCCTTTTTAGGGTTCCGTACCCAAAGGGTAAAACGGGACTCTATTACTAAGACTTCGCTGTCCGTCCGTCCGTCCGTCCGTCCGTCTGTCACCAGGCTGTATCTCACGAACCGTGATAGCTAGACAGTTGAAATTTTCACAGATGATGTATTTCTGTTGCCGCTATAACAACAAATACTAAAAACAGAATAAAATAAAGATTTAAATGGGGCTCCCATACAACAAACGTGATTTTTGACCAAAGTTAAGCAACGTCTGGAGTGGTCAGTACTTGGATGGGTGACCGTTTTTTTTGCATTATGGTACGGAACCCTTCGTGCGCGAGTCCGACTCGCACTTGCCCGGTTTTTTTACTGACAAGATTTGCTTGACCAGGTATAAAATAAAAGTTTCCAAAATTTTATTGAAATGATATACCTACATGAAATAATCAAATACAACACATTTACTTAAAATAACTTTTAAAATAAGGCATATAAAATTACCAAAAAGATGAAATAAAATAAATAAATAAATACAAAAAGAAATGAGTCTTTGTTCGTGGTTTGAACCCTGTCATGCTGTTCAACTTGTTAGACTTATACTCAGTAGCTAAAGGCCACTAGACCATTTGACCATAGTAGACCCGGGCGAAATATGCCTTCTTATTTAAGTAACCCATTACTGTCAAAAATATCAAGTTTGAATTGATTTGAAATATAATTTTTCATTGTCGACTTATTGACATCCAAACGTTGCGAGCATGTTGCCCTTTAAACCAATTGGCAACGTCGCGCGGGGAAACCTTCTATAAATGTATGTCCTTTTATATTTTGTTATTTATTAATTTATGACGATTCTTCTAATACTTATGTTGCAAATTGATTAAATTATCGAGAGAAAAATGCTAATGCAAAGAAAACAAGAAATATCCGTTTCATTTCGCATGCTATGAAAGACGGTCATTGTTGTTGTAAAAGGTGTGCAGGAAATGATAGGGTAGACCGGGGGCAATAGTACCATTTTTTGGATAATGGTTCCTAGTTCAGAATGTATAGGAGTTGAACCAAAACCGTACGTACCTACATATGAAATAGTAGGTTATTGATTTACGTATTTTTGAGGGTAATTGTTGTTAACGGTAAGAATATGGTAGAAAATCCCGTTTTTGGTCAATGATTCCTTGTGTTACAATTAGGGCTTGCAATATCGGATGGTCTCCAATTCCGGAACTGATTTTCGATATTGGATTCGAATTCCGGAATTCCGGAACTGGTTCCGGAATTAGGGGTTATCGTATTTTACTTAATTTTTTTTGTAAAATCCAACAAAAAATGTGAAATTCTGATACTTTACGTTTATTAAAGTTAATATTGTTTGAGAGAAATTTAATTTGAAGTACTAGAGATAATTTCATCTCTTTTTTACCACCTTATTAAAATGGTTACTTTTATTCAATTCTATGATACGGGGTAATTATTCGGGGAAAATTTAGTTGCTAGCAAACTATTCAATGGATAATTTTATAAAATAGTTAAATATAACAGCTCTATAATCAGCCTACTCTTCGTAACATAGTACGTAGTGGTGTTGTTTAAGAAGTTGAAGGTCGAAATTTGGCTTTTTCTTTCCTAGATCCTAATTATGATTCAGAATATCATATATTATATGCTTCTACAGGATCCGAAATCGTTGATAGAGAACACCTTCTATCTAAATCGAAGATTCGCTCATGTAGGATTGAGACTATTCTGACTATTCTAAGCAAGTAAATCACTTTTTTTTTATGAGCCCATATTGTCCCACTGCTTTATCAAAGCGAAAAGTAAAATATACCCATACTATAGGTCACTGAATGACTAAGAGGCACTTATTAACAACAAAAAAGATGAGTATAGTGTAGTTTCTTAACAATTTTCAATAATAAACGTATTAAAACCTGAAAAAAGTACTTAAATCCAATTCCGGAATTTTCGATATTCAGTTGTATCAATTCCGGAATTGTAATATCGGAAAATTTGTCCGAGATTCCGGAATTTCGAGATTCCGGAATTCCGGAATGCAAGCCCTAGTTACAATTGACCCTTCGTGCGGTGCAGGTCAATAGTACCAAAAATTGGAACGTAAATAAAACCCAAACCATATGTTTATTATATAAAGGTTTATTATTTTAGAGCTTAACTGTAATTAGTATTCTAATTCTAGGGTAACCATGCATGTCGTAAATAAATTAATAACTTTTTTTTTCAACTAGACTAGAAAATTTACGTTAACCTCACTGATACTGATACGAAACAGTTGCTTATAATTTACGAAATGCGCAGTGTTAGTCCTGCTCACGTCTCCTGAATCACCCTGTATAGTTACTTTCTATTGCCCCCTGTTACAATCAACCCCGCCTTAAAAAATACTGACATTCTAATTTTTTCACCAATAACAATCGACTTCGTTGTAAAGTATATTATATACATATGTATATATGGGTCAAATCATGACAGTCAAAATTGACTTCTTAGCTGCGTTAATGCGTGCGTGCGTTATGACAAGTCACACCGCTTGCTTGAGGTGTTTTTTTTTCCAATTCATAAATAAATGTACGTTTACGTGTCTGATGAGCGAATGCTCTTTAAGGAACCTTAAACTAACATATCTCATAGTAAGATAATCGCTACTCACAATTATGACAAGTGTAACTCAATTCCTGGCCCCTATATCACCAAGCCGGCAGTGACATATGTCGAGTGTCAATTGCCAAGTGACAGGTGACAAGTGACAATTTAGTAGACTGTTTTTGTATAGAAGTGCTTATAAACTTGACAGGCCTTAAGTTACAATTGTCAATCTTTCATTTAATGACAATGATTTGATGAATCAAGAGTAGTTTTTATAAGTCGACATGTTTGTCAATTTGTCGGTAATTCTTGACATGAAATCGGAGCTGTGTCAGGCTTAGGTGACAATTGTAGTGTTTTCGTTGTTAGCAAACCCCGTTATTGGCAAACGTTGGCAAAACAAACTTTGTACCCTAAATTCGCCTTTAGGGTACAAATAAAAATCGCTTTTAAATTCTTCTTAACAAGCATGAAATCATAATAACACTATAAATAGTAATTGTTGCCTACGAAGGCGTTTAGTACTTCAACATTTAGGATTTGGATTTGGAATAAGTTTCAGTATAGTTTTGATTGAGTTGGGGACAGGTAGCGAAATTAGGTATGTTTAGGTAAATAGGTAGGTATTGTTTTTTTTATAATTTACTTGGGCGAAGTTGGGCACTAACGGTAAAGTTAGGGTTTTGGTTAGCAAATGAATCTCCGCGAAAGTAACAGAGGTGACATTCTTATACAAGGGAATACATAAAGTAGGTAAGAATAGATTTCTACTTTGACGTCACTGCACTTGCATTTGCAGAAAAAATAACTTAAAAGTAACAAAAAAATAATGCTTTCACGCCTTGTCAACAAATAATGTAGGTACGCTGCATTAGGTGGGATTGGGATCTCAATCAATATCATGTTAGTGATGACAACACGGTACACAGAAAGCAATTAACGATATCTTGTCAAGAATTGACAAATATATCGACTAGTAAAAATTACCCTTGTTTCACAAAATCATTGTCATTAAATTTAAGATGGACAATTGTACCAAAATACCTGTCATGTTTATATGAAATTCTATACAAAACAATCTACGAAATTGTCACCTGTCACCTGTCACTTGTCAATTGTCACTCGACATATGTCACTGACAAATGTCGGTGTGGTAAAACAGAGGTCTGTCATTTTTTGACAATTGCCATACCTGTCGTAGTTGGTGAAATAGGGCCCTGGTCAGTACACTCTTCATGAGCCCACAATTGACAATTATCACATTGCACCCATGTTTCATTGGATCTGCTTATACTATAAGGCTCACCACAGACTAGGCAATAGTATTCTTCTACAGAATCCTCCTTGTCGTTGAATATTTTTTCCTTTTCCGGTCCCTTTCCCCTTGTCTATTACCTTGCCTTTTCCCTTCCCTTTTGCTTTTTCCGTCTCATATTTTTCCTTTATTTTTGGTTTCTCCTAATGCTTTTTTAATATTTTTGGTAACGTTGTTAAGGAGTCGTTTGTACCGCGGTGTCAATTGTAACGGTACAATTGTCCCCCCCAAAATTACATAAAGTACTTATATTTCAATTCCTTTACCTAACTCATCCCCATACTGTCCCACAAAAGAAACTTTGATAACTAACTAATCATAATCTAATACCAATCTAACTCTAGGATTATTTAGTTTTGAATAATATGACAAAATATTTCTCGTAAATACTTACTTTGATCACTCGAAAACAAAAATGGTCTCCGCGCACCTCCGTTCCGCGTCGCAGCGAGCGGCCGACTAGTGTAGTGTAGTAAACGAAGCAAGTTGTTGTATGGAGACCCATGCATTAATTTCTCAGTCGATAAAATTTTGCTTGGTTATTGTATAGTATGAGCCGAAACTAACATATACATATCCAAAAAAAAAACCACTCCTAAGTTAGGTATTTATACGTAAAAATACAAATCTGTTTATATATTGAACCGAGTAATTCCTCCGTCCAAAATTATTTTACCAAATAAGTTATTTGTATCAGTATCTGATACTAGAAAAAATCTAAAACTTTTGTCAAACATGAGAATATTTTTTTTACGATAATTCCTTTTTTGGCGCTCATTTTCATCGGAAAATTGCTCTGCCATTTTTTCCTTCTTATATGATCTTAGAATATAATTTGGCGTAGTGGGTAAGAAAATCCAAAAAAAAATGCATACCCAAGTTTATGTATTTTAGAACTATAAAAAACTGAGAGTGGAAAATTTCTCAGCCTGATTTCTTTTTAAATATATACTAAGTAGTCACGTATATACTTAAATCCAAAATATCCAAAAGAACTGTCATCCCTTGTACACCCCGCTCCTATACACTGCTCCCGATATGTTTAGTTTTGAATACGCTCGTTATTTTTTTGGATGTTTTTATAGTTGAATGGAAAGAAAACTGTGAACTTAATTCAATAAATAAAATGGATAGAGAAATTTTCCACAGCGAGTAAAAAGGCAATTTCTGAAAAAAAGTATAGTTACATGGTAAATTTTTTAGATTTTCAATTTGTATGTATAAATCGGCAATAAAATGGCATTCCAGTGAAAAAATTAGACTGAGCAATTTTCCGGTCCAAGCCACGCCAAAAAATTATATTTTGTTAATATTGGTATTTCTGCGGGGATTTTTTTTTTTGATATTTCATATATTGTTGCAATACGTTACATGAACATGTCCGGAGAAGAAAGTTTAAACGGAGCAATTTTCCGTAAAAAGATATTAACGATTTAAGACTTTAGGTATTTACTTAAATACTATTATTATTGTTCTTTGGAAATTTATACAATACTTTTTATTTATTGATACTTTATCATACTGTAAAGCTTTTTCTGGCTGAGGAATTACTGCGGGGTCCACTACCTTTATTTACTACACTAAGTGAGCGGGTCCAGACAAGTATTGGGCTTTATCGTATATACCCACATATTCATATTTCGTTGTAATTGTGAAGATAATAGCGATGGTACTATTGCCCCGTGGTACTATTGCACCCGGTCTACCCTACGCTTCTGCACTAGAGCAGTTTAGGTTCCAATTCCAAGTACGATTTTATTATTCTTTTTACAATAAGGAATTGAAATTTGGGTATAAATGGATTTGTTATACAATTTCCATTCTGATATTTGACTCCCCATTCCATAAATTACTTTTGGCCAAATTGTTAATTGAAAATACCTACTCTCAAAAATACCTACTATAAAAATGTATTTAAAAAAACACATGCATTTTACTTTCCTCGTATGCGAAATGAAAAGTAGAGTGTTTTAACTCGGGTGAAAGGCAGCATTTTTGAAAAAAACCAGGCAAGTGCGAGTCGGACTCGCGCACGAAGGGTTCCGTACCATAAGGCAAAAAAAAAACAAAAAAAAAAGCAAAAAAAAATCGGTCACCCATCCAAGTACTGACCACTCCCGACGTTGCTTAACTTTGGTCAAAAATCACGTTTGTTGTATGGGAGCCCCATTTAAATCTTTATTTTATTCTGTTTTTAGTATTTGTTGTTATAGCGGCAACAGAAATACATCATCTGTGAAAATTTCAACTGTCTAGCTATCACTGTTCGTGAGATACAGCCTGGTGACAGACAGACGGACAGACGGACGGACAGCGAAGTCTTAGTAATAGGGTCCCGTTTTACCCTTTGGGTACGGAACCCTAAAAATATCATCTACTAATGTTATTGTTATGCACAAGCAGAAGATATTATAGAATCTTGTTTATTTACAAGAAGATGACATTTTTCTCCACATACCTATATATTTTTGAGAAAAATATAGCTAGGTATTTTAGTTTAAAAATCATTGTTACAATAAATATCTAGACACGCGGCAGCGTGTCAAGCCAAGTTCAAGCAAAGGAACTGGCTAGCCAGCGCCAAGTGTAATATTACACGAACCACTTGGTGCCACTTTTGACCCTTCTATAACTCAAAACATCTTTAACATAAACACATAAAACTACGTGTGTTTAATTATATCCATAAGGACATCTAGATGCCCAAATTTCATGAAGCTAGCTCAAACGGTTATAAAGATATGAAGGTCAAAAAGTCGTAAATTTTAAGACTGACTGACATACCTATAGTACCTAAACCTAACCTACTTCCAGATGACTTAGAAGGATGAAATTTGGAATTCAGCTCAGTTATTGTGTGAAAGCGTAGGAAAAAATCTAAAAATAAAAAAAAGTTATAAAATAGGGGGGGTCCCCATACAAAAAAAACATTTTTTATTGTGACTGACATATAAGTACCTAAACCTAACCTACTTCCAGATGACCTAGAAGGATGAAATTTGGAATCCAGCTCAGTAATTGTGTGAAAGCGTAGGAAAAAATCTAAAAATAAAAAAAAGTTATAAAATAGGGGGGGTCCCCATACAAAAAAACCATTTTTTATTGTGACTGACATATAAGTACCTAAACCTAACCTACTTCCAGATGACCTAGAAGGATGAAATTTGGAATCCAGCTCGGTTATTGTGTGTAAGCGTAGGAAAAAATCTAAAAACAAAAAAAAGTTAATAAATAGGGGGGGTCCCCATACAAATTTCTTTTTTATTGTGACTGACATATAGTACCTAAACCTAACCTACTTCCAGATGACCTAGAAGGATGAAATTTGGAATCCAGCTCGGTAATTGTGTGTAAGCGTAGGAAAACATCTAAAAATAAAAAAAGTTAAAAAATAGGGGGTCCCCATACAAAAAACCTGTAATACGCGCTAAACAACCGGCCAACGGTGTGTCGTTGGCGGCGCGCGGCACCACATAATTAATACAAAGAACAGAAGTAAAAAACATGCAGCGGAAACACAAGAAAAAACATTAAATCTCAATACCTGTCTAGTTTTCTTTACAAAAAGTATTGATATCCCATCAAAAACATAAATGTAAAAAAGGAGAGCCAAGTTCAATACAAAAATTATGCTTGGCTGTGGGGTTCGCCGCAAAAAGAATGAAGATCTAAATGAGTGCCAAGTTCTATGCAAAATCCAAATATGTATTTATAGGAACAAAATAACATTATAAACAAGTATTAAACTCTATTTCTTTGCTTTATTGGATACCTATAACAATTGCTGTTATTTAAAAAAAATGTGAGATCTTAAAGTAGGTTAGATTTGGCTTGGCCAGTTTTTATCAGAATTACAAAATATATATGTTGAATAACTTTATAAAATGACTGATGTAATGAAAACTGGCCAAGTCAAATCTAACCTGCTTTAAGATCTCGCATTTTTTTTAAATAACAGCAATTGTTATAGGTATCCAATAAAGCAAAGAAATAGAGTTTAATACTTGTTTATAATGTTATTTTGTTCCTATAAATACATATTTGGATTTTGCATAGAACTTGGCACTCATTTAGATCTTCATTCTTTTTGCGGCGAACCCCACAGCCAAGCATAATTTTTGTATTGAACTTGGCTCTCCTTTTTTACATTTATGTTTTTGATGGGATAGGCTTTTCCAGAGAACATTTACCGAAACGTAAGCAGAATTCACAAGGGTTTTCGGTGGACGACCGTAACGCGAATGATTGCTTGGACTGACCTTTCTATATTAATATATAAAAGTATTTTGTTGTGTAATAATCATAATAATTATTTAGTTATATTAAATCTGGGAATGAAATTATATCAGAAAGGAGATTCTTAAATGAGTAGGTATACTCGTAACATGCTTTGTGCATTAAATATACCTCCCTCTATTGAGTGAAAATAAAACAAAATACACAGGTAATCTGTGTTGCGGTTTTAAAGTGCCATCTGTTACACCTTTGATAAATTAAAAATGATTGCTTGTCAAATGAAGTCGCCATGTTAGAATTACACCTACACTATAAGCATCACTCACACAAACAAGCAATGGGGCAAATTTTTACCAATATTCAAAGGCTTTTTTCTTAATAATATTAATCAAAATCTAGTATTTTTTTACGTTAAGCGAAGACAGAAGTATATATACTACCCAAACATTACATATACAAGTGAAGAAACCCTATATAATAGGAGCTAGGGTGCCAAGAAGTTTGTATGAAATTCGAGCAAGCAGAACCACCTTAATGCCTAATTTTATGAGAAACACCTTTCCTTCTTCTTTTTAATGAATTTTTGTTTCTTTTTAAAATAATTAGGAGCGCAAAAAAGTTTTTGGTTTTGGTTTGGTTTTGGTTTATTTCTGTAAGTTTGATTTCATGACCTCTGCGAAATAATTTAATTTATCTTTCATGTGTAAATTTATTAATGTTCTAAAGAAAGTCATAGCTTTTTAGCGATAAGACCGCCTGTTGTTTACTTTTCTACTTCTGTTGCTGTTTTCTGTATTATTTGTGACGTTCCATGGCAAAAGGTGCCTCATGGCGGCTGGCTCTTACGTCGCATAGCACCGCAATAATATTGGAGCGGCGTTAATAATAGCGTAAGAGCAAACCGCCATAAGGTACTTTTATCCGTGGGACGTCACATTTTTGCTATTAAATTGATCAGTAATAGTAATAAGTATATTACCTACATACCTAAGGCAGTAAGGTAAACAATGTCCTAGAGCGCATGGAACTGTCGGCCGAGCCAAAGCCGAAGTCGACAAACGCAGAACAGGCCGCGAAGTCAACATGCCAATTGCTTACACTCCGAAACGCAACTGTCACTGTGGCACTAATATGGAAGAGTAATAGACACATAAAGCGTTTGGCTGTCGTAACGATAGCGATTGTCACCTTGGCTAGGCCGGCAGAAAAGACTATTTGTATTGTATTATACACTCAGCGTCAAAAAAATCGCACATCTTAACTTTTTTCTTTAAAGCGGTTTTAAATCTTATATTATATAAGGCAAGATAAGATTATGGGGCCTTATTTGAAAGGTTATGAAACCCTCTATTGGAAAATGTCGTAAAATGGACGATTTACCCCATGTAAAAAGAAAATTTTCAGGAAAAACGAATCGACGTGTATTCAGGTTAAAATTGCAAAGAATAAAAACACTACAAAATCAACAGATACGGCAAAAACAAATAAACTTAAAACCTAGTGCTGCCTCCACTTGCCCTACGAGTAGCTTCCATGTGATCAGTCATGACTGTCATGATTGCCACAATGCGTTTTTGAGGAAAGTTGTTCCACTCCTCAATAATGGCGTTTTGAAGCCTGTCGAGAGTGGCAGGAGCAGGATCAGGTGACCGAACCCGCCGGTTTAGCTGATCCTAGTGATGTTCGATTGGGTTCAGGTCAGGGCTCCTTGCTGGCCACTCCATTACCGTGATCCCAACCTCCCACAGTTACTCTCACCCAAACAACGCAGTGTGACAGTGGGCGTTGTGATGCATGAACTGGAAGTTGGGTCCTACGAAACCATCATATGGGATCACATGCTCCTCGAAGAACACCGTTGTGGAACGCCGAGTAGTCAGGGATCCTTGGCTGTGACCACCTTCAGTGCGGGAAATGCACAGGAGATCAGTTTACTCATCGATCGAAATGCCGCCCCAGAACATGCGAGATGACGGCCCCTAAGCAGACGGTTTCTTCAGTGCAGGCCTGCGTAAATTGCTCTTCCTGCCTCCTACACACCCCCCCGCACCTGTTGTTGGTGTAAAGGCACACCCTCGTCTCGTCGGAAAAAAGGACATTCCTCTATTGTTCAAACGTCCAATCTTCGTGCAGTCGGCAAAATTGCCTCCTGGCTATTCGATGCTATTGCTTTAATTGGGGGCCTGTAACAGCTCTACGGGGCATCATCCTCTTCTCTTTCGGCTTTCTTAAGATCGTAGAGATGCTTACTGCTGTTTTTTGAGCTGCTTGAAGCTGCTGCTGCAGCTCAACAGCCTCGGAGAAACGGTTCTGCAAAGAGTTCGATACAATGTACCGATTGTCTCTAGCGGAAGAGCAGTGTTGTCTTCCAGGTCCAGGCTTCCTGATGTAACCACCAGTCACCTGGAACCTCAACAAGACTCAACGCACTCGAAAACCGCTTATGTTAAATCTTTCAGCAACTCCTTGCTGCCATACTCTTGTTTGCAGCAGTGCCACCTCTTGAGCAGCTCCTTCTGGACTGGTATCCATGACCAAGGGTTTTTTCTTGCTGTAATGGTTCATTAGTAACCTCAGTGACCTCTGGAGAGCGAATAAACCATAACTAACCTTTACCCTCCATTTTATACTCGTCCCGGATTGCACAACAACGGACCGATTAAAATTGGATCTCGGCCTTTTTTTAAACAAAACGCCTATGTTCGGCGATGGTTGTTTTTACGAACAATGACGATTTATCTTTTTAAAGTTCATTAATTGCGCTTTCAAACGATACCAATATTGATAGGGTACAATGCATTAGATAAGAGCTATATTTGCTTGAAACGAATTTTTGGCGAGGTGCGATTTTTTTGACGCCGAGTGTATCTTAAGGATGACTCACGTTAGACCGGGCCGTGTCCGGGGCTTCCGGCGCATAGTTTTCTACGAAAATCATCACGTGATCGCCTATCATGTCATAGAAGCGTAAGCTGCGGAAGCTCCGGCCCGGACACGACCCGGTCTAACGTGAGTTATCCTTTATGATCCAATCGTATTGCTTTCAGCCTTCGACCCATCTTTAACATTTCACTATGTGAAGTACCCTCGAGTTTTCCGTCGGAATGAGGTGGCTTGCCAAGTCTGCTATGGGGAGTTTGACTGTCTCAGCATGGAGAGGTGCGGCTACAACGCCGCAGTGACAGACATCTTGGTAGAAGGAGACGGAATGGTGCCTATCTCTGTCTAATGATGTGAAAGAAACAAAATAAATTTAAAATATAATGGTAGAGTCGAAAAGTGGTAGACCACTTTCTTGGGTGACTGTACCTACTAAGACTCCACTGACCGTATCTAGTAGGGTCCCATTTTTACCCTTTGGGTACGTTTTATATAACTCCTGATCTCTGATCAAATAATAAATTTAAGTGTACCCTGTGTACCTCTCTCAGCGTATCGCCCTAGCGATACAGAGAGGTAACGCTGCCAGTGTAATGGGTCCATACCACAAGCCGAACTGTTGGACGGGCCTTTATTTTTTGATTGGGTACTTTATAGGTTAGCCTTTTGCACCTCCTAAATAGTTTGATTTTGTTTTTTTTACATTTGTAGTCACCATAGTTTAATTAATATTATCATTTCTCCACTACCTAAAGGTTGTCAGAGATCGCTCTTTAGCGATAAGACCGCCTTTTGTTGCCTCTGTCTTCATGTATTATGTATGTCTCTCTGTAAATGTTTTTATTGAGGTTGTGCAATAAAGAGGATTTGTATTGTATTTAATTTTTATACTGTATTTATAGGAACTAATTTATTTAATAAATTAAGTTAAAGTTTTTATTTAAAACATTTCATCTTTAAATTAAAATAGTCAGTACTCTTTTTTTCAGAAAGTCGTTAACGATGAATTGAAGATTAAAATGGATTCAATGATGTATGATTTAGTTTTAGAAGGTAAGTAATATAAAAGGTCAATGTGGGTAATTCCGTCATAGGGGCTATTCTGTCCACTAGCGTTTTTCTTGAACAACAAACAACATTGATAAGTTCGTCGTCAAAGTAGCGATTGCTTTTAGTTTCAGTAATCAAAAGCAAATGGTTTTTTTCCTACTATTGTAAATATTAAAGAAATATGCCCTCGTGGATGGAATAGCCTCTATGACTGAATTAGCCGCATAGACATTTGTTTGCATTATGTACTTTTTTATTAAAACCAAATATTGTTCACAGTATTGTCCAAGTATTGTTCACAGTTTATTTGTTTGACGACCGGTCTGGCCTAGTGGGTAGTGACCCTGCCTGCGAAGCCGATGGTCCTGGGTTCGAATCCTAGTAAGGGCATTTATTTGTATGATGATACAGATATTTGTTCCTAAGTCATGGGTGTTTTCTATATATTTAAGTATTTGTATATTATATATATCGTTGTCTGAGTACCTACAACACAAGCCTTCTTGAGCTTACTGTGGGACTTAGTCAATCTGTGTAAGAATGTCCTATAATATTTATTTATTTATTTATTTGTTCCTAAGTCATGGGTGTTTTCTATGTATAACTATAAGTATATATTTATCTATATAAGTATGTATATCGTCGCTTAGCACCCATATAAAAGCTTTGCTTAGTTTGGGGCTAGGTACTGGAATCAGTTATGTAACGCTGCCATACATGACCCAAAAATTTTTTATTAAGCTATGAGCTTCATCACATCTGATATTTGAGTAATTCTAAGCATTTCTAGCCTGGGAGGCAAAAAGAAGCGTGCGTCTAATACGGCCGCAACCCGTCATCTTTAAAAAAAATCTATTCTGATCCTGGTGGCTACTAGGGCAAGTTTGGTATCATTTTCGTATAAACCAAAGACGTAGAATTAATTGCTGATATTTGTTTTTTTTCAGTTTCATAGTAATTTTAAGAAAAACGTAAAAAGGTGAAAATTTTGGTTGAAGATTTTTGCTACGCGGAGCCGAAACTACAAAAGATAGAAAGTTGAAATTTGCACACTAGATTACATTTATAAAGTGTACAAGAGATAAGAAGCGATTTTGAGAAATTCAACCCCTAAGGGGGTTAAAAAGGGAATGAAAGTTTGTATGGGGTTCATGTCTTATTTTAAGCTAGGAATTTGAAACTTTGTAAAACGATTTATTATTAAAATACAAGAAAACTAATTTCAGCGTTTTTGAAAATTCATCCCCTAAGATGGTGAAAAAGGGGTTGAAAGTTTGTATAGATATCAAAAAAAATTTCGAACGCGGGACTTGAATCTTTGTATTTGGGGATATTATTAAAAGACAGGAAAAGTAATTTCAGCGTTTTGTAAAATTCATCCCCTAAAAGGGTTAAAAAGGGGTTGAAAGTTTAAATCCATTACAAATCCGAGTAGACGCACATTTCTTATTGCTTCCCAGGCTTGAAATGCTTAGAATTACTCAAGAAACATATGTGATGAAGCTCATAGCTTAATAAAAAAATTTTGGGTCGACTTTATAACTGCTTCCGCTAAGGTTGATCGGTGTAAAGATGTCCCCAATATTTATTTATTTACTTATTTATTTACAGATTCGGTAAAAGAATACAATGTGTGTATTCCTTTCATCTCGTCGTATACAACTTGCAATAGAGGTACGAAGTCCAGTTTTATAATACTTTTAATACTTAGGATTACTCACTATATTATTGGCACTAATAACCCGACTAACTTGATTCAAATGATTCACATTACTTAAGGATGACTCACACTGGAACGGCCCGGGTACGGGCCGAGGCAACCGATATTTGGTTTTCTATGACCGGTGATCACGTGATGCTTTGAGTCATCCTTTAAGGATGACTCACGTTAGACCGAGCCGGGGCCGGGCCGGAGCTTCCGGAGCTTCGTTTACTATGAAAAGCACCACGTGATCACCCAATATAGTAGAAGAGCCGGCCGCAAATTTTCTAACCGACTTGATACCACGATGAAATGCACAATGGTTTCCCATAAAAGTGATGCTAAGTCCGAATTCGATAGTCTGCCACGGCGGAACTTGCCGAAAGTACGAGAAAGAAGGCCACTTCCGGTGCGAAAAAAGGGGGCTGATTTAACCCATCTGATACCGAAATAATAGTTATGGCAGCAGTTAGAAATTTACATGTAGACACATAAAAGCGAAGTCTGCCAGTATTTTTTTTGCCGGAAGTGCTTGGCAGACGCTCTCAAAGGTGGTCAACGGGACCCCTAATTTAACCCATCTGATACCACCATGAAACCAACTCCAGTCGGTAGGTATGAACCCTCATGTCAGGAATATATAAGTCTGCCATGGATTTTCCTGCCGAAACACCTTGGCAGACGAGATTATGTAAGCAAGGTCGGCATCGGTTACCCTACACTAACCCATCTGATACCACCATGAAACCAATTCCAGTCGGTAGGTACGAACCCCCATTTTAGGAATATATAAGTCTGCCAAGGTTTTTCCTGCCGAAACACCTTGGCAGACGAGATTATAAACAAGATGACCATCGGTTACCGTACACTAACCCATCTGATACCGCCATGAAACCAATTCCAGTCGGTAGGTATGAACCCTCATTTCAGGAATATATAAGTCTGCCAAGGCTTTTCCTGCCGTAACACCACGGCAGACGAGATTATGTAAGCAAGGTCGGCATCGGTTACCCTACACTAACCCATCTGATACCACCATGAAACCAATTCCAGTCGGTAGGTATGAACCCCCATTTTAGAAATATATAAGTCTGCCAAGGTTTTTCCTGCCGAAACACCTTGGCAGACGAGATTATAAGCAAGATGACCATTGGTTACCGTACACTAACCCATCTGATACCACCATGAAACCAATTCTAGTCGGTAGGTATGAACCCTCATTTCAGGAATTTATAAGTCTGCCAAGGCCTTTCCTGCCGAAACACCTTGACAGACGAGATTATGTAAGCAGCATCCACATACGAGGGATCCGTATTTTGGGATTATACAGATTACGGACATTATTAATAGCTGTGCTGTAGGCTTATTTATTACTTTATGCTTATACATATTTGTATATAATTATGTTACTAATAAAATATATTTATAATTTATTAAACCTAAACTTAATACATTGGGAATTCATTACCTGCTTACGGCAGTAGTAGGGATAAGTGGGTGAGTTCTGGCTCACTGAGCCAGGCCAACAGTCCCTCCCCCTTTTTTCTCTTGTTGAGGCCCTGCAACCTTGCCTTGAACCCAAACTAATGTCATTGTAGCTCGAATCTAACCTAATTTATTTTTATTGCTTTTAGAATATTTCAATTATCTACTTTTGCGAAGTTAAATGTTGAAATCTCTATTTCGCAAAATGGAATTTTAATGTGACTTTAATGTATGTGCAGTCTACTTAGTAATTGGGTTTAAAGATATAAAAACACACATTTTATTTCCTATCCTAAGTATTCTATCCTAAGTTTATTCAAATAATATTCTGAACATATATAGTAATAAGATTGGTCATATTTTTCATAAAATCGATT
Organism: Cydia fagiglandana; assembly: GCF_963556715.1. Classification (NCBI taxonomy): domain Eukaryota; kingdom Metazoa; phylum Arthropoda; class Insecta; order Lepidoptera; family Tortricidae; genus Cydia; species Cydia fagiglandana. Next base: position 4,814,122 of record NC_085950.1, on the reverse strand, counting down.
TTGACTGGCAAAGCATATTACTTTTTGGCAACCGGGTTTTTTAACCTAATTAGAACCCGCTGAATCAGAATTTGCCGGTTGCTCGATCGAAATCTTGACCGGAAGTGAGATATTTGACATTAAAGGTCCCTTTTTTTCGTTTTTCGTAAATAACTCTTAAACGGTGGCACATAGCAAAAAATGTTCTATTACATAAGTATTCTGCATAAAATTGCCTACAAGAAAGATTCAGTACAATTTTTCGCTAGGATCAATATTCAAAGAGATTTTAACGCGGGAAATTTAATTATAATCACTTCTAAGGTTCCGTTTTTTAGGTTTTCGTAAATAACTCATAAACGGTGGCCAATATCAAAAAATGTTGTTAGACGTTAATAATCTACACAAAATTTTGAACAAAAAAGATTCAGTACACTTTTTGCAGGGATCAATATTTAAAAAGATAATAAAGAGGGAAAGTTAATTATAATAAATTCTAAGGTTCCTTGTTTTTATTTTTTCGTTAATAATTTGAAAAGTATGACTCATAGCAAAAAAAATCTTATACATAAATAATAAACGTAAAATTTCCTACAAGAAACATGCCGAACACTTTTCGCTAGGATCAATATTTAAAAAGACAAAGCAGCGGGTAAGTTAATTATAATCAATTTTAAAGTCCCTTTTTAGTTTTTTGTAAATAACTCGTAAACTGTGTCCCATAGCGAAATAGGTTTTTAAGAATAAATTATCTACATAAAATTTCCTCCAAAAAACATCTAGAACACTTTTCTCTAGGATCAATATTTCAAGCGATATTAAAGGAAGAAAGTTAATTACAATCAGTTCACAGGTCACTTTTTTTTAGTTTTTCGTAAATAACTCGTAAACGGTGGCCGGTTGCAAAACAATATTCTACATAAATATTAAACATAAAATTGTCCACAAAAAAGGTTCTGTACACTTTTTCGCTACGATCAATATTTAAAGAGATATTAAAGGGGGTAGGTTAATTATAATCAATTTCCAGGTCCCTATTTTTAGGATTTCGCAAATGACTCGTAAAATAAGGCTCATAGCAAAATAAGTTCTTAATGTTCTTGTAAATAAATAATCGATATAAAATTTTCTACGAAAGACATATGGAACACTTTTCTCTTTTTAGGCTTCCGTACCTCAAAATGAATAAAAACCGGCCAAGCGCGAGTCGGACTCGCGTTGCAAGGGTTCCGTACATTACCCAATTTTTAACAGTGTATTTTATACATATATGTGAAACGCGAGTGAATTGCCTTTAAAAAACCTGTAGGGATCGGTTCAAAAACTATAAGTAATGTCCGACTCGCGCTTGACTGCATAATTCTAATAGGTTTTCCTGTCATCTATAGATTCTATTTTGGGTCATTCCACCGTTTCGGGTGTTACACTTGAACTCATAAAATAAGGTTTTATTCGATATTGTAACAGGAACTAGGAGGTTATAACTATTGATTCATCTACTACTTTGATAATATTTTCCTTTCCTGTACGCAAATTATTAAAGTATAAGAGAAATAACGAGAGAATCACTAAAAAGTAGCTGTTTCGGGCGTTACGCGAATTGGCCTATACCTTCTGACCAGCAGTACCAAAATGCATAATTAAGCAAATTTTATCAAGTAAGCTCCAGTTTTATTTATGTCAAGTAATAATAGTCGAAACACTGAAGTAACACTTAGTATCACTTCTTATTTAAATTTAATAAAATAAATTACCTATTTCGGGTGGATGGTTAGTTTCGGGTGTTACGAGTACGAAATTAAGACAGATTTATACGAAATTATGGCTCATTTTATTGAAATTATTGTCTTTGTAATAAATTCGATTAAAAATATAAGTAATAAATGCTGAATTATTTTAAAATACATTATCTTAACAATAAAAACTGTTTCTCGAAGATATCATAATTATTTTTCTTTCGATGCGAATATTTCCGAAAATATTCACTTAATCAAAAACTTGTTGATGGTGACACCTATTCATTTTGAAAGATCTATCCAATGACATCCCACATCATAGGTTTAAATGCAAAAAAAATTAAAAAAAAAATTTGTGTACAGGAGCTACCATAAAAAACATTTTTATTCGTTTTTTTTTGTGACATGAAGGTTCGGTATGTTTTCTATGGAAATAGGTTAGTTTTGACTTCTTAAACCAGTTTTCATTTTTCAACCCTTTGGTAGCGTTTCTTATGGAATGACCCTTCTGTGTATCTTTTCAAAATTTTAGACCCAGTAGTTTCGGAGATAAAGCCCCCTTCCCCAAAATAAAACATTAAAATACAAAAAAATACCCCCCCCCCTTTATTTCCGAAACTACTGGGTCTAAATTTTGAAAATAAAATAAAATAAAATAGTTCTTTACCTATATAGACGTAAACCTAAAAATAGGGACCTGGAAATTGATTATAATTAACTTACCCCCTTTAATACCTCTTTAAATATTGATCGTAGCGAAAAAGTGTACAGAACCTTTTTTGTGGACAATTTTATGTTTAATATTTATGTAGAATATTGTTTTGCAACGGGCCACCGTTTACGAGTTATTTACGAAAAACTAAAAAAAAGTGACCTGTGAACTGATTGTAATTAACTTTCTTCCTTTAATATCGCTTGAAATATTGATCCTAGAGAAGAGTGTTCTAGATGTGTTTTGGAGGAAATTTTATGTAGATAATTTATTCTTAAAAACCTATTTCGCTATGGGACACCGTTTACGAGTTATTTACAAAAAACTAAAAAGGGACTTTAAAATTGATTATAATTAACTTACCCGCTGCTTTGTCTTTTTAAATATTGATCCTAGCGAAAAGTGTTCTGCATGTTTCTTGTAGGAAATTTTACGTTTATTATTTATGTATAAGATTTTTTTTGCTATGAGTCATACTTTTCAAATTATTAACGAAAAAATAAAAACAAGGAACCTTAGAATTTAGTATAATTAACTTTCCCTCTTTATTATCTTTTTAAATATTGATCCCTGCAAAAAGTGTATTGAATCTTTTTTGTTCAAAATTTTGTGTAGATTATTAACGTCGAATAACATTTTTTGATATTGGCCACCGTTTATGAGTTATTTACGAAAACCTAAAAAACGGGACCTTAGAAGTGATTATAATTAAATTTCCCGCGTTAAAAACTCTTTTAATAATGATCCTAGCGAAAAATTGTACTGAATCTTTCTTGTAGGCAATTTTATGCATATTACTTATGTAATAGAACATTTTTTGCTATGCACCACCGTTTAAGAGTTATTTACGAAAAACGAAAAAAACGGACTTTTGATGTCAAATATCTCATTTCCGGTCAAGATTTCGATCGAGCAACCGGCAAATTCGGATTCAGCGGGGTCTAATTAGGTTAAAAAACCCGGTTGCCAAAAAGTAATATGATTTGCCAGTCGCATCAGGAAGGAGAGCGATTTTGATTTTTTTTGTCTAGTCTAAATATCATTACTTATTCTGTGTACAGTGGAGAAAACGAATGAAATCATGCAATTTGATTTTGCTATTTTTAAATAAAGAGTAACTAAACAGTATTTTCCACAGTTGTTGGTAATGATACCATCTCTTACAATTTCTCTTCATGAACATTTTATGATACCTAACCTTCCAATTTTTGCCCGAATTAATCAAAAAATTCACCAACTCCATTTACACCAACCAAATAGAAAACGGGTCCGTGTCCGAATTCGCGATCTCGAGTCCGGGTCCAGGTTCAGGTAGAAGTCGAATTCAAAATCTTGCTTGTTTTGCCAGTGGGGTAACTTGCTTAACAATCAATTAGAAAAAGACAAGTCGTCGAGGAGTTCCGTTCTGATCACCATCAGCAATACCACTTCATCAAATGCCACTGTTCTTAATGTAAATCCTTGTTTGCCTGATGAAAATACAAGAGTCACTATACAATGCCATTAAGATTTGTAGAGTTCCCTCGATTCCTTATGGATCCCATCATCAGAACTTGAGCTTCACGATAATATTACTTAAAAATCTAACGTGCTTAACAAACATAACGAAGAGGACAAATCCCCAAACATGAGCTATGCGTCGTTGAAGAGTTCCATTCTGATCATCATCAGCAGTTTCACTTTATCAAATGTCACAATTCTGAATGTAAATGCTTGGTTTGTTTAAAATACACCAGTATCACTATATGTTAGGGTGGTTCAAAAAACATTTTTTTTCCTAAGGGGCACCCCCTTATTTTGTTACACTTATTATGTTGATAAAATACACCAAGTTTCTTAATTTATCTCAACTATACTTCGTTTTTTTTAGCATTAGAAATTAGGTAAACAATCTTGATGTGTCTTTTAATTGAAAAACACATTTTAAAAATAAGTTACGGCAAATACACTCGCGTGCAAAAGTATTGCATCACTTTGCATTTTTTCGTCCGCACCCAATATCTTTGTAATTCTAGAGCCCATTCTGAAAATTTTGGTATCAACTGAAAGCTTATAATCTAACGCATTAGAAAATTGGGAAATTTAATGAAATTTCAAATCTGAAGACTAAAAAAAAATCAGAAACTGAAAGTAGCGACATAATGGTCGAGAAATAAATTTAGGAAAGTTAAGAATAAAAGTCATTTATTTAATACAAAATAAATTATTATTATTAAATTAATACCTGGTGTTGCCACCCCTAGCCCTCCTCACACAAATCAAGCGGTTTTTCATAGACCTAATTAATTTTCTAATGAAATCTTGTGGAATAGCGTCCCACTCCTCCAGCAAGGCTCCCTTCAGCTCCTCAACATTGGCCGGGGCAGGATTCCGCTTCCGAATCCCTTTTCAGGTAGTCCCACACGTGTTCAATGGGGTTAAGGCCCGGGCTCATCGCTGGCCAGTCCATGGTGTCGATGCCCACTTCGAGAAGGTAGGCTGCGGTGGCCCTAGCGGTATGACACGGGCATTATCCTGCATTAGGATGAACCCCTCATCAAAAATACCGGCATAAGGAACAACATGTTCCTCCAGGATGTCAGTAATGTATTTTGCAGCGGTCAATCCACCGCCACGGCCCCCGCCAGGCACGAAAACCAGCTCTGTTCGCGCGTCGTAGGAAACGCCGCCCCAGAACATCACGGATCCACCGCCATAGGCGACCCTTTCGGAGAAGCAACATTGGGCGAACCGTTCTTCTGGCCTTCTGTAGACTCTTCCTCTTCGGTCACATCCATTCAAACATATTCTGCACTCGTCCGAGAAGAGAACTGGGGTCCATTGCTCAATGGTCCAGTCCATATGATTTTCTGCAAACTATCTTCGGGCTGTACGGTGTCGCGCCAGCAATCTGGGCCCTGTTGCAGGCCTCCTGGGTGTCAAGTTCGCTTTCTTGAGTCTTCTTCTTATTGTCCACTCACTGGCAGCCACTCCTCGTATCTCACGCAGACGCTGCTGGATGGCAACGCTTGTTAGGTGTCGATCTCGGAGAGATGTTGTGACAATGAAGCGGTCGTCCCTCTCTGATGTAGACTTTTTGCGGCCGCTTCTTGGTCTTGAAGTAAAGGATCCAGTCCGTTGGAACCTATGGTAAACTCTGCAAACTGTAGATTGACTTAAATTCAGCGTGGCAGCTACTGAACGTTGGCTACGCCCCTCTTGCAGGAGCTGGACGACTTGGCGGACTTCAGCTTCAGTGGTTTCCATTTTTCACAGGTCTTCTTCACGGGAAAATATGCGGAGATCTGTACCGGTCAACTTTTGATAAGTGACTGATAACAACCCCTCCCCTACCCCCCTTTTTATAGGGGTCAAGGGTAGCGCAACTCGTGCGCGTGATAACGCGAAAGCGCTCACAAATCGGGAAAATGCCGATAATTTGAAAAATACTGGGCCGTTTTCCATGTTTTTTAACTTTTCGTAAAGCTAAAACTTCAAGGGACATGATCCCATTAAAATAATTAATGGAAAATAACCGGTTTACAAAATTATTGGGTGCAGTTGAAAAAATGCAAAGTGATGCAATACTTTTGCACGCGAGTGTATGTAACAATTATTAATCTAGTACGATCATTTATATTCGTCTGCTTTCATAAGTAATAGTTTTTGAATTTTGAAAAGCGTTTTTCAATTAAAAGACATGCTAAGATCGCTTACCTTCTTGCAAGTTCTATCTAATGCTAAAAAAAAACGAACTATACAAGGGGGTGCTTAACGACGTTGAAATTTTGTATGTTGTTTGAAACCCAACAAAAAGAGTATTTGTGATTCAGAATTTTATGTAAATATCTGGTTTCACACTATTTGCACATGTGATGTATAAGTTTTGAAGTAGAAAAACATTTTCTTTCAAAATAATATCTTTTAAATCACACTTTCAAATAATGTGAAAACTACTACTTACATAAAAATCAAAAAAATAATTACTTATTTTTTTTGATTTTATACAATTTGAAAAATTTCAAAGTATTTTGAGCACCCCCTTGTAGTTAAGATTGTAAGATTACAAACTTGGCGTATTTTGTCAACATAATAAGTGTAACAAAATGATGGGGTGCCGCTTCTTCTAGCTAGAGTGTGAATTTTTCCCATACAAACGTGAACCACCCTTACAAGATTTGAAGAGTGCCCTCGATTCCTCATAAATCTCACCATCAGAACTGGGTTTTGACAAAGACGGAACCAATCTGTATGTATATACTTACAAGTTACAACTCAACTAGAAAAATAATTTTCAAAATCGATCCCGAAATGACGGAGATATCAAACATTAAAAAACCGAATTAATACCTCCTTTTTAGGGTTCCGTAGCCAAATGGCAAAAAACGGAACCCTTATAGATTCGTCATGTCTGTCTGTCTGTCCGTCCGTATGTCACAGCCACTTTTTTCCGAAACTAAAAGAACTGTTAAAACTTGGTAAGTAGATGTATTCTGTGAACCGCATTAAGATTTCAACACAAAAATAGAAAAAAAAAACAATAAATTTTGGGGGTCCCCCATACTTAGAACTGAAACTTAAAATGTCTTTTTCATTAAACCCATACGTGTGGGGTATCTATGGATAGGTCTTCAAAAATGATACAATACAATACAATACTCTTTATTGCACGCCTCACATATACTTAGTTTACAATAAATGGACAATAACATAAACAAAGACAATAGAGGTAACAACAGGCGGTCTTATCGCTTATGATATTGAGGTTTCTAATATCATTTATTTCTAAACTGAATAGTTTGCGCGAGAGACTTCCAAAGTGGTAAAATGTGTGCACCCTCCCCTCCCCCTTTAACTTCTAAAATAAATTTAACTTCGCACTGAATGATGACATCGTACGGGGCTTAAAGCCCTCGTAACGCAGTGAACGTGTTAAAGTCACATTAAAATTCCATTTTTCGAAATAGAGATTTCAACATTTAACTTTGCAAAAGTAGATAATTGAAATATTATAAAAGCAATAAAAATAAATTAGGTTAGATTCGAGCCACAATGACATTAGTTTGGGTTCAAGGCAAGGTTGCAGGGCCTCAACAAGAGAAAAAAGGGGGAGGGACTGTTGGCCTGGCTCAGTGAGCCAGAACTCACCCACTTATCCCTACTACTGCCGTAAGCAGGTAATGAATTCCCAATGTATTAAGTTTAGGTTTAATAAATTATAAATATATTTTATTAGTAACATAATTATATACAAATATGTATAAGCATAAAGTAATAAATAAGCCTACAGCTATTAATAATGTCCGTAATCTGTATAATCCCAAAATACGGATCCCTCGTATGTGGATGCTGCTTACATAATCTCGTCTGTCAAGGTGTTTCGGCAGGAAAGGCCTTGGCAGACTTATAAATTCCTGAAATGAGGGTTCATACCTACCGACTAGAACTGGTTTCATGGTGGTATCAGATGGGTTAGTGTACGGTAACCAATGGTCATCTTGCTTATAATCTCGTCTGCCAAGGTGTTTCGGCAGGAAAAACCTTGGCAGACTTATATATTTCTAAAATGGGGGTTCATACCTACCGACTGGAATTGGTTTCATGGTGGTATCAGATGGGTTAGTGTAGGGTAACCGATGCCGACCTTGCTTACATAATCTCGTCTGCCAAGGTGTTACGGCAGGAAAAGCCTTGGCAGACTTATATATTCCTGAAATGAGGGTTCATACCTACCGACTGGAATTGGTTTCATGGCGGTATCAGATGGGTTAGTGTACGGTAACCGATGGTCATCTTGTTTATAATCTCGTCTGCCAAGGTGTTTCGGCAGGAAAAACCTTGGCAGACTTATATATTCCTAAAATGGGGGTTCGTACCTACCGACTGGAATTGGTTTCATGGTGGTATCAGATGGGTTAGTGTAGGGTAACCGATGCCGACCTTGCTTACATAATCTCGTCTGCCAAGGTGTTTCGGCAGGAAAATCCTTGGCAGACTTATATATTCCTGACATGAGGGTTCATACCTACCGACTGGAGTTGGTTTCATGGTGGTATCAGATGGGTTAAATTAGGGGTCCCGTTGGCCACCTTTGAGAGCGTCTGCCAAGCACTTCCGGCAAAAAAAATACTGGCAGACTTCGCTTTTATGTGTCTACATGTAAATTTCTAACTGCTGCCATAACTATTATTTCGGTATCAGATGGGTTAAATCAGCCCCCTTTTTCGCACCGGAAGTGGCCTTCTTTCTCGTACTTTCGGCAAGTTCCGCCGTGGCAGACTATCGAATTCGGACTTAGCATCACTTTTATGGGAAACCATTGTGCATTTCATCGTGGTATCAAGTCGGTTAGAAAATTTGCGGCCGGCTCTTCTACTAATAAGCCGTCATAGAAAATGACATGTGGGACGCCCTGCCCTTAATTGCTACCTACCATTAGGGTTGCCAACCGTACTATATTATATAGTATTGTACTATATTTTGGCTCTCTGTAGGTACCAGAGATGTGACTTATTTGAAATACTTGTATTTAAAATGCAAATACAAAATGCAAAATACCTATTTTGTATTTTGTATTTAAATACCTTTTGAAGAAAACTATTTTGTATTTTATTTGAAATAGTTTTTGGGACCTATTTTCTATTTTCAAATTACAAAATACTTTATTTAGGTAGGTAATGTGGGTAGGAGTTACAATCTCTTCTGATGTTACAATCCTGGCAACTCTCTCATTCTTTTAACATGGAGCTGTTGAATCTGTTTAGTAACGTCGCACATGACCACAAGCGTAGCGAGTGGTTAAAAAAGTGGAATCTTGAGTGTTGCGAGGGTTTCAAGGCACGAGAGGAGAACAAACTTTTCTGCCTTGGTGAAACACAAACGAGACGTTTTCATCACACTAACGAGAGGCATTGTACTAGCTGTAAAACATTACAAATTAATGCTTTAAAAGTTGGCCGTTAAAAACCATCATCCATACATCCTACCGGTTAATATGAGCAAACAACTAGAAATTTGCACTTTAGATAGAGGATTGATTTCAAAGAATAAAGATAGTCTTTTCAACTCGGAAATTCCGAGTAAATCTTTTTAATTCAGACTATAGTCCGTTTTTTTTAGCATTAGAAAGAACTTCGCACAAGTAAGCTTGTGGTTCCAAATCCGGCACTTTTAGCGGTAATAATTTGAAGTAAATTATATGTATTGACCATGCTACATTAGATAATTCAATAATTATTAACAATTAAAGAGCCTGATAAAAACTGCACGCGTGCTTCTGTGGAGTTCTTTCTAATGCTAAAAAAAACGAACTATAGGTATTCACTACTGAGAGTACCTTTTATCACAAAGTATTTGTATTTTGAAAAAGTATTTTGAAAATACCTATTTCGTATTTTGTATTTAAATACAAATTCAAAAACTATTTTGTATTTTGCATTTGAAATAGTATATCAAGGAAGTATTTGTATTTTGTATTTAAATACTTTTTATAAAGTATTTTTCGCATCTCTGGTAGGTACTATATACTTTTGGAAATATATATACTCGTAGTATGCTAAAATACTATATTTCCGATTAAACGTGTATTACACTCATGTTTAGTATTTTATCTAAAAGTACTATATTTTTGTGAAATGTACTATATTTTTGATGCATTATTCTAGAAAATACTATATTCCACCAAAAAAAAGTTGGCAACCCTACCTACCATAGACCTAGTATTACATAGATGAGCTATACGCGTGCCTCCGTGAGGGACAAAACATACGCAAAGCGACAATATTCAAAACACGTTTTAACATTCCTGACAACATACCAAAAACAATCTACGTAATTCGGTCGGGTTATTTGTTGCCCACCATAAACCATACTAAATTTATGGTGGGGAACAAAAAGTGAGACTGTGACAAGGACAAGCAATAATACCGCTTTCTCTGCTACTCCTACTGAAATTTCCATAAGTGCATCTCGTTCGGTCGTTTGGCCCCTCCCCCGTGTCATCTCTATATTATTGTACCTCTATGCTACCAACATATATGTATATACTTAAATCCAGATTTTTACCTTTCAGACAACATCTGCCTAGGCTGCGAATCGTGTGACTGCGACGAATCAGGACACTGGAATTGTAGTGAAACCTCGAAATGTAGCAACCTGCATTTGGACATCGACCATCGAATAATCAAATCAGTTGCTGAGAGTTTAAACGATGTTAAACGTAAAGTATTCCCTTAAAATCACATCATCATCATCATCATTCTAGCCTTCAGCCGCCCACTGCTAACAGTGGGATGACACTCCTGACTTCGGGTGAACTCGGCTCTGTTCGGCTCAGCATTGCTCCAAGCAATAGGTTTGGCACCACTTGACGTCCTTTTGCGTGCACGAACGCAGATAAGATAATCACTTTTGACAGCCCTACATAGCCGAAAGGGATATTAGTGCCGTACATTAGAAAGTTTTGACAACCCTACATAGCCGATAGGGACAGTGCCGTACATTGGAGAGGGATAGCATGATTCGACCCTGAATCGCTGTCAAACTTCGGTTTTGTAGGAAGTGTCCTTTCTGTACTATTAGAGGACGTCAAATGTTGTATTGCTATTTCTACATGATTTCTACGTAATGTACAGTCAACGGTAAAAATATGGGTGTAGACAACTTACTCAAAAATATGTCCCATAGTTCTTATTTCACTGACATAAGAGTTATGGGACATATTTTTGAAATGATTTGTACACCCATATTTTTACCGTTGACTGTACATATATAGCCATATATGTCAGTACGTACAAAAGTTTGCACAATTGTGTAAGGTTTTCGGCAGAGGGGTAAGCTCTTAAAGGCGACTCTAGTTATTAAATGCTCTAAGGGACCGGAGCTTCCGGCGCTTCGTTTTCTATGGAAAGCACCACGTGATTCTGATTACGGATCAGCCGTCATAGAAAGTGACATGGCGGATGCCTTGGCCCGGTCTAGCGTGTGTTATGGCTCCTCTACACGATGGGCCAGCGCCGGCCACTCCAGGGGACGCATTTATGCGTTAGAGGGAGCAAGTGATATTGCTATCTCATTCTACCGCATGGCTGCGTCCCTTGGAGTGGCCGGCGTTGGCCCATCGTGTAGAGGAGCCATTATGCTTTCTTCGTGTTTTCACTCGACACGCACACAATCACAGCTCGAGGGATAAAGGATGACTCACGTTAGACCGGGCCGACCGGACCGTGTCCGGGCCGGAGCTTCCGACGCTTACTTTTCTATGACAAATGACAGGTGATCACTTGATGCTTTCCACAGAAAATGAAGCGCCGGAAGCTCCGGCCCGGACACGGCCGGGTCTAACGTGAGTATTACCCTTAAGAGGTGAATGGCTCCAACCCGATTAAAGTGTGAAATCTGCTTGTTTTCTGAAATTACAATTTTGTCTGTTATATTTTCGAGAAAGGTATTCTTTCATCCTGTTGACGACCGGTCTGGCCTGGTGGGCCTTGCCTGTGAAGCCGATGGTCCTGGGTTCGAATCCCAGTAAGGGCATTTATTTGTGAGATGACACAGATATTTGTTCCTGAGTCATGATTGTTTTCGATGTATTTAAGTATTTATATATTATACCACGTACCCAAAATTCAACGATAAGTTGGCACCAGAAGATGGACCTGCTCACTACTACTCGAGGAAAAAAAGAATATATCCCAATTTATTATGGAATTACAAAAAAAACCGGGTAAGTGCGAGTCGGACTCGCGCACGAAGGGTTCCGTACCACAATGCAAAAAAAAAAAAAAAAAGCAAAAAAAAAAAACGGTCACCCATCCAAGTACTGACCACTCCCAACGTTGCTTAACTTTGGTCAAAAATCACGTTTGTTGTATGGGAGCCCCATTTAAATCTTTATTTTATTCTGTTTTTAGTATTAATATTATATATAGCTACAAGAATCACTGATTTCTCATATATATGTTTTATTTGGAAACTGTAAGACTTGGGTTAAAAAAAAAAAGTGATTCGTATAGAGGGCCGAAAATGTAGGTCCAGAAAAATATGGATTTCTGGATTCGACTCCCGGGTCGAAAAATGTTTGACGGCCCGGCCAAACGGTAAGAGGTAGAGGGGGGGTGTTCGACCAAATGTCATAGAGGGACCCTGGCAGTTTTTGACGCCGCCATTTTTTTTTCAAAATGGCCGACTTTTTTTTTTGACGTTTTTTCAAAATTGTCGTAGCGCGCTGAAATTTTGGTCACGGAATCTCGGGGTCCCCTGGATTCGTATGGTGAAAAAATTTTTTGAAAAAATTCAAGATGGCGGAAAAAATGGCCACTTTTATTTTGTATGGCAACTTTTAAACGGTGCGTGATGGGTGGGGGGTGCTCGACCAAATGTCATAGAGGGCCTCGAGAGAAATACAACTGCATTTAAAAAATTTCAAAATGGCCGACTTTTTTTTTTTTTTTTTTTTCAAGTTGGTCCGAGCGCGCTGAGATTTGGCATGCGGCGAGCTTGGGGGCCCAAGATTACCATGTGAAAAAAAATTTTTGGAAAAATCCAAAATGGCCGCTGATACGGGCAATTGAAATTTTCCAAGCAGGTTAAGCGAGCCCGAAGGGCGAGCTTCAGGCTGGGAGGCCGCAGGCCGACCCCGCGACGGGCCGTCAGGCCCGGAGCTTCACCCCGAATGTCCGAGCGCGTCCTACCCCCAGTAATTTTGGGCGAGGCCGAAGGCCTCGCCGCGGGAATGACGAACAAAGCAAAATCCTATACAAAAACTGTGTTGAGCGAGCCCGAAGGGCGAGCTGTAGGCCGGGAGGCCGAAGGCCGACCCCGCGACGGGCCGAAGGCCCGGAGCCTCCACCTCGACTCCCGAAACGCGAGGCCGAAGGCCGAGCTGCGTGAATGCGGTGCCTCCAAGCGTTCTACAAAGTCAACTGTCTCGATAAGCGGAGCCGGCGGGCCGAAGGCCCGACGGCGGAGCGTCGAGGCTCGCGAAGGCCGAAGGCCGAGCTCCGCGTAGGGCCGAAGGCCCGGAGCGTCCCTCACGAGCTCTCAAACACGCGAGGCCGAAGGCCGAGCTGCGTGAATGCGGTGCCTCCAAGAGTTCTACCAAGTCAACTGTCTCGATAAGCGGAGCCGGCGGGCCGAAGGCCCGACGGCGAAGCGTCGAGGCTCGCGAAGGCCGAAGGCCGAGCTCCGCGTAGGGCCGAAGGCCCGGAGCGTCCCTCACAAGCTCTCAAACACGCGAGGCCGAAGGCCGAGCTGCGTGAATGCGGTGCCTCCAAGAGTTCTACAAAGTCAACTGTCTTGATAAGCGAAGCCGGCGGGCCGAAGGCCCGACGGCGGAGCGTCGAGGCTCGCGAAGGCCGAAGGCCGAGCTCCGCGTAGGGCCGAAGGCCCGAAGCGTCACACGAGAGGGGGAAGTTGGAGCTTAAACACGACCCAATAGTAAAAGTGTCTTGACAAGCTCACGTCGGGCCTACGGCCTAGAGGGCCAAAAATGTAGGTCCAGAAAAATATGGATTTCTGGATTCGACTCCCGGGTCGAAAAATGTTTGACGGCCCGGCCAAACGGTAAGAGTTAGAGGGGGGGTGCTCGACCAAATGTCATAGAGGGACCCTGGCAGTTTTTGACGCCGCCATTTTTTTTTCAAAATGGCCGACTTTTTTTTTTGACGTTTTTTCAAGTTTGTCCCAGCGCGCTGAAATTTTGGTCACGGAATCTCGGGGTCCCCTGGATTCGTTTGGTATAAAAAAATTTCGAAAAAATCCAAGATGGCGGAAAAAATGGCCACTTTTATTTTGTATGGCAACTTTTAAACGGTGCGTGATGGGTGGGGGGTGCTCGACCAAATGTCATAGAGGGCCTCGAGAGAAATACAACTGCATTTAAAAAATTTCAAAATGGCCGACTTTTTTTTTTTTTTTTTTTCAAGTTGGTCCGAGCGCGCTGAGATTTGGCATGCGGCGAGCTTGGGGGCCCAAGATTACCATGTGAAAAAAAAATTTTTGGAAAAATCCAAAATGGCCGCTGATACGGGCAATTGAAATTTTCCAAGCAGGTTAAGCGAGCCCGAAGGGCGAGCTTCAGGCTGGGAGGCCGCAGGCCGACCCCGCGACGGGCCGTCAGGCCCGGAGCTTCACCCCGAATGTCCGAGCGCGTCCTACCCCCAGTAATTTTGGGCGAGGCCGAAGGCCTCGCCGCGGGAATGACGAACAAAGCAAAATCCTATACAAAAACTGTGTTGAGCGAGCCCGAAGGGCGAGCTGTAGGCCGGGAGGCCGAAGGCCGACCCCGCGACGGGCCGAAGGCCCGGAGCCTCCACCTCGACTCCCGAAACGCGAGGCCGAAGGCCGAGCTGCGTGAATGCGGTGCCTCCAAGCGTTCTACAAAGTCAATTGTCTCGATAAGCGGAGCCGGCGGGCCGAAGGCCCGACGGCGGAGCGTCGAGGCTCGCGAAGGCCGAAGGCCGAGCTCCGCGTAGGGCCGAAGGCCCGGAGCGTCCCTCACGAGCTCTCAAACACGCGAGGCCGAAGGCCGAGCTGCGTGAATGCGGTGCCTCCAAGAGTTCTACCAAGTCAACTGTCTCGATAAGCGGAGCCGGCGGGCCGAAGGCCCGACGGCGAAGCGTCGAGGCTCGCGAAGGCCGAAGGCCGAGCTCCGCGTAGGGCCGAAGGCCCGGAGCGTCCCTCACAAGCTCTCAAACACGCGAGGCCGAAGGCCGAGCTGCGTGAATGCGGTGCCTCCAAGAGTTCTACAAAGTCAACTGTCTTGATAAGCGAAGCCGGCGGGCCGAAGGCCCGACGGCGGAGCGTCGAGGCTCGCGAAGGCCGAAGGCCGAGCTCCGCGTAGGGCCGAAGGCCCGAAGCGTCACACGAGAGGGGGAAGTTGGAGCTTAAACACGACCCAATAGGAAAAGTGTCTTAGACAAGCGAAACGGCGGGCCGAAGGCCGAAGGCCGTAGGCCCGACGTGAGCTTGTCAAGACACTTTTACTATTGGGTCGTGTTTAAGCTCCAACTTCCCGCTTACGCCCCAAAGCAAAACCAACCCCCCAAGTGTTTTAATAAGCGAAGCGGCGGGCCGAAGGCCCGACGCTGAGCTTCGAAACCCAGCGAAGGCCGAAGGCCGAGCTCCGCGTAGGGCCGAAGGCCCGGAGCGTCCCTTACGATTTCCCAAGCACGCGAGGCCGAAGGCCGAGCTGCGGGAATGAAGTGCTCGCATGCGGACCTTTTCTTTCAAGCAAGAGTACAACTTCACTTCTTTTTCTCTTTGGAAAACAAAACTACAGCACAAACAACAACACCAACAACAGCACCAACAACAACAACAACAAAACAACAACACAAACAACAAGAAGACCGCGGGGCCCTCGGGCCCCGCGCACAACGCACAAAACTAGTTAATATTATATATAGCTACAACCCGATACATTTCTAATATAGATGTTTTATTTTGCAACTGTAAGGGTTGAGTTAAAAAAAAAAAGTGATTCGTATAGAGGGCCAAAAATGTAGGTCCAGAAAAATATGGATATCCTGGACGAGTGGAAGACCACGATTCTGCATAAGAGCACGCCGAAACGGTAAGACTTAGGTGGGGGGTGCTCGACCAATTGTCATAGAGGGACCCTGGCAGTTTTTGACGCCGCCATTTTTTTTTTCAAAATGGCCGACTTTTTTTTTTGACGTTTTTTCAAAATTGTCGTAGCGCGCTGAAATTTTGGTCACGGAATCTCGGGGTCCCCTGGATTCGATTGGTAAAAAAAATTTTTGAAAAAATCCAAGATGGCGGAAAAAATGGCCACTTTTATTTTGTATGGCAACTTTTAAACGGTGCGTGATAGGTGGGGGGTGCTCGACCAAATGTCATAGAGGGCCTCGAGAGAAATACAACTGCATTTAAAAATTTTCAAAATGGCCGACTTTTTTTTTTTTTTTTTTTCAAGTTGCTCCGATCGCGCTGAGATTTGGCATGCGGTGAGCTTGGGGGCCCAAGATTACCATGTCAAAAAAAATTTTTGGAAAAATTCAAAATGGCGGCTGACACGGGCAAAACCAATTTTCCAAGTACTTTAAGCGAGCCCGAAGGGCGAGCTTCAGGCTGGGAGGCCGCAGGCCGACCCCGCGACGGGCCGTCAGGCCCGGAGCTTCACCCCGAATGTCCAAGCGTGCCGTACACCCAGTAATTTTGGGCGAGGCCGCAGGCCTCGCCGCGGGAATGACGAACAAAGCAAAATCCTATACAAAAACTGTGTTAAGCGAGCCCGAAGGGCGAGCTTCGGGCCGGGAGGCCGAAGGCCGACCCCGCGACGGGCCGAAGGCCCGGAGCCTCCACCCCGACTCCCAAAACGCGAGGCCGAAGGCCGAGCTGCGTGAATGCGGTGCCTCCAAGCGTTCTACAAAGTCAACTGTCTGTGTTGATAAGCGGAGCCGGCGTAGGGCCGAAGGCCCGGAGCGTCCCTTACGATTACCCAAGCACGCGAGGCCGAAGGCCGAGCTGCGGGAATGAAGTGCTCGCATGCGGACCTTTTCTTTCAAGCAAAAGTACAACTTCATTTCTTTTTCTCTTTGGAAAACAAAACTACAGCACAAACAACAACACCAACAACAACAACAGCACAAACAACAGCACAAACAACAGCACCAACAACAAAACAACAACAAGAAGACCGCGGGGCCCTCGGGCCCCGCGCACAACGCACAAAACTAGTTAATATTATATATAGCTACAAGAATCACTGATTTCTAATGTATACGTTTTATTTGGAAACTGTAAGGGTTGAGTTAAAAAAAAAAAGTGATTCGTATAGAGGGTCAAAAATGTAGGTCCAGAAAAATATGGATTTTTGGATTCGACTCCCGGGTCGAAAAATGTTTGACGGCCCGGCCAAACGGTAAGAGGTAGAGGGGGGGTGCTCGACCAAATGTCATAGAGGGACCCTGGCAGTTTTTGACGCCGCCATTTTTTTTTCAAAATGGCCGACTTTTTTTTTTGTCACTTTTTCAAGTTTGTCCCAGCGCGCTGAAATTTTGGTCACGGAATCTCGGGGTCCCCTGGATTCGTATGGTGAAAAATTTTTTTGAAAAAATCCAAGATGGCGGAAAAAATGGCCACTTTTATTTTGTATGGCAACTTTTAAACGGTGCGTGATAGGTGGGGGGTGCTCGACCAAATGTCATAGAGGGCCTCGAGAGAAACAAAACTGCATTTAAAAATTTTCAAAATGGCCGACTTTTTTTTTTTTTTTTTTTCAAGTTGGTCCGAGCGCGCTGAGATTTGGCATGCGGCGAGCTTGGGGGCCCAAGATTACCATGTGAAAAAAAATTTTTGGAAAAATCCAAAATGGCCGCTGATACGGGCAATTGAAATTTTCCAAGCAGGTTAAGCGAGCCCGAAGGGCGAGCTTCAGGCCGGGAGGCCGCAGGCCGACCCCGCGACGGGCCGTCAGGCCCGGAGCTTCACCCCGAATGTCCGAGCGCGTCCTACCCCCAGTAATTTTGGGCGAGGCCGAAGGCCTCGCCGCGGGAATGACGAACAAAGCAAAATCTTATACAAAAACTGTGTTAAGCGAGCCCGAAGGGCGAGCTTCGGGCCGGGAGGCCGAAGGCCGACCCCGCGACGGGCCGTCAGGCCCGGAGCCTCCACCCCGACTCCCAAAACGCGAGGCCGAAGGCCGAGCTGCGTGAATGCGGTGCCTCCAAGCGTTCTACAAAGTCAACTGTCTTGATAAGCGGAGCCGGCGGGCCGAAGGCCCGACGGCGGAGCGTCGAGGCTCGCGAAGGCCGAAGGCCGAGCTCCGCGTAGGGCCGAAGGCCCGGAGCGTCCCTTACGCATGCGCTAGCACGCGAGGCCGAAGGCCGAGCTGCGTGAATGCGGTGCCTCCAAGCGTTCTACAAAGTCAACTGTCTTGATAAGCGGAGCCGGCGGGCCGAAGGCCCGACGGCGGAGCGTCGAGGCTCGCGAAGGCCGAAGGCCGAGCTCCGCGTAGGGCCGAAGGCCCGGAGCGTCCCTTACGCATGCGCTAGCACGCGAGGCCGAAGGCCGAGCTGCGTGAATGAAGTCCCAAGCGTTCTACCAAGTCAAGTGTCTTGATAAGCGGAGCCGGCGGGCCGAAGGCCCGACGGCGAAGCGTCGAGGCTCGCGAAGGCCGAAGGCCGAGCTCCGCGTAGGGCCGAAGGCCCGAAGCGTCACACGAGAGGGGGAAGTTGGAGCTTAAACACGACCCAATAGGAAAAGTGTCTTAGACAAGCGAAACGGCGGGCCGAAGGCCGAAGGCCGTAGGCCCGACGTGAGCTTGTCAAGACACTTTTCCTATTGGGTCGTGTTTAAGCTCCAACTTCCCGCTTACGCCCCAAAGCAAAACCAACCCTCCAAGTGTTTTAATAAGCGAAGCGGCGGGCCGAAGGCCCGACGCTGAGCTTCGAAACCCAGCGAAGGCCGAAGGCCGAGCTCCGCGTAGGGCCGAAGGCCCGGAGCGTCCCTTACGATTTCCCAAGCACGCGAGGCCGAAGGCCGAGCTGCGGGAATGAAGTGCTCGCATGCGGACCTTACGATTTCCCAAGCATGCGAGGCCGAAGGCCGAGCTGCGTGAATGCTGTGCCTCCAAGCGTTCTACAAAGTCAACTGTCTTGATAAGCGAAGCCGGCGGGCCGAAGGCCCGACGGCGGAGCGTCGAGGCTAGCGAAGGCCGAAGGCCGAGCTCCGCGTAGGGCCGAAGGCCCGAAGCGTCACACGAGAGGGGGAAGTTGGAGCTTAAACACGACCCAATAGGAAAAGTGTCTTAGACAAGCGAAACGGCGGGCCGAAGGCCGAAGGCCGTAGGCCCGACGTGAGCTTGTCAAGACACTTTTACTATTGGGTCGTGTTTAAGCTCCAACTTCCCGCTTACGCCCCAAAGCAAAACCAACCCCCCAAGTGTTTTAATAAGCGAAGCGGCGGGCCGAAGGCCCGACGCTGAGCTTCGAAACCCAGCGAAGGCCGAAGGCCGAGCTCCGCGTAGGGCCGAAGGCCCGGAGCGTCCCTTACGATTTCCCAAGCACGCGAGGCCGAAGGCCGAGCTGCGGGAATGAAGTGCTCGCATGCGGACCTTTTCTTTCAAGCAAAAGTACAACTTCATTACTTTTTCTCTTTGGAAAACAAAACTACAGCACAAACAACAACACCAACAACAACAACAGCACAAACAACAGCACCAACAACAGCACCAACAACAAAACAACAACAAGAAGACCGCGGGGCCCTCGGGCCCCGCGCACAACGCACAAAACTAGTTAATATTATATATAGCTACAAGAATCACTGATTTCTAATGTATACGTTTTATTTGGAAACTGTAAGGGTTGAGTTAAAAAAAAAAAGTGATTCGTATAGAGGGTCAAAAATGTAGGTCCAGAAAAATATGGATTTTTGGATTCGACTCCCGGGTCGAAAAATGTTTGACGGCCCGGCCAAACGGTAAGAGGTAGAGGGGGGGTGCTCGACCAAATGTCATAGAGGGACCCTGGCAGTTTTTGACGCCGCCATTTTTTTTTCAAAATGGCCGACTTTTTTTTTTGTCACTTTTTCAAGTTTGTCCCAGCGCGCTGAAATTTTGGTCACGGAATCTCGGGGTCCCCTGGATTCGTTTGGTAAAAAAAAATTTCGAAAAAATCCAAGATGGCGGAAAAAATGGCCACTTTTATTTTGTATGGCAACTTTTAAACGGTGCGTGATAGGTGGGGGGTGCTCGACCAAATGTCATAGAGGGCCTCGAGAGAAATAAAACTGCATTTAAAAAATTTCAAAATGGCCGACTTTTTTTTTTTTTTTTTTTTCAAGTTGGTCCGAGCGCGCTGAGATTTGGCATGCGGCGAGCTTGGGGGCCCAAGATTACCATGTCAAAAAAATTTTTTGGAAAAATTCAAAATGGCGGCTGACACGGGCAAAACCAATTTTCCAAGTACTTTAAGCGAGCCCGAAGGGCGAGCTTCAGGCCGGGAGGCCGCAGGCCGACCCCGCGACGGGCCGTCAGGCCCGGAGCTTCACCCCGAATGTCCAAGCGTGTCCTACACCCAGTAATTTTGGGCGAGGCCGAAGGCCTCGCCGCGGGAATGACGAACAAAGCAAAATCCTATACAAAAACTGTGTTGAGCGAGCCCGAAGGGCGAGCTGCAGGCCGGGAGGCCGAAGGCCGACCCCGCGACGGGCCGAAGGCCCGGAGCCTCCACCCCGACTCCCGAAACGCGAGGCCGAAGGCCGAGCTGCGTGAATGCGGTGCCTCCAAGCGTTCTACAAAGTCAACTGTCTCGATAAGCGGAGCGTCGAGGCTCGCGAAGGCCGAAGGCCGAGCTCCGCGTAGGGCCGAAGGCCCGGAGCGTCCCTTACGCATGCGCTAGCACGCGAGGCCGAAGGCCGAGCTGCGTGAATGAAGTCCCAAGCGTTCTACCAAGCCAACTGTCTTGATAAGCGGAGCCGGCGGGCCGAAGGCCCGACGGCGAAGCGTCGAGGCTCGCGAAGGCCGAAGGCCGAGCTCCGCGTAGGGCCGAAGGCCCGAAGCGTCACACGAGAGGGGGAAGTTGGAGCTTAAACACGACCCAATAGGAAAAGTGTCTTAGACAAGCGAAACGGCGGGCCGAAGGCCGAAGGCCGTAGGCCCGACGTGAGCTTGTCAAGACACTTTTACTATTGGGTCGTGTTTAAGCTCCAACTTCCCGCTTACGCCCCGAAGCAAAACCAACCCCCCAAGTGTTTTAATAAGCGAAGCGGCGGGCCTAAGGCCCGACGCTGAGCTTCGAAACCCAGCGAAGGCCGAAGGCCGAGCTCCGCGTAGGGCCGAAGGCCCGGAGCGTCCCTTACGATTTCCCAAGCACGCGAGGCCGAAGGCCGAGCTGCGAGAATGAAGTGCTCGCATGCGAACCTTACGATTTCCCAAGCATGCGAGGCCGAAGGCCGAGCTGCGTGAATGCGGTGCCTCCAAGCGTTCTACAAAGTCAACTGTCTTGATAAGCGGACACTTTTACTATTGGGTCGTGTTTAAGCTCCAACTTCCCGCTTACGCCCCGAAGCAAAACCAACCCCCCAAGTGTTTTAATAAGCGAAGCGGCGGGCCGAAGGCCCGACGCTGAGCTTCGAAACCCAGCGAAGGCCGAAGGCCGAGCTCCGCGTAGGGCCGAAGGCCCGGAGCGTCCCTTACGATTTCCCAAGCACGCGAGGCCGAAGGCCGAGCTGCGAGAATGAAGTGCTCGCATGCGAACCTTACGATTTCCCAAGCATGCGAGGCCGAAGGCCGAGCTGCGTGAATGCGGTGCCTCCAAGCGTTCTACAAAGTCAACTGTCTTGATAAGCGGAGCCGGCGGGCCGAAGGCCCGACGGCGAAGCGTCGAGGCTAGCGAAGGCCGAAGGCCGAGCTCCGCGTAGGGCCGAAGGCCCGAAGCGTCACACGAGAGGGGGAAGTTGGAGCTTAAACACTACCCAATAGGAAAAGTGTCTTAGACAAGCGAAACGGCGGGCCCGGAGCCTCCACCCCGACTCCCGAAACGCGAGGCCGAAGGCCGAGCTGCGTGAATGCGGTGCCTCCAAGCGTTCTACAAAGTCAACTGTCTCGATAAGCGGAGCCGGCGGGCCGAAGGGCCGACGGCGGAGCGTCGAGGCTCGCGAAGGCCGAAGGCCGAGCTCCGCGTAGGGCCGAAGGCCCGGAGCGTCCCTCACGAGCTCTCAAACACGCGAGGCCGAAGGCCGAGCTGCGTGAATGCGGTGCCTCCAAGAGTTCTACCAAGTCAACTGTCTCGATAAGCGGAGCCGGCGGGCCGAAGGCCCGACGGCGGAGCGTCGAGGCTCGCGAAGGCCGAAGGCCGAGCTCCGCGTAGGGCCGAAGGCCCGGAGCGTCCCTCACGAGCTCTCAAACACGCGAGGCCGAAGGCCGAGCTGCGTGAATGCGGTGCCTCCAAGCGTTCTACAAAGACAACTATCTTGATAAGCGGAGCCGGCGGGCCGAAGGCCCGACGGCGGAGCGTCGAGGCTCGCGAAGGCCGAAGGCCGAGCTCCGCGTAGGGCCGAAGGCCCGGAGCGTCCCTCACGAGCTCTCAAACACGCGAGGCCGAAGGCCGAGCTGCGTGAATGCGGTGCCTCCAAGAGTTCTACCAAGTCAACTGTCTCGATAAGCGGAGCCAGCGGGCCGAAGGCCCGACGGCGAAGCGTCGAGGCTCGCGAAGGCCGAAGGCCGAGCTCCGCGTAGGGCCGAAGGCCCGAAGCGTCACACGAGAGGGGGAAGTTGGAGCTTAAACACGACCCAATAGGAAAAGTGTCTTAGACAAGCGAAACGGCGGGCCGAAGGCCGAAGGCCGTAGGCCCGATGTGAGCTTGTCAAGACACTTTTACTATTGGGTCGTGTTTAAGCTCCAACTTCCCGCTTACGCCCCGAAGCAAAACCAACCCCCCAAGTGTTTTAATAAGCGAAGCGGCGGGCCGAAGGCCCGACGCTGAGCTTCGAAACCCAGCGAAGGCCGAAGGCCGAGCTCCGCGTAGGGCCGAAGGCCCGGAGCGTCCCTTACGATTTCCCAAGCACGCGAGGCCGAAGGCCGAGCTGCGGGAATAAAGTGCTTGCATGCGGACCTTTTCTTTCAAGCAAAAGTACAACTTCATTTCTTTTTCGCTTTGGAAAACAAAACTACAGCACAAACAACATTACCAAAAACAACAGCACCAACAACAACAACAATACCAACAACACAAACAACAGCACCAACAAGACCGCGGGGCCCTCGGGCCCCGCGCACAACGCACAAAACTAGTTAATATTATATATAGCTACAAGAATCACTGATTTCTAATGTATACGTTTTATTTGGAAACTGTAAGGGTTGAGTTAAAAAAAAAAAGTGATTCGTATAGAGGGTCAAAAATGTAGGTCCAGAAAAATATGGATTTTTGGATTCGACTCCCGGGTCGAAAAATGTTTGACGGCCCGGCCAAACGGTAAGAGGTAGAGGGGGGGTGCTCGACCAAATGTCATAGAGGGACCCTGGCAGTTTTTGACGCCGCCATTTTTTTTTCAAAATGGCCGACTTTTTTTTTTGTCACTTTTTCAAGTTTGTCCCAGCGCGCTGAAATTTTGGTCACGGAATCTCGGGGTCCCCTGGATTCGTATGGTGAAAAATTTTTTTGAAAAAATCCAAGATGGCGGAAAAAATGGCCACTTTTATTTTGTATGGCAACTTTTAAACGGTGCGTGATAGGTGGGGGGTGCTCGACCAAATGTCATAGAGGGCCTCGAGAGAAACAAAACTGCATTTAAAAATTTTCAAAATGGCCGACTTTTTTTTTTTTTTTTTTTCAAGTTGGTCCGAGCGCGCTGAGATTTGGCATGCGGCGAGCTTGGGGGCCCAAGATTACCATGTGAAAAAAAATTTTTGGAAAAATCCAAAATGGCCGCTGATACGGGCAATTGAAATTTTCCAAGCAGGTTAAGCGAGCCCGAAGGGCGAGCTTCAGGCCGGGAGGCCGCAGGCCGACCCCGCGACGGGCCGTCAGGCCCGGAGCTTCACCCCGAATGTCCGAGCGCGTCCTACCCCCAGTAATTTTGGGCGAGGCCGAAGGCCTCGCCGCGGGAATGACGAACAAAGCAAAATCTTATACAAAAACTGTGTTAAGCGAGCCCGAAGGGCGAGCTTCGGGCCGGGAGGCCGAAGGCCGACCCCGCGACGGGCCGTCAGGCCCGGAGCCTCCACCCCGACTCCCAAAACGCGAGGCCGAAGGCCGAGCTGCGTGAATGCGGTGCCTCCAAGCGTTCTACAAAGTCAACTGTCTTGATAAGCGGAGCCGGCGGGCCGAAGGCCCGACGGCGGAGCGTCGAGGCTCGCGAAGGCCGAAGGCCGAGCTCCGCGTAGGGCCGAAGGCCCGGAGCGTCCCTTACGCATGCGCTAGCACGCGAGGCCGAAGGCCGAGCTGCGTGAATGCGGTGCCTCCAAGCGTTCTACAAAGTCAACTGTCTTGATAAGCGGAGCCGGCGGGCCGAAGGCCCGACGGCGGAGCGTCGAGGCTCGCGAAGGCCGAAGGCCGAGCTCCGCGTAGGGCCGAAGGCCCGGAGCGTCCCTTACGCATGCGCTAGCACGCGAGGCCGAAGGCCGAGCTGCGTGAATGAAGTCCCAAGCGTTCTACCAAGTCAAGTGTCTTGATAAGCGGAGCCGGCGGGCCGAAGGCCCGACGGCGAAGCGTCGAGGCTCGCGAAGGCCGAAGGCCGAGCTCCGCGTAGGGCCGAAGGCCCGAAGCGTCACACGAGAGGGGGAAGTTGGAGCTTAAACACGACCCAATAGGAAAAGTGTCTTAGACAAGCGAAACGGCGGGCCGAAGGCCGAAGGCCGTAGGCCCGACGTGAGCTTGTCAAGACACTTTTCCTATTGGGTCGTGTTTAAGCTCCAACTTCCCGCTTACGCCCCAAAGCAAAACCAACCCTCCAAGTGTTTTAATAAGCGAAGCGGCGGGCCGAAGGCCCGACGCTGAGCTTCGAAACCCAGCGAAGGCCGAAGGCCGAGCTCCGCGTAGGGCCGAAGGCCCGGAGCGTCCCTTACGATTTCCCAAGCACGCGAGGCCGAAGGCCGAGCTGCGGGAATGAAGTGCTCGCATGCGGACCTTACGATTTCCCAAGCATGCGAGGCCGAAGGCCGAGCTGCGTGAATGCTGTGCCTCCAAGCGTTCTACAAAGTCAACTGTCTTGATAAGCGAAGCCGGCGGGCCGAAGGCCCGACGGCGGAGCGTCGAGGCTAGCGAAGGCCGAAGGCCGAGCTCCGCGTAGGGCCGAAGGCCCGAAGCGTCACACGAGAGGGGGAAGTTGGAGCTTAAACACGACCCAATAGGAAAAGTGTCTTAGACAAGCGAAACGGCGGGCCGAAGGCCGAAGGCCGTAGGCCCGACGTGAGCTTGTCAAGACACTTTTACTATTGGGTCGTGTTTAAGCTCCAACTTCCCGCTTACGCCCCAAAGCAAAACCAACCCCCCAAGTGTTTTAATAAGCGAAGCGGCGGGCCGAAGGCCCGACGCTGAGCTTCGAAACCCAGCGAAGGCCGAAGGCCGAGCTCCGCGTAGGGCCGAAGGCCCGGAGCGTCCCTTACGATTTCCCAAGCACGCGAGGCCGAAGGCCGAGCTGCGGGAATGAAGTGCTCGCATGCGGACCTTTTCTTTCAAGCAAAAGTACAACTTCATTACTTTTTCTCTTTGGAAAACAAAACTACAGCACAAACAACAACACCAACAACAACAACAGCACAAACAACAGCACCAACAACAAAACAACAACAAAACAACAACAAGAAGACCGCGGGGCCCTCGGGCCCCGCGCACAACGCACAAAACTAGTTAATATTATATATAGCTACAACCCGATACATTTCTAATATAGATGTTTTATTTGGAAACTGTAGCACATGGGTTGAAAAAAAAAAGTGATTCGTATAGAGGGCCGAAAATGTAGGTCCAGAAAAATATGGATATTCTGGACGAGTGGAAGACCACGATTCTGCATAAGAGCACGCCGAAACGGTAAGACTTAGGTGGGGGGTGCTCGACCAAATGTCATAGAGGGACCCTGGCAGTTTTTGACGCCGCCATTTTTTTTTCAAAATGGCCGACTTTTTTTTTTGACGTTTTTTCAAGTTTGTCCCAGCGCGCTGAAATTTTGGTCACGGAATCTCGGGGTCCCCTGGATTCGTATGGTAAAAAAATTTTTCGAAAAAATCCAAGATGGCGGAAAAAATGGCCACTTTTATTTTGTATGGCAACTTTTAAACGGTGCGTGATAGGTGGGGGGTGCTCGACCAAATGTCATAGAGGGCCTCGAGAGAAATAAAACTGCATTTAAAAAATTTCAAAATGGCCGACTTTTTTTTTTTTTTTCAAGTTGGTCCGAGCGCGCTGAGATTTGGCATGCGGCGAGCTTGGGGGCCCAAAATTACCATGTCAAAAAAATTTTTTGGAAAAATTCAAAATGGCGGCTGACACGGGCAAAACCAATTTTCCAAGTACTTTAAGCGAGCCCGAAGGGCGAGCTTCAGGCTGGGAGGCCGCAGGCCGACCCCGCGACGGGCCGTCAGGCCCGGAGCTTCACCCCGAATGTCCAAGCGTGTCCTACCCCCAGTAATTTTGGGCGAGGCCGAAGGCCTCGCCGCGGGAATGACGAACAAAGCGAAATTCTATACAAAAACTGTGTTAAGCGAGCCCGAAGGGCGAGCTTCGGGCCGGGAGGCCGAAGGCCGACCCCGCGACGGGCCGTCAGGCCCGGAGCCTCCACCCCGACTCCCGAAACGCGAGGCCGAAGGCCGAGCTGCGTGAATGCGGTGCCTCCAAGCGTTCTACAAAGTCAACTATCTTGATAAGCGGAGCCGGCGGGCCAAAGGCCCGACGGCGGAGCGTCGAGGCTCGCGAAGGCCGAAGGCCGAGCTCCGCGTAGGGCCGAAGGCCCGAAGCGTCACACGAGAGGGGGAAGTTGGAGCTTAAACACGACCCAATAGGAAAAGTGTCTTAGACAAGCGAAACGGCGGGCCGAAGGCCGAAGGCCGTAGGCCCGACGTGAGCTTGTCAAGACACTTTTACTATTGGGTCGTGTTTAAGCTCCAACTTCCCGCTTACGTCCCAAAGCAAAACCAACCCTCCAAGTGTTTTAATAAGCGAAGCGCCGGGCCGAAGGCCCGACGCTGAGCTTCGAAACCCAGCGAAGGCCGAAGGCCGAGCTCCGCGTAGGGCCGAAGGCCCGGAGCGTCCCTTACGATTTCCCAAGCACGCGAGGCCGAAGGCCGAGCTGCGGGAATGAAGTGCTCGCATGCGGACCTTTTCTTTCAAGCAAAAGTACAACTTCATTTCTTTTTCGCTTTGGAAAACAAAACTACAGCACAAACAACATTACCAAAAACAACAGCACCAACAACAACAACAATACCAACAACAAAAACAACAGCACCAACAAGACCGCGGGGCCCTCGGGCCCCGCGCACAACGCACAAAACTAGTTAATATTATATATAGCTACAACCCGATACATTTCTAATATAGATGTTTTATTTTGCAACTGTAAGGGTTGAGTTAAAAAAAAAAAGTGATTCGTATAGAGGGCCAAAAATGTAGGTCCAGAAAAATATGGATATCCTGGACGAGTGGAAGACCACGATTCTGCATAAGAGCACGCCGAAACGGTAAGACTTAGGTGGGGGGTGCTCGACCAATTGTCATAGAGGGACCCTGGCAGTTTTTGACGCCGCCATTTTTTTTTTCAAAATGGCCGACTTTTTTTTTTGACGTTTTTTCAAAATTGTCGTAGCGCGCTGAAATTTTGGTCACGGAATCTCGGGGTCCCCTGGATTCGATTGGTAAAAAAAATTTTTGAAAAAATCCAAGATGGCGGAAAAAATGGCCACTTTTATTTTGTATGGCAACTTTTAAACGGTGCGTGATAGGTGGGGGGTGCTCGACCAAATGTCATAGAGGGCCTCGAGAGAAATACAACTGCATTTAAAAATTTTCAAAATGGCCGACTTTTTTTTTTTTTTTTTTTCAAGTTGCTCCGATCGCGCTGAGATTTGGCATGCGGTGAGCTTGGGGGCCCAAGATTACCATGTCAAAAAAAATTTTTGGAAAAATTCAAAATGGCGGCTGACACGGGCAAAACCAATTTTCCAAGTACTTTAAGCGAGCCCGAAGGGCGAGCTTCAGGCTGGGAGGCCGCAGGCCGACCCCGCGACGGGCCGTCAGGCCCGGAGCTTCACCCCGAATGTCCAAGCGTGCCGTACACCCAGTAATTTTGGGCGAGGCCGCAGGCCTCGCCGCGGGAATGACGAACAAAGCAAAATCCTATACAAAAACTGTGTTAAGCGAGCCCGAAGGGCGAGCTTCGGGCCGGGAGGCCGAAGGCCGACCCCGCGACGGGCCGAAGGCCCGGAGCCTCCACCCCGACTCCCAAAACGCGAGGCCGAAGGCCGAGCTGCGTGAATGCGGTGCCTCCAAGCGTTCTACAAAGTCAACTGTCTTGATAAGCGGAGCCGGCGTAGGGCCGAAGGCCCGGAGCGTCCCTTACGATTACCCAAGCACGCGAGGCCGAAGGCCGAGCTGCGGGAATGAAGTGCTCGCATGCGGACCTTTTCTTTCAAGCAAAAGTACAACTTCATTTCTTTTTCTCTTTGGAAAACAAAACTACAGCACAAACAACAACACCAACAACAACAACAGCACAAACAACAGCACAAACAACAGCACCAACAACAAAACAACAACAAGAAGACCGCGGGGCCCTCGGGCCCCGCGCACAACGCACAAAACTAGTTAATAATATATATAGCTACAAAACCACTGATTTCTAATATAGATGTTTTATTTGGAAACTGTAAGGGTTAGGTTAAAAAAAAAAAGTGATTCGTATAGAGGGCCGAAAATGTAGGTCCAGAAAAATATGGATATCCTGGACGAGTGGAAGACGAGAAAAATGTTTGACGGCCCGGCTAAACGGTAAGAGGTAGAGGGGGGGTGCTCGACCAAATGTCATAGAGGGACCCTGGCAGTTTTTGACGCCGCCATTTTTTTTTCAAAATGGCCGACTTTTTTTTTTGGCGTTTTTTCAAGTTTGTCCCAGCGCGCTGAAATTTTGGTCACGGAATCTCGGGGTCCCCTGGATTCGTTTGGTAAAAAAATTTTTCAAAAAAATCCAAGATGGCGGAAAAAATGGCCACTTTTATTTTGTATGGAAACTTTTAAACGGTGCGTGATAGGTGGGGGGTGCTCGACCAAATGTCATAGAGGGCCTCGAGGGAAATAAAACTGCATTTAAAAAATTTCAAAATGGCCGACTTTTTTTTTTTTTTTTTTTCAAGTTGGTCCGAGCGCGCTGAGATTTGGCATGCGGCGAGCTTGGGGGCCCAAAATTACCATGTGAAAAAAAATTTTTGGAAAAATTCAAAATGGCGGCTGACACGGGCAAAACCAATTTTCCAAGTACTTTAAGCGAGCCCGAAGGGCGAGCTTCAGGCTGGGAGGCCGCAGGCCGACCCCGCGACGGGCCGTCAGGCCCGGAGCTTCACCCCGAATGTCCAAGCGTGCCCTACCCCCAGTAATTTTGAGCGAGGCCGAAGGCCTCGCCGCGGGAATGACGAACAGAGCAAAATCCTATACAAAAACTGTGTTAAGCGAGCCCGAAGGGCGAGCTTCGGGCCGGGAGGCCGAAGGCCGACCCCGCGACGGGCCGTCAGGCCCGGAGCCTCCACCCCGACTCCCAAAACGCGAGGCCGAAGGCCGAGCTGCGTGAATGCGGTGCCTCCAAGCGTTCTACAAAGTCAACTGTCTTGATACGCGGAGCCGGCGGGCCGAAGGCCCGACGGCGGAGCGTCGAGGCTCGCGAAGGCCGAAGGCCGAGCTCCGCGTAGGGCCGAAGGCCCGGAGCGTCCCTTACGCATGCGCTAGCACGCGAGGCCGAAGGCCGAGCTGCGTGTATGAAGTCCCAAGCGTTCTACCAAGTCAAGTGTCTTGATAAGCGGAGCCGGCGGGCCGAAGGCCCGACGGCGAAGCGACGAGGCTAGCGAAGGCCGAAGGCCGAGCTCCGCGTAGGGCCGAAGGCCCGAAGCGTCACACGAGAGGGGGAAGTTGGAGCTTAAACACGACCCAATAGGAAAAGTGTCTTAGACAAGCGAAACGGCGGGCCGAAGGCCGAAGGCCGTAGGCCCGACGTGAGCTTGTCAAGACACTTTTACTATTGGGTCGTGTTTAAGCTCCAACTTCCCGCTTACGCCCCAAAGCAAAACCAACACACCAAGTGTTTTAATAAGCGAAGCGGCGGGCCGGAGGCCCGACGCTGAGCTTCGAAACCCAGCGAAGGCCGAAGGCCGAGCTCCGCGTAGGGCCGAAGGCCCGGAGCGTCCCTTACGATTTCCCAAGCACGCGAGGCCGAAGGCCGAGCTGCGGGAATGAAGTGCTCGCATGCGGACCTTACGATTTCCCAAGCATGCGAGGCCGAAGGCCGAGCTGCGTGAATGCGGTGCCTCCAAGCGTTCTACAAAGTCAACTGTCTTGATAAGCGGAGCCGGCGGGCCGAAGGCCCGACGGCGAAGCGTCGAGGCTAGCGAAGGCCGAAGGCCGAGCTCCGCGTAGGGCCGAAGGCCCGAAGCGTCACACGAGAGGGGGAAGTTGGAGCTTAAACACGACCCAATAGGAAAAGTGTCTTAGACAAGCGAAACGGCGGGCCGAAGGCCGAAGGCCGTAGGCCCGACGTGAGCTTGTCAAGACACTTTTACTATTGGGTCGTGTTTAAGCTCCAACTTCCCGCTTACGCCCCAAAGCAAAACCAACCCCCCAAGTGTTTTAATAAGCGAAGCGGCGGGCCGAAGGCCCGACGCTGAGCTTCGAAACCCAGCGAAGGCCGAAGGCCGAGCTCCGCGTAGGGCCGAAGGCCCGGAGCGTCCCTTACGATTTCCCAAGCACGCGAGGCCGAAGGCCGAGCTGCGGGAATGAAGTGCTCGCATGCGGACCTTTTCTTTCAAGCAAAAGTACAACTTCATTACTTTTTCGCTTTGGAAAACAAAACTACAACACCAACAACAGCACCAACAACAACAACAGCACAAACAACAGCACCAACAACAGCACCAACAACAAAACAACAACAAGAAGACCGCGGGGCCCTCGGGCCCCGCGCACAACGCACAAAACTAGTTAATATTATATATAGCTACAAACCGACTGATTTCTAATGTACCTGTTTTATTTGGAAACTGTAAGGGTTAGGTTAAAAAAAAAAAGTGATTCGTATAGAGGGCCAAAAATGTAGGTCCAGAAAAATATGGATATCCTGGACGAGTGGAAGACCACGATTCTGCATAAGAGCACGCCGAAACGGTAACAGGTAGAGGGGGGGTGCTCGACCAAATGTCATAGAGGGACCATGGCAGTTTTTGACGCCGCCATTTTTTTTTCAAAATGGCCGACTTTTTTTTTTGACGTTTTTTCAAAATTGTCGTAGCGCGCTGAAATTTTGGTCACGAAATCTCGGGGTCCCCTGGATTCGATTGGTAAAAAAAAATTTTGAAAAAATCCAAGATGGCGGAAAAAATGGCCACTTTTATTTTGTATGGCAACTTTTAAACGGTGCGTGATAGGTGGGGGGTGCTCGACCAAATGTCATAGAGGGCCTCGAGAGAAATAAAACTGCATTTAAAATTTTTCAAAATGGCCGACTTTTTTTTTTTTTTTTTTTCAAGTTGGTCCGAGCGCGCTGAAATTTGGCATGCGGCGAGATTGGGGGCCCAAGATTACCATGTCAAAAAAATTTTTGGAAAAATTCAAAATGGCGGCTGACACGGGCAAAACCAATTTTCCAAGTACTTTAAGCGAGCCCGAAGGGCGAGCTTCAGGCTGGGAGGCCGCAGGCCGACCCCGCGACGGGCCGTCAGGCCCGGAGCTTCACTGCGAATGTCCAAGCGTGTCCTACCCCCAGTAATTTTGGGCGAGGCCGAAGGCCTCGCCGCGGGAATGACGAACAAAGCAAAATCCTATACAAAAACTGTGTTAAGCGAGCCCGAAGGGCGAGCTTCGGGCCGGGAGGCCGAAGGCCGACCCCGCGACGGGCCGTCAGGCCCGGAGCCTCCACCCCGACTCCCAAAACGCGAGGCCGAAGGCCGAGCTGCGTGAATGCGGTGCCTCCAAGCGTTCTACAAAGTCAACTGTCTCGATAAGCGGAGCCGGCGGGCCGAAGGCCCGACGGCGGAGCGTCGAGGCTCGCGAAGGCCGAAGGCCGAGCTCCGCGTAGGGCCGAAGGCCCGAAGCGTCACACGAGAGGGGGAAGTTGGAGCTTAAACACGACCCAATAGGAAAAGTGTCTTAGACAAGCGAAACGGCGGGCCGAAGGCCGAAGGCCGTAGGCCCGACGTGAGGTTGTCAAGACACTTTTACTATTGGGTCGTGTTTAAGCTCCAACTTCCCGCTTACGCCCCAAAGCAAAACCAACCCTCCAAGTGTTTTAATAAGCGAAGCGGCGGGCCGAAGGCCCGACGCTGAGCTTCTAGACCCAGCGAAGGCCGAAGGCCGAGCTCCGCGTAGGGCCGAAGGCCCGGAGCGTCCCTTACGATTTCCCAAGCACGCGAGGCCGAAGGCCGAGCTGCGGGAATGAAGTGCTCGCATGCGGACCTTTTCTTTCAAGCAAAAGTACAACTTCATTTCCTTTTCCCTCTGGAAAACAAACTACTACACAATTACAACAGCAACAACAACATTACCAAAAACAACAGCACCAACAACAACAACAATACCAACAACAAAACAACAACAAGAAGACCGCGGGGCCCTCGGGCCCCGCGCACAACGCACAAAACTAGTTAATATTATATATAGCTACAAACCGACTGATTTCTAATGTACCTGTTTTATTTGGAAACTGTAAGGGTTAGGTTAAAAAAAAAAAGTGATTCGTATAGAGGGCCAAAAATGTAGGTCCAGAAAAATATGGATATCCTGGACGAGTGGAAGACCACGATTCTGCATAAGAGCACGCCGAAACGGTAACAGGTAGAGGGGGGGTGCTCGACCAAATGTCATAGAGGGACCATGGCAGTTTTTGACGCCGCCATTTTTTTTTCAAAATGGCCGACTTTTTTTTTTGACGTTTTTTCAAAATTGTCGTAGCGCGCTGAAATTTTGGTCACGAAATCTCGGGGTCCCCTGGATTCGATTGGTAAAAAAAAATTTTGAAAAAATCCAAGATGGCGGAAAAAATGGCCACTTTTATTTTGTATGGCAACTTTTAAACGGTGCGTGATAGGTGGGGGGTGCTCGACCAAATGTCATAGAGGGCCTCGAGAGAAATAAAACTGCATTTAAAATTTTTCAAAATGGCCGACTTTTTTTTTTTTTTTTTTTCAAGTTGGTCCGAGCGCGCTGAAATTTGGCATGCGGCGAGATTGGGGGCCCAAGATTACCATGTCAAAAAAATTTTTGGAAAAATTCAAAATGGCGGCTGACACGGGCAAAACCAATTTTCCAAGTACTTTAAGCGAGCCCGAAGGGCGAGCTTCAGGCTGGGAGGCCGCAGGCCGACCCCGCGACGGGCCGTCAGGCCCGGAGCTTCACTGCGAATGTCCAAGCGTGTCCTACCCCCAGTAATTTTGGGCGAGGCCGAAGGCCTCGCCGCGGGAATGACGAACAAAGCAAAATCCTATACAAAAACTGTGTTAAGCGAGCCCGAAGGGCGAGCTTCGGGCCGGGAGGCCGAAGGCCGACCCCGCGACGGGCCGTCAGGCCCGGAGCCTCCACCCCGACTCCCAAAACGCGAGGCCGAAGGCCGAGCTGCGTGAATGCGGTGCCTCCAAGCGTTCTACAAAGTCAACTGTCTCGATAAGCGGAGCCGGCGGGCCGAAGGCCCGACGGCGGAGCGTCGAGGCTCGCGAAGGCCGAAGGCCGAGCTCCGCGTAGGGCCGAAGGCCCGAAGCGTCACACGAGAGGGGGAAGTTGGAGCTTAAACACGACCCAATAGGAAAAGTGTCTTAGACAAGCGAAACGGCGGGCCGAAGGCCGAAGGCCGTAGGCCCGACGTGAGGTTGTCAAGACACTTTTACTATTGGGTCGTGTTTAAGCTCCAACTTCCCGCTTACGCCCCAAAGCAAAACCAACCCTCCAAGTGTTTTAATAAGCGAAGCGGCGGGCCGAAGGCCCGACGCTGAGCTTCTAGACCCAGCGAAGGCCGAAGGCCGAGCTCCGCGTAGGGCCGAAGGCCCGGAGCGTCCCTTACGATTTCCCAAGCACGCGAGGCCGAAGGCCGAGCTGCGGGAATGAAGTGCTCGCATGCGGACCTTTTCTTTCAAGCAAAAGTACAACTTCATTTCCTTTTCCCTCTGGAAAACAAACTACTACACAATTACAACAGCAACAACAACATTACCAAAAACAACAGCACCAACAACAACAACAATACCAACAACAAAACAACAACAAGAAGACCGCGGGGCCCTCGGGCCCCGCGCACAACGCACAAAACTAGTTAATATTATATATAGCTACAAGAATCACTGATTTCTAATGTATACGTTTTATTTGGAAACTGTAAGGGTTGAGTTAAAAAAAAAAAGTGATTCGTATAGAGGGTCAAAAATGTAGGTCCAGAAAAATATGGATTTTTGGATTCGACTCCCGGGTCGAAAAATGTTTGACGGCCCGGCCAAACGGTAAGAGGTAGAGGGGGGGTGCTCGACCAAATGTCATAGAGGGACCCTGGCAGTTTTTGACGCCGCCATTTTTTTTTCAAAATGGCCGACTTTTTTTTTTGTCACTTTTTCAAGTTTGTCCCAGCGCGCTGAAATTTTGGTCACGGAATCTCGGGGTCCCCTGGATTCGTTTGGTAAAAAAAAATTTGGAAAAAATCCAAGATGGCGGAAAAAATGGCCACTTTTATTTTGTATGGCAACTTTTAAACGGTGCGTGATAGGTGGGGGGTGCTCGACCAAATGTCATAGAGGGCCTCGAGAGAAATAAAACTGCATTTAAAAAATTTCAAAATGGCCGACTTTTTTTTTTTTTTTTTTTCAAGTTGGTCCGAGCGCGCTGAGATTTGGCATGCGGCGAGCTTGGGGGCCCAAGATTACCATGTCAAAAAAATTTTTTGGAAAAATTCAAAATGGCGGCTGACACGGGCAAAACCAATTTTCCAAGTACTTTAAGCGAGCCCGAAGGGCGAGCTTCAGGCCGGGAGGCCGCAGGCCGACCCCGCGACGGGCCGTCAGGCCCGGAGCTTCACCCCGAATGTCCAAGCGTGTCCTACACCCAGTAATTTTGGGCGAGGCCGAAGGCCTCGCCGCGGGAATGACGAACAAAGCAAAATCCTATACAAAAACTGTGTTGAGCGAGCCCGAAGGGCGAGCTGCAGGCCGGGAGGCCGAAGGCCGACCCCGCGACGGGCCGAAGGCCCGGAGCCTCCACCCCGACTCCCGAAACGCGAGGCCGAAGGCCGAGCTGCGTGAATGCGGTGCCTCCAAGCGTTCTACAAAGTCAACTGTCTCGATAAGCGGAGCGTCGAGGCTCGCGAAGGCCGAAGGCCGAGCTCCGCGTAGGGCCGAAGGCCCGGAGCGTCCCTTACGCATGCGCTAGCACGCGAGGCCGAAGGCCGAGCTGCGTGAATGAAGTCCCAAGCGTTCTACCAAGCCAACTGTCTTGATAAGCGGAGCCGGCGGGCCGAAGGCCCGACGGCGAAGCGTCGAGGCTCGCGAAGGCCGAAGGCCGAGCTCCGCGTAGGGCCGAAGGCCCGAAGCGTCACACGAGAGGGGGAAGTTGGAGCTTAAACACGACCCAATAGGAAAAGTGTCTTAGACAAGCGAAACGGCGGGCCGAAGGCCGAAGGCCGTAGGCCCGACGTGAGCTTGTCAAGACACTTTTACTATTGGGTCGTGTTTAAGCTCCAACTTCCCGCTTACGCCCCGAAGCAAAACCAACCCCCCAAGTGTTTTAATAAGCGAAGCGGCGGGCCTAAGGCCCGACGCTGAGCTTCGAAACCCAGCGAAGGCCGAAGGCCGAGCTCCGCGTAGGGCCGAAGGCCCGGAGCGTCCCTTACGATTTCCCAAGCACGCGAGGCCGAAGGCCGAGCTGCGAGAATGAAGTGCTCGCATGCGAACCTTACGATTTCCCAAGCATGCGAGGCCGAAGGCCGAGCTGCGTGAATGCGGTGCCTCCAAGCGTTCTACAAAGTCAACTGTCTTGATAAGCGGACACTTTTACTATTGGGTCGTGTTTAAGCTCCAACTTCCCGCTTACGCCCCGAAGCAAAACCAACCCCCCAAGTGTTTTAATAAGCGAAGCGGCGGGCCGAAGGCCCGACGCTGAGCTTCGAAACCCAGCGAAGGCCGAAGGCCGAGCTCCGCGTAGGGCCGAAGGCCCGGAGCGTCCCTTACGATTTCCCAAGCACGCGAGGCCGAAGGCCGAGCTGCGAGAATGAAGTGCTCGCATGCGAACCTTACGATTTCCCAAGCATGCGAGGCCGAAGGCCGAGCTGCGTGAATGCGGTGCCTCCAAGCGTTCTACAAAGTCAACTGTCTTGATAAGCGGAGCCGGCGGGCCGAAGGCCCGACGGCGAAGCGTCGAGGCTAGCGAAGGCCGAAGGCCGAGCTCCGCGTAGGGCCGAAGGCCCGAAGCGTCACACGAGAGGGGGAAGTTGGAGCTTAAACACTACCCAATAGGAAAAGTGTCTTAGACAAGCGAAACGGCGGGCCCGGAGCCTCCACCCCGACTCCCGAAACGCGAGGCCGAAGGCCGAGCTGCGTGAATGCGGTGCCTCCAAGCGTTCTACAAAGTCAACTGTCTCGATAAGCGGAGCCGGCGGGCCGAAGGGCCGACGGCGGAGCGTCCCTCACGAGCTCTCAAACACGCGAGGCCGAAGGCCGAGCTGCGTGAATGCGGTGCCTCCAAGAGTTCTACCAAGTCAACTGTCTCGATAAGCGGAGCCGGCGGGCCGAAGGCCCGACGGCGGAGCGTCGAGGCTCGCGAAGGCCGAAGGCCGAGCTCCGCGTAGGGCCGAAGGCCCGGAGCGTCCCTCACGAGCTCTCAAACACGCGAGGCCGAAGGCCGAGCTGCGTGAATGCGGTGCCTCCAAGCGTTCTACAAAGACAACTATCTTGATAAGCGGAGCCGGCGGGCCGAAGGCCCGACGGCGGAGCGTCGAGGCTCGCGAAGGCCGAAGGCCGAGCTCCGCGTAGGGCCGAAGGCCCGGAGCGTCCCTCACGAGCTCTCAAACACGCGAGGCCGAAGGCCGAGCTGCGTGAATGCGGTGCCTCCAAGAGTTCTACCAAGTCAACTGTCTCGATAAGCGGAGCCAGCGGGCCGAAGGCCCGACGGCGAAGCGTCGAGGCTCGCGAAGGCCGAAGGCCGAGCTCCGCGTAGGGCCGAAGGCCCGAAGCGTCACACGAGAGGGGGAAGTTGGAGCTTAAACACGACCCAATAGGAAAAGTGTCTTAGACAAGCGAAACGGCGGGCCGAAGGCCGAAGGCCGTAGGCCCGATGTGAGCTTGTCAAGACACTTTTACTATTGGGTCGTGTTTAAGCTCCAACTTCCCGCTTACGCCCCGAAGCAAAACCAACCCCCCAAGTGTTTTAATAAGCGAAGCGGCGGGCCGAAGGCCCGACGCTGAGCTTCGAAACCCAGCGAAGGCCGAAGGCCGAGCTCCGCGTAGGGCCGAAGGCCCGGAGCGTCCCTTACGATTTCCCAAGCACGCGAGGCCGAAGGCCGAGCTGCGGGAATAAAGTGCTTGCATGCGGACCTTTTCTTTCAAGCAAAAGTACAACTTCATTTCTTTTTCGCTTTGGAAAACAAAACTACAGCACAAACAACATTACCAAAAACAACAGCACCAACAACAACAACAATACCAACAACACAAACAACAGCACCAACAAGACCGCGGGGCCCTCGGGCCCCGCGCACAACGCACAAAACTAGTTAATATTATATATAGCTACAAGAATCACTGATTTCTCATATATATGTTTTATTTGGAAACTGTAAGACTTGGGTTAAAAAAAAAAAGTGATTCGTATAGAGGGCCGAAAATGTAGGTCCAGAAAAATATGGATTTCTGGATTCGACTCCCGGGTCGAAAAATGTTTGACGGCCCGGCCAAACGGTAAGAGGTAGAGGGGGGGTGTTCGACCAAATGTCATAGAGGGACCCTGGCAGTTTTTGACGCCGCCATTTTTTTTTCAAAATGGCCGACTTTTTTTTTTGACGTTTTTTCAAAATTGTCGTAGCGCGCTGAAATTTTGGTCACGGAATCTCGGGGTCCCCTGGATTCGTATGGTGAAAAAATTTTTTGAAAAAATTCAAGATGGCGGAAAAAATGGCCACTTTTATTTTGTATGGCAACTTTTAAACGGTGCGTGATGGGTGGGGGGTGCTCGACCAAATGTCATAGAGGGCCTCGAGAGAAATACAACTGCATTTAAAAAATTTCAAAATGGCCGACTTTTTTTTTTTTTTTTTTTCAAGTTGGTCCGAGCGCGCTGAGATTTGGCATGCGGCGAGCTTGGGGGCCCAAGATTACCATGTGAAAAAAAATTTTTGGAAAAATCCAAAATGGCCGCTGATACGGGCAATTGAAATTTTCCAAGCAGGTTAAGCGAGCCCGAAGGGCGAGCTTCAGGCTGGGAGGCCGCAGGCCGACCCCGCGACGGGCCGTCAGGCCCGGAGCTTCACCCCGAATGTCCGAGCGCGTCCTACCCCCAGTAATTTTGGGCGAGGCCGAAGGCCTCGCCGCGGGAATGACGAACAAAGCAAAATCCTATACAAAAACTGTGTTGAGCGAGCCCGAAGGGCGAGCTGTAGGCCGGGAGGCCGAAGGCCGACCCCGCGACGGGCCGAAGGCCCGGAGCCTCCACCTCGACTCCCGAAACGCGAGGCCGAAGGCCGAGCTGCGTGAATGCGGTGCCTCCAAGCGTTCTACAAAGTCAACTGTCTCGATAAGCGGAGCCGGCGGGCCGAAGGCCCGACGGCGGAGCGTCGAGGCTCGCGAAGGCCGAAGGCCGAGCTCCGCGTAGGGCCGAAGGCCCGGAGCGTCCCTCACGAGCTCTCAAACACGCGAGGCCGAAGGCCGAGCTGCGTGAATGCGGTGCCTCCAAGAGTTCTACCAAGTCAACTGTCTCGATAAGCGGAGCCGGCGGGCCGAAGGCCCGACGGCGAAGCGTCGAGGCTCGCGAAGGCCGAAGGCCGAGCTCCGCGTAGGGCCGAAGGCCCGGAGCGTCCCTCACAAGCTCTCAAACACGCGAGGCCGAAGGCCGAGCTGCGTGAATGCGGTGCCTCCAAGAGTTCTACAAAGTCAACTGTCTTGATAAGCGAAGCCGGCGGGCCGAAGGCCCGACGGCGGAGCGTCGAGGCTCGCGAAGGCCGAAGGCCGAGCTCCGCGTAGGGCCGAAGGCCCGAAGCGTCACACGAGAGGGGGAAGTTGGAGCTTAAACACGACCCAATAGTAAAAGTGTCTTGACAAGCTCACGTCGGGCCTACGGCCTAGAGGGCCAAAAATGTAGGTCCAGAAAAATATGGATTTCTGGATTCGACTCCCGGGTCGAAAAATGTTTGACGGCCCGGCCAAACGGTAAGAGTTAGAGGGGGGGTGCTCGACCAAATGTCATAGAGGGACCCTGGCAGTTTTTGACGCCGCCATTTTTTTTTCAAAATGGCCGACTTTTTTTTTTGACGTTTTTTCAAGTTTGTCCCAGCGCGCTGAAATTTTGGTCACGGAATCTCGGGGTCCCCTGGATTCGTTTGGTATAAAAAAATTTCGAAAAAATCCAAGATGGCGGAAAAAATGGCCACTTTTATTTTGTATGGCAACTTTTAAACGGTGCGTGATGGGTGGGGGGTGCTCGACCAAATGTCATAGAGGGCCTCGAGAGAAATACAACTGCATTTAAAAAATTTCAAAATGGCCGACTTTTTTTTTTTTTTTTTTTCAAGTTGGTCCGAGCGCGCTGAGATTTGGCATGCGGCGAGCTTGGGGGCCCAAGATTACCATGTGAAAAAAAAATTTTTGGAAAAATCCAAAATGGCCGCTGATACGGGCAATTGAAATTTTCCAAGCAGGTTAAGCGAGCCCGAAGGGCGAGCTTCAGGCTGGGAGGCCGCAGGCCGACCCCGCGACGGGCCGTCAGGCCCGGAGCTTCACCCCGAATGTCCGAGCGCGTCCTACCCCCAGTAATTTTGGGCGAGGCCGAAGGCCTCGCCGCGGGAATGACGAACAAAGCAAAATCCTATACAAAAACTGTGTTGAGCGAGCCCGAAGGGCGAGCTGTAGGCCGGGAGGCCGAAGGCCGACCCCGCGACGGGCCGAAGGCCCGGAGCCTCCACCTCGACTCCCGAAACGCGAGGCCGAAGGCCGAGCTGCGTGAATGCGGTGCCTCCAAGCGTTCTACAAAGTCAATTGTCTCGATAAGCGGAGCCGGCGGGCCGAAGGCCCGACGGCGGAGCGTCGAGGCTCGCGAAGGCCGAAGGCCGAGCTCCGCGTAGGGCCGAAGGCCCGGAGCGTCCCTCACGAGCTCTCAAACACGCGAGGCCGAAGGCCGAGCTGCGTGAATGCGGTGCCTCCAAGAGTTCTACCAAGTCAACTGTCTCGATAAGCGGAGCCGGCGGGCCGAAGGCCCGACGGCGAAGCGTCGAGGCTCGCGAAGGCCGAAGGCCGAGCTCCGCGTAGGGCCGAAGGCCCGGAGCGTCCCTCACAAGCTCTCAAACACGCGAGGCCGAAGGCCGAGCTGCGTGAATGCGGTGCCTCCAAGAGTTCTACAAAGTCAACTGTCTTGATAAGCGAAGCCGGCGGGCCGAAGGCCCGACGGCGGAGCGTCGAGGCTCGCGAAGGCCGAAGGCCGAGCTCCGCGTAGGGCCGAAGGCCCGAAGCGTCACACGAGAGGGGGAAGTTGGAGCTTAAACACGACCCAATAGGAAAAGTGTCTTAGACAAGCGAAACGGCGGGCCGAAGGCCGAAGGCCGTAGGCCCGACGTGAGCTTGTCAAGACACTTTTACTATTGGGTCGTGTTTAAGCTCCAACTTCCCGCTTACGCCCCAAAGCAAAACCAACCCCCCAAGTGTTTTAATAAGCGAAGCGGCGGGCCGAAGGCCCGACGCTGAGCTTCGAAACCCAGCGAAGGCCGAAGGCCGAGCTCCGCGTAGGGCCGAAGGCCCGGAGCGTCCCTTACGATTTCCCAAGCACGCGAGGCCGAAGGCCGAGCTGCGGGAATGAAGTGCTCGCATGCGGACCTTTTCTTTCAAGCAAGAGTACAACTTCACTTCTTTTTCTCTTTGGAAAACAAAACTACAGCACAAACAACAACACCAACAACAGCACCAACAACAACAACAACAAAACAACAACACAAACAACAAGAAGACCGCGGGGCCCTCGGGCCCCGCGCACAACGCACAAAACTAGTTAATATTATATATAGCTACATCCCCACTGATTTCTCATATATATGTTTTATTTGTTAACTGTAAGACTTGGGTTAAAAAAAAAAAGTGATTCGTATAGAGGGCCAAAAATGTAGGTCCAGAAAAATATGGATTTTTGGATTCGACTCCCGGGTCGAAAAATGTTTGACGGCCCGGCCAAACGGTAAGAGGTAGAGGGGGGGTGCTCGACCAAATGTCATAGAGGGACCCTGGCAGTTTTTGACGCCGCCATTTTTTTTTCAAAATGGCCGACTTTTTTTTTTGACGTTTTTTCAAGTTTGTCCCAGCGCGCTGAAATTTTGGTCACGGAATCTCGGGGTCCCCTGAATTCGATTGGTAAAAAAAAATTTTGAAAAAATCCAAGATGGCGGAAAAAATGGCCACTTTTATTTTGTATGGCAACTTTTAAACGGTGCGTGATAGGTGGGGGGTGCTCGACCAAATGTCATAGAGGGCCTCGAGAGAAATAAAACTGCATATAAAAATTTTCAAAATGGCCGACTTTTTTTTTTTTTTTCAAGTTGGTCCGACCGCGCTGAGATTTGGCATGTGGCGAGCTTAAGGGCCCCAGATTACCATGTCAAAAAAAAATTTTTGAAAAAGACTAAAACGGCGCGGGCAGGGTCAAAACCAATTTTCCAAGTACTTTAAGCGAGCCCGAAGGGCTGGGAGGCCGCAGGCCGACCCCGCGACGGGCCGTCAGGCCCGGAGCTTCACCCCGAATGTCCAAGCGTGCCCTACACCCAGTAATTTTGGGCGAGGCCGAAGGCCTCGCCGCGGGAATGACGGACAAAGCAAAATCCTATACAAAAACCGTGTTGAGCGAGCCCGAAGGGCGAGCTCCGGGCCGAAGGCCCGGAGCCTCCACCCCGACTCCCGAAACGCGAGGCCGAAGGCCGAGCTGCGTGAATGCGGTGCCTCCAAGAGTTCTACAAAGTCAACTGTCTTGATAAGCGAAGCCGGCGGGCCGAAGGCCCGACGGCGGAGCGTCGAGGCTCGCGAAGGCCGAAGGCCGAGCTCCGCGTAGGGCCAAAGGCCCGAAGCGTCACACGAGAGGGGGAAGTTGGAGCTTAAACACGACCCAATAGGAAAAGTGTCTTAGACAAGCGAAACGGCGGGCCGAAGGCCGAAGGCCGTAGGCCCGACGTGAGCTTGTCAAGACACTTTTACTATTGGGTCGTGTTTAAGCTCCAACTTCCCGCTTACGCCCCGAAGCAAAACCAACCCTCCAAGTGTTTTAATAAGCGAAGCGGCGGGCCGAAGGCCCGACGCTGAGCTTCGAAACCCAGCGAAGGCCGAAGGCCGAGCTCCGCGTAGGGCCGAAGGCCCGGAGCGTCCCTTACGATTTCCCAAGCACGCGAGGCCGAAGGCCGAGCTGCGGGAATGAAGTGCTCGCATGCGGACCTTACGATTTCCCAAGCATGCGAGGCCGCAGGCCGAGCTGCGTGAATGCAGTGCCTCCAAGCGTTCTACAAAGTCAACTGTCTTGATAAGCGGAGCCGACGGGCCGAAGGCCCGACGGCGAAGCGTCGAGGCTCGCGAAGGCCGAAGGCCGAGCTCCGCGTAGGGCCGAAGGCCCGAAGCGTCACACGAGAGGGGGAAGTTGGAGCTTAAACACGACCCAATAGGAAAAGTGTCTTAGACAAGCGAAACGGCGGGCCGAAGGCCGAAGGCCGTAGGCCCGACGTGAGCTTGTCAAGACACTTTTACTATTGGGTCGTGTTTAAGCTCCAACTTCCCGCTTACGCCCCAAAGCAAAACCAACCCTCCAAGTGTTTTAATAAGCGAAG
The DNA here is from genome assembly GCF_963556715.1 of Cydia fagiglandana. Lineage (NCBI taxonomy): Eukaryota > Metazoa > Arthropoda > Insecta > Lepidoptera > Tortricidae > Cydia > Cydia fagiglandana. The sequence continues at coordinate 4,771,026 of NC_085950.1, read as the reverse complement.
CGGCGGGCCGAAGGCCCGACGCTGAGCTTCGAAGCCCAGCGAAGGCCGAAGGCCGAGCTCCGCGTAGGGCCGAAGGCCCGGAGCGTCCCTTACGATTTCCCAAGCACGCGAGGCCGAAGGCCGAGCTGCGGGAATGAAGTGCTCGCATGCGGACCTTTTCTTTCAAGCAAAAGTACAACTTCATTTCTTTTTCGCTTTGGAAAACCTAACTACAGCACAAACAACAACACCAACAACAGCACCAACAACAACAACAACAAAACAACAACACAAACAACAGCACCAACAAGACCGCGGGGCCCTCGGGCCCCGCGCACAACGCACAAAACTAGTTAATATTATATATAGCTACAAGAATCACTGATTTCTAATGTATACGTTTTATTTGGAAACTGTAAGGGTTGAGTTAAAAAAAAAAAGTGATTCGTATAGAGGGTCAAAAATGTAGGTCCAGAAAAATATGGATTTTTGGATTCGACTCCCGGGTCGAAAAATGTTTGACGGCCCGGCCAAACGGTAAGAGGTAGAGGGGGGGTGCTCGACCAAATGTCATAGAGGGACCCTGGCAGTTTTTGACGCCGCCATTTTTTTTTCAAAATGGCCGACTTTTTTTTTTGTCACTTTTTCAAGTTTGTCCCAGCGCGCTGAAATTTTGGTCACGGAATCTCGGGGTCCCCTGGATTCGTTTGGTAAAAAAAAATTTGGAAAAAATCCAAGATGGCGGAAAAAATGGCCACTTTTATTTTGTATGGCAACTTTTAAACGGTGCGTGATAGGTGGGGGGTGCTCGACCAAATGTCATAGAGGGCCTCGAGAGAAATAAAACTGCATTTAAAAAATTTCAAAATGGCCGACTTTTTTTTTTTTTTTTTTTCAAGTTGGTCCGAGCGCGCTGAGATTTGGCATGCGGCGAGCTTGGGGGCCCAAGATTACCATGTCAAAAAAATTTTTTGGAAAAATTCAAAATGGCGGCTGACACGGGCAAAACCAATTTTCCAAGTACTTTAAGCGAGCCCGAAGGGCGAGCTTCAGGCCGGGAGGCCGCAGGCCGACCCCGCGACGGGCCGTCAGGCCCGGAGCTTCACCCCGAATGTCCAAGCGTGTCCTACACCCAGTAATTTTGGGCGAGGCCGAAGGCCTCGCCGCGGGAATGACGAACAAAGCAAAATCCTATACAAAAACTGTGTTGAGCGAGCCCGAAGGGCGAGCTGCAGGCCGGGAGGCCGAAGGCCGACCCCGCGACGGGCCGAAGGCCCGGAGCCTCCACCCCGACTCCCGAAACGCGAGGCCGAAGGCCGAGCTGCGTGAATGCGGTGCCTCCAAGCGTTCTACAAAGTCAACTGTCTCGATAAGCGGAGCGTCGAGGCTCGCGAAGGCCGAAGGCCGAGCTCCGCGTAGGGCCGAAGGCCCGGAGCGTCCCTTACGCATGCGCTAGCACGCGAGGCCGAAGGCCGAGCTGCGTGAATGAAGTCCCAAGCGTTCTACCAAGCCAACTGTCTTGATAAGCGGAGCCGGCGGGCCGAAGGCCCGACGGCGAAGCGTCGAGGCTCGCGAAGGCCGAAGGCCGAGCTCCGCGTAGGGCCGAAGGCCCGAAGCGTCACACGAGAGGGGGAAGTTGGAGCTTAAACACGACCCAATAGGAAAAGTGTCTTAGACAAGCGAAACGGCGGGCCGAAGGCCGAAGGCCGTAGGCCCGACGTGAGCTTGTCAAGACACTTTTACTATTGGGTCGTGTTTAAGCTCCAACTTCCCGCTTACGCCCCGAAGCAAAACCAACCCCCCAAGTGTTTTAATAAGCGAAGCGGCGGGCCTAAGGCCCGACGCTGAGCTTCGAAACCCAGCGAAGGCCGAAGGCCGAGCTCCGCGTAGGGCCGAAGGCCCGGAGCGTCCCTTACGATTTCCCAAGCACGCGAGGCCGAAGGCCGAGCTGCGAGAATGAAGTGCTCGCATGCGAACCTTACGATTTCCCAAGCATGCGAGGCCGAAGGCCGAGCTGCGTGAATGCGGTGCCTCCAAGCGTTCTACAAAGTCAACTGTCTTGATAAGCGGACACTTTTACTATTGGGTCGTGTTTAAGCTCCAACTTCCCGCTTACGCCCCGAAGCAAAACCAACCCCCCAAGTGTTTTAATAAGCGAAGCGGCGGGCCGAAGGCCCGACGCTGAGCTTCGAAACCCAGCGAAGGCCGAAGGCCGAGCTCCGCGTAGGGCCGAAGGCCCGGAGCGTCCCTTACGATTTCCCAAGCACGCGAGGCCGAAGGCCGAGCTGCGAGAATGAAGTGCTCGCATGCGAACCTTACGATTTCCCAAGCATGCGAGGCCGAAGGCCGAGCTGCGTGAATGCGGTGCCTCCAAGCGTTCTACAAAGTCAACTGTCTTGATAAGCGGAGCCGGCGGGCCGAAGGCCCGACGGCGAAGCGTCGAGGCTAGCGAAGGCCGAAGGCCGAGCTCCGCGTAGGGCCGAAGGCCCGAAGCGTCACACGAGAGGGGGAAGTTGGAGCTTAAACACTACCCAATAGGAAAAGTGTCTTAGACAAGCGAAACGGCGGGCCCGGAGCCTCCACCCCGACTCCCGAAACGCGAGGCCGAAGGCCGAGCTGCGTGAATGCGGTGCCTCCAAGCGTTCTACAAAGTCAACTGTCTCGATAAGCGGAGCCGGCGGGCCGAAGGGCCGACGGCGGAGCGTCGAGGCTCGCGAAGGCCGAAGGCCGAGCTCCGCGTAGGGCCGAAGGCCCGGAGCGTCCCTCACGAGCTCTCAAACACGCGAGGCCGAAGGCCGAGCTGCGTGAATGCGGTGCCTCCAAGAGTTCTACCAAGTCAACTGTCTCGATAAGCGGAGCCGGCGGGCCGAAGGCCCGACGGCGGAGCGTCGAGGCTCGCGAAGGCCGAAGGCCGAGCTCCGCGTAGGGCCGAAGGCCCGGAGCGTCCCTCACGAGCTCTCAAACACGCGAGGCCGAAGGCCGAGCTGCGTGAATGCGGTGCCTCCAAGCGTTCTACAAAGACAACTATCTTGATAAGCGGAGCCGGCGGGCCGAAGGCCCGACGGCGGAGCGTCGAGGCTCGCGAAGGCCGAAGGCCGAGCTCCGCGTAGGGCCGAAGGCCCGGAGCGTCCCTCACGAGCTCTCAAACACGCGAGGCCGAAGGCCGAGCTGCGTGAATGCGGTGCCTCCAAGAGTTCTACCAAGTCAACTGTCTCGATAAGCGGAGCCAGCGGGCCGAAGGCCCGACGGCGAAGCGTCGAGGCTCGCGAAGGCCGAAGGCCGAGCTCCGCGTAGGGCCGAAGGCCCGAAGCGTCACACGAGAGGGGGAAGTTGGAGCTTAAACACGACCCAATAGGAAAAGTGTCTTAGACAAGCGAAACGGCGGGCCGAAGGCCGAAGGCCGTAGGCCCGATGTGAGCTTGTCAAGACACTTTTACTATTGGGTCGTGTTTAAGCTCCAACTTCCCGCTTACGCCCCGAAGCAAAACCAACCCCCCAAGTGTTTTAATAAGCGAAGCGGCGGGCCGAAGGCCCGACGCTGAGCTTCGAAACCCAGCGAAGGCCGAAGGCCGAGCTCCGCGTAGGGCCGAAGGCCCGGAGCGTCCCTTACGATTTCCCAAGCACGCGAGGCCGAAGGCCGAGCTGCGGGAATAAAGTGCTTGCATGCGGACCTTTTCTTTCAAGCAAAAGTACAACTTCATTTCTTTTTCGCTTTGGAAAACAAAACTACAGCACAAACAACATTACCAAAAACAACAGCACCAACAACAACAACAATACCAACAACACAAACAACAGCACCAACAAGACCGCGGGGCCCTCGGGCCCCGCGCACAACGCACAAAACTAGTTAATATTATATATAGCTACAAACCGACTGATTTCTAATGTACCTGTTTTATTTGCAAACTGTAAGGGTTAGGTTAAAAAAAAAAAGTGATTCGTATAGAGGGCCAAAAATGTAGGTCCAGAAAAATATGGATATCCTGGACGAGTGGAAGACCAGAAAAATGTTTGACGGCCCGGCTAAACGGTAAGAGGTAGAGGGGGGGTGCTCGACCAAATGTCATAGAGGGACCCTGGCAGTTTTTGACGCCGCCATTTTTTTTTCAAAATGGCCGACTTTTTTTTTTGACGTTTTTTCAAAATTGTCGTAGCGCGCTGAAATTTTGGTCACGGAATCTCGGGGTCCCCTGGATTCGTTTGGTAAAAAAAAATTTTGAAAAAATCCAAGATGGCGGAAAAAATGGCCACTTTTATTTTGTATGGCAACTTTTAAACGGTGCGTGATGGGTGGGGGGTGCTCGACCAAATGTCATAGAGGGCCTCGAGAGAAATAAAACTGCATTTAAAAATTTTCAAAATGGCCGACTTTTTTTTTTTTTTTTTTTCAAGTTGGTCCGAGCGCGCTGAAATTTGGCATGCGGCGAGCTTGGGGACCCAAGATTACCATGTCCAAAAAATTTTTTGGAAAAAACCAAAATGGCCGCTGGTACGGGCAATTGAAATTTTCCAAGCAGGTTAAGCGAGCCCGAAGGGCGAGCTTCAGGCTGGGAGGCCGCAGGCCGACCCCGCGACGGGCCGTTAGGCCCGGAGCTTCACCCCGAATGTCCGAGCGTGTCCTACCCCCAGTAATTTTGGGCGAGGCCGAAGGCCTCGCCGCGGGAATGACGAACAAAGCAAAATCCTATACAAAAACTGTGTTAAGCGAGCCCGAAGGGCGAGCTTCGGGCCGGGAGGCCGAAGGCCGACCCCGCGACGGGCCGAAGGCCCGGAGCCTCCACCCCGATTCCCGAAACGCGAGGCCGAAGGCCGAGCTGCGTGTATGCGGTGCCCCCAATCGTTCTACAAAGTCAACTGTCTTGATAAGCGGAGCCGGCGGGCCGAAGGCCCGACGGCGGAGCGTCGAGGCTCGCGAAGGCCGAAGGCCGAGCTCCGCGTAGGGCCGAAGGCCCGAAGCGTCACACGAGAGGGGGAAGTTGGAGCTTAAACACGACCCAATAGGAAAAGTGTCTTAGACAAGCGAAACGGCGGGCCGAAGGCCGAAGGCCGTAGGCCCGACGTGAGCTTGTCAAGACACTTTTACTATTGGGTCGTGTTTAAGCTCCAACTTCCCGCTTACGCCCCGAAGCAAAACAAACCCTCCAAGTGTTTTAATAAGCGAAGCGGCGGGCCGAAGGCCCGACGCTGAGCTTCGAAACCCAGCGAAGGCCGAAGGCCGAGCTCCGCGTAGGGCCGAAGGCCCGGAGCGTCCCTTTCGATTTCCCAAGCACGCGAGGCCGAAGGCCGAGCTGCGGGAATGAAGTGCTCGCATGCGGACCTTACGATTTCCCAAGCATGCGAGGCCGAAGGCCGAGCTGCGTGAATGCGGTGCCTCCAAGCGTTCTACAAAGTCAACTGTCTTGATAAGCGGAGCCGGCGGGCCGAAGGCCCGACGGCGAAGCGTCGAGGCTAGCGAAGGCCGAAGGCCGAGCTCCGCGTAGGGCCGAAGGCCCGAAGCGTCACACGAGAGGGGGAAGTTGGAGCTTAAACACGACCCAATAGGAAAAGTGTCTTAGACAAGCGAAACGGCGGGCCGAAGGCCGAAGGCCGTAGGCCCGACGTGAGCTTGTCAAGACACTTTTACTATTGGGTCGTGTTTAAGCTCCAACTTCCCGCTTACGCCCCGAAGCAAAACAAACCCTCCAAGTGTTTTAATAAGCGAAGCGGCGGGCCGAAGGCCCGACGCTGAGCTTCGAAACCCAGCGAAGGCCGAAGGCCGAGCTCCGCGTAGGGCCGAAGGCCCGGAGCGTCCCTTACGATTACCCAAGCACGCGAGGCCGAAGGCCGAGCTGCGGGAATGAAGTGCTCGCATGCGGACCTTTTCTTTCAAGCAAAAGTACAACTTCATTTCTTTTTCTCTTTGGAAAACAAAACTACAGCACAAACAACAACACCAACAACAACAACAGCACAAACAACAGCACAAACAACAGCACCAACAACAAAACAACAACAAGAAGACCGCGGGGCCCTCGGGCCCCGCGCACAACGCACAAAACTAGTTAATATTATATATAGCTACAAACCGACTGATTTCTAATGTACCTGTTTTATTTGGAAACTGTAAGGGTTAGGTTAAAAAAAAAAAGTGATTCGTATAGAGGGCCAAAAATGTAGGTCCAGAAAAATATGGATATCCTGGACGAGTGGAAGACCACGATTCTGCATAAGAGCACGCCGAAACGGTAACAGGTAGAGGGGGGGTGCTCGACCAAATGTCATAGAGGGACCATGGCAGTTTTTGACGCCGCCATTTTTTTTTCAAAATGGCCGACTTTTTTTTTTGACGTTTTTTCAAAATTGTCGTAGCGCGCTGAAATTTTGGTCACGAAATCTCGGGGTCCCCTGGATTCGATTGGTAAAAAAAAATTTTGAAAAAATCCAAGATGGCGGAAAAAATGGCCACTTTTATTTTGTATGGCAACTTTTAAACGGTGCGTGATAGGTGGGGGGTGCTCGACCAAATGTCATAGAGGGCCTCGAGAGAAATAAAACTGCATTTAAAATTTTTCAAAATGGCCGACTTTTTTTTTTTTTTTTTTTCAAGTTGGTCCGAGCGCGCTGAAATTTGGCATGCGGCGAGATTGGGGGCCCAAGATTACCATGTCAAAAAAATTTTTGGAAAAATTCAAAATGGCGGCTGACACGGGCAAAACCAATTTTCCAAGTACTTTAAGCGAGCCCGAAGGGCGAGCTTCAGGCTGGGAGGCCGCAGGCCGACCCCGCGACGGGCCGTCAGGCCCGGAGCTTCACTGCGAATGTCCAAGCGTGTCCTACCCCCAGTAATTTTGGGCGAGGCCGAAGGCCTCGCCGCGGGAATGACGAACAAAGCAAAATCCTATACAAAAACTGTGTTAAGCGAGCCCGAAGGGCGAGCTTCGGGCCGGGAGGCCGAAGGCCGACCCCGCGACGGGCCGTCAGGCCCGGAGCCTCCACCCCGACTCCCAAAACGCGAGGCCGAAGGCCGAGCTGCGTGAATGCGGTGCCTCCAAGCGTTCTACAAAGTCAACTGTCTCGATAAGCGGAGCCGGCGGGCCGAAGGCCCGACGGCGGAGCGTCGAGGCTCGCGAAGGCCGAAGGCCGAGCTCCGCGTAGGGCCGAAGGCCCGAAGCGTCACACGAGAGGGGGAAGTTGGAGCTTAAACACGACCCAATAGGAAAAGTGTCTTAGACAAGCGAAACGGCGGGCCGAAGGCCGAAGGCCGTAGGCCCGACGTGAGGTTGTCAAGACACTTTTACTATTGGGTCGTGTTTAAGCTCCAACTTCCCGCTTACGCCCCAAAGCAAAACCAACCCTCCAAGTGTTTTAATAAGCGAAGCGGCGGGCCGAAGGCCCGACGCTGAGCTTCTAGACCCAGCGAAGGCCGAAGGCCGAGCTCCGCGTAGGGCCGAAGGCCCGGAGCGTCCCTTACGATTTCCCAAGCACGCGAGGCCGAAGGCCGAGCTGCGGGAATGAAGTGCTCGCATGCGGACCTTTTCTTTCAAGCAAAAGTACAACTTCATTTCCTTTTCCCTCTGGAAAACAAACTACTACACAATTACAACAGCAACAACAACATTACCAAAAACAACAGCACCAACAACAACAACAATACCAACAACAAAACAACAACAAGAAGACCGCGGGGCCCTCGGGCCCCGCGCACAACGCACAAAACTAGTTAATAATATATATAGCTACAAGAATCACTGATTTCTCATGTACCTGTTTTATTTGACAACTGTAAGGGTTAGGTTAAAAAAAAAAGTTGATTCGTATAGAGGGCCGAAAATGTAGGTCCAGAAAAATATGGATATCCTGGACGAGTGGAAGACCACGATTCTGCATAAGAGCACGCCGAAACGGTAAGAGGTAGAGGGGGGGTGCTCGACCAAATGTCATAGAGGGACCCTGGCAGTTTTTGACGCCGCCATTTTTTTTTCAAAATGGCCGACTTTTTTTTTTGTCACTTTTTCAAGTTTGTCCCAGCGCGCTGAAATTTTGGTCACGGAATCTCGGGGTCCCCTGGATTCGATTGGTAAAAAAATTTTTTGAAAAAATCCAAGATGGCGGAAAAAATGGCCACTTTTATTTTGTATGGCAACTTTTAAACGGTGCGTGATAGGTGGGGGGTGCTCGACCAAATGTCATAGAGGGCCTCGAGAGAAACAAAACTGCATTTAAAAATTTTCAAAATGGCCGACTTTTTTTTTTTTTTTTTTTCAAGTTGGTCCGAGCGCGCTGAGATTTGGCATGCGGCGAGCTTGGGGGCCCAAGATTACCATTTGAAAAAAAATTTTTGGAAAAATCCAAAATGGCGGCTGATACGGGCAATTGAAATTTTCCAAGTAGGTTAAGCGAGCCCGAAGGGCGAGCTTCAGGCTGGGAGGCCGCAGGCCGACCCCGCGACGGGCCGTCAGGCCCGGAGCTTCACCCCGAATGGCCAAGCGTCCCCTACCCCCAGTAATTTTAGGCGAGGCCGAAGGCCTCGCCGCGGGAATGACGAACAAAGCGAAATCCTATACAAAAACTGTGTTAAGCGAGCCCGAAGGGCGAGCTCCGGGCCGGGAGGCCGAAGGCCGACCCGGCGACGGGCCGAAGGCCCGGAGCCTCCACCCCGACTCCCGAAACGCGAGGCCGAAGGCCGAGCTGCGTGAATGCGGTGCCTCCAAGCGTTCTACAAAGTCAACTGTCTCGATAAGCGGAGCCGGCGGGCCGAAGGCCCGACGGCGGAGCGTCGAGGCTCGCGAAGGCCGAAGGCCGAGCTCCGCGTAGGGCCGAAGGCCCGAAGCGTCACACGAGAGGGGGAAGTTGGAGCTTAAACACGACCCAATAGGAAAAGTGTCTTAGACAAGCGAAACGGCGGGCCGAAGGCCGAAGGCCGTAGGCCCGACGTGAGGTTGTCAAGACACTTTTACTATTGGGTCGTGTTTAAGCTCCAACTTCCCGCTTGCGCCCCGAAGCAAAACCAACCCCCCAAGTGTTTTAATAAGCGAAGCGGCGGGCCGAAGGCCCGACGCTGAGCTTCGAAACCCAGCGAAGGCCGAAGGCCGAGCTCCGCGTAGGGCCGAAGGCCCGGAGCGTCCCTTACGATTTCCCAAGCACGCGAGGCCGAAGGCCGAGCTGCGGGAATGAAGTGCTCGCATGCGGACCTTACGATTTCCCAAGCATGCGAGGCCGAAGGCCGAGCTGCGTGAATGCGGTGCCTCCAAGCGTTCTTCAAAAGCAACTGTCTTGATAAGCGGAGCCGGCGGGCCGAAGGCCCGACGGCGAAGCGTCGAGGCTCGCGAAGGCCGAAGGCCGAGCTCCGCGTAGGGCCGAAGGCCCGAAGCGTCACACGAGAGGGGGAAGTTGGAGCTTAAACACGACCCAATAGGAAAAGTGTCTTAGACAAGCGAAACGGCGGGCCGAAGGCCGAAGGCCGTAGGCCCGACGTGAGCTTGTCAAGACACTTTTACTATTGGGTCGTGTTTAAGCTCCAACTTCCCGCTTACGCCCCAAAGCAAAACCAACCCTCCAAGTGTTTTAATAAGCGAAGCGGCGGGCCGAAGGCCCGACGCTGAGCTTCGAAGCCCAGCGAAGGCCGAAGGCCGAGCTCCGCGTAGGGCCGAAGGCCCGGAGCGTCCCTTACGATTTCCCAAGCACGCGAGGCCGAAGGCCGAGCTGCGGGAATGAAGTGCTTGCATGCGGACCTTTTCTTTCAAGCAAAAGTACAACTTCACTTCTTTTTCTCTTTGGAAAACAAAACTACAGCACAAACAACAACACCAACAACAGCACCAACAACAACAACAACAAAACAACAACACAAACAACAGCACCAACAAGACCGCGGGGCCCTCGGGCCCCGCGCACAACGCACAAAACTAGTTAATAATATATATAGCTACAAAACCACTGATTTCTAATATAGATGTTTTATTTGGAAACTGTAAGGGTTAGGTTAAAAAAAAAAAGTGATTCGTATAGAGGGCCGAAAATGTAGGTCCAGAAAAATATGGATATTCTGGACGAGTGGAAGACCACGATTCTGCATAAGAGCACGCCGAAACGGTAAGACTTAGGTGGGGGGTGCTCGACCAAATGTCATAGAGGGACCCTGGCAGTTTTTGACGCCGCCATTTTTTTTTCAAAATGGCCGACTTTTTTTTTTGACGTTTTTTCAAGTTTGTCCCAGCGCGCTGAAATTTTGGTCACGGAATCTCGGGGTCCCCTGAATTCGTTTGGTAAAAAAAAATTTTGAAAAAATCCAAGATGGCGGAAAAAATGGCCACTTTTATTTTGTATGGCAACTTTTAAACGGTGCGTGATAGGTGGGGGGTGCTCGACCAAATGTCATAGAGGGCCTCGAGAGAAATAAAACTGCATTTAAAAATTTTCAAAATGGCCGACTTTTTTTTTTTTTTTTTTTCAAGTTGGTCCGAGCGCGCTGAGATTTGGCATGCGGCGAGCTTGGGGGCCCAAGATTACCAAGTGAAAAAAAATTTTTGGAAAAAATCAAAATGGCGGCTGACACGGGCAAAACCAATTTTTCAAGTACTTTAAGCGAGCCCGAAGGGCGAGCTTCAGGCCGGGAGGCCGCAGGCCGACCCCGCGACGGGCCGTCAGGCCCGGAGCTTCACCCGGAATGTCCAAGCGTGTCCTACCCCCAGTAATTTTGGGCGAGGCCGAAGGCCTCGCCGCGGGAATGACGAACAAAGCAAAATCCTATACAAAAACTGTGTTAAGCGAGCCCGAAGGGCGAGCTTCGGGCCGGGAGGCCGAAGGCCGACCCCGCGACGGGCCGTCAGGCCCGGAGCCTCCACCCCGATTCCCAAAACGCGAGGCCGAAGGCCGAGCTGCGTGAATGCGGTGCCTCCAAGCGTTCTACAAAGTCAACTGTCTTGATACGCGGAGCCGGCGGGCCGAAGGCCCGACGGCGGAGCGTCGAGGCTCGCGAAGGCCGAAGGCCGAGCTCCGCGTAGGGCCGAAGGCCCGGAGCGTCCCTTACGCATGCGCTAGCACGCGAGGCCGAAGGCCGAGCTGCGTGAATGAAGTCCCAAGCGTTCTACAAAGTCAACTGTCTTGATAAGCGGAGCCGGCGGGCCGAAGGCCCGACGGCGAAGCGTCGAGGCTCGCGAAGGCCGAAGGCCGAGCTCCGCGTAGGGCCGAAGGCCCGAAGCGTCACACGAGAGGGGGAAGTTGGAGCTTAAACACGACCCAATAGAAAAAGTGTCTTAGACAAGCGAAACGGCGGGCCGAAGGCCGAAGGCCGAGCTCCGCGTAGGGCCGAAGGCCCGGAGCGTCCCTTACGATTTCCCAAGCACGCGAGGCCGAAGGCCGAGCTGCGGGAATGAAGTGCTCGCATGCGGACCTTTTCTTTCAGGCAAAAGTACAACTTCATTACTTTTTCTCTTTGGAAAACAAAACTACAGCACAAACAACATTACCAAAAACAACAGCACCAACAACAACAACAATACCAACAGCACAAACAACAGCACCAACAACAAAAAAGAAGACCGCGGGGCCCTCGGGCCCCGCGCACAACGCACAAAACTAGTCTATATTATATAAAGCCGCAACCCGACTGATTGATTGACATGATTGTTCTCCCGGAAGGAGGTTCGTGGGGTATTCGAGTTTGGTACGGTCGTATAGAGGGCGGTCTGGTGACCTCCAGAAAAATCCGACTTTTGGTCTACCGCTTCCGGTCAGAAAAATGTACGACGGCCCGGCCAAACGGTGGGAGGTAGGTGGGGGGTGCTCGACCAAATGTCATAGAGGGACCCTGGCAGTTTTTGAAGCCACCATTTTTTTTTCAAAATGGCCGACTTTTTTTTTTAAATTTTTTCAAGTTTGTCCTAGCGCGCTGAAATTTTGGTCACAGAATCTCATAGGCTCCTAGATTCCTACGAAAAAAAAATTTTTGGAAAAATGCTCTAATTGTTGGAAAACTGGCCACTTTTGTTTTGTATGGCAACTTTTAAACGGTGCGAGATAGGTGGGGGGTGCTCGACCAAATGTCATAGAGGGCCTCGAGGCAAAACAAACTGCATTAAAAAAAATTCAAAATGGCCGACTTTTTTTTTTTAATTTTTTCAAGTTGGTCCGAGCGCGCTGAGATTTGGCATGGCGAGAGATAGAGGCCTTTAGATACCTACGAATAAAAAAATTTTTGGAAAAAATCCAAGATGGCGGAAATAATGAGCATTTTAATTTTGTATGGAAACTTTTAAACGGTGCGAGATGGGTCGGGGGTGCTCGACCAAATGTCATAGAGGGCCCCGAGACAAAACAAACTGCATTTAAAAATTTTCAAAATGGTTGACTTTTTTTTTTAATTTTTTCAAGTTGGTCTGAGCGCGCTGAGATTTGGCACGCGGCAAGCTTGCGGGCCCAAGATTACCATGTGAAAAAATTTTTTTGGAAAAATCCAAAATGGCGGCGGATACGGGCCAAATTCAAATTTCTTAGTAGGTTAAGCGAGCCCGAAGGGCGAGCTTCAGGCTGGGAGGCCGAAGGCCGACCTCGCGGAGGGCCGTCAGGCCCGGAGCTTGACCCCGAATGTCCAAGCGTGCCCCACCCCCAGTAATTTTGGGCGAGGCCGAAGGCCGAGCTGCGGGAATGACGAACAAAGCAAAATCCTATACAAAAAGTGTGTTAAGCGAGCCCGAAGGGCGAGCTTCAGGCCGGGAGGCCGAAGGCCGACCCCGGCGGAGGGCCGAAGGCCCGGAGCCTCCACCCCGACTCCCAAAACGCGAGGCCGAAGGCCGAGCTGCGTGAATGCAGTTCCTGCAAGCGTTCTACAAAGTCAACTGTCTTGATAAGCGAAGCCGGCGGGCCGAAGGCCCGACGGCGGAGCGTCGAGGCTCGCGAAGGCCGAAGGCCGAGCTCCGCGTAGGGCCGAAGGCCCGAAGCGTCACACGAGAGGGGGAAGTTGGAGCTTAAACACGACCCAATAGGAAAAGTGTCTTAGACAAGCGAAACGGCGGGCCGAAGGCCGAAGGCCGTAGGCCCGACGTGAGCTTGTCAAGACACTTTTACTATTGGGTCGTGTTTAAGCTCCAACTTCCCGCTTACGCCCCAAAGCAAAACCAACCCTCCAAGTGTTTTAATAAGCGAAGCGGCGGGCCGAAGGCCCGACGCTGAGCTTCGAAACCCAGCGAAGGCCGAAGGCCGAGCTCCGCGTAGGGCCGAAGGCCCGGAGCGTCCCTTTCGATTTCCCAAGCACGCGAGGCCGAAGGCCGAGCTGCGGGAATGAAGTGCTCTCACGCGGATCTTTTCGTCTTAGCAAAAGTAGAAATTCATTTAATTTTCCCTTTGGAAAACAAACTACTACACAATTACAACAGCAACAACAACATTACCAACAACAACACATCAACAACAGCAAACAACACGCGTACCGCGGGGCCCTCGGGCCCCGCGCACAGGGCAAAATCTAGTCTATATTATATAAAGCCGCAACCCGATGATTAATTGACATGATTGTTCTCCCAGAAGGAGGTTCGTGGGGTATTCGAGTTTGGTACGGTCGTATAGAGGGCGGTCTGGTGACCTCCAGAAAAATCCGACTTTTGGTCTACCGTCTTTCGTCATAAAAATGTTGAACGGCCCGGCCAAACGGTGGGAGGTAGGTGGGGGGTGCTCGACCAAATGTCATAGAGGGACCCTGGCAGTTTTTGAAGCAACCATTTTTTTTTTCAAAATGGCCGACTTTTTTTTTTTAATTTTTTCAAGTTTGTCCTAGCGCGCTGAAATTTTGGTCACGGAATCTCGGAGTCCCCTAGATTCCTACAAAAAAAATTTTTGGAAAAATGCTCTAATTGTTGGAAAACTGGCCACTTTTGTTTTGTATGGCAACTTTTAAACGGTGCCAGATAGGTGGGGGGTGCTCGACCAAATGTCATAGAGGGCCTCGAGGCAAAACAAACTGCATTAAAAAAAATTCAAAATGGCCGACTTTTTTTTTTTAATTTTTTCAAGTTGGTCCGAGCGCGCTGAGATTTGGCATGGCGAGAGATAGAGGCCTCTAGATACCTACGAATAAAAAAATTTTTGGAAAAAATCCAAGATGGCGGAAGTAATGAGCATTTTAATTTTGTATGGAAACTTTTAAACGGTGCGAGATGGGTGGGGGGTGCTCGACCAAATGTCATAGAGGGCCCCGAGACAAAACAAACTGCATTTAAAATTTTTCAAAATGGTTGACTTTTTTTTTTTTATTTTTTCAAGTTGGTCCGAGCACGCTGAGATTTGGCACGCGGCAAGCTTGCGGGCCCAAGATTACCATGTGAAAAAAATTTTTTGGAAAAATCCAAAATGGCGGCGGATACGGGCCAAATTCAAATTTCCAAGTAGGTTAAGCGAGCCCGAAGGGCGAGCTTCAGGCTGGGAGGCCGAAGGCCGACCCGGCGGAGGGCCGTCAGGCCCGGAGCTTCACTCGAATGTCCAAGCGTGCCCCACCCCCAGTAATTTTGGGCGAGGCCGAAGGCCGAGCTGCGGGAATGACGAACAAAGCAAAATTCTATACAAAAAGTGTGTTAAGCGAGCCCGAAGGGCGAGCTTCAGGCCGGGAGGCCGAAGGCCGACCCCGGCGGAGGGCCGAAGGCCCGGAGCCTCCACCCCGACTCCCAAAACGCGAGGCCGAAGGCCGAGCTGCGTGAATGCAGTTCCTGCAAGCGTTCTACAAAGTCAACTGTCTTGATAAGCGAAGACGGCGGAGCGTCGAGGCTCGCGAAGGCCGAAGGCCGAGCTCCGCGTAGGGCCGAAGGCCCGAAGCGTCACACGAGAGGGGGAAGTTGGAGCTTAAACACGACCCAATAGGAAAAGTGTCTTAGACAAGCGAAACGGCGGGCCGAAGGCCGAAGGCCGTAGGCCCGACGTGAGCTTGTCAAGACACTTTTACTATTGGGTCGTGTTTAAGCTCCAACTTCCCGCTTACGCCCCAAAGCAAAACCAACCCTCCAAGTGTTTTAATAAGCGAAGCGGCGGGCCGAAGGCCCGACGCTGAGCTTCGAAACCCAGCGAAGGCCGAAGGCCGAGCTCCGCGTAGGGCCGAAGGCCCGGAGCGTCCCTTTCGATTTCCCAAGCACGCGAGGCCGAAGGCCGAGCTGCGGGAATGAAGTGCTCTCACGCGGATCTTTTCGTCTTAGCAAAAGTAGAAATTCATTTAATTTTCCCTTTGGAAAACAAACTACTACACAATTACAACAGCAACAACAACATTACCAACAACAACACATCAACAACAGCAAACAACACGCGTACCGCGGGGCCCTCGGGCCCCGCGCACAGGGCAAAATCTAGTCTATATTATATAAAGCCGCAACCCGATGATTAATTGACATGATTGTTCTCCCAGAAGGAGGTTCGTGGGGTATTCGAGTTTGGTACGGTCGTATAGAGGGCGGTCTGGTGACCTCCAGAAAAATCCGACTTTTGGTCTACCGCTTCCGGTCAGAAAAATGTACGACGGCCCGGCCAAACGGTGGGAGGTAGGTGGGGGGTGCTCGACCAAATGTCATAGAGGGACCCTGGCAGTTTTTGACGCCGCCATTTTTTTTTCAAAATGGCCGACTTTTTTTTTTAATTTTTTCAAGTTTGTCCTAGCGCGCTGAAATTTTGGTCACGGAATCTCGGAGTCCCCTAGATTCCTACGAAAAAAAAATTTTTGGAAAAATGCTCTAATTGTTGAAAAACTGGCCACTTTTGTTTTGTATGGCAACTTTTAAACGGTGCCAGATAGGTGGGGGGTGCTCGACCAAATGTCATAGAGGGCCTCGAGGCAAAACAAACTGCTTTAAAAAAAATTCAAAATGGCCGACTTTTTTTTTTAAATTTTTTCAAGTTGGTCCGAGCGCGCTGAGATTTGGCATGGCGAGAGATAGAGGCCTCTAGATACCTACGAATAAAAAAATTTTTGGAAAAAATCCAAGATGGCGGAAATAATGAGCATTTTAATTTTGTATGGAAACTTTTAAACGGTGCGAGATGGGTGGGGGGTGCTCGACCAAATGTCATAGAGGGCCCCGAGACAAAACAAACTGCATTTAAAATTTTTCAAAATGGTTGACTTTTTTTTTTTAATTTTTTCAAGTTGGTCCGAGCGCGCTGAGATTTGGCACGCGGCAAGCTTGCGGGCCCAAGATTACCATGTGAAAAAATTTTTTTGGAAAAATCCAAAATGGCGGCGGATACGGGCCAAATTCAAATTTCCAAGTAGGTTAAGCGAGCCCGAAGGGCGAGCTTCAGGCTGGGAGGCCGAAGGCCGACCCGGCGGAGGGCCGTCAGGCCCGGAGCTTCACCCCGAATGTCCAAGCGTGCCCCACCCCCAGTAATTTTGGGCGAGGCCGAAGGCCGAGCTGCGGGAATGACGAACAAAGCAAAATCCTATACAAAAAGTGTGTTAAGCGAGCCCGAAGGGCGAGCTTCAGGCGGGGAGGCCGAAGGCCGACCCCGGCGGAGGGCCGAAGGCCCGGAGCCTCCACCCCGACTCCCAAAACGCGAGGCCGAAGGCCGAGCTGCGTGAATGCAGTTCCTGCAAGCGTTCTACAAAGTCAACTGTCTTGATAAGCGAAGCCGGCGGGCCGAAGGCCCGACGGCGGAGCGTCGAGGCTCGCGAAGGCCGAAGGCCGAGCTCCGCGTAGGGCCGAAGGCCCGAAGCGTCACACGAGAGGGGGAAGTTGGAGCTTAAACACGACCCAATAGGAAAAGTGTCTTAGACAAGCGAAACGGCGGGCCGAAGGCCGAAGGCCGTAGGCCCGACGTGAGCTTGTCAAGACACTTTTACTATTGGGTCGTGTTTAAGCTCCAACTTCCCGCTTACGCCCCAAAGCAAAACCAACCCTCCAAGTGTTTTAATAAGCGAAGCGGCGGGCCGAAGGCCCGACGCTGAGCTTCGAAACCCAGCGAAGGCCGAAGGCCGAGCTCCGCGTAGGGCCGAAGGCCCGGAGCGTCCCTTTCGATTTCCCAAGCACGCGAGGCCGAAGGCCGAGCTGCGGGAATGAAGTGCTCTCACGCGGATCTTTTCGTCTTAGCAAAAGTAGAAATTCATTTAATTTTCCCTTTGGAAAACAAACTACTACACAATTACAACAGCAACAACAACATTACCAACAACAACACATCAACAACAGCAAACAACACGCGTACCGCGGGGCCCTCGGGCCCCGCGCACAGGGCAAAATCTAGTCTATATTATATAAAGCCGCAACCCGACTGATTGATTGACATGATTGTTCTCCCGGAAGGAGGTTCGTGGGGTATTCGAGTTTGGTACGGTCGTATAGAGGGCGGTCTGGTGACCTCCAGAAAAATCCGACTTTTGGTCTACCGCTTCCGGTCAGAAAAATGTACGACGGCCCGGCCAAACGGTGGGAGGTAGGTGGGGGGTGCTCGACCAAATGTCATAGAGGGACCCTGGCAGTTTTTGAAGCCACCATTTTTTTTTTCAAAATGGCCGATTTTTTTTTTTTAATTTTTTCAAGTTTGTCCTAGCGCGCTGAAATTTTGGTCACGGAATCTCGGAGTCCCGTAGATTCCTACGAAAAAATAATTTTTGGAAAAATGCTCTAATTGTTGGAAAACTGGCCACTTTTGTTTTGTATGGCAACTTTTAAACGGTGCGAGATAGGTGGGGGGTGCTCGACCAAATGTCATAGAGGGCCTCGAGGCAAAACAAACTGCATTAAAAAAAATTCAAAATGGCCGACTTTTTTTTTTAATTTTTTCAAGTTGGTCCGAGCGCGCTGAGATTTGGCATGGCGAGAGATAGAGGCCTCTAGATACCTACGAATAAAAAAATTTTTGGAAAAAATCCAAGATGGCGGAAATAATGGGCATTTTAATTTTGTATGGCAACTTTTAAACGGTGCGAGATGGGTGGGGGGTGCTCGACCAAATGTCATAGAGGGCCCCGAGACAAAACAAACTGCATTTAAAATTTTTCAAAATGGCCGACTTTTTTTTTTTAATTTTTTCAAGTTGGTCCGAGCGCGCTGAGATTTGGTATGCGGTGAGCTTGGGGGCCCAAGATTACCATGTGGAAAAAAATTTTTGGAAAAATCCAAAATGGCGGCGGACATGGGCCAAATTCAAATTTCCAAGTAGGTTAAGCGAGCCCGAAGGGCGAGCTTCAGGCTGGGAGGCCGAAGGCCGACCCGGCGGAGGGCCGTCAGGCCCGGAGCTTCACCCCGAATGTCCAAGCGTGCCCCACATTCAGTAATTTTGGGCGAGGCCGAAGGCCGAGCTTCGGGAATGACGAACAAAGCAAAATCCTATACAAAAAGTGTGTTAAGCGAGCCCGAAGGGCGAGCTACAGGCCAGGAGGCCGAAGGCCGACCCCGGCGGAGGGCCGAAGGCCCGGAGCCTCCACCCCGACTCCCAAAACGCGAGGCCGAAGGCCGAGCTGCGTGAATGCAGTTCCTGCAAGCGTTCTACAAAGTCAACTGTCTTGATAAGCGAAGCCGGCGGGCCGAAGGCCCGACGGCGGAGCGTCGAGGCTCGCGAAGGCCGAAGGCCGAGCTCCGCGTAGGGCCGAAGGCCCGAAGCGTCACACGAGAGGGGGAAGTTGGAGCTTAAACACGACCCAATAGGAAAAGTGTCTTAGACAAGCGAAACGGCGGGCCGAAGGCCGAAGGCCGTAGGCCCGACGTGAGGTTGTCAAGACACTTTTACTATTGGGTCGTGTTTAAGCTCCAACTTCCCGCTTACGCCCCGAAGCAAAACCAACCCTCCAAGTGTTTTAATAAGCGAAGCGGCGGGCCGAAGGCCCGACGCTGAGCTTCGAAACCCAGCGAAGGCCGAAGGCCGAGCTCCGCGTAGGGCCGAAGGCCCGGAGCGTCCCTTACGATTTCCCAAGCACGCGAGGCCGAAGGCCGAGCTGCGGGAATGAAGTGCTCGCATGCGGACCTTTTCTTTCAAGCAAAAGTACAACTTCATTTCTTTTTCGCTTTGGAAAACAAAACTACAGCACAAACAACAATAAAACAACAGCACAAACAACAGCACCAACAACAAAACAACAACAATACAACAACAAAAAGACCGCGGGGCCCTCGGGCCCCGCGCACAACGCACAAAACTAGTCTATATTATATAAAGCCGCAACCCGACTGATTGATTGACATGATTGTTCTCCCAGAAGGAGATTCGTGGGGTATTCGAGTTTGGTACGGTCGTATAGAGGGCGGTCTGGTGACCTCCAGAAAAATCCGACTTTTGGTCTACCGTCTTTCGTCACAAAAATGTTGAACGGCCCGGCTAAACGGTTAGACTTAGTGGGGGGGTGCTCGACCAAATGTCGTAGAGGGACCCTGGCAGTTTTTGACGCCGCCATTTTTTTTTCAAAATGGCCGACTTTTTTTTTTTAATTTTTTCAAGTTTGTCCTAGCGCGCTGAAATTTTGGTCACGGAATCTCGGAGTCCCCTAGATTCCTACGAAAAAAAAATTTTTTGGAAAAATGCTCTAATTGTTGGAAAACTGGCCACTTTTGTTTTGTATGGCAACTTTTAAACGGTGCGAGATAGGTGAGGGGTGCTCGACCAAATGTCATAGAGGGCCCCGAGACAAAACAAACTGCATTAAAAAAAATTCAAAATGGCCGACTTTTTTTTTTAATTTTTTCAAGTTGGTCCGAGCGCGCTGAGATTTGGCATGGCGAGAGATAGAGGCCTCTAGATACCTACGAATAAAAAAATTTTTGGAAAAAATCCAAGATGGCGGAAATAATGGGCATTTTAATTTTGTATGGAAACTTTTAAACGGTGCGAGATGGGTGGGGGGTGCTCGACCAAATGTCATAGAGGGCCCCGAGACAAAACAAACTGCATTTAAAAATTTTCAAAATGGCCGACTTTTTTTTTTTAATTTTTTCAAGTTGGTCCGAGCGCGCTGAGATTTGGTATACGGCGAGCTTGGGGGCCCAAGATTACCGAGTGAAAAAAAATTTTTGGAAAAATCCAAAATGGCGGCGGACACGGGCCAAATTCAAATTTGTAAGTAGGTTAAGCGAGCCCGAAGGGCGAGCTTCAGGCTGGGAGGCCGAAGGCCGACCTCGCGGAGGGCCGTCAGGCCCGGAGCTTGACCCCGAATGTCCAAGCGTGCCCCACCCCCAGTAATTTTGGGCGAGGCCGAAGGCCGAGCTGCGGGAATGACGAACAAAGCAAAATCCTATACAAAAAGTGTGTTAAGCGAGCCCGAAGGGCGAGCTTCAGGCCGGGAGGCCGAAGGCCGACCCCGGCGGAGGGCCGAAGGCCCGGAGCCTCCACCCCGACTCCCAAAACGCGAGGCCGAAGGCCGAGCTGCGTGAATGCAGTTCCTGCAAGCGTTCTACAAAGTCAACTGTCTTGATAAGCGAAGCCGGCGGGCCGAAGGCCCGACGGCGGAGCGTCGAGGCTCGCGAAGGCCGAAGGCCGAGCTCCGCGTAGGGCCGAAGGCCCGAAGCGTCACACGAGAGGGGGAAGTTGGAGCTTAAACACGACCCAATAGGAAAAGTGTCTTAGACAAGCGAAACGGCGGGCCGAAGGCCGAAGGCCGTAGGCCCGACGTGAGCTTGTCAAGACACTTTTACTATTGGGTCGTGTTTAAGCTCCAACTTCCCGCTTACGCCCCAAAGCAAAACCAACCCTCCAAGTGTTTTAATAAGCGAAGCGGCGGGCCGAAGGCCCGACGCTGAGCTTCGAAACCCAGCGAAGGCCGAAGGCCGAGCTCCGCGTAGGGCCGAAGGCCCGGAGCGTCCCTTTCGATTTCCCAAGCACGCGAGGCCGAAGGCCGAGCTGCGGGAATGAAGTGCTCTCACGCGGATCTTTTCGTCTTAGCAAAAGTAGAAATTCATTTAATTTTCCCTTTGGAAAACAAACTACTACACAATTACAACAGCAACAATAACATTACCAACAACAACACATCAACAACAGCAAACAACACGCGTACCGCGGGGCCCTCGGGCCCCGCGCACAGGGCAAAATCTAGTTAATATTATATATAGCTACAAGAATCACTGATTTCTAATGTATACGTTTTATTTGGAAACTGTAAGGGTTGAGTTAAAAAAAAAAAGTGATTCGTATAGAGGGTCAAAAATGTAGGTCCAGAAAAATATGGATTTTTGGATTCGACTCCCGGGTCGAAAAATGTTTGACGGCCCGGCCAAACGGTAAGAGGTAGAGGGGGGGTGCTCGACCAAATGTCATAGAGGGACCCTGGCAGTTTTTGACGCCGCCATTTTTTTTTCAAAATGGCCGACTTTTTTTTTTGTCACTTTTTCAAGTTTGTCCCAGCGCGCTGAAATTTTGGTCACGGAATCTCGGGGTCCCCTGGATTCGTTTGGTAAAAAAAAATTTGGAAAAAATCCAAGATGGCGGAAAAAATGGCCACTTTTATTTTGTATGGCAACTTTTAAACGGTGCGTGATAGGTGGGGGGTGCTCGACCAAATGTCATAGAGGGCCTCGAGAGAAATAAAACTGCATTTAAAAAATTTCAAAATGGCCGACTTTTTTTTTTTTTTTTTTTCAAGTTGGTCCGAGCGCGCTGAGATTTGGCATGCGGCGAGCTTGGGGGCCCAAGATTACCATGTCAAAAAAATTTTTTGGAAAAATTCAAAATGGCGGCTGACACGGGCAAAACCAATTTTCCAAGTACTTTAAGCGAGCCCGAAGGGCGAGCTTCAGGCCGGGAGGCCGCAGGCCGACCCCGCGACGGGCCGTCAGGCCCGGAGCTTCACCCCGAATGTCCAAGCGTGTCCTACACCCAGTAATTTTGGGCGAGGCCGAAGGCCTCGCCGCGGGAATGACGAACAAAGCAAAATCCTATACAAAAACTGTGTTGAGCGAGCCCGAAGGGCGAGCTGCAGGCCGGGAGGCCGAAGGCCGACCCCGCGACGGGCCGAAGGCCCGGAGCCTCCACCCCGACTCCCGAAACGCGAGGCCGAAGGCCGAGCTGCGTGAATGCGGTGCCTCCAAGCGTTCTACAAAGTCAACTGTCTCGATAAGCGGAGCGTCGAGGCTCGCGAAGGCCGAAGGCCGAGCTCCGCGTAGGGCCGAAGGCCCGGAGCGTCCCTTACGCATGCGCTAGCACGCGAGGCCGAAGGCCGAGCTGCGTGAATGAAGTCCCAAGCGTTCTACCAAGCCAACTGTCTTGATAAGCGGAGCCGGCGGGCCGAAGGCCCGACGGCGAAGCGTCGAGGCTCGCGAAGGCCGAAGGCCGAGCTCCGCGTAGGGCCGAAGGCCCGAAGCGTCACACGAGAGGGGGAAGTTGGAGCTTAAACACGACCCAATAGGAAAAGTGTCTTAGACAAGCGAAACGGCGGGCCGAAGGCCGAAGGCCGTAGGCCCGACGTGAGCTTGTCAAGACACTTTTACTATTGGGTCGTGTTTAAGCTCCAACTTCCCGCTTACGCCCCGAAGCAAAACCAACCCCCCAAGTGTTTTAATAAGCGAAGCGGCGGGCCTAAGGCCCGACGCTGAGCTTCGAAACCCAGCGAAGGCCGAAGGCCGAGCTCCGCGTAGGGCCGAAGGCCCGGAGCGTCCCTTACGATTTCCCAAGCACGCGAGGCCGAAGGCCGAGCTGCGAGAATGAAGTGCTCGCATGCGAACCTTACGATTTCCCAAGCATGCGAGGCCGAAGGCCGAGCTGCGTGAATGCGGTGCCTCCAAGCGTTCTACAAAGTCAACTGTCTTGATAAGCGGACACTTTTACTATTGGGTCGTGTTTAAGCTCCAACTTCCCGCTTACGCCCCGAAGCAAAACCAACCCCCCAAGTGTTTTAATAAGCGAAGCGGCGGGCCGAAGGCCCGACGCTGAGCTTCGAAACCCAGCGAAGGCCGAAGGCCGAGCTCCGCGTAGGGCCGAAGGCCCGGAGCGTCCCTTACGATTTCCCAAGCACGCGAGGCCGAAGGCCGAGCTGCGAGAATGAAGTGCTCGCATGCGAACCTTACGATTTCCCAAGCATGCGAGGCCGAAGGCCGAGCTGCGTGAATGCGGTGCCTCCAAGCGTTCTACAAAGTCAACTGTCTTGATAAGCGGAGCCGGCGGGCCGAAGGCCCGACGGCGAAGCGTCGAGGCTAGCGAAGGCCGAAGGCCGAGCTCCGCGTAGGGCCGAAGGCCCGAAGCGTCACACGAGAGGGGGAAGTTGGAGCTTAAACACTACCCAATAGGAAAAGTGTCTTAGACAAGCGAAACGGCGGGCCCGGAGCCTCCACCCCGACTCCCGAAACGCGAGGCCGAAGGCCGAGCTGCGTGAATGCGGTGCCTCCAAGCGTTCTACAAAGTCAACTGTCTCGATAAGCGGAGCCGGCGGGCCGAAGGGCCGACGGCGGAGCGTCGAGGCTCGCGAAGGCCGAAGGCCGAGCTCCGCGTAGGGCCGAAGGCCCGGAGCGTCCCTCACGAGCTCTCAAACACGCGAGGCCGAAGGCCGAGCTGCGTGAATGCGGTGCCTCCAAGAGTTCTACCAAGTCAACTGTCTCGATAAGCGGAGCCGGCGGGCCGAAGGCCCGACGGCGGAGCGTCGAGGCTCGCGAAGGCCGAAGGCCGAGCTCCGCGTAGGGCCGAAGGCCCGGAGCGTCCCTCACGAGCTCTCAAACACGCGAGGCCGAAGGCCGAGCTGCGTGAATGCGGTGCCTCCAAGCGTTCTACAAAGACAACTATCTTGATAAGCGGAGCCGGCGGGCCGAAGGCCCGACGGCGGAGCGTCGAGGCTCGCGAAGGCCGAAGGCCGAGCTCCGCGTAGGGCCGAAGGCCCGGAGCGTCCCTCACGAGCTCTCAAACACGCGAGGCCGAAGGCCGAGCTGCGTGAATGCGGTGCCTCCAAGAGTTCTACCAAGTCAACTGTCTCGATAAGCGGAGCCAGCGGGCCGAAGGCCCGACGGCGAAGCGTCGAGGCTCGCGAAGGCCGAAGGCCGAGCTCCGCGTAGGGCCGAAGGCCCGAAGCGTCACACGAGAGGGGGAAGTTGGAGCTTAAACACGACCCAATAGGAAAAGTGTCTTAGACAAGCGAAACGGCGGGCCGAAGGCCGAAGGCCGTAGGCCCGATGTGAGCTTGTCAAGACACTTTTACTATTGGGTCGTGTTTAAGCTCCAACTTCCCGCTTACGCCCCGAAGCAAAACCAACCCCCCAAGTGTTTTAATAAGCGAAGCGGCGGGCCGAAGGCCCGACGCTGAGCTTCGAAACCCAGCGAAGGCCGAAGGCCGAGCTCCGCGTAGGGCCGAAGGCCCGGAGCGTCCCTTACGATTTCCCAAGCACGCGAGGCCGAAGGCCGAGCTGCGGGAATAAAGTGCTTGCATGCGGACCTTTTCTTTCAAGCAAAAGTACAACTTCATTTCTTTTTCGCTTTGGAAAACAAAACTACAGCACAAACAACATTACCAAAAACAACAGCACCAACAACAACAACAATACCAACAACACAAACAACAGCACCAACAAGACCGCGGGGCCCTCGGGCCCCGCGCACAACGCACAAAACTAGTCTATATTATATAAAGCCGCAACCCGACTGATTGATTGACATGATTGTTCTCCCGGAAGGAGGTTCGTGGGGTATTCGAGTTTGGTACGGTCGTATAGAGGGCGGTCTGGTGACCTCCAGAAAAATCCGACTTTTGGTCTACCGCTTCCGGTCAGAAAAATGTACGACGGCCCGGCCAAACGGTGGGAGGTAGGTGGGGGGTGCTCGACCAAATGTCATAGAGGGACCCTGGCAGTTTTTGAAGCCACCATTTTTTTTTTCAAAATGGCCGATTTTTTTTTTTTAATTTTTTCAAGTTTGTCCTAGCGCGCTGAAATTTTGGTCACGGAATCTCGGAGTCCCGTAGATTCCTACGAAAAAAAAATTTTTGGAAAAATGCTCTAATTGTTGGAAAACTGGCCACTTTTGTTTTGTATGGCAACTTTTAAACGGTGCGAGATAGGTGGGGGGTGCTCGACCAAATGTCATAGAGGGCCTCGAGGCAAAACAAACTGCATTAAAAAAAATTCAAAATGGCCGACTTTTTTTTTTTAATTTTTTCAAGTTGGTCCGAGCGCGCTGAGATTTGGCATGGCGAGAGATAGAGGCCTCTAGATACCTACGAATAAAAAAATTTTTGGAAAAAATCCAAGATGGCGGAAATAATGGGCATTTTAATTTTGTATGGCAACTTTTAAACGGTGCGAGATGGGTGGGGGGTGCTCGACCAAATGTCATAGAGGGCCCCGAGACAAAACAAACTGCATTTAAAAATTTTCAAAATGGCCGACTTTTTTTTTTTAATTTTTTCAAGTTGGTCCGAGCGCGCTGAGATTTGGTATGCGGTGAGCTTGGGGGCCCAAGATTACCATGTGGAAAAAAATTTTTGGAAAAATCCAAAATGGCGGCGGACATGGGCCAAATTCAAATTTCCAAGTAGGTTAAGCGAGCCCGAAGGGCGAGCTTCAGGCTGGGAGGCCGAAGGCCGACCCGGCGGAGGGCCGTCAGGCCCGGAGCTTCACCCCGAATGTCCAAGCGTGCCCCACATTCAGTAATTTTGGGCGAGGCCGAAGGCCGAGCTTCGGGAATGACGAACAAAGCAAAATCCTATACAAAAAGTGTGTTAAGCGAGCCCGAAGGGCGAGCTACAGGCCAGGAGGCCGAAGGCCGACCCCGGCGGAGGGCCGAAGGCCCGGAGCCTCCACCCCGACTCCCAAAACGCGAGGCCGAAGGCCGAGCTGCGTGAATGCAGTTCCTGCAAGCGTTCTACAAAGTCAACTGTCTTGATAAGCGAAGCCGGCGGGCCGAAGGCCCGACGGCGGAGCGTCGAGGCTCGCGAAGGCCGAAGGCCGAGCTCCGCGTAGGGCCGAAGGCCCGAAGCGTCACACGAGAGGGGGAAGTTGGAGCTTAAACACGACCCAATAGGAAAAGTGTCTTAGACAAGCGAAACGGCGGGCCGAAGGCCGAAGGCCGTAGGCCCGACGTGAGCTTGTCAAGACACTTTTACTATTGGGTCGTGTTTAAGCTCCAACTTCCCGCTTACGCCCCAAAGCAAAACCAACCCTCCAAGTGTTTTAATAAGCGAAGCGGCGGGCCGAAGGCCCGACGCTGAGCTTCGAAACCCAGCGAAGGCCGAAGGCCGAGCTCCGCGTAGGGCCGAAGGCCCGGAGCGTCCCTTTCGATTTCCCAAGCACGCGAGGCCGAAGGCCGAGCTGCGGGAATGAAGTGCTCGCACGCGGATCTTTTCGTCTTAGCAAAAGTAGAAATTCATTTAATTTTCCCTTTGGAAAACAAACTACAACTACAGCAACAACAACATTACCAACAACAACACATCAACAACAGCACCAACAGCAAACAACACGCGTACCGCGGGGCCCTCGGGCCCCGCGCACAGGGCAAAATCTAGTTTGTTGTTATAGCGGCAACAGAAATACATCATCTGTGAAAATTTCAACTGTCTAGCTACACAGACGGACGGACGGACGGACGGACGGACAGCGAAGTCTTAGTAATAGGGTCCCGTTTTACCCTTTGGGTACGGAACCCTAAAAAATAATGAAAATCGACACCCCTAGTGGTATTTTATACGACCATGTCTACAATTTTTCAATCTTTTTTTTTCAATTATTTTTCCTCGAAATCCTCGTTGTCTGAGTACCCACAACAGAAGCCTTCTTGACCTTACCGTGGGGCTTAGTCAATTTGTGTAAAATGTCCTATAATATTTATTTATTTCATCATATATATTTTATAATAATGTATAATCCTAAATTTTTAGCATCAAGATACAAAAGATCTTATAATGTCTTAGAAGAGTCATCGACACATAGCGTATTTGAAGACCTCATAGATTGGATGGGAAAGGTCTCCAAAACTAAAGATGTTAAAGTCATCAATCGTATCACTCCTAGGTCTACAGCTATTGGTAAAAACTGTTTTTTATATTATAATTCACTAGATACAATACATACATGTAATACCTACAATTATAGTGTCATTTTATGGAACTTGCTAACTATGTAAACAAACCGCCATATTGGAACTGTCAAAAATGATGAATTTACTAGAGAATTTTGTTTACATAGTTAGCAATTTCCATAGAATGACACTTTACAATTACAATTAGGTATTACAATGATACATACATCCAGAGGCCCCTGTTTCACCAACGTGACAGGTGCGAAGAGTTGTAAAATCACTGTTGCTGACGTCACAGGCATCCATGGGCTACGGTTACCGCTTACCATCGGGCGGGCCGTATTCCTGTTTGCCACCATCATTGTATTATTAAAAAAAAACTTTATGATATCGGAAAAAACAGATATTTCTCTTGCTAAGTTTATGACAATTGTCACAAGAAACACTACAATTGTCACGAAATTCCGACATATAACTCATTACCTGTCAAGAATTACTTACAATTCTTCTAAATCTTTGACAATTATCAGAAACTTCGCAGGAGAAATATCTGTTTTTTTCCGATATAATAAAGTTTTTTAAAATAATACAATGATGGTGGCAAACAGGAATACGGCCCGCCCGATGGTAAGTGGTAATCGTAGCCCATGGATGCCTGTGACGTTAGCAAAAGTGATTTTACAATTCGTCGCACCTGTCACCGATGTGAAATTGGGGCCAGGTATTTTTAAAACATTGGATACTTATTTAAATATCATTTGATATTTACCAGTTGCTTATCGGTGAAGGAAATAATCGTGACGAAACCGGACTAATCCCAATTAGGCCTAGTTTCCCCTCTGGGTTGGAAGGTCAGATGGCAGTCGCTTTCGTAAAAACTAGTGCCTACGTCAAATCATGAATTAGTTGTCAAGCGAACTCCAGGCGGCATGAGCCGTGGCAAAATGCCGGGATAACGTGACTAAGAAAATACTTATTCTAATATCCATTTTTTTCAGTAACAGCTACAGCGTCAACCAAAAATCTTACCAATGATGACAGTAATAACCTGGTGTTTGATGACATACTAAGTAATGATAATCTGGATGACTTTATAAAGTATTCGGAAAACGATATGAATTATGCCAAAAGACACGAAAACAATGATCAGTTTTTTAAAATGCTTAGAAATATTGAAGAAGGCAAGGATGATAAATCACCAGTAGATAACACTCATCGAAATATAAAATTGTTTAAAGATCTAAGAAAATATATTAAAGAAAAGTCTGATGTGAAAGGTAAGGAAACAAAATATTTGAAATTGTTTTGTTGACCTTTATTATTTATTTATTTAAACTGCATTGCACGAAATACAAAATTAAATTACAAATGGCGGACTGAATGCGTAAAGGCATTATCTACCAGTCAACCGTGGGCCTAAGCAGAGATGTAATAAAAATGGATGAATGGATGTAATATTACGCTTTTCATGTAGTGTCCATTTTTATACTAATTAGCTTTGTTTTCATTCTAGAACCTTCAAATGATCAACCGAATAGTATTAATGCTATTTTAACCGAGACTGATGATATTGACCCCGACAAACAACGATATGATATTAATTCTGTCGCTGTAGCACTAAAAAGAAACGTAAGAGAAGTAAATGAGACTTCAATAGGAAATCAAACAAAAACAATAGAAAATCAAAAAACAAAAGCAAGTAACGCGACACCAAGTTTTGATATCAGGAATATAAACGTAACATATTCAGAAAAGGAAATACAACATATTATAGATGTTGTAACCGTATTAATTGGTAATGAACGAAAAGAGATAAATCATTTAAATTACGTGAGAAAGAGTCTCCTAATATTACTCAAGAAATATCAAACTAATTCAAACAGTACTGATATCACACACAAGCAAAATTCTAACAAGAATACTAAAAAACGTGAAAACTGGAGAGTTGATATGCTAAATTTCTATATTAGTAATTTGAAAAGGGATGTGAAAGATACATTAAGAGATATTCACGCAATTATAAAACTTAAAAAGCTAGGAGTAAACTCTATTGCAGGACGTGTCTTAAATATTAAGCCGTTATTATTTGCGTTAACATCGTATTATATGAAAAACTTAAGAGATTATCGACAAACTGAATATGCAAGAAATTATAGCAATATAGATAAGAGATTTATAACAAATACTACACCATCGATAGATATTTCAGCAACACACATAATGGATGCTTTGGAACCAAAACCTCAACGAAGAGTTTTTCAGCCAAATACCAGTAATGTTTACCAAATAAACCTTATAAAGCGAGCGCTTACAAGAATGCTGGTAATGATAGATAACGACAGGCTATCCACAAATGCTTTAAGTCCTCTATCATCTAAAATTAAGGACATTTTGAAGAGGATTATCAATAAGCTATACGTAAAAAAATTTGCCGATACTCATCCATCAATAAGAGATCAAAATTTTAATTTAACAAAATTATTAACATCCCTTGTAGAAGAATGGCAAAACAAGTCAGCTGAAATGCATACACCCAATCCAGCGGATCAACTATATCACATGAAATTATTGCATTTATCCCTTTCGCAAGGAATAGACAAAATAAACGATGCTTTAGTTTCTATCCAATTCGGATTAAGTCGACGAATGAGCTTTATTGAAGAGTACGTTGGCAAGAATTTAATTGCGGACATTTCGAAGTATTTAGCCAGCATTGAACAACGTATTAAATTTTTTGCTATTAATAAAATCGTAACAGAGGCATTGACTCCTAAGAGAAGAGATGAGCAAACAGGATCCCTATGGCATAGCATCAAAGACGCATTTTCGAATTCAAAAAAGAATCTGCGAAAATATGTTCATGGTAAATTAAAGCCTAAGTCATATATAGTAAATGACAAAGTAAAGAAAAGAGTTGAAGAAGTCAATAAGCAGAAATTCTTAGAAGTCATGAAAAAATGGCAACATAATTTTGAGGTATATCGTGCCAGAAATAAGAGATCAATAAAACAGAACACAAAACGATTGAATCACATTATACCTAAGTATTTAAGAGGTATTAAAGCAAATAAGGCCTTAAACGCTCAGTTAGATAAACAAATGCAGGTGGTAAACAAAGGTACGTAATAAAAACATTGAAAATTTGTAATAATATTCACATTATTTTTCAACACCACATTCTAAATTACTTTTTTATTGTAACCCTGAAATTGAAAAAAAATGTTCGGGGGTTTCGTACAATGTTGATATATTACTCGAAGTTTTCTATTGGCAATGCATTTATTGTAACTTCGAGGTTACCTTTAGCTAAAGTCGTTCAGTAGGACCTAATATATACGGAGTATGATCAAGTATTTAAAAATCTATTCTCTCAAAGCTCGGAGTAATTAACAATGGAGCCGCCATTAACAGGCGTTCCCCTCTGTCGAAAATAGGCGGCCAATGGTCAACCACATGTCAACCATATCTGACTGACGTTTATCTGACATGACGTATCTATACATTTGATGTGCCCCTCCCCCGCAAAAAACGGCAGACTATTTTGTACCGAAAATTTTAGACATGGCGTCTCCGTTGGTTATATCCTCTAAGTCTCAAAGGCAACCACAAGCTATCTTGCGAACCGTTCGAGACGGTTCATTTCTCGATACTTTTTCTCGCTCGCAAAAATACTTAAACTCGTCCCCTTACAAAAGGATCCTGCTTTGCAGATCCAGTCATCCATCAGACTGCAACGCACCCACAACATCGTAAATATTATACTCTGCCACCTGCTAAACACCATGGCAGTGCCGTACCTATAAAACGGCATTCTACGGGGACCTCGCTTCCCCATCTAAAAGTACGGACAACTCATCGTCCTTCCACGACCCGAAAAAGGCAGAAGGAAGTTGATAAAACTTTCTTCCAACAACACCCCCCTCAAAAAGGTACCTTTAAAATTTTTTGATCTAGCGTCTCTAGATGACCACAGCCCCAGAGCAGACTATCGCCGACCCACAGACTGAAAAATACTGGGCTAAATGAAGGCTATCAGCTAATATAGGCGCCCACAACAGTTGCTTTTAATTTTAAATCAGTCGCTCGTAAAAATACTTTTGTAAAGCTATAAAAAAATCCACTGCATCAGCAAGCCAAAGTGCCAACTGGTCATATTACTATCTCGTTCACTCTGGTGACTTCGCAAGTTAGAATGAGAAGTTTTGCGACTCCGGTACTAGGTTTGGGGATCATAAATATGTGCAAGAATTGGTTTACTTATTAACTTCCCAAATATTCATAGACACTATTTTAACACATACTTCAAATTTCCTTTCAGGAAACCCCAAAAAAGGCGTTAGAACCCAACACACCCACCACTGAATTGGTTAATCCCTCCCACGACTGAGATATTATGGCCAAATCAATCAATCAATCGGAAGAAAAATAAAGTAAAATATTATGAGTATGTTTTTTATTTCGTCAATTTCATCTAAAAATGTACAAAAATATAAATTAACTTAACTAAAACGTGTTCCTTTTCTACAATACATTCATTTATTTCAAAATATGTTAAGCGGTTTGTACATTTGCCCAAGCGGATTCCAGAGTTTTGAGAAACAGGTCTTCTGAGGCCCATTGCTTATTCGATGGATCTTCTACACTTTTGCGTTTGTTAACTGATATGCGACTTCTCATGACTGGTTTCGATGCTGAAAACAAAAAGTAAATTTCTATATTTTATAAAGTAATATTTTGTAAAAATACTGAATTGAATAATTAGGTATTTCTGAGTAATTTTGAATTTTGAGAAGAGCAAAGATTGTTTAACCCACGAGGGTTGAATCCCTCGCTACCTTTAAGATTCCTCTTGTCGAACCACTCACTATACTCGTGGTTCATTTATAATTTATATAATTTTTTTGCGTTAATAGTCTTCATTACCTGTATGATATGCAAGAAACTCAATTACACTATTTTTTTTCCTTTCATTGCTAAAATTCACGCAAATTATAGGTATTTCAGTATTTTACCTGTTGCACTCTTTTCTCGTTGACTGGTTTCAATTAAAATTTTGTAAAGTTCCCGAGCTAATCTCTCACTTCCCCTTTCTAAATTTGATAGGATCCTTTGAGCTATATCATAACCCATATCTTCAGTTGCCTTTTCAGATTCCTTCATTTTCAGATATTGCGTTACTCTAGTCTTAATGAGTTGATTCATTGTAAGTTCGCTGTTTAATTTATAGCTATCATTGATGTCAGACATTTTATTGTTTGTTTTGATAGCTTGGTTGTTGTTAGGCTGAACATTGAGTCTATTTTGTTTGGGCTTATCGAGATCCCTTACGACTTTTGTGTTTAAATCAAAATTCGTGGTTGCAGTATCAACAAATTCAAGAAGGTCGTCTGTGTCTTTCTCCGGTAGCTTGTTCTCACGATTTAATACAAGCAACTTTCCAATTATGCTTGCATAATTAATAGTCTCCATTAATAAAGTGTTTAAAAACGTTTGCTTATCAGCAGCTGGTATATCTTTATTTAGCGCTACGGATTTGTACGTGTTAGAGTTATTTGATTCCATATTATCTATCATTTTCTTCACTACTTCATACGATTGAGGTTTGACAATTTTTAAGAATCTTCTACCTGATTGAGGATTTTGGTCTAAATTTTTAACTATACGTTCCCAGACTACGACTGATTTAGGCCTTGGACCTGTATTCATACTTCTGCGACTTTGAGGCATTTCTCTAATGTCTTTTTTAATTGCTTCCAAAACACTTTTAATTTTATTTAACAATGCACTCTGTGTATAATACTTAGTTCCTTTTGGTTGATCCTTTTCTTGATTAATAATTTTAATAATACAAGGCAACACATCCGTGATATTGAAATCTCCCAATTTAGTATCTTTTCCTTTTACATTTTGTAATTCAATTAGGTCATTGACTATGGCCTTTAAGTGAAGTTTGAGTTTATCATTTATACTTAACGTATTATTGTTTTCGATATCAATACTTGTATTATTGTCTGACGTTCTTCGACTCTCCTGATATTTAACCATCGTTGGTGTTGGTTGAGTTGAAGTTTTTTGTAGTTTCGGGTCAACAATATTCATAAGGTCGGAGTAAGATTTTATTTTGAAAAATTCAGACAAATTAAGTAATATGTCGCTATGTTTATTCCGAATTGACTTATCTTCTTGCTGATTTGACAATGGACATGGGTTCGACTGTAGTCTATTTATATAGTCCAAAATTAGTTTATCTGCAGATGTAAGTTTCATTCCATCTAAATTGATATTAAATGTTTTCTTAATATCTTCTTCCAAATTATGAACGTTGCTTAACATATTTTGATTTCTTATTCTATTTTTCATCCTTTTATTGTTTGGCATAAGTAAATTGGTTATTTTTTCCAAAATATTGCCAAACAGGTTAAGTGAACTATCTTTTTTATCTGTACGTAAATTAGGTGTTTCAGTAGAGAGAGGCGGTATATCTTTTGGATGTTTTACGCTTTGAAGATTTGTTTGTACGATTTCATATTTTTCTAACAAACCAAGAACTTTAGTTAATTTAGACAAAGCATTATCCACACTTGACTGTTTAATATTCTTGTTCGGCTTTTTTTCTTCCTTTTCTTCTTCTTGTATTTTGTCATCGCCTACAAAATCTTTTCTCATTTTATCCACGGTTTCACACAGTGAAAAATGTTTATTATCTTTATCCTTATTCACTGCTTCTGACAAATGTTCCAAAGCATCTTTTAAGAATACTTCTTGTCTATAAGTCAAAGGTTCTTTAAATAAATCAAGCAAATCAGCAATTTTCTGATTTTTCATATTATCTGTTTCTATTGAGTCATCAGTTGCGTCTCTCTCCAAATGCCAAAGCTTATTCAATAGGTTACCGGCAATGTACGCCATTGCAGTTAGGGTATCTTTTTCAGGGGTGAACGTAATATTAGACGCTACCGGTGCATTTGGGTCACCTATAGTTTCTTCTCCTTTCTTCAATTCATTTACTACAAGTTTAGATAGTTCTTTATCTTTTACGTTTTGGGTGTAATTCACAATATTGTGCATTTTCCCGTTGGCCAGAGCATCGTCTTGGTCAGGATTATGAGATGTCTCAATTTTGTTATCTGTAATGTGATTATTGTATATTGTTGGATGGTTATACTCTATGTGAAGGGGATCACTGGTTGAATTATCAAACACACCGGATCTTCGACTAGTCTTCACGGCAGGGTCGACTTTTCTTACTCCAAGGGTTCCAGATATGTTAGAGTTCTTCAATGTATCTATAAACACAAAAAGTTAATTATTAGTTTTGTAAAGAATTAGGTATATACATTTAATCAATTCTATTCTGCTCTATTCTGTTGTGTTATATTATATTCCATTCTATTCTAATTATTAGGTCTGTTTGCTATTACACATATTTACATAATACCAATTTATTATTTCAGTAAAAACCATTTGTACTTTATCATAGTTACCTTCATTTATTTCGTCTATTGTGTGATAAAACTGAATAGGTCTGTCTGTTGCATTAAGTTCTTTCAACGAGCGTTTCCCCCTCATGATCTCGTGTAGCTCCTTCATTGCGTAGTCGGCGTCAAAGTCTATAAGAAAAATAGTAAAACCTACATTATTTTTACATAAATATCAAATGGATATTTTTGAGCACCTTGGCCGCTCTAATTGGATATTCTTCAATGAAATAAATTTTATCTTTATCTTAAATATGTGATACATCAAATTGAAGAACTGGTCAAAAAGGATGCTATTGTTAACTTTTCAGACTTCTGATATGATTTCCTGCTAAACAATGTCTACTTACCCTCTGGTTAAAAAATCTGTTAAATAAATTACTGGAAAGAAACTAAAGAATATTTAAAGAAGAGTAGATACATATATTTCATCATCATCATCAGTATTTAAGAGCTATGCTCTTGTCGGTGGAGTAATCGCCACTCTTCTTTTTGCTGGGACAGCTTTTAACTCCCTCGTACGACACGACAGAAACTTTTTCTTTTATTTGGCTGAGATATGTGAGATTCAAGTAAAAATAATCAGTAATTGATTTTACCAATAAATACCCCTACCTACTTGAAAGAAGAAATATCGGTCTTTTTAACTTTTATAAACGGTTCATGGTTAATATAATAACAGCAACACTACACTATTTATATTAACGCAATTTTGTTATTATTCCTTTACAAAGAAATATTTACCATCAAACGCGCACCAAACTGAGGTTACTTTGATTCACGGGGTTACATTCATTTTTGAGAAATATCCAGTACATTTTTTAAATAAAATTCTTAAGCTCGCGTGACCAGTGGCCTAGTACCGCTATAGCCTAGTACCGGTCCTAGGGCGGCAAGATATTAGAGGCGGCAAATTGTGACAAAAAATTCGCTATAATAATATTTCGTATTTTATTTCCAGTGTGTCGCTGCCTGCCTTCTTGTCCTCGGTGCATAGTGCTCAAAACCTAATTGGAGGCATTTTATCTCGCTCTCTCGGGGCCATAGAGGCAGCACATTGCACCGAGGCCAAGAATGTTTGGTCACTAACCTGCAGCAACACGGACCCGCCTGCCAATCCTTGCTCGCAGAGGCAATGGGACGAGCCGCTCTGCCGTCTAGTACGGAATAATCTCGTTGATACGTCAACTAGTACGGCGGAGCGAGCTCGTCTCCTTGCCACTGCGGAGTGGGAGTCGGGTCTGTGGCTACAAGCCCTACCCTCTCCATCCATAGGGACCCTATTGGACAACACCACCTTCAGACTGGCGACTTGTTTGCGCATAGGGACTGTAACAAACGTCCCCCATCACTGCCGTTGTGGTGCCATGGTGGACAAATTTGGACATCATGGACTTTCCTGCGGCAGAAGCGCCGGACGCATACCCAGACACGCCAGCATCAACAACGTCATCCGAAGGGCCTTTATCAGCGTCAAAGTCCCGGCCATACTCGAGCCCGTCGGTTTGGCTAGGGACGATGGCAAGAGGCCCGACGGTATGACGTTGGTGCCTTGGAAGATGGGACGGCCTCTAGTCTGGGATGCCACATGTGTTGACACCCTCGCGCCGTCCCACCTTCCGGGCACCAGCAGAGATGCTGGTCATGCCGCGTCCATGGCAGAAGACCTCAAACGCCGCAAATATGCCACCCTTGGCAGTAGTTATATTTTTG
This sequence comes from Cydia fagiglandana, assembly GCF_963556715.1. NCBI lineage: Eukaryota > Metazoa > Arthropoda > Insecta > Lepidoptera > Tortricidae > Cydia > Cydia fagiglandana. Next base: position 4,734,982 of record NC_085950.1, on the reverse strand, counting down.
AGGCGTTTGGGGTCGAAACGCTGGGGCCGTGGGGGCCAAGCGCGCGCCGTATATACAGGGCCTTAGCGGAGCGCCTTATAGATGCCGCAGGAGACCAGAGGGCTGGCCAGTATTTTGTTCAACGCATAAGTATTGCCATACAACGTGGCAATGCGGCCAGCCTTCTGGGCACACTACCCATCGGCAGTGACTTGGGGGACGTTTTTTATTTTAAGTTTATTTAGTTTAGAGATAGTTTGTATTATTATTTGTAAGCTAATTTAATGTTTTATATTTCGATAACAAGAAATAACTCAAAATGTAGACAATATGTTGTGTGCTGAGTAAGGGGCGGTCACAGGGCCTGGGGCCTAGGGCGGCAAAGGCTGCAAATCCGCCACTTAACGAGACGCGTTAACAGTATAATAAAAGCGTTCAGAAACGAATAGCAGGTGAGACTAAATATTTATAGTTACTCGCCCAGCGGTGAGCTATAAATATCGCCGTGTCTCTTTTATTTACACGGGAGTGCTTATCTTTTGTTCGTGTTTATAGCCGATAGCTCATAGCTTACTAGCTCGCGGTGGGACCAGTGCCTAAGGGCAAAAAAAAATATCAAGGGATGGTTATAAACTTTGCCTTTGTCTTAAATTATATATTAACATGACAGTTCTGTAAGTGTTTACTAAAAGAAAACATTGAAAAATTAAAATAATGTGCAACGTGCATTTATTAAAAAATGTGCAACACACGGTGATTTAACGTAGAACAGCGATGAGATAACCTGCAAAAGAAATGAATGAATTTACTTGATACCGAATATCCGGAATAAGTACGCCATTTTATTAAAAATTTAATAAAAATTTTTCGTGATATTTATGTTATATCTACCTACCCAGAATCATGAGCTCTTTCGATCATAATAGGAGAAAAAATGTGCCCAAAATTTTTTTTATGCCCATTCCGTTATTTCCGTTACCATTTTTGATAGATTTTGTATTGACGCAATGGAAGGAATGAAAAATGAATGGAAATTTTGGGACACTTTTTCTTCTATTAGAATCGAAAGAGGTCGAAATATATGAAGAACACTGAAAAAAGTGTAGTTAATGGCCCAAGTATTAGCAGTAATTCAAGGAATAAAATTAAAGAAGAAATAGAAAAAAACCGGGCAAGTGCGAGTCGGACTCGCGCACGAAGGGTTCCGTACCATAAAGCAAAAGAAAACGGAAAAAATGCAAAAAGAAAACGGTCATGAAAATTTCAACTGTCTAGCTATCACGGTTCGTGAGATACAGCCTGGTGACAGACAGACGGACAGACGGACGGACAGCGAAGTCTTAGTAATGGGGTCCCGTTTTACCCTTTGGGTACGGAACCCTAAAAATAATCATAAGTGTAAAACATGGTTTTAACCTAAAACTGGTGGTACGGTCGGTCTCTGCCTCTTTTCTGGTAGAGGTGCAAGATGTGTCGGGCGTTTCTTTGATCTCTTGTTTGTCTCTTGTTCCGCCAATTCTGTAATAAAATATGTCATATAAATATCTCTTTCGCCCTTTTTTTCCTTTTTTTTTAATCATTTTCATCACCGACGGCGCACAGACTCTCTCTCTCAATAAACTGTCGCTGCAACAATCATCTGTCAAGATGCTGTGGCCAATGATGTATATATATATATATATATAGTCAATTGGACATTCTACGTAATTCGTCAATCGACAAGTTTAAATGGGAATAAATTCATTATAAAGACACATAAATTGGGCCCACGTATGAATCGCGTCGCGTCGCGTCGTGGGCGTCGTGGGCATTATGAATTCTGAACCCTGAAATCTGTATGCTTGGTAATATAATTTTCCGACATGTCATTATAAATTTCACGGTTTAAATAACGCCTTGCATCATACGTTGCGTCTTACGTACGTGGGCACAATTTATCCCTGCCTTAATGGCTTCTAAACCTACCCTCCAAATTTAACGATCAAGCAAATTAAAAGGGTTAAAATTTGAAAATAAAAACATTTTAGCAGTATTTAGATATTTAATTACACAAACGGGTCTACCGCGATATATGATTTCATTGTTTTTACCTTAAATTCCGACGTTAAAGCTGAACAATGAAATCATATCGCGGTAGACCCGTTTGTGTAATGAAATATGTGTACAAAACGCGAGATTTTACAGTATTTAGATCTTGATAGATTGATCGATATTTAAACTTTTTTTCAAGCTTCATAAACTCACACTTTGTAGTAATCGTGATAGCTCTTTTCAAGAAATACCTCTTGGTCATTTGATAGGATAAGGCAAAGGTATACGGTTACACTTACCTTGTAAAATAGTCCCAACAACATTATCCTCAGTACCATCCTCATAAAGTTCGAACTCGTTTTCATCAGCGCAGGTATTTCTCATCTTGTAACAGACCCACTCGCCCTCTGAACTGCAGCGGCATTGATTGCAACCACGGCATGTAGTGTCTGCAAAGTCATTTCTTCATTTTATTCGTTATCAATATCATCATCGTCTTCAGCATCATCAATGTCAACATCATCATTTTAACCAACTTAATCAACATCATCGGCATCATCAATGTCATCATCATCATTTCAACCAACTTAATCATCATCTTCATCACCAATATCATCAACCTATACATATACCTCCGTCCTACTACACGTCTATCATAAAGAATGAGTCACGTTAGACCGGGCCGTGTCCGGGCCGGAGCTTCCGGCGCATCGTTTTCTATGGAAAGCATCACGTGATCGCCTGTCATGTCTTAGAAAAGTAAGCGTCGAAAGGTCCGGCCCGGAACGAACGAGTGACCAAATACACCGTGTTTTTTTTTTTATTTCCGTTAATTTCAAGGGTGCATTCCTGAGCTTAAATCAAGTAACTTTCTCAAAGACACCAATATTCTAATTAACTCCATTTCGGAGTTAATCAATAATTTATTTTTTTCCTACAAGGCCTCTACAAGCGTGTACACTTGCCTTAGGGCCGGTTTACATATTTATTAGTGTTTAGAATGAGTTCATACATTTGCTACTAAACTTAAGTACGATCTCGGTCGATCGATGTTCCAAATGACAGTGATATGTCACAGATTTCAATTGTTTGGTTGAGTTAATAGTACATTATTGCAGAGGCCGGGAAAGGGCAATTCGTGGATGAGTTTCGATTTTGTCGGACGACGCGAAGCGGAGTCCGACAAAGAAGACGAATCCACGAATTGCTATTCCTGCCGAGGCATATATAGTGCTTTTCTCCAAACATGCGAGGAAATAAGCTAAAATAATTATTATTTAACCATCAAGCATCACTCAAATCAAACCTTCACATCCAAAATGTCAAAAACAATTTCCCTCTTTAATTAATTTTTAAAAGTTAAAGTTACAAACTTATTCTGCCATTCAGTATTCGTTCATTCAATATAATTGTGCAATATAGTTGGTCAAACCAACTTTTCAGTCAGTAAGAACCAGGAAAACTATACCCATCCTTTTCTTTTGGGTGCTAGTACTAGTGTAAGACAAAGATAGTATGATTCTCTTTGTCTATGTTTGAAATGAGAAAGTCCTTTGACAAACTATATAAGCTTTATGAACACGGATGAGATTTAAAAAAAATATAAAAATAATCTTTGATTTTATTAAGCAGTATTCGCACGATCATACACGTGAAATGATAGCTGATCGGGTCGTGTAGAAGCGGCTCGCGGCAATAATAATTGGCCGTTTGCGTTTTTTATTATTAAAAAGTAAAAAACACTACAGTAATAAGTTATTACTGTAGTGTTTTTTTACTTCCCGTCCGCTAGAACAGGACAGCGATAGTTTGATGTTTTTTAATTAGAGTTTGACATTAACGAAGAACTTCCCGTAGTATTTTTGCTACAGTAAGGTGAACATTTCCGAGCATATTGGAGAAAATGTAATACCCGTGTTACAACAACGCTGTGCTACATTTAATTACTTTTTAAAAACAATTTTTTTAATTAACTATGCCATTTAATTACTTTAAAAGTTCTTAATCATACCCCGAAGTTAACGAAATTCAATAAAAACAACGGTGTATAATAGATCCCTAATTTATAACAAAAAAATGCTTACATTCACTGCAATCGCTATATGTAGAGACATATGGGATACATTCTTGTCGACTGTGTGCTTGTCTTTTTTGAGCTGAAAATGTACAAGATTATACACAAACACATGTATTATGACGTTTTTTGCGGCACTTTCACACTTTTAAATCCGGTGCAAAATTAGTTTAGATGGCCTTTACCTACTGATAGTGATATTTTAACAGTCATAGTCCTTATCAAATGTATCCTTAGCAAATTAAGTAAATTTTTGATGTTGTCAGGAAAGTACAGCTTTTCTTTTCAATTATTTATTTATTACGTAAAGTCTGACTAGGAATGTATGATCACGCCACGCGCCATGTTGCGGAATTTCACTGGAACTATCTTTTTCATACAATACTGAACTGTCACCATATACATGAGAATAACAGCGCCCATGACGATTCTTCATAAGTTCATAATCATATATTACTGACAATTCTTTATATATTACTTGTCAGGCTTTACATAACTTGCAAGTAGAAGTATTAATCATCATAATGGCTTTAAGTGTTATAATTGTAAATATATAGAAAATAATCTAGCCATGTTCATATCCAGGTCTAGGTTACTATAGCAACATAATCGATTAATGAGAAATAGGTTTGTTTCATAACAGTAACTTAAGAAAAAATAACAGCTAAATTATTTCACCTTCATTCAATTTTTTTTAAATAATTATTTAAAAAAATACATTTAGACCAAGATGCTGACATGTCGTTGACTAATTTATCTGTTTTATTTTATATTTTTGTAAGAACATATCACAAAATGTAACCAGTGAAATATATTCAATCGTATTACATACATACATATACTTTTGTTACAATAAAAGTGACACATTCTGACAAAAATAGTATTTTTAAAATTAATTGATAAAACTTAAATCTAATTTATAAATCGTGACATAACTCCAACAAACATCAACGTATAAGTGCAGTGTTATTAGGTGCAGAAATGTGCAATAATTTGCAGAAAAGTGCAATGTGCTTATGATATTGATAGCGCCGTGAATTGAATAAGGTGGTATTTAATAATATTAAAAACTTATAAATAAATAAATTGACCTAAGTCGTAGTCGCTCGTTGATAATAAATAATCGATTTTTTGATATATTTTTATTAAAAACACGATATAAAAGTAGAAAACATTAAAAAATTACACATCAATAGGTATAGTACAAATTAATAATGAAAAAACTTCTAATTACTAATCACTGAACCATGAAACTGATTATTCTGCAATTTTCAAAGTTAATTGTCAATTATCATGCACTTCATTTTCTTTTACGCTTTTTTCATTTTCTTACTTTACCTAGGAAATTTATTATTTTCCTCTCCCTTATCTTTATTCCTTTTTTCGCTGAATCATGTTTATCTTCTAATTTATAAGTATATCTTTTCCGACTTCAAAACCGCTGTGACATGTGATGTTTAATATAAAAGCAAAAAATACACCAAATGTGTTCTGATGTTCACTTTCAGTTTTTAGACTTTTAGACGGTTAGACGGTATCCGAAATATTTTGCTTTCTCATGCAGATTCATAACCGTAGATGGAACATCATTACTCGTTATATATTTCTGTAAACTGTTCTCTTGTAATTCAATTCAAATCATTTTGTTTGGTCTTAAATTTGTCACAAGGGGAATTACGATTTTATAGTTCTCTGTCTCTTCTTGTTCCTATGCAGGTGAGAGTAATGCAGGTGCAGGTAATGCTGGGCTACCCTGCATTTCCTTAATTCCGCCCCAGGCAGTGTAATGTGTTACAACATAAATCATCTGCAATAATTTTACTGTTTGTATTTGTTTTTTCTTCTGTATTTAACTTTTTAACTTTTTCATTTCCTTTCATGTTTCAGTCATCATTGATTATTAATTTCGACTTCATTTCTTCACTTCCTCACTTATCGTTGTTAACAATGAAATCATCGTAGTCTCCTCTGATGTTGGCACCTTTTTGCATGAGGTCTTCCTTCGGCAGCCTTCTTCTTAGCATCCGGATCTTCGACCGGACCCCGTTGTGGATGTGCCGGCGGTGGCCGTCCGAATGTCCGCAGCACAACGAATCGCCGCCTGCAAGACCAATCTCTTTTACAAATCTGACAAAATATTTCTAAATGAAGTTGGTAAAATTGGGGATAATGACTATTTCAGGGACAAAGTTTTATGTTATATGTATTTGAAAACTACATTGCAGGTATTATAAATGGGTCATAATTGTATAATATAAATATAGACAATTTCGGAAAAATTAAGTTTTATCTTCAAATGTTAGAAGAAAAGATTGGTAGCAAAAGGCGATTCTTTGTGTTGTAAATAACACACACAATTATATATTACACCAACACATCAAATATCACTTTAAAATAAATATAAAAAAACATTATAAGTTTTTTATCTCATTTAATAAAAGCGTTGTCCATCACTTAAAAACACGTAAATTCCGTAATCAAAACGAAGTAAAACTAGTTAGAATGAAGAACCAAAACAAAAGAACCCAAAGCTCCAAATATAAAGCAATCATACCGATATCAATCATATCAATCAACCCCCAATCCATAGTCCTCCTCAATCTAAACGACAGCGATCTAAAATACGAAGGTCGGTCCTGTTGGAACAACTTAGCATAGTATTCCCTCATGGCTCCCCTTTGTCTTACAGTTCTATAATGCTCGCAGAACCAGGGGTCTCTAGGAATACAGCGGACTTGTCTGGCACTAGTCGAACAGACGCAAAAGTAACAGACGGTGAGATCTGGGTAGTCCAGGAGGGAATTGACGTCGTCAGGAACGTCTATGTCTGTGTCGTTTGCTGATTTGCTGTTAGAGTAGTATGAGAAGCCACGGCGGCATTTCGCTTTTGGTTCGTAGGGGATTTCATCGTTGTGCCATAGTAGATCTGTGACAATGACAATAAAACTTTCACTATGTGTAGCAAAAATGACAATCCGAGAAAGGGATTAAAACAAGAGGCTGTTTAAGTTTTGTTAAACATCAAAAATATTTTTGCTCTCGGGGCATATTAATGACAAAAGATAAGTATTAAGTACCTATTTAGGGGTGGACAACTGGACACATACTGCAACCACGCGGGGTAGATAGTTACTGTCCAAAAAATCTCGAAATTTCTAAAATCAACGGGCCTTAGTAACTTCTACAAAAGATTTGGTCGCAGCAACAAAACAAATTGTTTAAATATTCCATTGAATAAAAATATTGTATACAACTTGAATAAAATCATAAAATTACTTTTTTTTATTATGATTTTTTTTTATTGATTAATATATTTTAATTTTTGATCACTATACACGTACCACTATCCCCAATGCACTTTCCAAAGTGCATTGTAAATACTACAATGATATGATGTTTACGTTTATTTTTTATTATTTCCGGTAAATACAGTATGAACAAAAAAGTGTCCGCTGAAATCTTGCACATGCACAATTAATTGCTTACGAAATAGGTCTTAAAATAACCATTTCTGCACCTTATCGCACTGCACAGTCATCTCTCCTTACCCCCATATCTCCTTATCCTATTTGACAGCTCCCTCTCGTGACTGAACGGCATATTACTGTGTAGTTCACCATTTAATCTAGCCAGGACCAGACACTCATTTAGATTCCTGGCCGGCCTCCCAGAACAGTACTCATCCTTCCCTTCAATCGAGCACGTGCATATCTTGCACTCTTCCTTTGACTTATCCTCTTGCCAATTCATATGGGTTCTTCTATAATCATCTTCTTCTTCAGATTCTTGTTTCATTGGTTGTTTCCGTTCCATGAGTACTACTGTGCGGCCAGGTATGCATTTTAGGCCTCTCGCTTTTGCAACGTCTGGCTTCATTGGTTCGAAATCGAGGCCTATAAGGTTTTTAGGTTAGTTTGTGATATTTTCAGTGAAAAGTACTTTTTCGGTTTGTATCTTTACAGTATAGCGACATATTTTAACAATAAGTTACCTTTTGTTCGAGAAAGATACATTAAATGCTGAATTTCGCCGCAAATTTTATTTTACATACTTATACATCATAATAATGTCAATAATTAAATTTGGTTATTGAACTACAAAGTTTTTTTTTACTTACCCCTATTTGTATTTATAGCTAAAAGCAGTTTAAATCAATCTGACGTTATATTGTGTTTAATATATTGCGTTTATAAAAAAGAGCATTCCAATAAAATTGTCTACCGTTTTTCCCGTACAAACGCGAACTTTCGGAAGATTTGCTGCTATAAGAATTTCCTTTTCTATGACAAATGGTTAAAAAATATTTTTATAAACTATGTGTGTGTCCCACAGTCCCACTGCTGGGCAAACGCCTCCCCTCTCCCTTTCCAATCCTCCCTGTGCTGAGCAAGATCCCGCCAATCCCGCTGGAATGCATCCAGTTCGTCCCGCCATCTCTTTCTCGAAATAATTATGCACAGAAAAATAATTGCCTGCTTTAAATGACGAAAAAAAAAGTCGCAACACAGGAAATAAAATTAATTTGTACGGTGGAATGCTTCAAAATATTTTTTTTAGACTGAGTCAACTTACGTGGTTCGCGTTCGCGTTTGTCTTGCTCATCATAATCATTATCATTACCTAATAGAGGATTTAAAAAATCTATTAATTTATACATTCAATATGTTTACTTCATGCAATAGTTATTGTAACTTATCCCAATTATGTTGATTAATTAAATTATTTTTATATTATTTTATTTAGTTTTATTTTTATGGTTCTGAACTTAGGTTTTTTAATTTCTTGTGCATCAAAATTCTAAAAATGTATTTCAAAGCTGATGAGCCTTCCAACAGTCCAAATAGCGTGGCTGCAATCCAAAATCGGTCCGTGAATATCAAAAACCTACAATATTTAATATTAGGATGCCGTCCATTTGGATGAATCCATTGTAACGGCATCCATTTGGAAGACTCGTCAGTGGCCTGCTTTAGACTAAGTCAACTTACGTGGTTCGCGTTCGCGTTTGTCTTGCTCATCATAATCATTATCATTACCTAATAGAGGATTTACAAAAACAGTTAATTTATAAAATTATTATGTTTACTTCATGCAAAGGTTATTGTAACTTACCCCCATTATAAGCTAAAACAAATTTAGATTTATTAATAATTTTTATATTATTTTAATTTTTTATGGTTCTGAACTTACGTTTTTTAATTTTCGCGCACAGCGTATATAAGGAGTGGGCCAAGCGCCTTATAGACGCAACGGGTGACCGGAAGGCTGGAGCTTAACTCGCCCAACGCATCGGCGTACAGCGTGGTAACACCGCCAGCCTTCTGGGCACCCTACCGGAGGGCACGGAACTGGGGCCAATTTTTTATTTGTAGGTTTTTTACTTTTTAGGTAGTTTTAGTTTATTAGTTTAATTCTTTTTTGTCTTTATTATTTTGCTTATATTTATATTTAAGTTTAGTTTTTAATTAGTTTTATGTTTAGATTGTGTAGTGCAGCCATTCTCAAAGTTTTTTTTTTTTTTTTTATTTACACAAAAGGTACATGCTCATAAACAAAATTTACAATATCGCCAAACTGTAACCAGTTTGTTGGCGAATGAAGCGCTCACTTAACTAATGGAATCATGCACCTAAACAAAACAATTAGTAACTTAAACAATAGGTAATCCTTATTATAATATAAAAAAACTAACATGCATAGATGCCTAACAAGTCTTCACATTGTCTCAAAGTTTAATTTTCTAAAAGGTATGTTTTTAATCTCTTTTTAAGGATCGGCTTACTTAACCTAGGTTTACCTCTTAACCACCCTATTTCGTTAAACAGCCTAGGCACTAAATATTTATTTAACCTTTTCCCATAATAATTAACCGCCGCAGGCTGTATTAACTTCCCTTCACGTACCCTCCTCGTGTTGTATTTATTATTGTTATTTATTATTGTAGTGTGTTCCGCGGAACCCTAGGGTTCCGCAAAGCCTCTGTTGGGGTTCCGCGAAAATATACTTGTAATAATAAGAAAAAAACCAGCTCTTCTATAGGTATATCTGGTCCACAGTGATGAACGAAAATTTTTAATTTGGGTTCCGGCAAATATTTCGCTTGCCGAAAGGGTTCCGTCACCAAAAAAGTTTGAGAACCGCTGGTGTAGTGTATTTTTAAATTCTTGTGCATCAAAATTCAAAAAATATATTTTTGACTAAGTTAACTTACGTGGTTCACGTTCGTGATTGTCTTGCTCTATCTCACTATCATTACCTAAAGTATTAATAAAATCAGTTAAGTAATTTACAAAATCATTGGAGTCGATTTGTTTCCCATAAAGTTTTAAGTCATAATGTAAGTTTGTCATATTATCGTTAGTCATAAAACTGAAACCGTTAACTTTTCAGGATTTTCGTAAGGTTATTCTATAGATAGGTTAGGTTAGGTTTGTTTTATGGCAATCCTGAAAGGTTACGCGTTTCTGAGAAAACCCAATTATGACTAACGAAAATTCGGACAAACAATACATTATGACTTCAAACTATTTATTTGGGAAACAATAAAGATCCAAAATCATTATGTTTACTTCATGCAAAGGTTTTTAACTTACCCCAATTATGAGTTAAAACGAATTTAGATTTATTAAATATTTTTATATTATTTTATTTAATTTTTAATTTTTATGGTTCTGAACTTACGATTTTTAATTTCTTGTGCATCGTCCTCATTACTATAACAGCAGGTCGTGGTATGTCCATACAATCATTCCATATTGACAATCATTGAGATTAATTCGTATACATTATTCATTTAAATAAAATGGTTAAATACATTTTTTTAACTTACCCTCATATTGGTTTTCGGCTAAAATAAATGAAATGATTTCGATATTAATGTTTTATTACGTTTCAGATTTTTTTAGCTGGTCGTGCCATGTCCATAGTTGACAATCATTAAAATTAATTCGTATACATTATTTTAAACCTAAATCAATTAAATGTATAGTATTTTCTCTATGTATAGTATTTTTAACTTACCCTCATTTTGATTTTCGGCTAAAATAAATGAAACGATTTCGATATTAATGTTTTACTACGTTTCATGATTTTTAAACAATTCTGAACTTACGTTTCTCCATATCCTGTTCAATTATCTCGTCATTATTCCCCAGATGTGCATCTAGTTGACGGTAATTAAAATTAAATTTATTATTATTTTCGTAATAATGAATATTAACTGCACTGTAACGTAAATGAAAAAAACGTATACTAACCTGCTAAAGTCTTGGAACTACGAGGAATCAGAAGAAATTCTGAATCCTTCCCTAGTGACTCCTATAGTTCGTTTTTTTTAACATTAGAAAGAACTTCGCAGAAGTAAGCTTGTGGTTCCAAATCCGGCACTTTTAGCGGTAATAATTTGAAGTAAATTATATGTATTGACCATGCTACATTAGATAATTCAATAATTATTAACAATTAAAGAGTCTGATAAAAACTGTATGCTTGCTTCTGTGGAGTTCTTTCTAATGCTAAAAAAAACGAACTATAACTCCACGTACTCATAGGTTTACTTCCTCATTCCTCCTCTAGTTCAGTCTCAGTTTTTCACAACGCTCGGACACATCATTCACACACTTTTCACTCCCTTCTCACTATACAAGCTTACAAACACACAAGTTTATACTCCTCTTTCTTTCCTAATTCCTATTCTTATGTTTAATATAATTCCTATTCTTATGTTTATTATATTGGTATCTCGCGATGATCATGACCCCCGCGATACAGGCCATGCCTAGTGCGGGGCTCATTGTAACGTGCCTGTTAAACTTTTATTGTGAATAAAAATATTGTTATTGTTATTGTTATTTCAGTTAAATACAAAGTTTTGTAACTTACCCTGGTCTTTGTCAACTAAAAGATGAAAAAGATCATTATATAATACGGTACTTGACATTGTCAAATCAGTTTATTTTTTCGAACTATCAAAACTGGACTTTATATTAAATGCTAGCATGTGACGTCACGATCAAATTACCTACTCTTTATAGTATACGTGTTTGAAAATAGATATTGTGTTTAAAAATAACTGCTGTCTACGTTTCTCTACTAATCTTCTGGTGTTTTATTTCATGCATGGTGTAAAATATTTTTATTACCTACATACAATAGTAAATTTACAAGATAATCACAAGCAAACATTAAAAACCTAAAATAATTTATTTTAAATACTAATCTAACCGCGAAGAATGGACATCCCTTCTGAGAGCCCTATGTCCCTGGTGAGGGATAACAGGATATCATCATCATCATCATCTAATACCCTATTACCACTCCAACGACATGTTTCAGAGAGCTAGGTCTCCATTTTCAAGTACCACACCGCGCAATGTAGCTTAGTTTGATATTTAATATTTATTTTTTTACCGTTTTAAACTTACGTGTTTTAACTTTAGATTCATTTTCCTCCGCATCATTATCTTGGGTCTCTTCCATATCTAAATAGTTAATCATTAAAATTAATTCAGACAAATAATTAAAAATAAAAGATTTGTACCTACTGTGCGGTGATCGCTTAAGTTTTTCTTTAATAAAACAACAGTTAAATGCAAAAAAAAACTTATTTCTTAAACTAAGTTACACCAAAATGGCATAGTTAACCATCATCTGAATCTGGTACCTACCAAATTTTTATTTAAGTATTTATTTTTTCCTAATAGGTACACTTAAACGTAGAAATTATTTATTTTAGCCATTCGATATAAACAATACGAGTATTTATAATACAAACTTACTGTTGTCTGGATCTTGACCTAAAAAGACACCTCAAATTAATTCATGTAAGTAAGCAGCGAGCGTGTTGGGCACCTTTGCGTCTTCAGTATGTGGCTTCAGTATGCAATTTATTTGATACTTATTTAGTTTATATTTATATTTAAGTTTAGTTTTTAATTATTTTTATGTTTAGTTTAAATAAGTAAATTTTATTTAGGTATTGCTCCAATAACAATAACATGAAAATAATTACAATAAAAATTTAACACTTCCTGTTTATTTTTAAATGAATATTTATTTATTGGAGTATTAATTTAAGTCTATATTTTTTCTTTGCTGACTACTAGTATGCTATAGCCCAAGTCCGTGAGTGGTATTCGAACCTTACTTGGTTATTAGGTTTGTCATTTTTAGGGTTCCGTACCCAAAGGGTAAAATGGGACCCTATTACTAAGACTTCGCTGTCCGTCCGTCCGTCCGTCCGTCCGTCCGTCCGTCCGTCCGTCCGTCCGTCCGTCTGTCACCAGGCTGTATCTCACGAACCGTGATAGCTAGACAGTTGAAATTTTCACAGATGATGTATTTCTGTTGCCGCTATAACAACAAATACAAAAAACAGAATAAAATAAAGATTTAAATGGGGCTCCCATACAACAAACGTGATTTTTGACCAAAGTTAAGCAACGTCGGGAGTGGTCAGTATTTGGATGGGTGACCGTTTTTGTTTTTGCTTATTTTTTACTTTATTTTTTTGCATTATGGTACGGAACCCTTCGTGCGCGAGTCCGACTCGCACTTGCCCGGTTTTTTTATACAATTGCTCTAAGAGCAATAAGTTATACTAGTAGATGTTTTGCCAAAAAGATTTAAGTGACGGATTTTTTTAATAACCAAATATAAATTGATGCATTAGCATCAGTTATTAAACTGAATTTTAATTTGCTGAACTACAAAAATTAAGGTCGTTGCTTTTTTCCCATTTTATACTCTGCCTTAAACTTTGGTAGAGTCTGTGCGGAAAGAGAAGAGTTGTGAAATGTATAGGCACCCTTACATTCCACGACTCTTCTCTTTCCGCACAGATTCTAACTGAATACTTTTTGGCACGTCGGTGTGTATTATGTAGTACTAAATTCCTTTTATGATTCCTTAACCAAAGGATTAAAAGGCAGTAACGGGACCCTCTTACTAAGACTCCACTGTCCGTCTGTATGTCTGGACCGTCTCATCTCATGGACCGTGATAGACAGTTGAAATTTTCACAGATGATGTCTTTCTGTTGCCGCTATTAACACCAAATACTAAAAAGTACGGAACCCTCGGTGGGCGAGTCCGACTCGCACTTATCCGGTTTTTCTATTGAAAAACTGTGGCAGGGAGTTTATTTCACAGTCGGTGCTTTCGAATCCTTTGAATTCCAGTGTTCCAATGCTTAATTACATTTGGTGAATATTTTATCGTAACCTATTTCCAGTAAATCATATCTCACTAGTCTTTGCCCGCGATTTCGCCCGAATAGGAGTCGTTTATAGATTTCATTTTCAATCTAAGCAATTTTCACGTGAAGAGTTGTCTAGGTACGGCCGGTAGTTTCCCGTCTGGAACGCCGCCGCTAACAGTATGTAGGTACCCTAAAAAAGGGTATTCTTAGAATCATGCTTTTATCGCCTGTCCTGGCTTTTATCGCTTGTCGTGGCTTTTATCGCTTGTCGTGTCTTTATAGCTTGTACCGGCTTTATCACCTGTCGTGGCTTTATCGCTTGTCGTGACCTTTGTCGTTGGTCCTGGCTTTTATCGCTTGTCGTGGCTTTATCGCTTGCCGTGGCTTGTATGGAGGAGGGGGGGTTACCTTTTCTGGCAACCTTAACCCCTTAATCCCAGCACATGAAATGGCAAAAACTTCCCAGGTTTTTTGACTCGTCGTACATTTTGTAATCGTAATAAAATTTTGAAATCGCATGTGCGTTTGGCGTCGTCAATGGGACTCGGTTGTAACTTTTCTGCAAATCCGATATCGCGTCCACGGCGACTTGAGGGATAACCACTGTTAGTCCTTAGCATTTTGACATAGGAGAAACAATTTAAAAGGCGACTCCTTTTTATGAATGCTCTAAAATTCACTATAGGCCAATCAAATTAGGTTTTTTCGAATGAATTCTCAGCAAGCTAGAAATCGTTTTGATACCTTCATTTGGTTCTAAATGCTAATCCGAGTTTGCTCCATCCCAGGTGTGAATCTCGAAGTAGTTTCCAGAGAACATGCGTTTCGTTCGTTTTTTATGGTCAAATTGGGATTAAAAAGGTTCTCTAATAGATTTAGACCAAGAAAAGTCTGCAACGATTTTGATAGCTATTTTAAACGTCACACTTCTATGAAATTATAACGTATAAATAACACTTGCATTGCGTATGCTATCAAAATCGCTGCAGACTTTTCTTGGTCTAACTCTACACGGTGGCTAAAAATAACTGCATTCTCGTTGCCAGGGAGATTTTGGGATTATACTGAGCAACTTTTACTATGGGACCAACCACGACAATGAACCGGCCAAAATGTATAAAACAACCAACTTTTTTTCGGGCTTTTGTGGTTGGTCACATAGTAAAAGTTGCTCTCAGTATAATCCCAAAACCTCCCTGGCAACGGGAATGTAGTTATTTTTTAGTCATTTTCTATACCTGATAAGGTAAACGTACTAGTGCTCGACACGCTAATGCCCAATAGATGACACCTTGCCACCTCTATTGACAATGACTTAAGTTTCAAGATGACATGTACTAGTACCGCGTCGAGCACCAGTACTTACCTTAGGCCCACTTGCACCATTCCACTAACCCGGGGTTAGCCGGTTAAACCTGGAGTTACTATGGTTACCAGTACAATTTGACACTGGGTTAACGGTTTAACCACTTAACCCCGGGTTAGCGGTGCAAGTGGGCCTTAGATGTTTTATATAAAAACTTACCAGCTTCAACGTGTACGAAGACCAGGGCGACGACGACAACAAGGCAGAGGAGCTTGTGCTGCATGGTGGCGAGTGATGTGTCCAATGATGGAGTTATGCAGTTTTATAGCATTTCACGCATCAGCGGCTGCGCTGATGCTTTTGTTTCGGACGGCGGACGGATTTGGGTTGAGCGAATAATTAGAATTTATTTATTTACCCCCTTAGGGCTTGTGCACAAATCACGCGAGGTTCGATAGGGTGGGGGGGGTCACGAAAAAATCACGATAGATCACGTTGGGGGAGGAGGGGTATAAGGAAACCTCACGTGTATTTTTCTACAGTGAACGAAACTAAGAAAAAAAACATACCACATGAGTTATACTTTTTCTCGGTTTCGTTAAACATAAATCTTCACTCTGCTTTTCAAAATAGCGAGTCTATTTAACGAAAATAGAAAAATAAACAAGATTTTCTGTAAATAATACAATTTATCTTAAAATTAGCTCGACTGAAAAAATAAAATAAAAATGCACGTGAGGTTGTGTGGGGGGAGGGGGGGGTAGCCAAAAACTTCACCAAATATCACCAAGGGTGAGGGGGGGTCAAAAAGTAGCCGAAAACACCTCGCGTGATTTGTGCACAACCCCTTATTCATAAAACTTTACGAGACTGATTTAGTTAAATTACATCTTATCCCTTTCATACAAATACATATTATTAGCTAATTGCGATTGGTTCAAATTCTGTACTTTTAAATGGTTACCTATCTCATCTCCGAAAATTTAAACACGATTATTATACCTAAGCACGAAATTTTTATTTGACTTAACGCGTTTTTTTCTAAAAACCGTTGAATATTTAGATGGGGTCCCCAATCTAACCTAACCTAACCCAATGGTTTCTCAGGATACTTTTTTTCAATACTTTGGAAAGCTTAAAAACAGATATTGAATTTTTTTTTTTAAATCCCTTCGGTTATCTGAAAATTTTGGCAAATGAAACATCGAGCAAACGCTTAAGGAGTCAGAAACGTGCTTATAATCCACTGGAGTTGCAAGCGTTTACATGCTTTGGGCTTTAGTTGCTTGCTATTTGATAGGAATAGAATAGAATTGATTTATTCGTAAGTACAAACAATCGGTACAATACATTATACAAAAGAAAAAACAAAATAAGATTAAAGTGCCACGAAATGGCCGCATCTCAGCATATTGCTAGTGGCTTCCAGCGCTGATCTTCCGATGACACCATCAAGTGACCAACGCACGCTTATAGCGTGTGTATTAGGCACGCTTGTTTGCCGCCATCGTGGTATAAAACAATATACTTCATCTCTAAGTCCGCGCCTGCCCCGACTGAATGAAGCCAAGCACACAATGTAATCGGCAATAAGAGAATTAATCCTTATCGGCACCTGCTAGAGATGCATGCAATTTCGCAATCACGCATTCCGAATGACAACGCGATAGCGACGAGACTATGGTCCCTAGTTTTAGGTATTAAAAAAAAAGTAAACAAACAATTTGTACATTTTCGGGTAGTTATAATATTTATTGGTTAACCAACCAAATACAAAACCGCCGGGATCTGTCACGGAACGACCGGACTTTAACCTATATTATTCGATCGTGTAATTTTTCTTTTGGCGCTGTGTGTTCGCGCCGTATGTGGTATCCCGCCAACTGACTCTTGTAAAGAACATTTCATTAGACTACGTGTACTAACTCTTCCATGCCTATATATCTATGAAATTGCATGTTATGTTAAGCAAAATAAAAATCAGTTCCAAAGCTTTAATAGTGTACGTCAACAAGGAAAGATTAGCAATACCATCTCATTTAATACGGCATTTTTATCTAAAAGTGTTTTTGGAATGGCATCAAGAATTTTCAATATTTTACCAAACAACATTTTAAATACAGACAACATAAAACTATTTAAGAAACGTCTGTTTACATTCTTATCAAATAAAGCGTATTACTCCATTGACGAATATAAAAGAGACAATAATTTAATTTAACTAATGCAATATTTATTTAATGTTTAGAGTAAGGTAAGACTTATGCATGCACTTTATTGTTAAACTTACCAATGCAAATAAATTTGTATACCCAATGCTGGTAAGACATAGTGATACTAAGTAATTAATTGTAACACCTATGTACCTATGTTTAACAAATAAAAATATTGATCGATTGATTGATTTTACCCTCAACTGGCTTAAAGAGCCATTTGAGGGTAGATTTTGTTTACTTTTATTTAAATACCTAAAGATACAGAGTATAGGTGTTGTTTGGGGTACTATTAATTGGCTGAAAGAATCGAAGTGCTCGTATTAGGATTTAGGAGCATTCCACGGGCTGTCCCGTACAAACGCATTTTATTTCCTGTGTTGCGACTTTTTTTCGGCATTTAAAGCAATCGATTTATTTGTCTGTGCATATTTTTGACTATTTGTCATAAAAAAGAAACTCTTATACCTGCAAATCTTCAGAAAATTCGCGTTTGTACGGGACAAACGGTAGACGATTTCATGGAATGCCCCATTATCTATTGGAGATCCATAAAGCAGGCCACTGCCGAGCCTTCCAAATGGATGCCGTTACAATGGATTCATCAAAATGGAGGGCATCCTAATATTAAACATTGTACGTTTCTGACATTCACGGACCGATTTTGGATTGCAGCCACGCTATTTGGACTGTTGGAAGGCTCGTCAGTGGCCACCTTTAGGATACGGTCACGCTACTACATAGTATCAAATGCGGATTCTTTTTCTTTATCTGTTAATCCTGACATATTGCGGAAAAGAGCATGCTCATTTCATATTCATAGGGGCCCACTGATTAACAGTCCGCCGGACGGTATCGGCCTGTCAGTTAGAACAAAATTTTGACAGCTCCGATCAACTGACAGGCCGATACCGTCCGGCGGACTGTAGGCCCCTTTAGAACAAAATTTTGACAGTTCCAAACAACTGACAGGCCGATACCGTCCGGCGGACTGTAGGCCCCTTTAGAACAAAATTTTGACAGTTCCAAACAACTGACAGGCCGATACCGTCCGGCGGACTGTAGGCCCCTTTAGAACAAAATTTTGACAGCTCCGAACAACTGACAGGCCGATAGCGTCCGGCGGACTGTTAATCAGTGGGCCCCTTTAATATTAATGTGACAACGTAAATAAAACAAAACGTTTATTTATAAACATTTATTCTTTCAGTCTCCTACACAACATTAGAGTTAGACCGTAAAAGTCTGCAACGGATTTGATAGCCCACGGAGTGGAAGTGTTATTTATACCTCATAATTTCATATAAGTTTGACGTTTAAGATGATACTTGCACTGCGTGGGCGGGGGCTATCAAATCCGCTGCAGACTTTTAGTGGTGTAACTATATCACCTCTAGCACAGAATAAATAATCCCATCAAAAACATAAATGTAAAAAAGGAGAGCCAAGTTCAATACAAAAATTATGCTTGGCTATGGGGTTCGCCGCAAAAAGAATGGAGATCTAAATGAGTGCCAAGTTCTATGCAAAATCCAAATATGTATTTATAGGAACAAAATAACATTATAAACAAGTATTAAACTCTATTTCTTTGCTTTATTGGATACCTATAACAATTGCTGTTATTTGAAAAAAATGCGAGATCTTAAAGCAGGTTAGATTTGACTTGGCCAGTTTTTATTACATCAGTCATTTTATAAAGTTATTCAACATATATATTTTGTAATTCTGATAAAAACTGGCCAAGCCAAATCTAACCTACTTTAAGATCTCACATTTTTTTTAAATAACAGCAATTGTTATAGGTATCCAATAAAGCAAAGAAATAGAGTTTAATACTTGTTTATAATGTTATTTTGTTCCTATAAATACATATTTGGATTTTGCATAGAACTTGGCACTCATTTAGATCTCCATTCTTTTTGCGGCGAACCCCACAGCCAAGCATAATTTTTGTATTGAACTTGGCTCTCCTTTTTTACATTTATGTTTTTGATGGGATATCAATACTTTTTGTAAAGAAAACTAGGCAGGTATTGAGATTTAATGTTTTTTCTTGTGTTTCCGCTGCATGTTTTTTACTTCTGTTCTTTGTATTAATTATGTGGTGCCGCGCGCCGCCAACGACACACCGTTGGCCGGTTGTTTAGCGTGTATTACAGGTTTTTTGTATGGGGACCCCCCCTATTTTTTAACTTTTTTTATTTTTAGATTTTTTCCTACGCTTACACACAATTACCGAGCTGGATTCCAAATTTAATCCTTCTAGGTCATCTGGAAGTAGGTTAGGTTTAGGTACTATATGTCAGTCACAATAAAAAAGAAATTTGTATGGGGACCCCCCTATTTATTAACTTTTTTTTGTTTTTAGATTTTTTCCTACGCTTACACACAATAACCGAGCTGGATTCCAAATTTCATCCTTCTAGGTCATCTGGAAGTAGGTTAGGTTTAGGTACTTATATGTCAGTCACAATAAAAAATGGTTTTTTTGTATGGGGACCCCCCCTATTTTATAACTTTTTTTTATTTTTAGATTTTTTCCTACGCTTTCACACAATAACTGAGCTGGATTCCAAATTTCATCCTTCTAGGTCATCTGGAAGTAGGTTAGGTTTAGGTACTTATATGTCAGTCACAATAAAAAATGGTTTTTTTGTATGGGGACCCCCCCTATTTTATAACTTTTTTTAATTTTTAAATTTTTTCCTACGCTTTCACACAATAACTGAGCTGGATTCCAAATTTCATCCTTCTAGGTCATCTGGAAGTAGGTTAGGTTTAGGTACTATAGGTATGTCAGTCAGTCTTAAAATTTACGACTTTTTGACCTTCATATCTTTATAACCGTTTGAGCTAGCTTCATGAAATTTGGGCTTCTAGATGTCCTTATGGATATAATTAAACACACGTAGTTTTATGTGTTTACTTTAAAGATGTTTTGAGTTATAGAAGGGTCAAAAGTGGCACCAAGTGGTTCGTGTAATATTATATCCCATCAAAAACATAAATGTAAAAAAGGAGAGCCAAGTTCAATACAAAAATTATGCTTGGCTGTGGGGTTCGCCGCAAAAAGAATGGAGATTTAAATGAGTGCCAAGTTCTATGCAAAATCCAAATATGTATTTATAGGAACAAAATAACATTATAAACAAGTATTAAACTCTATTTCTTTGCTTTATTGGATACCTATAACAATTGCTGTTATTTAAAAAAAATGCGAGATCTTAAAGCAGGTTAGATTTGACTTGGCCAGTTTTCATTACATCAATCATTTTATAAAGTTATTCAACATATATATTTTGTAATTCTGATAAAAACTGGCCAAGCCAAATCTAACCTACTTTAAGATCTCACATTTTTTTTAAATAACAGCAATTGTTATAGGTATCCAATAAAGCAAAGAAATAGAGTTTAATACTTGTTTATAATGTTATTTTGTTCCTATAAATACATATTTGGATTTTGCATAGAACTTGGCACTCATTTAAATCTCCATTCTTTTTGCGGCGAACCCCACAGCCAAGCATAATTTTTGTATTGAACTTGGCTCTCCTTTTTTACATTTATGTTTTTGATGGGATATCAATACTTTTTGTAAAGAAAACTAGGCAGGTATTGAGATTTAATGTTTTTTCTTGTGTTTCCGCTGCATGTTTTTTACTTCTGTTCTTTGTATTAATTATGTGGTGCCGCGCGCCGCCAACGACACACCGTTGGCCGGTTGTTTAGCGCGTATTACAGGTTTTTTGTATGGGGACCCCCCCTATTTTTTAACTTTTTTTATTTTTAGATTTTTTCCTACGCTTACACACAATTACCGAGCTGGATTCCAAATTTCATCCTTCTAGGTCATCTGGAAGTAGGTTAGGTTTAGGTACTATATGCCAGTCACAATAAAAAAGAAATTTGTATGGGAACCCCCCCTATTTATTAACTTTTTTTTGTTTTTAGATTTTTTCCTACGCTTACACACAATAACCGAGCTGGATTCCAAATTTCATCCTTCTAGGTCATCTGGAAGTAGGTTAGGTTTAGGTACTTATATGTCAGTCACAATAAAAAATGGTTTTTTTTGTATGGGGACCCCCCCTATTTTATAACTTTTTTTAATTTTTAGATTTTTTCCTACGGTTTCACACCATAACTGAGCTGGATTCCAAATTTCATCCTTCTAGGTCATCTGGAAGTAGGTTAGGTTTAGGTACTTATATGTCAGTCACAATAAAAAATGGTTTTTTTGTATGGGGACCCCCCCTATTTTATAACTTTTTTTAATTTTTAGATTTTTTCCTACGCTTTCACACAATAACTGAGCTGGATTCCAAATTTCATCCTTCTAGGTCATCTGGAAGTAGGTTAGGTTTAGGTACTATAGGTATGTCAGTCAGTCTTAAAATTTACGACTTTTTGACCTTCATATCTTTATAACCGTTTGAGCTAGCTTCATGAAATTTGGGCTTCTAGATGTCCTTATGGATATAATTAAACACACGTAGTTTTATGTGTTTACGTTAAAGATGTTTTGAGTTATAGAAGGGTCAAAAGTGGCACCAAGTGGTTCGTGTAATATTACACTTGGCGCTGGCTAGCCAGTTCCTTTGCTTGAACTTGGCTTGACACGCTGCCGCGTGTCTAGATACTCTTGGCGCTGGCTAGCCAGTTCCTTTGCTTGAACTTGGCTTGACACGCTGCCGCGTGTCTAGATAGTACTAGGTACAGAAGACTCACTCTCTAACAAAACGCGTCAGTTACGATCAGCACAGATATGGCCGCTAGGTGGCGACAGCGCCACGCGCGGCTTATGACAAACCCCAAAATTGGGGCCGAACGGATGTACTTTTAGCTACCTGTACCAAAGCGACGAAATCGCGGAGTGAGACACGCCTGCCTCTAGGAATAGGGAATATTAGGCCAAGGTCTGCGTAGGTGGTACCATTAGCACATACAGTAAACGAACTTCAATCACATGGCCTACCTACCCTACCGTGACACACGACAATCGTAAGTTTGGTTTCTGCCTCTCTATCACTCTTGCTGATTCGATCGATAGAGAGGCAGATAAAGATATCCCGATTTTCGCGTTTCGCGGTAGGCCACCTGTAAACAAACCGCCTTGGTGCATCAATGTCATAGTGAAAAGTTTTCAAAAAACTGTTTAAGGCCTAGTATGTTTAAGTTACTCTATGGTTTACTAAACAAATTAGTGCTGCACTCTGGCGGCAGAACATTGCAGTAATACTCCGTATTGCGCTCTTACATTTTGGGCATAGCCTAAGGGCATTAGCCAATCAAGACTTGCCAGAACCACTGCCACCAGTTTTGACATTGACAGATAGGTACGCTCGCGTCTAAGTAACTTTTCTATGCATCTCGCTCCTACTAGCATATTAGTGCAAGCGAGATGTATAGAAAGTAATTTACGTAGACGCAAGCGTATCTGTCAATGTCAAAACTGGTGGTAACCATACAGAGCGGCTACCGCAAAAACCGAAATTCGCAAATTGCGGGGATCTTTCTCTTTTACTCCAATGAAGGCGTAATTAGAGTGACAGAGAAAAATCCCCGCAATTGGCGAACTTCGATTTTCGCGGTCATACTTCAGTACGGTTACCATCAGTTTGTCATTGACATAAACGCCGTCGAGAACGTAATTTACTTTCTATACATCCCGTTTGCACTAATATGCGAGTGCGAGCGAGATGTATAGAAAGTAACTTACGTTCTCGACGGCGTTTATGTCAGTGACAAACTGATGGTAACCGTACAGGTCATTAAGTACAAAGCCGAACATGTCACAACGATACGACACCGACCTGTCAGTGTCAAAAGTGACGTTACTTCAATCAAAAACGTATCAAAATAAAAACATCAATAATCATGTCTTATAAGCTTTCTTCGAATCGGGTCCGTGGGTTGGGAAGCTATATTTTTGTATGGACAAGTGAATATCCAAGGTTTGTATGGGCTCAGTCTTCGATCGTGGGTGAGAGCCGTAGGGCTCAAAAAGATGGTACTAATACAATAATAACTCACTAGTGAAATAACTACAAAATTGACTTTCCTCTAATCTTATCTTCGACCATACAATATCCATCTCCTCAGGACTAACTTAAGACTATGAATGGAAGCGTAGTTTTTGTACGGACAAGTGAATATCCAAGGCTTGTATGGGCTCAGTCTTCGATCGTGGATGAGAAGTACCTAGGGCTAGAGCCCTAGGGCTCAAAAAGACTACTAATACAGTAATAACTCACTAGTGAAATAACTACAAAATTTACTTTCCCCTAAACTTTGAATCTTCGGCCATAGAATCTCCATCTCCTCAGGACTAAGACTATGTATGGAAGCGTAGTTTTTGTACGGACAAGTGAATATCCAAGGCTTGTATGGGCTCAGTCTTCGATCGTAGATGAGAAGTACCTAGGGCTAGAGCCCTAGGGCTCAAAAAGACTACTAATACAGTAATAACTCACTAGTGAAATAACTACAAAATTTACTTTCCCCTAAACTTTGAATCTTCGGCCATAGAATCACCATCTCCTCAGGACTAAGACTATGTATGGAGGCGTAGTTTTTGTACGGACAAGTGAATATCCAAGGCTTGTATGGGCTCAGTCTTCGGTCGTGGGTGAGGGGAAGCCCTAGGGCTCTCTTGGCGACGAGATACGTGAAGTAGACGTCTTCCGTGTTGATAAGGGGGATGTGAAGAGCGGCGGTGAAAATCTCTTTTAGGTTTTTACCTGGAATATAAGTAAAGTGTTTTTAAAGTAATTTTTAGTTTAAACATTGTCTTTAATTATTTTTTAAAACCATAAACATACTTAAAAACAAACTTAGAATAAAAAGTAACCTAAAATTAAAACTACCTACAAAAAAAACTAAACTAATACCTACAAAAATCAAAAAAAAAAAATATATACATATATATAACATGATGTGGGTGATCTAGCCGAATATGTATATGTATATTAGGCTAGATCACCCAGGTCCGAACCCTGTGGAAGGGTTCCCATAAGGCTGGCTGCGTTCCCCCTTTGGATGGCATTTTAAAGTAATTGACTATGGGTTTTCAACCGACTTCCAAATCTCAAAAGGAGGAGGTTATCAATTCGGTTGTATGTTTATTTTGAAGTTTGTTACTCCATATCTCCGTCATTACTGGACAGATTATATTAATATTTAGTACATTGTAGGAGAGGACGGAAAATCGCTAAAAGATGGACGAGTGAGTTCGAGGGCCGACACGTTAGTGGAGGCCCTCGAATAATACGAGTCCATCTTTAGCGTTTCCGGCCGAGGCATTACATAGTGCTTTTCACGACTACTGCGAGGAAATAAGAAAACATTTGCATAACTATAAGTACTAGCCCGCGATTTCTCTGGTAGCAAATTACTAGCCACTGCCTGTACTGTCTCTTGAATTTCGGTAGGCGTAAGAATATCATTTTCTTCACTAGAAGAACTCATTTTTATAGCGAGCGTAGATACGCGTTTCTTATATTTTTTAGTCAAACATAATTTACACTATCCAATTCAGTAGGTATTTTCAGATCCCGCCTTTTTTTACTTTTTTTAACCACTTTTAAGAGGCGTTTTTTCTGTTATTTGCTTCAAACCGACTCTAAAATTAGAAGCGTTTTTGCTAATAAAACCACAAACAGCTACGAAAGTAAAAAACGCCTTAAGCGTCAACTGAATGGATAATTGTTAAAAAAAATGAAGTGAATGGTTTTGATATTTCTTTTTTTTTTTAAACAAGAAATTGGTGCTATAAATAACCTAATTTTATTTTTGAAGGAAAAAGTTGCGCAAAAAAAGACCTTTTATTGATTTTTCACGCCACTGTTCGGAAATGTAGCAATAGATGGTCTAAAACCAAGCTGGAAAGTAGGCAATAGCTGTAGCACCTGAACCACCACTACTACAATGTTTCATTGTTATCATCATCTGTCATTGGTGACAGTTCGCTACAGCAATGAGTATCATTTAAAACATAAAAAAACAATAAAAGGTCTTTTTTTGCGCAACTTTTTCCTTCAAAAATAAAATTAGGTTATTTATAGAACCAATTTCTTGTTTAAAAAAAAAAGAAATGACAAAACCATTCACTTCATTTTTTTTTAACAATTATCCATTCAGTTCACGCTTAAGGCGTTTTTGACTTTTGTAGCTGTTTGTGGTTTTTTTAGCAAAATCGCTTCTAATTTTAGAGTCGGTTTGAAGCAAATAACAGAAAAACGCCTCTTAAAAGTGGTAAAAAAAGTAAAAAAGGCGGGATCTGAAAATACTTACTGAATTGGATAGTGTATATTGTGTTTGACTAAAAAATATAAGAAACGCGTATCTACGCTCGCTATAAAAATGAGTTCTTCTAGTGAAGAAAATGATATTCTTACGCTGACGCCTACCGAAATTCAAGAGACAGCACAGGCAGTGGCTAGTAATTTGCTACCAGAGAAATCGCGGGCTAGTACTTATAGTTATGTAAATGTTTTCTTATTTCCTCGCAGTAGTCGTGAAAAGCACTATGTAATGCCTCGGCCGGAAACGCTAAAGATGGACTCGTATTATTCGAGGGCCTCCACTAACGTGTAGGCCCTCGAACTCACTCGTCCATCTTTTAGCGGTTTTCCGTCCTCTCCTACAATGTACTATTTATGTTTTAAATGATACTCATTGCTGTAGCGAACTGTCACCAATGACAGATGATGACAACAATGAAACATTGTAGTAGTGGTGCTTCAGGTGCTACAGCTATTGCCTACTTTCCAGCTTGGTTTTAGACCATCTATTGCCACATTTCCGAACAGTGGCGTGAAAAATATTTATCAAGTTAACACATATCAATGATACGGGTTATAGTCAAATGGTGTTCTAACAGTTTTAATCTTCTTTCTAAAGATGGCAGTTTTACAGTGGCTACATATTACAAGCTTTGATTTAGTTTCACCTGACCGTTGTCTATCTGTCTGTCTGTCTGTCTGTGTGTAATCAAATCTTGCAAGTTAAATTTGATCCACTTCCCGGTTTCCGATTGAGCTGAAATTTTGCATGCATGTATAAATCGGATGACAATGCATTATTATGGTACCATCGAGCTGATCTGATGATGGAGACAGGAGGTGGCCATAGGAACTCTGTGATGAAACAACGCAACCTAATTGTGTTAGGGGTTTTTAGAATTGTCTCGATGAGTATTAGCTGTTTGTCGTAAAAAAAGTACAGTCAGCGATAAAAGCTTGTACCAAACATTATTTTTTTTGCCAAAAACTTATTTACTTTGACAATCCGCCTCCATAGACTCTATTCTCTTTACTCTTAGCACTTGGCCACCAGCGATTAAATAAGAAACTTACCATTAATAATATATCCTGTCCCGGATAGATATTCTGGTATCAAGTCTTCATTATACAGCCACCGAGGCAGGTACCACTTGGTGTACTCGTCTCTGTGCGGTACACTGTTCTCTTTCTTGTACCCTGGAATATAAATGGACAACAATTTAGTAATCGTACTTCATGTTTAGTATAAATATAATACAATATATACATTGTAAATACAGATGTCAATCAGAATGAAAAAAATCAACGATGATCAACTCTGGCTAACGTGGGACTCGAACCCACGTCCTTGAACTGCCGGTCCAATGGTCCGATATAAGCGTATTTTATTCAAGAAATTCTTAAAACTACTTTGACTTATCCCCGTGCCGCCCAATGTACTTTAGGATGTACATTCCGATTCGATGGAATGTCATAAATAAAAATAGGTAGCATTTCATTTGTCTCGTAAACTTTTCGAACAAATGAAATTCAACCTAATTGAGAATACAACAAGATTCTAAATTCCTTGGCTCTAATTTTATATGGTGGGCGGCACGAGGTTATACATAAGATGTCCACTTGGGAGGCTTTGAATAACTTGTTATGTTTCCCTCATAGACCAGGAATCCTCTAGACCAAGTTTAGAGCAATTATTTCATGCAACCGATGATGCCAAAAATGCGGGGGGGCGCGGGACGAGGTGAGCGAAGTCCCGTGCCGTGATTGGTCCGTTCAAAGACACAGACGTCACACAAAGACAATTTCGACTCGAACATGGAGTAAAATTGCCGTATGGCAGAGGGGGTAGCGCGACTATGCTCGTCTGGAAGGTGTTTTGTCTGTCTGTTCTCTACATATTCTGGGTACGGTGCCGTGAGACCCAAGGTTAGTTCGGTAAGTTTTAAGAGTGAAAGGACGGAAGTTGACTATACGAGAGTTTGGTCTTGGCACTGATAGTCTTATTTTACTTATAAGTTCGGGAGATTCAATGATTCCGTAAAATGTTATGTAGCAAGAGTTGATCTGAAATCCATCGGCGCTTCACTAAAGAAGATAATTTGAATAAATTTAGTCGATCTTTATATGTCGGAAGAGAACGGACTTTCTTTTGATGTACCTATAGATACTTTCTATTCTATATCTTCATGTCATTTGTACTGATGGTTCCATACACTAAAACAGTATTCTAAAGTATTCCTTACTAACGAAGAGTAGGCGGTAATAAAATTAGAGCCGCACTTTGAAAATTTTACAGTTTCGCCATACAAAACCTGATAGCCTATAACATATTTTTACAATATCGTCTTATAGGCTTTATACGATAGCTGACTGTCCAATATGACACTCAAATCCTTTAGCTCAGAGACTTCAAATTAATAATCCTTACCAAACAACGCGGCACCCTTATTATCCTCCAGCACCGTTTCCAAAGTCCTCGGGTTGAGCATCACATCATCATCAGTCTTGAAGACGAACTCTGCCCGCGGACAGCGGTGGAGCGCCCACTGCAGCATCAGCGCCACCTTCAGCGTCAGGTTCTGATAGTGGTCTTGGAGCTCATGGACTATCAGGTCGCTGTGCTGTTTAGCTTCGATGTAGACGTCTGCCTGGAACAAGATGATGGGTATAGTCTTTCGATTTGTAGCTGACTCCGAGCCGCTAATAATTTGACTATTGTTAAGTAAAACCGCACGACCGTTAAGACGAACAATTCAAGCTTGGGATTCTAAATAATAATGTAGGTACTGCACTGTAGCTATCCTGTATTAGTTGTCAAGCGGACCCCGGGCTCTCATGAGCCGTGGCAAAATGCCGGGATAACGCGAGGAAGAAGAACAATAAAATACCTCTCGCCGTAACAGGGATTTTATGAATTTTTTGACACGTACCTTTAATGTGATGTATGTGATGTTAAATAAAGTTTTTCTATGTCTATGTCTACGATATTGTCACGATCTTCATCAAGGAACTTTTCCATAGGAGGAATACACAAATACTCACCATTCGATCATCATCCTGGGTAAGACCGAGGAAGAAATACGTCTCCTGGTGCTTCCCCCAAGTATTTCTGATGACGTCACGGTGACGATAGTGGGAGGGGGTGCTGGTCACTAGAACGAGGACCGGGACCCTTTTCTGGCAGACTGATGATGGTTCTATGAGGAGGTTTCTGGATAAAGGAGAAAATTTGTGACGTTTTCAAGCAAAAAGTACCACAGTTGTGTTTATTCTTATTCCATGCGATTCTTCCATTTAGTGAAAAAGGCATACTATTTAGCGTTTATGTCTATTAAGTACTAAAGACATTCAGTCATTTTAAATTGTAACATTCTAAGATCCAGATGTTTTGCTAAAGAGGCATTTAGCATTCATGTCTATGTTGTCAGAAAGACATAACACAATCCAGACATTTCAGCTATATTGTCCTTTAGCGATAAGGTACATTTGATAGTAACCCGTACTAGCACCCAAAAGAAAAGGATGAGTATAGTTTTCCTGGTTCTTACTGACTGACAAATTGGTTTGACCAACTAAGTATAAAAATTAAACTCTTGATAAAAAAAAATTAAAAATCTCTGGTGTAGCTCAGGGCACTAATCTAGGTACGCACATGTTGTCCAAATAATGAACCAAACTCCTATTAGCTCGCAAATGTTGAAGATTCTGGTCTGGTGGTGGTGGCGGGGTCAGCGCTCGGCCCACCGCTTGGCTGAGCTGCCAGGACACGCAGAAAACTGGCAGTGTGACCAGCACGAAGAGAAGGCCTTTGCGGCTTGCTGAAACATGTTCTATCATTATAATGTTGCTACGAGTTGCAAGTTGGGGGTCCGCTCGGCCCTATGTTCGTTTATAGGGTTCCGTACCCAAAGGTTATTAGGGTTCCGTACGCAAAGGGTAAAACGGGACCCTATTACTAAGACTTCGCTGTCCGTCCGTCCGTCCGTCTGTCTGTCACCAGGCTGTACCTATCTCACGAACCGTGATAGCTAGACAGTTGAAATTTTCACAGATGATGTATTTCTGTTGCCGCTATAACAACAAATACTAAAAACAGAATAAAATAAAGATTTAAGGGGGGCTCCCATACAGCAAACGTGATTTTTGACCAAAGTTAAGCAACGTCGGGCGTGGTCAGTACTTGGATGGGTGACCGTTTTCTTTTTGCATTTTTTTCCGTTTTTTTTTTTGCTTTATGGTACGGAACCCTTCGTGCGCGAGTCCGACTCGCACTTGCCCGGTTTTTTTTAGCATTAGAAAGAACTCCACAGAAGCAAGCGTCCAGTTTTTATCAGGCTCTTTAATTGTTAATAATTATTGAATTATCTAATGTAGCATGTTCAATACATATAATTTACTTCAAATTATTACCGCTAAAAGTGCCGGATTTGAAACCACAAGCTTACTTCTGCGAAGTTCTTTCTAATGCTAAAAAAACGGACTGCAATCGACTAATCGCGAATGATTCGCTAGTTTAATGAATTTCACTCGGTCAAAGTTGCGGCAAAAGCTGGTTAAAGATATTCATGGCTAACGTCTGCCCGAGATTTCGTCTGCATTAGTAATTTTGTAGTAAATTTCACCCCCTTTAAATCCTGACAAGATTTCAGTGATAAAAATTATCTACCTTGGAGGAATCCAAAAGATTCAAACTGCCTCCTTGACGATTTCATCTAAATAAGTTCAGCAGTTTAAGCGTGAAGAAGTAATAAACAGAGTTACTTTTTTAATATTAGGAGGAACTCCTCACTCCTATGACTCCTAACAGGTTTTTAGGGTTCCGTACCCAAAGGGTAAAAACGGGACCCTATTACTAAGATTCCACTGTCCGTCTGTCCGTCTGTCACTAGGCTTTATCTCATGAACCGTGATAGCTAGACAGTTGAAATGATCACAGATGTTGTATTTCTGTTGCCGCTATAACAACAAATGCTAATAAGTTTTTGGCAAAAATTTCATTTTTGGTACAAGCTTTTATCGTTGACTGTACTTTTCTTACGACAGACAACTAATACTCATCGAGACAATTCTAAAAACCCCTAACACAATTAGGTTGCGTTGTTTCATCACAGAGTTCCTATGGCCACCTCCTGTCTCCATCATCAGATCAGCTCGATGGTACCATAATATTGCATTGTCATCCGATTTATACATGCATGCAAAATTTCAGCTCAATCGAAAACCGGGAAGTGGATCAAATTTAACTTGCAACATTTGATTACAGACCGACAAACAGACAACGGTCAGGTGAAAGTATATCCCACCAAAAACATAAATGTAAAAAAGGAGAGCCAAGTTCAATACAAAAAATTATGCTTGGCTGTGGGGCTCGCCGCAAAAAGAATGGAGATCTAAATGAGTGCCACTGCCAAGTTCTATGCAAAATCCAAATATGTATTTATAGGAACAAAATAACATTATAAACAAGTATTAAACTCTATTTCTTTGCTTTATTGGATACCTATAACAATTGCTGTTATTTAAAAAAATGTGAGATCTTAAAGTAGTTAGATTTGACTTGGCCAGTTTTCATTATATCAATCATTTTATATATATTGTAATTCTGATAAAACCTGGCCAAGCCAAATCTAACCTACTTTAAGATCTCACATTTTTTTAAATAACAGCAATTGTTATAGGTATCCAATAAAGCAAAGAAATAGAGTTTAATACTTGTTTATAATGTTATTTTGTTCCTATAAATACATATTTGGATTTTGCATAGAACTTGGCAGTGGCACTCATTTAGATCTCCATTCTTTTTGCGGCGAGCCCCACAGCCAAGCATAATTTTTGTATTGAACTTGGCTCTCCTTTTTTACATTTATGTTTTTGGTGGGATATCAATACTTTTTGTAAAGAAAACTAGGCAGGTATTGAGATTTAATGTTTTTTCTTGTGTTTCCGCTGTATGGTTTTTACTTCTGTTCTTTGTATAATTATGTGGTACCGCGCGCCGCCGACGACACACCGTTGGCCGGTTGTTTAGAGCGTATTAAAAGTTTTTTGTATGGGGCACCACTTATTTTTTGACTAAACTTTATTTTAATATAGCAAATATAATAATACATATATTGGGGTAGTTTCAAATATCTGCTTGTAACGGTTCCAACGCTACAATAAAAAAATATTTTTTTGTATGGGGACCCCCCCTATTTTTTAACTTTTTTTTATTTTTAGATTTTTTCCTACGCTTACACACAATAACCAAGCTGGATTCCAAATTTCATCCTTCTAGGTCATCTGGAAGTAGGTTAGGTTTAGGTACTTATATCAGTCCCAATAAAAAATGTTTTTTTTGTATGGGGACCCCCCCTATTTATAAACATTATTTTATTTTTAGATTTTTTCCTACGGTTACAAACAATAACCGAGCTGGATTCCAAATTTCATCCTTCTAGGTCATCTGGAAGTAGGTTAGGTTTAGGTACTTATATCAGTCCCAATAAAAAATGGTTTTTTTGTATGGGGACCCCCCCTATATTTAAACATTATTTTATTTTTAGATTTTTTCCTACGGTTACATACAATAACCGAGCTGGATTCCTAATTTCATCCTTCTAGGGCATCTGGAAGTAGGTTAGGTTTAGGTACTTATATGTCAGTCCCAATAAAAAGTGGTTTTTTTGTATGGGGACCCCCCCTATTTTTTAACTTTATTTTAATTTTAGATTTTTTCCTACGGTTACACACAATAACCAAGCTGGATTCCGAATTTCATCCTTCTAGGTCATCTGGAAGTAGGTTAGGTTTAGGTACTATAAGTCATAAGTCAGTCTTAAAATTTACGACTTTTTGACCTTCATACCTTTATAACCGTTTGAGCTAGCTTCATGAAATTTGGGCTTCTAGATATCCTTATGGATATAATCAAACACACGTAGTTTTATGTGTTTACGTCAAAGATGTTTTGAGTTATAGAAGGGTCAAAAGTGGCACCAAGTGGTTCGTGTAATATTACACTTGGCGCTGGCTAGCCAGTTCCTTTGCTTGAACTTGGCTTGACACGCTGCCGCGTGTCTAGATAAAAGCTTGTAAAAAGTATGGAGCCCTCGGTGGGCGAGTCCAACTCGCACTTGTCCGGTTTTA
This sequence comes from Cydia fagiglandana, assembly GCF_963556715.1. Classification (NCBI taxonomy): domain Eukaryota; kingdom Metazoa; phylum Arthropoda; class Insecta; order Lepidoptera; family Tortricidae; genus Cydia; species Cydia fagiglandana. The sequence goes on along the minus strand of NC_085950.1, from coordinate 4,701,768 downwards.
TAATGTAATATCACTGTAAATGTTATATACACAAAATTTTCGAATATTGAATATCAACATTCGTGTTAAATACGGATAAATCAGCACATACACCGCATTAAAATATTATTGCAACTTAAACCCGAAAAATGTCGCCAGAACCTACTAGTTTTTACAAAAACGACTAGGTACTAATTATTACGGTTTCCTGTTTTTTTTTCTTCGTTAGGCGACCGAATGATATTTCGTACCTACATAAGTTCCAAGAAAGTCATTGATATAAGCCGGAGTTCACAACATTTAGCTGATATGATATGATATATATATCGCTAATAATACCTACTTAATAAACGTGTTAAAAATTGAACGAAAAAAAAAACTTTTGCTTAATAATAACAAGAAGCAAAATAATACTGATAGTGATAACAGTATACATGTATTTCAACTAATTAATAACCGGCCAAGTGCGAATCGGCCTCGCGCACGAAGAGTTCCGTACCATCACGCAAAAAACTGCAAAAATATCACGTTTGTTGTATGAGAATTGCCCCACTTAAATTTATTTTTCACCACACCAGCTCGGAAAGGCTTACTTTGCACTTCAAAAACCGAACCGATAGCAAAGTTGCATTTTATTCACATGTGAGGCAAAGTAATCAAATGCAAATTTTGAGTTGTTTTCTCATGTGTGCTGCTAGAATTGACTTTTAAATGATGATTTTGGATGATAAATATACATTTTGATTTTGAATGATAACATTCATTTGGATTTGATTCGGTTTGATTTTGTTTGATATCCCAACTAGCAAAAAAGTCTCAGATTGCGCACTTTATAAGAGTAGTGAGCTTATAGCGCTCTTATTTTTGTTTTGAACTTGTCATCGCTCTTATATTAGTCTTAGACAAGCTAATACGCACTTTAGTAAGTTTAGTCTTATTACCTAGTCTTATATATGTATATAAGAGCATTTTATAATACCATTATAAGCCTCTCGCTCTTACAATAACATTTACTAAGTCTCATTGAACTTGAGAGTACCTGGTCTTATATCCACATTCTCTAAGTTCATTTGATCTTATAATAGACTTTCTAAATGCTATTATAAGAATGTAAGACTAATATCAACATGGCATAATACTATTATGAGCCTCTCGCTCTTACAATAACATTTACTAAGTCTCATTGAACTTGAGAGTACTTGGTCTTATATCCACATTCTCTAAGTTCATTTGATCTTATATTAGACTTTCTAAATGCTATTATAAGAATGTAAGGCTAATATCAACATAGCATAATACTATTATAAGCCTCTTGCTCTTACAACAACATTTACGAAGTCTCATTGAACTTGAGAGTACGTGGTCTTATATCCACATTCTCTAAGTTCATTTGATCTTATATTAGACTTTATAAATGCTATTATAAGAATGTAAGACTAATATCAACATAGCATAATACTATTATAAGCCTCTTGCTCTTACAACAACATTTACGAAGTCTCATTGAACTTGAGAGTACCTGGTCTTATATCCACATTCTCTTAGTTCATTTGATCTTATATTAGACTTTCTAAATGCTATTATAAGAATGTAAGACTAATATCAACATAGCATAATACTATTATAAGCCTCTTGCTCTTACAACAACATTTACGAAGTCTCATTGAACTTGAGAGTACCTGGTCTTATATCCTCATTCTCTTAGTTCATTTGATTTTATATTAGATTTCTAAATGCTATTGTAAGAATGTAAGACTAATATTAACATAGCATAAGAACACTGTAAGTAAGTACGTACTTTTCTGATCTTACTAAAGCTATAATAAGATCAACAGCAGCACTTTAGTAAGATATTAGAGTGATATAAGATCAAGACACTTATATCACAATAGAGAAGATCAATATCAGATGGTTTGATCTTAAATCGTTTTTGGGAACACTATTGTTAGTATAAGTATTCAACATGGCCACATCATTTGTATTCAGAATGCTTAAAATACTCTAATAGTGCGCTTGAAAAATGCACCTACATCAATGGCTGACTATCAATACAAAATAAAGAAATAAAATAATTATAAAAATATTCAAATACCATATTTGAGTAGGCGCATAAAGTTTGAAGTGTAAAACAGGGTCTACTTTACAATAAATAATATTTTCCCATGTGAATACTTACCCTGAAACATAAACAGACGATGATAAACAGCACGTTATTATATTTAAACATAATTCATAAAAAGTTTGATAAACACTTACACTAATATGTTTTTGTCACGTTGCAGTTAATTTCACCCGTATATTTATACTTCACAAATAGAATGTTTCAAACCAAAATAAGCTTATTTAGGCTTACAAGATTCTAACGTTCGACCAATATAAGCCTATGTAGGCTTACAAGATACTTACGTTCGACCAATATAAGCCTATGTAGGCTTACAAGATACTTACGTTCGACCAATATAAGCCTATGTAGGCTTACAAGATACTTACGTAAAAGCGATATTAGCCTAAAGCAGCTTAATATAGTTTTGAAAAAGATTACTGTGAATGCAAACAACATTCAATTAGACTGATATTAGAACGATATTAAAATAAATACGCTTATGCTTTGTGCCCAAACCCGGGCTTATACGATGATATAAAATCAATATAAGAGCGACAAAATTGTAGTCTAGAGACTGTTGTTAGCGTGATTTTGCTAGTTGGGATTTTACATTTAATATTTGCTTCGGGTTGGTGTGGTGAAAAATTTTGTGTTTCACTCGGGGGCAAATTTTGTTTAACCCTCGTGCTTTGAAACCCTCGCAACGCTCAAGATTCCATTATCGAACCACTCGCTACGCTCGTGGTTCAATTTTGGAATCTTTCGCTTGCTCGGGCATCAATATTAGCACGAGCGGTTAAACAACAACTTTGCCCCCTCGTAAAACAAATAACTATTATATGGCATTTTTGTCTCTAAATATTCTCAGTAATACGCTGTTAAAATTATTCGGTTTCCTCATGTTACACACACCGTGTATTCACCCGCAAAATACGTATAACGTCGGAAAATCACCCACTATGACCTCCGAATCCGCGGGTCAAGTCACAAGTACCTAATAGAGGTTAGATGTAGGTAGATAAGTCACCACCACTACCACCCACCACCACTGAACCCATTCGTACAAACAGCAACACTCCTGTACATCGGTGGACCTTATTACAAAAGGCATAAGGTCCACCGAGGTACAGTTAACATTGTGGGCGATGGTAGGGAATCGCACGCAACTCGCAAGCCAAATTATTTTTATATCCGTACCGACCGTATGACGACCGGTCTGGCCTAGTGGGTACTTGGGTAGTGACCCCGCCTGTGAAGCTGATGCTCCTGGGTTCGAATCCCAGTAAGGGCATTTATTTGTGTGATGACACAGATATTTGTTCCTGTGTCATGGTTGTTTTCTATGTATTTAAGTATTTATATATTAAATATATCGTTGTCTGAGTACCCACAACACAAGCCTTCTTGAGCTTACTGTGGGACTTAGTCAATCTGTGTAAGAATGTCCTATAATATTTATTTTTATTTATTTTATTTTATCCGTCGGTGGCAAAGAAGTACCTATACATCTATGATGGTACGCGGTAACGGTAGCCTATTAACGTAAAATTCTACGTAAAAAAAAACGTAATTCAAGACCAAAAAAAGTAAGACAATGTTGCCACTGCAATAATTTGTTAGTAAAATAGTAAATTCCTTTTGATAAATAATCACGCTAAGATAATTAATTTCATAGGAATTTTACTTGTACGATTTAAAAAAGTACTTTTATTCATTTATTTTTACATAAATACAAGAAGACGCACTAATAAAAAAGTGGCAACATTTTTTACTTTTTTGGTCTTGAATTACGTTTTGCAGTTTAATGGCTCCTCTACACGATGGGCCAACGCCGGCCACTCCAAGGGACGCAGCCATGCGGTAGAATGAGATAGCAATATCACTTGCTCCCTCTAATGCATAAATGCGTCCCTTGGAGTGGCCGGCGTTGGCCCATCGTGTAGAGGAGCTATAATAGTTCAGTCTAAGTCAAGTGAGGTATCATTTGAAATAATACAAACAGTCCCGACCTGACTGTACAACTGTACATCGGTGGACCTTAGGGGTCATCCATTAATCACGTCACACGTATTTCTAGGCTTTTTTACCCCTCCCCCCCTCCTTGTCACACTTGGTAACATTTGGCAAACCCCTCCCCCCTAGTGTGACGTCACATTTTTTCTACGAAATCGCCAAATCGAATTAAGTAAGCACCTAAGTATTATTAATATTTTATCAAAATATTTTGACGATATAAATATTAGTAATTGTGTAACCCAAAACTGCTTAGGAAAGAAAATTAAACGATTATCGTTTTAAAAACTTGTTATTTTTTACAGCGAATAAAATAATTTAAATAAATTTTCGGAACCTCCACCTTGAGGATGGTACACTACAAAACATTTTTTTTTAACGTAAAAAAGCTTGTTCTTTGATATATAAAAGAAAATGTAAAAAATATACCATGTCTTCCTAAGTCCGAAATTTGCCGAAGAAAAATATGGAATATTTACATAGCTGCATAGGTAATCATTAGTATTATCTTTCTATCAACTACCGTTGAGTCATTTCTAAATCTGTCATGTTATCAGCTGCACGTTGTATAACGATGGCCAAATAATAACTGCATTCCCGTTGCCAGGGAGGTTTTGTGATTATACTGAGCAACTTTTGCTATGGGACCAGCCCCGAAATCGCGTAAACATTTACCGTCCCATAGAAAATGGACCAGCCAAGATGTGTGAAACAGGCAAATTTTTTTTCGGGATTTCGGGGTCCCATTAAAAGTTGTTCAGTATAATCCCAAAACCTCCCTGGCAACAGGAATGCAGTTTTTTTAGTCACCCTGTACAAGTTAACACCATAATGTACCTACAGTTATTATTATTAGACGGCGCCGGCCTGTAATTTGTGTATGTTAGGTACATACTAGGGATGTACCGACTAGTCGCCGATTAGTCGGGAAAGCCGACTGTCCGACCTCATTTCTAGTCGGCGATTAGTCGGCGACTAGTCGGCAAAAATGGCCGATTAGTCGGCACTTTATAAGTGACAGAAAAACAGCGCAAAATAAATAAACAGCAAATATTTACCATAAGCTTTTCACATGTTTTACCCAAATTCCTATTTAGGGTGCGTACTAAAACTTTTGTCGAATTATTGACCGTGTGATCGCTTTCTTGTCTAATTTGTGGTATAAAATATAGCCTTAGGATTATTCTATTTTTCAGCGTTACTTTTTATACCTAATTATGATGAATAGCGCGACGAAAGGGGTAAAACGATTGTTTTTAAGTGCATGCGAACTTATACGAAATTAATGATCTGGCCGACTAGCCGACTAATCGGCCATCCGAGCACCGATTAGTCGGCTAGTCGGCCAAATCAATAGTCGGTACATCACTAGTACATACGTTTAAGTAAGAAAAAATAACTTTTACACATAAGTTTTACAATGCCATTTCAAAGTCTGTCCGTCTGTCCGTTTCAGTCCGTCGATGTCGGTTCATCAGGCCCAACGGTGTATAGGTATAGTGTTATGTGTACTGTTAGGCGCCAGACTGCCGAAATATTGCCCTTGCTTGGCGAGCGTGACGTCATGGAATCGAAATTGACGAAATTGGGTCGAGTATGCTGATGCAGGCCAAAAGCGGTACAATAGGGGTTGACACGTGTCGGATTTTATGGTATAATCTAGTTTAATGGAAAGAAAATAAACATGTCATAAAGTGTCAGTTTAAAAATGTGTCGCTTAACTTCAAACTCGGGTATCAATCTCGAAAACCACGAAACTTTTACTAGACCTATAAGTACATTTTCTGGACCAGCCTAAGGTGCCCTGTCGATGGTTAGAAGGTTGTCCATTAATTACTGGGCACCCTGTATATGTGACGTCCCACGGGAAAAGGTACCTTATTAGGGTTTCTAGTTTCGGAGATATTGTGTGTTTTGTAAATATGTAGGTAAAAAATGCTATTTTTTTTATTGTGTGATCTCAAACCTTAATGCTTAACATTTATATAATTTTTATTAAAGTAGGTACTACATGTCAGTCAGTCAGTCATTCAGTCAGTGCTAAAATTTACGACTTTTTGACCTTCATATCTTTATAACCGTTTGAGCTAGCTTCATGAAATTCGGGCTTCTAGATGTCCTTATGGATATAATTAAACACACGTAGTTTTATGTGTTTACGTTAAAGATGTTTTGAGTTATAGAAGGGTCAAAAGTGGCACCAAGTGGTTCGTGTAATATTACACTCGGCGCTGGCTAGCCAGCCGGCCTAGCCAAGGTTACAATCGCTATCGGTTCGACAACGAAAAGCATTATATCTCTCTATCACTCTTCCATATTAGCGCGACCGTGACAGTTGCGTTTCGATCGCTACGGAGCGTAAGCGATTGGCATTTTGGCTACGCGGCCTGTTCCTTTGCTTGAACTTGGCTTGACACTAGATTTGGAATTTATATGAAACACTAGCAAATGACGTCACGGTCGAGCTACCTACTCTTTATCGGTCTATATGATATATAAAACAGATTGAGTCTAAAAGTAACTCCTGCCTACGTTTCTATATTAATGTTCTGGTGCTTTATTTCATGCATCGTGTGAAATAATTTATGGCCTACTATATATGTATTATATTTCCTCTAATTATCAATGTGAGGCGGTAATTAGTATGATACTACTATATATGTATTATATTTCCTCTAATTATCAATGTGAGGTAGTAATTAGGCAGGCGCGGCTCACTCCGCGATTTCGTCGCTTTGCTACAGGTAGCTAAAAGTACATCCGTTCCACACCAATTTTGCCGCGCGTGGCGCTGTCGCCACCTAGCGGCCATATCTGTCCTGATCGTAACAGACGCGTTTTATTAGAGAGTGAGTCTTCTGTACCTAGTACTATTTATATATTCTGTGAATTAGGTAATAAATAGTTGTTTATTGTTATGCTTAATTAAAGGAGCCCACTGATTAACAGTCCGCCGGACGGTATCGGCCTGTCAGTTGTTCGGAACTGTCAAAATTTTGTTCTGACAGGCCGTTACCGTCCGGCGGACTGTTAATCAGTGGGCCCCTTAACTGACTGATTAAAGGATTGGTTTGCTGTCTGTGCTTTGTATTATATTATGGTAATTAAGTAAACTGTCGGGAATTAGAACAGAAGTCGTTTATAAAATCTCGCTTACACCCCTCGTTGCACAATGTGCTTTTTTTAATATACCTATACATTTTACACATATTGAGTAAGACCCACAGCAGGCGTGGCTCACTCCGCGATTTCGTCGCGTCACAACAAGTAGCTACAAGTAATAAATAATAGTACAGAAGACTCACTCTCTAACAAAACGCGTCTGTTACGATCAGCACAGATATGGCCGCTAGGTGGCGACAGCGCCACGCGCGGCTTATGGCAAACCCCAAAATTGGGGCGGAACGGATGTACTTTTAGCTACGTGTAGCAAAGCGACGAAATCGCGAAGTGAGCCACGCCTGGTTTTGTAGGAAGTGTCCTTTCTGTAGGGTAGTACTATTATTTATTCTGTGCCTATAAGTGACGTCCCACGGGTAAAGGTACCTTATGGCGGTTGGCGCTTACGCTATTATTAACGCCGCTCCAATATTATTGCGGCGCTATGTGACATAAGTGCCAGACGCCATAAGGTACCTTTTACCGTGGAACGTCACATATCATTTCATTAGTGTAATGGTAACGCGCCCAATGGCGATGACTCGCCTTTTAAGCGGCAAATATTTATATTATCTAATCGAGGTTTTCCCTCTGTATACGTTTACACCAATCCATTTTGGAAACAGAGCTAAAGGGGCCCACTGATTAACAGTCCACCGGAACATCGGCCTGTCAGAACAAAATTTTGACAGTTCCGAACAACTGACAAGCCGATACTGAGGGGCTACCGCGAAAACCGAAATTCGCAAATTGCGGGGTTCTTTCTCTTTTACTCCAATGAAGGCGTAATTAGAGTGACAGAGAAAGATGCCCGTAATTTGGAAAGATTTTCGCGGTTATAGCCCCGTCCGGCGGACTGTTAATCAGTGGGCCCCTTAAGTATGTCGTATTAATGCGAAAAATATCTGGGAGACCGAGCTTTGTTCGGAAAACATATAGAAACTCAAAAATGCGTGTTTTTCCAGAGATAATACCTAGCTAGATCGATTTATCGCCCCCGAACACCTCCATATAGCAAAATTTCATCGATATCATTAGAGCCGTTTGCAAGATCCCAAAAAAATATGTATATAGTAGTATACCCTATAATGGACGTGGAACCAGTAATGGGACAAAAAAACATAATTCCTCTAAGATAAGTATTTAAAAGTAGTTTATAAACACTGGCTGTATATTATCATAAATTAGAGTCCTAGAGCTGTTTCAGTTAGAAGTTTCATTAAATTTGGTTGCTTTTTAAGAAATTGGCGTCAACCCAAAAGTTGTCGTGTCACTGAAAAAAAATACCACTACGAATTCTTAACAACTTCGCTAAGAGAGGTGAGTTAATTTATTAAATTTTAATTAATTAATACTTGATGAAAACTAGAATGTGTTTTGTTAATTGCATTTACCATGAGATAAGGTATACAACACACGATGTTGTGACTCCACAGATGTAAAAAAATAGTGGTATTTGGCCCAATCCCATTATAGGAGCTGTAAAACTGCGTACCTCCTATGATGGGACAATTGACAGAATGATGCTTGCCATGCCATAATTTCATGTTTAAACAATACAGAAGTAAAATGTAGTTACGAAATATGTCAATCAGGAGGTATTCTCGGACTTCGGATAAATTAATATCGTTTTTCCAAACTTTTATTTAACTTGCCCTGTTAGTTAGTGTGGGTCCAGTCTTGGTAGCTGAATTTAAGCCACTTTTCGATTTCCGATTCAGTTGAAATTTTGTGTAAGTACGTAATTAAGTATGCAAATCGGATGATAATGCAATATTATGATAACATGGACCTAATCTGATGATGGAGACAGGAGGTGGCCATGGGAACTTTATCGCAATAAACCCTAACTAATTATGTTTGGGTATATTAGAATTGTCTCGATGGATCTAATACAATAATAATTGGCTGTGGAAAGAAAAATACATTCAGCGATAAAAGCTTATACCAGAAATTGATTTTTTTGCCGTAACTTATTCCCCATTTCAATATTTTATACTGATAGAGCAATGTCCATTATAGGGGGCCCATTACTGGATCCACGTCCATTACCGGGGGCCCATTACTGGAGCTTTGGTGTCCATGACTGGAGAAAAAAAGCATAGTTTTAATTTGTTAAATATGTGGAAACTAATTGCAGTATCTTTGATACAACACGCCTAAAACATGAAAGACGGATAGGACTTTCATCTTTTAACACGCTAAGCAGTAGACCATTTACATATATAAGGGAAATATCATAAATACTCCAAATTTCCTCTTAAATGTCCCATGACTGGTGCTGTTACTATATATACATAATATATATAAATAAACAAAAAAAAAACAATAATTGCTCGTTTAAAGGTATCAGGTAGATAAGGTAAACGTCCCAATTAGCGACAGCGACGTATTAATTAGGGACAGTGACTAGCACTCGGACATCTACCTTATCAATTTATTATAGGTAAACAAATATTGCGTACTTAACCTAAAATTAAGCATACCTATTCTGTATTATGACACTCACCTATAAATTTGCATATCCGTCTTCGTCTCATATTAATAAAATACAACTGCCTTTCAGAAAAACAGCTCGTAAACATCACTTTTTCCAATTTTTTCCGTCACCACTTCACTTGTGTATCTTTTAACATTATCACTTTCACTTCAGTCACGAGTGTCACGACACTATATAACCTTTAAGGTATCTGATTTTTTTTTTCACTTAGTGGAGTTTCACATTTGGAGCACACAAAAATAGACTAAACGATTTTACATATATACATATACCTATATATAATAATAATAAACACACAATAGATTCCTATCAGAAAATTTTAGCAAAAAAAATTGTTTAGTTTCGTACAGTTGTTTTTGTTTTTCTAAATTTGAGCACTCTTCGAAACGACGTATCCATCGTGCGAAGTCTTGTAGACTAACAAACTTTATTAATAAACCTGACCCCACATGTTCAACCCGTCTCTTTCCTTTCAAGAACAACCGAAAGAGAGCGGAAGTGTAGCAAAACAAGTCAGTCACAAAGTCACGCCCAATTTTTTCATGGCCGAATGCGGTCGCGGACGCGCGCGCTTTGTTTTTTTATTAATTGTTTTTTTTTTGGCACTAGACGTTTGGGCTATACGGCCGCTGCGAGCGACATTCCAATGATCACTAGTAAATACCTTGGACAAAGATAGTCCGGCGGCTTATCTGTTCGAACTTATCCATATTGATAATGTGATAGTCACGATGGGCATGTGTAAATTATTAAAAAGGTAGGTATATAACCTATGGACTGGGCGTGACACGTTTGCCGTCAGCCGACTGACTTGTGAGCTAAAACCACAATTCGGCCCCACAAAATCGAACCCAGAGCGGCTACCGCAAAAACCAAATCTCGCAAATTGCGGGGATCTTTCTCTTTTACTCCAATGAAGGCGTAATTAGAGTGACAGAGAAAGATCCCCGCAATTTGCGAATTTCTGTTTTCGCGGTAGCCCCTCAGGGTCGCGGCAAACCTCGACTTTGATAGGAACTAGTGGGAGACGGGTTATACCGGGATACGCGGAAAGGCCTTTGCGCAGCGCAGCAGTGGGACATGAGTGGACACTCAATACCCACATTTTTTTTTTAATTCATGATGGCATCTTATCATCTATCAAAGCATCAACCGGGAAGCGATGACTGACGATATATACTCCTGGCCCACAATCTAAAATTAAAACAATAGTTATTTGTACAACATGAGATTAGTTATTTGTTTTACAAGGGGGCAAAGTTGTTGTTTAACCGCTCGTGCTAATATTGATACCCAAGCAAGCGAAAGATTCCAAAATTGAACCACGAGCGTAGCGAGTGGTTCGAAAAATGGAATCTTGAGCGTTGCGAGGGTTTCAAAGCACGAGGGTTAAACAAAATTTGCCCCCGAGTGAAACACAAAATTTTTCACCACACCAACCCGAAGCAAATATTAAATGTAAAATATACAACAAAATCAAACCAAATCAAATCCAAATGAATGTTATTAAATATTTATCATCCAAAATAATAATTTAAAAGTCATTTCTACCAGCAAACATGAGAAACCAACTCAAAATTTGCAGTTGATTACTTTGTCTCACATGTGAATAAAATGCAACTTTGCTATCAGTTTTTGAAGTGCAAAGTAATCCTTTCCGAGCTGGTGTGGTGAAATAGTTATTTGTACAACAAGAGATCAAAGTTTGATATTTCTTCGAGTGGTTATTTTGAGTTCCGTGCAAGCGAAAGATTCTATAATAGATTCACGAGCGTAGCCAGTCCATATCCTAGTCCTAATCAAGGTCCATATCCCGGTCGATATAAAACTACTGAAACTAACCGTGAATCATTCAAGTTACAGCACTGATACTTAATACACACCACAAACGATATAAATTAGATATACATAAACACCATATAAAAATACCTAACCAAATAATAATTGAAATGTATATTTTTCAAACGCGAAGAGCCACCCAAAGAGCATTATTATCACGACGTTTCAAATGCGAAGAGCCACCCGACTGGGTGACATTGGATTTTTTTTATTCAATGCCTTTGACGTTTCAGACCAGTCTTTAATAAATAGTTAGACCAAGAAAAGTCTGCAACGATTTTGATAGGAACGGATTTGATAGCAGCCCACGCAGTGTGTCATTTAAACGTCAAACTTCTATGATAATATGACGTGTAAATAACACTTGCACTGCGTGTGCTATCAAATGTGAGTATTATATTCTTTGTGTCAAATCCGCTGCAGACTTTTCATGGTCCGACCTTATGTGGTTTAGTAAACCGTAGAGCACCATAGAGTAACTTATACAAATATACATATTCGGCCTTAAACAGTTTTTTGACAAGTTTTCACAATGACATTGATTCATCAAGGCGTTTTGTTTAGTATGTTTACAGGTGGCCTACCGCGAAACGCGAAAATCATCTGCCCCTCTATTGCTGAGCAGCGCGCACCGCTACGGAACGGACGCCAGGGGCCCGATTTTTGAATTTCGACTGCTCGATTTCGTGTATTTCGTTCAATAATATGGGCATTAAAATTCTACTAATAGAATTGAAAACGAGTGGTCACTGGTCAATACCACTCGATTCCAAATTTCTATCGCTCGTATTTCAAAAATTAACATTTCGCCGTTTTCCACCGATTTTCGAGTGACGAAATCGAGCGATCGAAATTCAAAAATCATCCCCCTGGTGTGGTTACTTATAACATAGAGTAGGGGCCCATTCCTCGAACGTTATTAGACTAATATTATTAGTCCACGAACTGTCAAATCGTACAGGATGCCATGACAACACACTAATAATATTAGACTAATATCGTTCGAGAAATGGGCCCCAGGTAATACTTATATTACTCTATAGTTTATAACGAGCAAAATGCGAGAGAAAGTCCAATTCAGTATGGCATGGTTTTCTCAGAATATAGCCAGACAACTATCTAGATATAGTAGTGTTTGCCCTGTAAACGGCATTTAGCGAGGCATGCACGTGTTTGCACACCATGTTTTGATAACGGACAGCTGACACGTACAGTCGGCCAAGAAAGTGGTAGACTACTTTCTTGGCTGACCGTACTTACACGGTGTATGTCTGAGGGTAAACATCATTATTGCTGTCTGGGGAATGGAGTTTAACATTTTAGCTGTAACCTGAGGCACAGAATAAATAATAGTACTAGGTACAGAAGATTCACTCTCTAACAAAACGCGTCTGTTACGATTCGGACAGATATGGCCGCTAGGTGGCGACAGCGCCACACGCGTCTTATGGCCAGCCACCAAAACTGGTATGGAACGGATGTACTTTTAGCTACCTGTTGCAAAGCGACGAAATCGCGGAGTGAGCCACGCCTGAGGCTAGTAAATACCGGTGATTTTGATATCTCGTTGCTTATCATGAACAGTGGTACAACTAAAAATGAAATGCTATTGCATTTAATATTCTATCTTTTACTGGTAAGATTTAAAGTCGAATGGCATTTCATTTTGTTTTGTGTCACTGTTCATGATAAGCGTCGATCTGTCATGTATGGTAAGGTGGGGTTAGACTATCACCGGAGCAATACATACACGTGTATGGAATTCTCCATAGAAGGTAGGATCGCATAGAAGTGGTACACGCGTGCCTCCGTGAGGAACAAAACATACGCAAATGCGACACTGTGATTGGTCGAATTCATTTGTTGCCCACCATTCTCCATACTAATAAAAAGGTGGGGAACAAACAAAAAGTGAGACTGTGACAAGGACAAGCAATAATACCGCTTTCTCTGCTACTCCTACTGAAAGATACATAAGACTATCTCGTTCTGTCAGTTACCCCCACCACTCATGCCAGATCCAGGTATATCCTAGATTCATGGAATTCTCGTACTGTTTTTCTTGCCCCGAGCATAATAAACTATGTTCGTCTAACCCCACCTTACCTTATGGAGGTAAATTGCTATTTTTTTTATGTGTAAGTACTTATGAGCACGCGTTGGCGGACCGACGTAATTGCTCATACGAAAACTACAGGCGTTATAAACGAAACAGTAAATCTCTGTAACATCCCTAGAAAATCCATTTAGGTATTATTGGTATTAACAAACAAAAAAGGAGTAAAACAATAAATGTTTATTCAACAACAGAACAATTCAACGATATCTTTGGTTTTTACAAAAAACAGAACTTACTGAAACAGCGCCATCTCTACAACCAAGCAGAAACTAAAACTAATCGAGCTCTTACTAAACTAAACCTATAATCTATTGATACTTATGTTTCCTTTAATTTAATTTAATACTAGTAATACATAATATATGTCTATGATTAATTAATTAATTATAAAAATGCTTATGGTTCATAATAACTAGTAGCGCCATCTAGCGCTAATCGTCCGAAGGCTGCTTGACCCAAAAGCCCCATGGTGCGTATCCGTCGTGCTTGGTGGGTCCTCTGTAAACCTTTATTTGTACTCGGGCTACGTCGTCTGTTGGAAAATAAATTGAATTAATTAATAATTTGGGGCCCTTTTTGAAAGTAAAGAAAGCGAATTAAACTAACATTTTTCTAGTATGATCTTCATTTATTATGGGCAATCAAATATACTGTTACTGTCTGTCCTTCGGGGCCCCCTGAAGATGGGGGCCCTGGGCACGAGTGTGTTTTCAGTTTGGGCGGGTACCATCTTGAATAAACGCTAACTTGGTTATTTCTTGCTACATTTGACAAAAGCGCCATCTTTCGCCCAACTTTGCAACTATAATAGCTTTTATTTTACCTTTTTTCTCTTCAGCTTGGCTGTGGTCTTCATCTTCATCAAACTCCTGTGGTCTCGCAGCGGAGAGGACGACCAGGGACAGCAGTAATAAGATACATAAGCGTTTCTGCAATAAAATATAAATATCTTTAACTTAAAGTTCTGCTAGTGGTCACTAGATGGCGTAATAACATAGATTTAAAACTTAAAAATGATTTCAATGCGCGAGTGGCCTAGCAGTAAGAGCGTGCGACTTACAATGCGTAGGTCGCGGGTTCAAACCCCGGCTCGTACCAACGAATTTTTCGGAGCTTATGTACGAAATATCATTTAATATACACCAGTCGCTTTTCGGTGAAAGAAAACATCGTGAGGACTCCGGACTAATCCCAATAAAGGCCTAGTTTACCCTCTAGGTTGGAAGGTCAGATGGCAGTCGCATCCGTAAAAACGTGTGCCTACGTCAATTCTTGGGATTAGTTGCCAAGCGGACCTCAGGCTCCCATGAGCCGTGGCAAAATGCCGGAATAGCGCGAGGAAGATGATCCATTTCATTCCAGCCAGTAGATAGCTGCCTCTAACTCTTACTTCACTGCAATAAGCCAGACTGATTATGTTTTGTCGTTACAATACAATTAATACATGACATGATAATGTCTCCCGTTTTCTAAATTTACAGTAAATTGATAGCCTCTTCTATACCAATTTTATTAAGTAACTTTATTCATGTAGTCAAAAATACTTTATTCATGTAGGCCTATGTGTAGCTACCTGCCTTTTACCATTCAATTCAATGGATAAGCTGAACTGATTCTGATAAAATTATGCATCTTAAATGCTTTGCTTAAGAAAGTATGATTATGAGCGTAAAAAGTACACAACTTTATACATCACAATCATGGTACAGTCACCTGCAATAATATGTAACACTTCGAAGGCCGCAAAAATATGTGACACGCTCTTATGGCTCTACAAATAAAATCGTGTCAGATATTTTTGCGGCCTTCCTTGTGTAACATACTATTGCAGGTAACTGTACTATACAAATGAAGGGGCTTGGTATGTGAACTTTACACTCAATATACACAAAATTAGTGAAATAAAACAAGGCACTTAACTTAAACTAATTTATTTAAAGATAATTAACTTTACAAGTAGTCCAATAGCCATAATCTTAAATATTATACAATTAAATGTTACAATAATATCAATATACAACAGTGGCAGCCCGTACAGTCGCCATCAGATATATTGGAGCGGCCAACATGTTCACAATATCTGAACACGCACTCTAACGCCTTGACAATAGAGGCGTGTTCAGATATTTGTGAGCGCCTTGGCCGCTCCGATATATCTGATGGCGACTGTACATAGAACTCAATTCCCACCAGCATGCCTAATTCTCAGCTAGATGATGAGTATTTGAGTATCCCTTCCCTTATGAGTATTTTGATGCGCCACCACTGACACATGGTTAAATCTACACTTTACTGCTTTCTGAGACCTTGTCAGACTCATTCCCACTGTCCGTAGACACAGCCTGTGCTGGGCTTTTCCTTTCCACTTCTTCCTCATCTTCACTTAACGAAGAACAGTCCGACAACTCCGCGTCTATCCATAGCTTCTTCTTCTTGGCCTTAGTTTTTTCTTCTGCAAGCTTTCTTTTCTGGCCAGTCTCGTTTGATGACCCAGCCGCTTGCCAGCCAGCATCTAAAGCCGCGCTTACACGCTCCGGCAGCTCCTGACGCTCGCGTTCGTAACTAGGATGCAAATTCACGTCAATCTTAGGCTCGGCTATAAGACGTTCAATTTTTTTTTGCTTTCGCTCGGCCGCCTCTCGTTCCCTCTCTTCCTGCCCTTCCAACCACTTCCTGAGACGTTTTTCTTCGTTAATATCTCTCAAACGACGCCCTGATAGATCGCGGCAAGCTTCACGATTTGTGGTTTTCTCAATTTGGGCCCCGATGGCACGTAGCATTGAACCAAAACCACCTTTTCCTCCGACGAGTTTTGTGAACACTCTGACCACATTATCGATGTTTTCTAACGTGGAATCACTTGAAGCAGCCTTCCCATTGATTGTCACGAATAGATCTTCACTTGGAATACCATATTTTTGAGAAATATTGCACTTCAATGACCCCACATCGTGGACATTGTTGATATCCGTTACGACGGTGTCCTCGAAGTAAATCTGGCACGGCATTTTGATGAAACAATTATTTATTGGCTACTTTTTATTAAACTTGGTGGTGATGTAGAGAAAATGTCCAAAATGAAATGAAAATCGAAAAACACTACGTAGCTGTTGTGCAAACACAAAAGGTAAAGAAAGAATGAATGAATCATATTGTCATTTTGACATAGAATTGATTGAACGAAAAACGAAAAATATAGTTGAATGAATGAATGACAATTATGACACTTTTTATAAACAGTATTGCCAGATATTCCAGATACAGCAAAATAACAAAAAAAATAACGTTAACGGTGACATTGTACTTTTTGCGTCAGAGTTTCAAAAGCACGTATACAAACATTAAACCGGATAACTGAAACTATTCAACATAAGCGTTTGCCAATCTATATTAAAAATTATATACAAAATACTCACTTCCATAATCGTTGTGAAGTTAGCAGCTACCTTAAAATATCTACGACGAAATCTTTATTGTTACTGAACTCCATAATGATTGGGAGCTCTTAAATAGATAACCGTGTTTTGTTAAATAATAAGAACCCTGCTCTCTTTTTTCACGCTTCAATGAACACCTAATAGTCGGAAGAAAGTGAAAGCACAAAATAATTGTGCAAAAAGAAAGGCCAGAACAAATCTATCTTGGATGTAATCGAAACTTTATTTATGCTTAATTAGGTAATCGACATGATTACTTGGCAGCGAATACATTTCCAATTAATTCTTAGATGTAAAATGTAATTTATGTAATCCAACATTGCATAACGCGTTATCCAGTGAAATAACAAAAAAACAATTAACGTTAAAACTGCTTTACCATGAAGTCCGAAAGATAACATAGATGGCGCCAAAAATTTTAATACGTTGATTGACGCCATTACAGTCTCCTGTCAAATGAGCAATTTGATTGGAGCTTTTTCAAATTAACAGGAAGTCGCCTTTTATAACAGAAAATTGGAGACACCTGATTTCGTTGCTCGTGTTATTATGGCTCAAAATATCAATCCACACTACGCTTCATCGTCAAATCCGGCTAAACAGAACGAGGATACGATAAAACTGAAGGACAATCATGCAGTAAGCAAACGGTGAGTTTTGGAAACAAAGCGTTCGATTTTCTGCTTTCCTCCAAGGCTTTGGTCACGAACGAGTGATTTTCTGTGTTTCAGATTGCAGAAAGAGTTGATGGAGCTGATGCGCTGCGCGGACAAAGGAATATCCGCGTTTCCAGAAAGCGAGAACCTGTTTAAATGGATCGGAACCATTAACGGACCATTGGATACCGTTTACGCGGGACACAAGTACAAGTTGTCGTTAGAGTTCCCTAATTCGTACCCGTACGCGCCTCCCGTGGTGAAGTTCGTGACGCCGTGCTTCCACCCAAACGTGGATACTTGTGGGTTAATATGTTTAGACATTTTAAAAGACAAGTGGACGGCCCTGTACGACGTTCGCACGATATTACTGTCCATCCAGAGCTTGTTAGCGGAGCCCAACACGCAGAGCCCTCTGAATCAGCAAGCATCCTTCCTCTGGCCGAACCAGCCCGCCTACAAGAAACATTTAGACGATTTCTATAGTAAACACAAAGACTCTTAGTTTATTATAATGATCACAGTTTGATTTGCGTTGTTTGTGTTGTGGATGTTTGTGAGTTTGCCGAATGGAGTTGACGGGAGCTTTTTTGTTTTAAGTTTTTCTGTTTGTGATTATTTTCTATAAGTTGTTAACGAAAAAGGCTTGTATAAGGTTGACCGGGGCTGTTTTTAATAGCATTCCTTTATGTTTAGTTTTCATCGAGTTATTATTTTTATTTCTTAGCTGTTATCTGACACAACTTTCTTTAAATAGTAATTATGGTTAACTAATGATTTCCTTGGTAACTTTCTCTAATTGTGTAGCTAACATTATTTATTTTTGTCAATAAGCCCGTCTCTTCAAACATGGTTTTATTCCGAAGTATGAATTAATGTATATTGAAAGATCATTGACAAATATAATTCTTTAGTGCAATTCACTATTTGCTTTTTCTTTATTCCTGACTGTCCAAATAATACTTAAGAGTTGATCATATCATTTGGACATCTTAATTTTTTTTTATGGCTTTTAATCCTGGTGAAATTTAGCAAGGTGGATTCTGCCAATGTCGAGGTGTAGACTATTGAGAAAATTCGAAATATAAACTTGGTCAAGCAGATCTTGTCAGTAGAAAAATGCGGCAAATTTGAAAAATGTAGGCGCGAAGGGAGATCGTCTCATAGAAAATTTGAATTTCGCGCCTTTTTCTACTGACAAGATTTGCTTGACCGTCTATAACTTGAAAAAAAAATTAAACGTTATTGTTAATTTTGATTATGATTTGGTACTCAAAGAATCAGGTCACTCTTTCAATCCTTTCATTGATGATTACTTATTGTATTATTTTAAATTACTATAGGCAAAGATTTTGTGCCATGAAAATATTTTATGAAAATTAATTCAAAAATTAACCCTGTGGGAAATCTTTAGTAACAAGATTTTGTTTGACTACCCAGTATAACCTTCGGACCACCATATATCAGAACAGAAATAATATAAAACTCTAGTCGGTTCACCATACTTAATAATGAATAATTTGTACTAGTATTAGGACTTTCAACCTTAAGAGGACAAAGAAATTAGTTTGCTAAAAAAACTTGTACTCATTCTATTTTCATAAAATTTTAGCAATAAAAACTAGTACCAGATAAATACCTATATGTTAAAATTATCATGCCAAAGGGTCTAGCCGTGTTTGTATGGGGCATCGGCCCCAGAAGCCAAATTGATTGCCGTTTTGCCAATTTATTAGGCCAGATGTAAGATGCTATTTCACCAAAAAAATAACCCTAAAATGCAGCAGGTTTTTGAGAAAATTAAAAAAAAAGAAAATTGGTTTTAATTTTTTTTTATCTAAACTACCGAACCGATTTTTTTGTAACTTATACACATTATGTAAGTAATCTAGATGCATTATTTAAAAAAAAATGGAGTTCCAAATATCCTTATAATTAGTAAAATTTTCACTTTTAATTTTTCAAAAAAAAAATTTTTATATTTCCGAAATAGGGACACACACCAATTTTGGGTATTTTATGTATAAATTAATGTTCTATAACATATATTTTTTTCAAAAATATTCATTTGGCTCAACAGGGTAAAAATACCGTATGTATGTATGTAATGTATGAACAGACACAACCGGGAGAACTCCCGGTCCCATATCAACCACCGCGCCGCTCTGTACGAATTTGAATTTCGAACGTAACAAATTGCTAAAATGGACTATATTATTATTGGCTGTATGCGGCTTGGTTGTCGTCGCGTCACGAAATTAAAAAACCGGCCAAGTGCGATTAGGACTTGCGTTTCTAGGGTTCCGTACATAAGTCCGACTCACGCTTGACTGCACATTTCTAATAGGTTTTCCTGTCATCTATAGGTAAAGAACTATTTTGAGTATTAATATTAATTTAAATATTAATTCATGATTTTTTGAGTATTTATTTCAAAATTTTAGACCCAGTAGTTTCGGAGATAAAGGTCATTTTTTGGCTATTTTCTTAAATAACTTCGAACCTATGTATTTTAAAATTATATAAAAATATGTCCATCTTTGGGTCACGAATTTACATATGTGTACCAAATTTCGACTTAATTGCTCCAGTAGTTTCCGAGAAAATAGGCTGTGACAGACGGACAGACAGACAGACGCACGAGTGATCCTATAAGGGCTTACGTTTTCCTCTAAGGACAGCGGGCTTTTTTCTATATAATCAATCGCATATTCTCGAAGCCGTTTGCAGATATTGCTAAGAACGTATAGTTAGACCGTAAAAAGTCTGCAGCGATGTTGATAGCCCACGCAGTGCAAGTGTCATTTTAAACGTCAAACTTCTATGAAATTATGACGTATACTAAACACTTACACTGCGTGGGCTATCAAATCCGCTGCAGACTTTGTTTGGTGCGACTTTAGTAATGTAACGATCTTGGAGATTTTGAAAATATTTTGTGTATAATCTCCTTTTTTTCCATTGCAAGATCAATATCAACGCAGCTCATATTAAAACGGAACTTTTTAATGAGCCGCGTTTCCCGCCTTTTTATTTTTTAATTTCGTGACGCGACGACAACCAAGCCGCATACAGCCAATAATAATATAGTCCATTTTAGCAATTTGTTACGTTCGAAATTCAAATTCGTATAGAGCGGCGCGGTGGTTGATATGGGACCGGGAGTTCTCCCGGTTGTGTCTGTTCATACATTACATACATACATACGGTATTTTTACCCTGTTGAGCCAAATGAATATTTTTGAAAAAATTATATGTTATAGAACATTAATTTATACATAAAATACCCAAAATTGGTGGGTGTCCCTATTTCGGAAATATAAAAAAAAATTTTTTGAAAAATTAAAAGTGAAAATTTTACTAATTATAAGGATATTTGGAACTCCATTTTTTTTAAAATAATGCATCTAGATTACTTACATAATGTGTATAAGTTAAAAAAAATCGGTTCTGTAGTTTAGATAAAAAAAAATTAAAACCAATTTTCTTTTTTTTTATTCTCTCAAAAACCTGCTGCATTTTAGGGTTATTTTTTTGGTGAAATAGCATCTTACATCTGGCCTAATAAATTGGCAAAACGGCAATCAATTTGGCTTCAGGGGCCGATGCCCCATACAAACACGGCTAGACCCTTTCTTAAAAATTAAGCATATTTCAAAATGAGAGCGTCATGTTCGATTGTATGGGAGCACAACAAGTACGTGAGTATGTCGGTAAGCCAATGTTGATTAAAATATTGTTGTGGGTAAATTATTAAAAAAACGTAATGTAGGTAGGTACTTCTTCGCTAACAACAATAAAACCAGTCTGCCCTCCTAAACTAAAAAGCGGTATTTGCATTAAATTTTCATTGGAAATTTAGCTTAGGAGGGAAGGACGTATTTTCAATGAAAATTTTATGCAAATACCGCTTTTTAGCGTAGGAGGGCAGCTTAGCAGTGTATTCACCATGTCTCATTACTTGAATTATATATCAGCTGTGTAGCACAATTAAAAATCTAGATCTATTTATGCAATACCTACCTATACTATTATATGACCTACTATATTATTCGTTTGGCCATCACGCAGTTCTACTCTGGTGTTTGCAGTTTTGTGGATAAGCATTTAATGCAGAGTAGGGCAGCCTAAGTCGGTGTTTACAAAAAAATTAAATACGAACAAAAATATTTTTTTTGTTCCAAATAATTACTAAATTATATCGCACCGTGTTTGACTTTATATTCACTTATGGAGGTAGTTAATTTCTTTCATTTAATAACAGTGGTGTGGTAGTACTAAAATTAAAACAAGAGTAGTTATCAATTTCATATATTTTCATTTTTATATCACTTAATATAAATAAATGAACAAATAGCAACAAATACAGCTATATACAAACAACATTACAGGTATAGGATGTTCCATATTCGAACTCGACACTGAATTACAGGAAGTTTCGTTTTAGTAGTTTAACAAAGACAGCTAAATTAGATGGCGCTTTACAGCTCGGTAAAATGTGTGGTAAGTACCTATACTCTGTATCTTTAGGTACCCTCAAATGCTCCTTAAGCCAGTTGAGGGTAGATGAAAACATTACATGATCAAATAATGTAGTTTACGTATCAGGTCGTTCAGTGACTGATCCAGGCGGTTAAGTATTTGGTTAGTTAACCAATATATGTTATAACTACCCGTAACTACAAATTGTTTGTTTAATTTTATTGAAATACCTAAAGATGCAGAGTATAGAAACCTCCAACCCCCGCCCATCTGGGGCAGCATACATCTGCCGTGTGTGGTGTGTGGACGCGGGATCCTCTCTCGCATAGGACTATACAGAGTATACAGCCACGAACGCTAGTGTCGTCACCTGGATACTGCTTAAAACTAGAGATGCACCGGATATTCGGTTACTATCCGGTATCCGGCCTAACCGGCCATGATTTTAATATCCAGCCGGATACCGGATAGTAACATTGCTAGATTTCGGAGTAAACTAATGGATTTAAGAAACAGTCTTGATCATAATCGCACTTAATCATTATTTTAAAACAATTTAAACATTCCACTGACTTGCAGGCTCACTCATTTCGAACCTAGAAATGTGACCGCGCGTACGTTTACTAGGAAACAGGTCAAACCTACAGAATGCGCACCTGTAAAACCGAAATGTAGGTATAGTTCCGCTGGCCGAATATTCGGCGGCCGGATACCAGATATTCGGCCAATGGTCAGGCCGAATATCCGGTATACGGCCAAACAACTATCCGTTGCATCTCTACTTAAAACATCTGACACAGATGATAAGGCCTATTATTATTATTAATAGATACAGTCAGCAGCAGAAATTAAGAGCGTGTCAAGGTAATTTTGAACACCTCGCCCGCTCGACAACTTCTGCTGCTGACTGTACCTAGAGTTAGACCAAGGTAAGTCCGCAACGATTTATCAAAATTAAACAGTGCAAGTGTTATTTTAAACGTCTAACTTCTATGAAATTATGACGTATACATGTATAACACTGCACTGCGTGTGATATCAAGATCGTTGCAGATTTATCTTGGTCTAACTCTAAGAATCCTAACTATCATATACCTATCTAAGATCAATGTGGCTAATTCCGTCATAGAGCCTATTCTGTCCACTAGCGTTTTTCTCGAACAACTAACATTGATAATTACATCGACAAAGCAGGGATTGCTTTTAGTTTCAGCAAACAAAAGCAAATGTTTTCTCCCTACGATTAAAAATCAAAGAAATATAAGCTCGTGGCACAGAATAAATAATAGTACTAGGTACAGAAGACTCACTCTCTAACAAAACGCGTCTGTTACGATCAGGACAGATATGGCCGCTAGGTGGCGATAGCGCCACGCGCGGCTTATGGCAAACCCCAAAATTGGGGTCGAATGGATGTACTTTTAGCTACCTGTAGCAAAGCGACGAAATCGCGGAGTGAGACACGCCTGGGGGCCGATTTTTGAAATTCGACTACTCGATTTCG
This sequence comes from Cydia fagiglandana, assembly GCF_963556715.1. Lineage (NCBI taxonomy): Eukaryota > Metazoa > Arthropoda > Insecta > Lepidoptera > Tortricidae > Cydia > Cydia fagiglandana. Next base: position 4,677,976 of record NC_085950.1, on the reverse strand, counting down.
TGTATTTCGTTCAATAATATCTCCACTACTAGGCATTTAAATTCTACTAATAGAATTGAAAACGAGTGGTCAATACCATTCGATTCCCAATTTCTATCGCTAGTATTTCAAAAATTAGCATTTCGCCGTTTTCCACCGATTTCCGAATGACGAAATCGAACGATCGAATTTCAAAAATCGGCCCCCTGCTCGTGGACGGAATAGTCCCTATGACGGAATTAGCCACACTGACCTGATAGTAATTATTTTGTGACAATAAATAAAGACAAATTAAACATATTACAATACGAGTATATTCACACTCATTGGCACACTTATACAATCACCACATCCCAGAATATTTTTTTCTACAAAAGAATATGTGACGTTCCACGGCAAAAGGTACCTTATGGCGTCTGGCGCTTACGTCGCATAGCGCATCTTTAACCAGTTATTTTAATAATTAAGTACCTATCTATCTTTTCATATCACTGGTTAAAAAATGGCAAAATAAATAAATTTATTAATTTCACCATGCCATACTCGTATTCGAACAGAATTTTGATATTTTTTAAATAACATTGACGAAAAGTAGAATGAATTGCACGTACCACTTAAAACTATACAAATATTTAGGCGATATCTATAAAAATAGTTTAATAATACAAAACTTAAATGCATTTTTGGGTGTTGCCGCCGAAAATTACCGTAACTAACTAAAGTACGGCTGCCAAGCACAAAAAAGTTCGTACAATGACCCCCGCTCATACAGTAGCATGTAGCATTGACCGGCGGCACCATGGGCGAGACAGCAACATAATTAGGTTGACATAGGGTCAATGTACGACATCCTTCGTGCTTTTTAGTGTCCGTCCAAGCTAACTCTGCACCGACTGTTATAAGCGAGAGTGCCGAGTGTGAAAGTCAATATAAACGTTATATTTGCATAGAAATTGACGTTTATACGACATTCCCACACTTTGTCATTACGAATGTATCTGCAGTGTTAGCTTGGTCTCAAATCACGAAACACATAAGTACATATATGTATTTTAACTTAAATTCATTATGGTATTTTTTGGCGGCAAACACATTTTATTAGTTATTATGTATATCAATAAAATACATGATACCTAATGTTAAGACTAGAATCACGTGCGAGAATTTATACACAATAATTTTGCAGAAATAAGTTTTTGATTAAAAATTTAAAATAGTTGACATCAAAAGTTAAAAAAATAAAGGTATCTTTCCAACCCAATTAAAACAAGTATCAATTGCAGTCAAGTCGGAATGAAACCTTAATAAAATACCCACAGGGTCAAAAATAAAAAAAAAATTATAATTTAAATTGATACCTAAATAGGAATGATTTTGATTGCTAATGTGCTAAAGCTATTTACATAAATTAGTCCGATCAACAAGGTCTGGGTACTGACAATAATTCATTCGTGAATTAATAGAATTAAAATAGAACATATACATTAAAATATATTATTAATTGCGAATTATTTTAAATATGTGTAGTCTATTGTAAGTTCAAAAATAAGGGACGAGAAATTAATGAAATATTTACATACAAAAAAACTATTGGTTGGTTATTTATTTCGAATATAACTACGTAATATAAGGCAGTGTTGAACCTTAGATTTTTCAGTGCCTATAAACTTTTAAAACAAATCTATGCGAGTACTTTTTACACTAATTATGTCAAACTTGAATATTTTGCACAAAAAAGTCTAAAAAAGAAGATAAAAGTCAATATGTAACAATAAGACAAGCGATAATAAGTTTTTCTCAAACATGCAATGAAATATTGATGTTATGTTCCTTATAATAAGCTGCGAAGTATGACGTTTCAGGTGCGGCTAGGACAAAAGGTCGTTAATGGAATTTCATACACATCTTGCAGGCCTAGGCCGGCAAAGTCCTCTTTTTTAATTTTCATTTCACAGATATTTGTGACAAAGCATCGTGGCATTCATCCATTAAAAAAAACTAGAGGCAGTATTTGCTTTATGGTTCGTAATGACACTCTGCCACTACGCCTATAAAAAAAACTAAAAACAATGTTTGCTATAATTTGCGGTTTTATTTGTATAAAATCAACATGAACTAAATAAAAAATACATTCTATAATTTTAAATTATAAATTTAACTACACAAATAAAAACATTTAAAATATTTCATTTAAACGTTAGCGGTAAAAAGGTCTACTCAAACACGCGTAGTTATATTTTTTTAATTGTTATGGAGGTAAAGTTGAAAAATATTGTATTGTATTGTATTGTATTTATTTATTTGCTTTTATTTATTCATTCTGTTTTATTGGATTTATGGTGCGTTGTTGATTTTTTGACTTTAATATGAGTTCCGACGAAATAATGAAATTAATATTAATTGTAATCGTAGGTGTTGGAATTGGCAGCGGAAGCAGAATTGATTTTAAATAACTTGCTGCCTCTGCCGCCAAGTCAAAGACGAAGTATGTATATGGTAGCTTATGGCAATTTTATTATTTGAGAAACTAAGAAAAATGGCTTACAGTTTATTAGAAACAGTTTTGTGGCATATTTTAAATGAATGTAACTACAAATTCGTCAACACTGTGGAAATTATACTTATTTACTCCATGCATAAAGCAACGATGTATGTGAAACATGATATCAACATGAAAGACTATGTAAACTTATGTGACGAAAACGACAGTCAGACGGATACAAGGCGAAAAAATCAAAGATACATGAAAATATACGGGTAGTAAAAATACACGACTCGTGTAAAACATACGCGTGATAATGATATAGGTACGTGTTGGTTATATTTTGGGTGTAAATAGTTTACTTTTAGTTTTTTCTATAAATAAAACTTGGGTTTCGTGGATTTTTTATTTTATTCATTTCATTGCATGTTTGAGAAAAGCACTATACATACCTCGGCGGGAAATGGGGTTGCCCGCGCTCAGACCTATCCGGCCTCGCTTCGCTCGGCCGTCTATATGTCTTCGGCCGGCAACCCCTTTCGTCCCGGCCTCTGTAGTAATGTACTATTTTTTGTCAAAGATTTCATTTTAGTCAACTACTCAGTACCGTCTTTACCATAAGGGCACACGGGGCCCGTGCCCAGGGCCCCCACCCTCAGGGGCCCCGAAGGACGGACAGTAGAAAAATGTTAGTTCAATTTGCTTTCTTTACTTTCCAAAAGGGCCCCATATTATTATGTGCCCAGGAACCCTAGCATAGTTTAAGAAGGCCCTGAGCACAACAACAAGTATGCGAAATGATCGAATTTTTTTCATGTTTTTATTTGATGTTTTTTTTTGTTAGTGCTTGAGAAAGGAGACCTAGGCTCTCCGAAACATGTCGCGCGAGTGACTAAAAACAAGTTAGTCTAAACCGTAAAAATATTCAATATGCGAAATGAGTTTTATGCGTAACATTACAATTAGGACGATCAATTATTATATGCCCCATAAATAATGTAAAAAGCACTCCCATAAATTTCCCAACAAAATTAAAACAACAACTAACTCTTAACAATAATCAATAACACCACCAAAATGATAATCATCACCGCTAGAACTAATATACAATGCATTTTTCTATTCTTCCTCTGATACCTCTCCGCTTTCTGCAATTGTTTGTAACCTTCCTGCACTTGCACTTGAGTTACTTCAATATTATAATCAATCCTATCTAATATAGTTCCCTGTTCATGCACCATATGACCTAAATCTTTGAATATTTCATTTAAATCTACTATAGAACGAACTATCTTATTAACCTCCTGTTCTCTCTCCGCTACCATTTTAGTATTTTCTTCCTGCATTAACAATAACTGTTTTTGATTAAGCGAAGGTTTTTCAAAATCTTGCTCTTCGTAATCATCCATGAAATTATTTTTCTGCGTACCTGATGTACTGGGTAAAGAAAAAAGTAAGTCGGTCTGATTATTCGTCAGATCTGGTAGCAAGTTGTCGTCTTCAAGACTTAGTTCCTCAAAGTTGGGTAAGTCGAAGTAGGCGTTTGACCGTTCTTCTCTGGATGTTAGGGATTTTAAGTAGTTGGACTGGGCGGTTCGGAAGGTCACGCTTAGCTCTTGGAGTGTGGTTACTAGTGCTAATACTACGTTGGTTGCTAGTTTTTGCTCCGTTTTGTTACCTGAAAATGATAATGATATATTAACACTAAAAAATGTTTTGTTTTTACATATTCAACTCACTACGGAAGACCGGAAAACATACAAAAACTATAAAATGCGCGTTTTCCCTGGGATAAGACCTAGCTAGATCCATTTTCTTTCGCCCCCGGAAACCCCCAGATAGCAAATTTCATCGAAATCTTTAGAGCCCTTTCAGAGATCCCCGAAATATGTAAATAAATATATAAATATACATATAAACAAGAATTGTTCGTTTAAAGGTATAAGATATAGCCGGTCAAACAACTTTGTCAGCAGAAAAAGCCGCAAAATACAAACTTTCTATGGAACGATAACACTTCGCGCCAAAATTTTTAGGGTTCCGTACCCAAAGGGTAAAACGGGACCCTATTACTAAGACTTCGCTGTACGTCCGTCCGTCCGTCCGTCCGTCCGTCTGTCACCAGGCTGTATCTCACGAACCGTGATAGCTAGACAGTTGAAATTTTCACAGATGATGTATTTCTGTTGCCGCTATAACAACAAATACTAAAAACAGAATAAAATAAAGATTTAAATGGGGCTCCCATACAACAAACGTGATTTTTGACCAAAGTTAAGCAACGTCGGGAGGGGTCAGTACTTGGATGGGTGACCGTTTTTTTTGCTTTTTTTTTGTTTTTTTTTTTTGCATTATGGTACGGAACCCTTCGTGCGCGAGTCCGACTCGCACTTGCCCGGTTTTTTAAATTTGCGGCTTTTTTCTATTGACAGAAACGGCTTGACAGACTAATTCATCTTTATAGTATGGGTGAAGTGTTGACAAGTTTAAGTAATGACTAGGCCCATCATTCCATTCTTTTCCACAAGAATTTAATAGAATGTACATACCATGTCTGACTTGAGCCTTGATAGCCGTAAGATGTGTGTAGGCATGTGTGAAGTGCCGGCCTATCTCCGTGGTGAGTCTGCCAATGTGTTCCTGTTCCCCCGTATCGTCTAACGCCGGTCGTCGGATCTGGCGCGAGTGACAGGATTGGAGTTCTGATAGTTTTGTTCTTAGCCTGAAATTGTATGGAATTACGATTTTTATCCTTTAAGCTTATGCCTGTTTTATCTGTATCTTATGGCCTCTATTGGCATTAAACTAAAAGTGAATGTGAAAGTTCCCAAATTGTGGTTTTCTAAAGCAGCGGTTGGCAACCTTTTAGCAGCCAAGGGCCACATAGTAGTTAACAAAGTTGGCGCGGGCAGCACATGGTTAAATATTTATAGGCCTAGTCCATTTACGATAAATATAATGTACAAACCTAGTGATAATATAATGGGCCTCCTCCAAGGCGTCTGTCCAGGGCGGCGGCGCGGTCTCTGACCGTATCTCCAACCCCGCCTCCATGTCGTTGGAGCTGCTCCGCATGAGCCTGACCCGTTCCGACTCATTCTGTAAATCAAGTTATACATTTACTAAGTATTTTTAATTTTCTTGATTTCTACTTGCTAATTTGTCCAAAGGATGTCTGGAAGCTGCTTTTCACTTAGCAGGAACAATGGTTAATACATCACCACATAAAAAATAAATCTAAAGTGCAAAAACAAATTACAGCCTAAAAGGTTGGGAAACATTTGACTATTTAACTTTTTTTCCACTTGCAGATATTAATCAGTATAATGCAGCTGGCAGATATTTATTATAAATACCTTGGTGGTGTATACGCAAACCAGTAATAAACAAGTAAACCTCGATAGGAAAAGATGATGCAAGCTACATAAACATCGTATAGATAGGTATAACTTTACTCACTGTCCAAGTCATTGTAACAAACATATAGATGATAAAGTAACGTCCTACTTTATCACCCTAACATTCTACCAGTACTTAGATCTTGTATTTCGCCAAGTTATGGTAAATAGAGCTTTAAATCGACATTTTAATCAATAAAATGCGTACCTGTTCTGAAAACAACTGTCGACTGTGGATAGCATTGTTACGCATTAGCACGAAAACTTCGGTGAGACTTCGCGACACCATTTTAATAATAATTTACCACTGTATTTGCTAATAAATAGAAATAATTATTTTATTGCACTTTGGGTCTGACACAGTTCGGTGCTGACATTTCGGTGAATGGGTTTTATTTGACAGCAGGCGGTTGTATTTTAATTTTGTACCTCAAATTTGTCGAACCTAATTGGACTAATGAAATATTATTTTATATTTATAACAACTTTATGAGAGCTTTATTGTATATTTATTTGTCATTCATAATGTTTTTAAGATACTCGATAAACTTATGGTTTGAACTGAAAACAAGACTTAGTTAAATATTTTTTAGTTAGTCATTCATAAATATGTGGCACAAATTTACTATTTGGACCAACGTACAGAAAAGTGCAAAACTTATGGAAAAATAGATCTGCATATTGTCATCTGTCACTATCCATAGGTGTTTATGAAGTTTGCTATAATTATATTAAATTTCTTTTGAAGAACTTGCAAAAGGATAAACAATGAAATAAATATATATTTATAAAATTACTTGAGTATATAAAAAATTATAATACTATTTACTAAAATATGTGGTTTAATAAAACTATCATCTGAAAAACTTTAAAAATATTGCTGCACTTATAGCAAAAAAAAAACAGTAAACGCTCGATTGACAGGTATCATTTTTGGTTAGAATAGAATGGAATAGACAGTCAATAGAATTGTTTATTCAACAAGAAGATTGATTTAAAGAAGAATTTCATTCGTATTCCTTTAAAGTAATTACAGCATTTATTCAATTAACGAACAGCCATAACTTTATTTCAAAATGAGTATGCCATCACACGACCCCGGCCCAGAGCAGTTCCACCAATTTCCATCAAATAGGATCATCGTAATACACCCCGGATCCCTCTACGTCCGCATCGGACGAGCCTCCGACCTCCTACCAGTGAAGCAACTCCACTGCATCGCGAGGAAACGTCGACCCGGAGGCAAAATCTATCGCGATCCATTCGTACCGCCGAGCGTGCCGAAAACTAAAGAATTGATTGAGGAATTAGAAGAATGCCGACTACAAATATCGCATACGTTGCAGTCTTGTATGCAGTCCAACGGGGCGCGGCGGTACGCTACACCTCCGCAGCAAATCGCTGCTTTTAACCGCAGATCTTTACCAGAAACTGTCAGCGACGGAGAACCGTGGGCCCAAGTGGAATGCGACATCGTCGTTGGCGACCTAGTCTTAGATATAGACCCAGATTTACCTTTCAATATACATTTTCCGTACAGAAGAGGTGATTTTAACATACACTCTGAAGTTGGTGGCTCAATATCCTCAGTACTCAACGATTTATACATCATTTGGAGTTCAATAATAGAACATAAGCTTGGGATACCTTTAATAGAACTCATAAAGTACCGATGTGTACTTTTAATACCAGATTTATATTCTAGGGGCCATTTGAAATATCTGATGTCTCTACTTTTGAAGGATTTGGGATTCGGTCATTGCTTTTTGGTCCAAGAAAGTGTTGGAGCCACATTCGGGGCTGGAATCGGATCAGCATGTGTAGTTGACATTGGTGACCAGAAAACTGCCATATCCTGTGTCGAAGACGGTATCTCTCATAAAACTACAAGATTACGGATGGATTACGGAGCTGGTGATGTATGCCAAGCTTTATCTTGGATGTTTCATAAAAGCGCATTCCCTTATAAGAATTGGAACGAAAATATACCAAGAGATGTAGTTTTAATGAGGAATTTGTATGAGAACTTCTGTCACGTAAACTTAGATGTCTGTGGTCCACTAGAAAAATCATTTCTAGTCGATCATCCAGGGGATATTGTCAATAAATACACGCTGCAAGTCGGGGACGAATGCATCATATCTCCTCTATCAATGTTCTACACAGACCTGCTAAAGATAACAGGCTTAAAGGCAACTAAAATACAGAACCGACAACCAAGTGATCCAGAAGATCCGTTTGACGCTGAATTTCTAAGAGAAACTGGCAGAAAGCGAGAAACAGCCGACCCTAGTGCTAATGAAAGTCAGCAGTTCGAAGCTGTTAACGAGAGTCAGCTAGCGACAAACCCGGATGAAGATATTGTAGTAGATACGTTAGAAGTAGGTCCCGGAGATGCCGTCTTAGCTCCCGGTCAAGTTTTAGCTCTAGATGCAGCCATATTGCAAAGTATAGACCGAGCTAGCAGCGAGGAATTGAAACGTAAGATGTACAGCAGTATTTTAATTGTCGGTGGAGGTGTTAAAATTCACGGATTGTCCATGTGGTTGCAGAATAGACTAGCATTACAAATACCTTACGCTTACAAGACGGAACAGTTAGAAATTGTGACATCACCGAAAGATATAGATCCTGCGAGTACAGTATGGAAGGGTGCTGCGGTTATGTCATGTTTGGAGTCGGCAATGGAGCTATGGATCAATCAGACGGAGTGGAATAAGTTCGGTTTGAGGATACTGAGGGAAAGAGCACCATTTATTTGGTAGTCTTAGAAATAAATACTTTAAGGATTATCCTGTTGTTTTCTTAAATCCGTGGTCATACAATGTAATGAATAAAATTTTTTTAATAATTGTATAAAAAGCGCTGGTGGTCTAGCGGTAAGAGCGTGCAACTTTCAACCCGAAGGTCGCAGTTTCAAACCCCAGCTCGTACCAATGAGTTTTTCGGAACTTATGTACAGGCCTGTCTCCATATTGCGCGGTAAACTATCGAACATTGGCTCGCGAGGCAGCCGCGCGCAATGGATACCGGGTTGGCTCGCGGGCATGTTCGATAGTTTGCCGCGCAATATGGAGACAGGCCTTAATGTCATTTGGAACATCAAATATAAATAAATATACCAGTTGCTTTTCGGTGAAGGAAAACATCGTGAGGAAACCAGACTAATCCCAATAAGGCCTAGTTTCTCCTCTGGGTTGGGTCAGATGGCACTCGCTTTCGTAAAAAACTAGTGCCTACGTCAATTCTTGGGATTAGTTGTCAAGCGGACCCCAGGCTCCCATGAGCCGTGGCAAGATGCCGGGATAATGCAAGGAAGAAGAAGAGGATATTCATTGTAATGAAACATTGTTTTAAAAAGTACAAAAATTATTTATTACAAAAAATACTGTAAATTTGGCGATATTCATTATGATATTAAGTACAACTTTAAGTATTATGATTTTGCCATAAATAGCAACATTAATTAATATCAGAATTAATTAAATAGAAATAATAACCTTTTACAGTGACTTGAAACCGTATCTAATGTAGGCGATATGTTCGATTATTTACTAAATTTTAGACAATACCATTTTTATTACTTATCCTAATACATATTAATCAATAAAAGATAACGTGCTATTTAATCAGTGCTAAAAGTAACAATGCAGTGGGTAATTCGCCAGTAACTAGCCACCCTAAACTAAAAATGAATTCTATGCACCTATAAACAGAATTCAATGTTGTACATATAAGGTTTCAAAAACTGGCCAGCTTTCAGTAACTAGCCACCTTATATTAAAATGAATTCTGTTTACAGGTGTATAGAATTCATTTTTAGTTTAGGGCAAGGGCGAGTGTCTAACAGTCGCCAGTTACTGGCGAATTACCCTATCAAGTGTATTTTGTATTAATTAATATAAAAGTAAGTAAAAATAAAAACGCCTGATTCTATTCATTACTCCTAATTCATATATTATGTTTAGAAGCACAGCTCACAATTATCACTGTATGTGTATACAGACACCATCAAAAATACTGCAGTAAATGGCGCCTAAAGTGGCCACAAGTGCTCACTGCCACTACTGCTAACTATCAAGTCTTTTCTCTTTTGCAATAGTTTGGTGATATATTGCATATTGGCACACCGGGTTAAAACTGCATTTTTAAATTTGGTATACCTAATTTTATTCAGTTTTGCAATGCAAACTACCTACGCAAATATACAAAAAAGTTGCGTATTTTCATAAAAAAAATTATAGCAGCAGAATGGTAATTTTTATTCATATTAGGTAGCTTAAAAATAATTACAACAAAGAGTATATTATGTTTTATCTTAACATATGTTACAACAAAATTACTAATAATTTTATATAAAAATTATTGCCAAATGCATTGAGATTCATTGATTTACAAAAAATTGAGCATTACAATAATTTTTTGACACATATTTTTACATGATACCCAAGCTACCCAAGGCTCAGAAGAGAACAATTTTTCGCCAATCTGATTAAATTGTCCGATCAAATCAGGCGGTGCGGACGCAAACGCCAAACAAGAATCATATCATATCGTACCACCACAGGTGCGTACTAGGGCAGTCTTTAACTAAGCTGGGGCCCCTGAGCACATAAGAATTTGGGGCCCTTTTGGAAAGTAAAGAAAGCTAATTAAACTAACATTTTTCTACTATGATCTTCTACTTATTATGGATAGTCAAATATACTATTACTGTCTGTCCTTCGGGGCCCCCTGAGGACGGGGGCCCTGGGCACCGGCCCCGTGTGCCCTTATGGTAAAGGCGGTACTGTGCGTACCACAGAGTGTTTGTTTTAAATATTGAGTTCATTGTACATATTTGTATGAAGGTAGAAAATTCAATCTTTAAAAACCTATCAATCACAGACTAAAATTTGCTAGGTACTTATCTAATTAGTCTGTTTAAAAAGATATTTAATATTGTTGCACCCACATAAGATCACATTACATGATATGTTAAAGAACCATTTGAAACTTAAATAATTGTGACATTCCACGGCAAATGGTACCTTATGGCGGTTGGCGCTTACGCTATTATTAACGCCGCTCCAATATTATCGCGGCGTTATGCGACGTAAGCACCAGCCGCCATAAGGTACCTTTTGCCGTGGAACGTCATATATTACTTCGAGACCCTTTGCTCATAAGAAAAAATTATGTACATTGTGCATTGTACCCAAAGATAATTTGAAATATAGCCGGATTGTCAAGGTATGTAGACGTAGCCACAGTAAAACTGCCAGCTTTCGACCATAACCTTTGGCCTACTGTCGAGTAGATGGCGTTACTTTAAAAATTTAACTACGAGTAATTAACACATATCAGTGAAAGAATAATGATCAAAGTCAAATGACGGTCTAACAGTTTTAATCTTCTGTCGAAAGATGGCAGTAAATGTACTGTGGCTGCATAATTTACCATGACTACCATGACAGTAACACGGTGTAACATGAGGAAACCGAAAAATTTTAACAGCGTATTCCTGATCATATTTAGAGACAAAAATGTCCTATAAACTTTTTTTGAAATTCGCCTAGTTTCAGAGATAATATTAATTAAAAAAAAAACAAGTTTTTATTGTTACATAGTGTAAAAGGCCTTTTTGACGGTGATGTTGCTGCTATGGGACGTAGTCTAAATATCCTTATTGATAGATGTCAAAAAGTGACAAGTAACACTTTGCAAAAAGTAGATTTTACGAAAAAAAAATATTAAAATCAATTTTAAGTAACAAGTTTACCAATAACATTTGTTTTTTATGTACAAATACATTCAAAAAATTTAAAAAAATAAAACAAAAATAAATCTTTTTTGGCGAAATTGACCTAAACTAATATAATTTTTTTTCCTTCTTTTGGCCTCAGAAATGAGTGGTTAAAATTATTCGGTTTCCTCATGTTACACCGTGTATATACACTAAGTATTCTCTTTGATTGTACCTCAAAATTGAAATAATTCAATTAAACATCCTAGGCATACACATAGTTTCAATATAGAGACATATATAACATTGTTCATATTTAAAACCCGTCCGTAATATCGCGACAGAGATATAACAGTATAAACATATTAAAAAGATATTATTTATCGACGACATTAAGGGCCCCCCCCACATCTGGCGTCTTTCGAGCGTCGGCGTCGGTCCAGCGCTATGGAAAATGACGTCGCTGCGCAACTGCGTCGACGCTGCGTCGACGTTGCGTCGACGTCGGCCATAGAATTGTAGACGCCGACGCTCGAAAGACGCCAGATGTGGGGGGCCCTAAGGCATTCGTCTCTTTCTATCGAGCACATAAATATGAGAAGGAAAAAACTAGTCAACCTAATACACTGAGAAGAGAATAACTGGAGTATTCCACGTGCTGTCCCGTACAAACGCATTTTATTTCCTGTGTTGTGACTTTTTTTCGACATTTAAAGCAGGCGATTATTTTTCTGTATATTTTTGACCATTTTTCATAGAAAAGGAAACTCTTATACCTGCAAATCTTCAGAAAATTCGCGTTTGTACGGGACAAACGGTAGACAATTTAATGGAATGCTCCAACTACAGTTAATCAACTAATAATTATAAGCTAAACAATACCATTGTGTATGTGGGGTTTTCCATAGAGAACGGTCCCTATGCTTCAAGTGCAATGCAATAAGGTCCTTTTTATCTGAAATTCCAACAGAAATTCCGATAAAAAGGTCCTTATTGCATATGAAGCATAAGGACCCTATTCTATGGAAAGCCACATTTAGCCAGGTGAAAACCAAAACTCGCTAATTATTATCACAAATTAAGAGAAATAGTGAACCGCGCTAATACCAAAATAAGGTTATTTTTTTTTTTAATTGTAATAGGGTGACTGCTGTGTTATTGGCCACTACATAGTAATCGGCCACTTTAACAATAAGGCTTCAATTGGCTTGCTTCTCTCTGAATTGTTAGGAGTGGCCAATAACTAGCTGTCACCCCAGTGAGTTCTGGTAGTCACCTTTATAAACTATTTCATTTAAAAATGGTTTGGTAACATTTGTACTGAATTAATTAGTATTATTACTTTAAAATATTAGAAGTCATTAATTCATTATGCAAAAAAAAGTCTCACAAATGCTAACTAATTTCAGACAACTCTTCATTAACTTTAAAAGTCACATTAATATCTTTACTCTCCCGTCTTAATTTAGGATGGAAGAAAGAATAATACACCACCATTAAAATTAAACCTACTACGTATGGCACTACGGTAAGAATTAACGCCGGTAAATACATTACCGAATCTCTCATAGCATCAGTCGTGTATAAATACCAAAGTATACCACAAATAACATTCTGTACAAAACATATAGCATAATAAATAGCGTATCTATATCTAGTCTTACCTTCGATCGGTAAAATGTAAGTGAAAAGATACACAGCGGCTAAAGCGAGCGAGAATGACAGTTCCGCCATTTTGTTGTGCGCACAAAATGGCGACCGGTCGAAGAGTTGGAGCCACGTGGTCATGATTATTATGTGGATGACGCAGGCGAGGATTGTCCAATAGGGAAAGAGGTATGCGATCATTGATATGGACATGACTCTGCTCACTGGAACAAGAAATAATACATTTTGATGCAAGCGTGCAAGGTAGGTATGCGTATGCACGGGACCTGTAATATTTTTCAAACTCGAAAGGTAAGATGACACCTATCATCTCCATATAATTTATAATATAACCTAAAAACGCCAAATATCGCAAAATTTTATTGAAATGACAGGTGTCTGTCTACCCTTCGAATTTGAACGTGTTTGATAGCACATAGTGTGCAAGTGCTATTTTGAACATCCTAGCATTCGACGTTCATAGAAAATTGACGTTTATCATAACACTTCCACACTCTGTCACACACAGCGTAGAGTTAGCTTAGCCTAACTCTAGGTCTATAATTTTAATTATGTAGAATGTAGATTAAGGAGAAGGTACACCCAACGCTTGTTAAGGTTCTACTAACCTCTCAGCCGGTCCGTGACGTTGCGGTGCAAGTAAAACCATACAACCGCGACGACTGTAGTAAACTTACGCATGCGTACGTGGTATAGCATCCATGAGGATAAATAGAAAAAACATAGATCGTATCGAAGAAACGCCAGGGCGTCTCCAGTACGGAGCCGGTCCTTACGTTACTCTCGTCTTGTTGGTAAAAAGCAAAAACATACACCAGCGATTACTGTTCTATCAACCTCTCAACCGCTCCGTTCTATTGCGGGGTAAGTAAAATCATACAACTGCAAGTACTGTAAAACTTGCGTGTTTCTAGGAAATGCCAGAGCGTCTGCAGTATAGTACCGGACCAACTCACGTTCTCATCTTGTTAGTAAAATGTAAAACCATATACCAGCGACGACTGTTTTATCGTCCTCTCAGCTCCGTTCTATTGCGGGATAAAATCATACAACTGCAACTACTGCAAAACTTCGTGTGACCAGGAAATGCCAGAGCGTCTGCAGTATAGTACCGGTCCAACTCACGTTCTCATCTTGATGGTAAAAAGTAAATACATATACCAGCGACGACTGTTCCATCAACCTCTCAGCTGCTCCGTTCTATTGCGGGGTAAGTAAAACTATACACCAGCAAACATTGCAAAACGTACGTGTTACTAGAAATGCCAGAGCGTCTGTTCTGTAGTATGGAGCCGGTTCAACTCACGTTCTTATCTTATTTGTGAATAGTAAAAACATATACCTGCGATGACTGTTCTATCAACCTCTCAGCTCCGTTCTATTGCGGGATAAAATCATACAACTGCAACTACTGCAAAACTTACGTGTGACCAGGAAATGCCAGAGTGTCTGTAGTATGGAGCCGGTCCAGCTCATGTTGTCCTTGTCTTGTTGGGCGAAGCGCACGGCGCGCTGGTACGCGGCCAGGCACCAGCCCATGCCGATGATGGATGAGCAGATGGACAGGATTTGGTGCACTGAAAGCAAAGTTAATGTCCTTTATTTCTCAATTCAGACGTTATCACTACACCCTTAGATCATTTAATAACTGGAGTCGCCTTTAAGAACTTACCCCTCTGCCGAAAAACTTGCACAATTGTGCAAACTTTTGTATGGACTGACATGGCTATTTGTACGTTACGTACAAATCATGCAGAAATACGAGTAGCAATACATTTGACGTCCCCTCCCCCGCAAAAATCGGCAGACTGTTTCGTAAAGAAAATGACAGCGATGACAGATCGTCTGTCGGTTTGTGTGTATGTATGTTCGCGATAAACTCAAAAACCTACTGAACGGATTTTCATGCGGTTTTCATCTATCAATAGAGTGATTTTTGGGGAAGGTTTAGGTGTATAATTTGTTAAGGTACTACCGATGCAAAGCGGGTCCCTAGTTACAGTTATGAATATCAAAAAAATTGTCGTAGGGAAAAACTCGTACCTATTTATTGGCAGAAAGCTCTCGAAGATCCTAATAAGCAGGGGTCGGACAAAATGTGCGGATGACG
Source organism: Cydia fagiglandana (assembly GCF_963556715.1). NCBI lineage: Eukaryota > Metazoa > Arthropoda > Insecta > Lepidoptera > Tortricidae > Cydia > Cydia fagiglandana. Next base: position 4,662,614 of record NC_085950.1, on the reverse strand, counting down.
TAAAAATGACGTAATCTTGCACACAGGATGATGTTTGAGTTTGTATTTAAACTTCCGTGTGACATGTAGTAACAAAGTAGTATTAATGAAGTAACAATATAATCGTAAATAAATCCATGGAATTAATAATACAGGTGGTAGGGTGATGTAGTGAATAAAATAAATTTCACGAATAAATGTCTTTTAATATTGCTTACCTTCGTTGGTATATCTTGATTACAGCAAGAGCAGTATACGTGTTTGTCACGTACCTCCAAAAACGGAAAATTGCCACAATATTCGAGTAAAGATGACATTTTAGAGCGTTTTCTTATACATTAGTAAATATAAATTTTAGCTAAATATAATCGTGAAGATACAATAGCTAAACAATAACGAAGTCAATTTATTGTTCATCTGATTGACAATGTGTCAGTCAAAAACGTACTTACTCATTTCAAGTGGCGATATCGTTTAATAAAGAGGTTGATAAATGATAAGTGATAATTGTTTATGAAAATCAAAAATACTATTTGAAATCATCCTATAAGTGGTTTGACGTCATCCGCACTTTTTGTACGACCCCTGCTAATAAGTAACGCCGCGTTTTCTTTCAACATTCTTATATACCAAATACTAGGACGACAGTACCCTCGTGCCGCCCAATGTACACCAGGATGTACACTCAGTTTCGATCGAATGTCAACCTTAATTAAAAACAAAGTAGGTAGCATTTCATTTGTCCCGTAAAATTTTCGAACAAATGAAATTCAACCTAATTGAAAATACAACACGATTCTAACTTCCTTGGCTATCATTTTGTATGGTGGGCGGCACTAAGGTATGGTTGTCCTAATTACTACCACAGAGTAAATAATAGTACTAGGTAGGTAGGTAGGTTACTACCCACTCATTCCGTCTCCAAGAAATTCCACTGATATCTGCCTTGGCTAACTCTTCTCCAAATAGATCCCGCTGTCAATTTTAGATCCTATCTTTTTAACTGATTTCCTCCTTTCCTTGAACCGTGTTTTGGGTACCAATCTGATCTTTTTAGGGCTCCATACCCAAAGGGTAAAAACGGGACCCTATTACTAAGACTCCACTGTCCGTCTATCTGTCTTTTTGTCACGAGGCTGTATCTCATGAACCGTGATACCTACAGTTGAAATTTTCACAGAGCATGTATTTCTGTTGCAGCTAAAACAACAAATACTAAAAAGTCGGAACTCTAGGTGGGCGAGTCTGACTCGCACTTGGCCGGTTTTTTCTCCATTTTTCTGTCTTGTCACATGCGTCGCCAGGCCGGTCGGTCCTGGGTCGTCTCTGGTCTTAGATTTCCACTAAATTGCACTCTGTATTTTAGTAAAGACGTATTTTAATTTTATTTAGTATTAGTTTTTAGTTTTAATTTAGTTTTATTTTATAGATAAGTTAGTTTATTTTTCTTTTTATTGTATCCACCACCTACCTGAAACTTAAATAAATAAAATTCTTATATTATTAATATAATAATTAGACTTACCTCTGAACTGGTTGGCCATAGCGAACAGTAGACTCGTCTGGAGCACCTGCTGCGGCGCGGCTTCCAGGAAGCACTCGAAGATCCTCAGTAGGGCCGCATCGGCGTCCTCTTTCAACATCAGCTTGTAGTAGTGACGCTGAGAGGCGTGGTCGCGTTTCCTCTCGGCTTTGCGAGACTTTATGGCGTAGCTGAAGCAAAAGAAATAATAAATATTCTATGGTCCTAAGAGCCAACAGGAGTGGTCATTTCTCCATACAAACGTACTCGACTGTTTCCTCCGTGGGTTTTGATGCTAGAGCAATATTTTTTTCAACACAGATTAATATTGTCAATATCTGTGTCGGACCTTGCTTTTTTTTTATTTTTGTTTTTTAAGGCGCTAGAGCCCTTCAAAAATGGCCAAAATGGCCTAATTGACTATGCCGCAATGAGAGGCGTAGTATTCAGAACTGATATCAATTAGCCAAAAAAGCAAAACGGTCCGACACAGATAATTTCATAAACATTTAGATTTCCAAGTTTGGTTAGGATTGGTTAAGTTTTGGAGGAGGAAACAGTCGAGTACGAAACCTCGACTTTTAAGATTTTTACGCGGGATTTTTCGCCTTGTCCTTATCGCACTAGTTTAAGGAGCCGCTTCCGTTAGCGAGACGGGTATATTTACCTAAAATATTTAAAACTCAGCTCCTGTTTCGTCTTAAATAGTAGAAGACCGACTATAGAAAGGGCTTAGAACTAACACAAAAGTGCATGTTAGGTGAATTTAAAAAACATATAAAATCAAGATATTTAAGTTATTTTCCCCTAGACAAATAACCATTGCAACGAGTGACATTAAAAAGCTTATAAATTAAATAGGGTATAACACTGTATTTAAAATAAATTATTTTACACCATGTATGAAATAAAGCACCAGATAATTATTACAAAAACACAGATAGGAGTTATTTTTCAGCACAAGTTGTATTTAATAAATCGGATAGAAATACAAAAAGTAGGTGAGTTGACCGTGACGTCACAATGTAATGTTTCCTTCGAGCAACACGGAAGGGAGGCGGCATTCGCACTATTTCCCCTCTGCCGAGGTACAAGATTAGCGCGTCAATCTAATCCCATCAAAAACATAAATGTAAAAAAGGAGAGCCAAGTTCAATACAAAAATTATGCTTGGCTGTGGGGTTCGCCGCAAAAAGAATGGAGATCTAAATGAGTGCCAAGTTCTATGCAAAATCCAAATATGTATTTATAGGAACAAAATAACATTATAAACAAGTATTAAACTCTATTTCTTTGCTTTATTGGGCCCCTATTTTTTAACTTTTTTTATTTTTAGATTTTTTCCTACGCTTACACACAATTACCGAGCTGGATTCCAAATTTCATCCTTCTAGGTCATCTGGAAGTAGGTTAGGTTTAGGTACTATATGTCAGTCACAATAAAAAAGAAATTTGTATGGGGACCCCCCCTATTTATTAACTTTTTTTTGTTTTTAGATTTTTTTCCTACGCATACACACAATAACCGAGCTGGATTCCAAATTTCATCCTTCTAGGTCATCTGGAAGTAGGTTAGGTTTAGGTACTTATATGTCAGTCACAATAAAAAATGGTTTTTTTGTATGGGGACCCCCCCTATTTTATAACTTTTTTTTATTTTTAGATTTTTTCCTACGCTTTTACGCAATAACTGAGCTGGATTCCAAATTTCATCCTTCTAGGTCATCTGGAAGTAGATTAGGTTTAGGTACTATAAGTCTGTCAGTCAGTCTTAAAATTTACGACTTTTTGACCTTCATATCTTTACAACCGTTTGAGCTAGCTTCATGAAATTTGGGCTTCTAGATGTCCTTATGGATATAATTAAACACACGTAGTTTTATGTGTTTACGTTAAAGATGTTTTGAATTATAGAAGGGTCAAAAGTGGCACCAAGTGGTTCGTGTAATATTACACTTGGCGCTGGCTAGCCAGTTCCTTTGCTTGAACTTGGCTTGACACGCTGCCGCGTGTCTAGATCTAGCGCGGGTAATAAAACTAGTTGCACTTGGATTTTTCACTAGACCGAGTCCAGACGCGCGCGTGAACCCTGCTGCACAAAAATGCCTGTTTGCTCGGTTTTTTGTTATAAAAAGAGGTCGGGGACATCAAATTTACAAAAAGAAAGTGTTACTTTTCACATGTAATTTTTTTTTTTACATATACGTTATATTACATTTTTTAGTCTCAAGTAATTGTTGGATTTATCGATTTTGTTCGCTCAGTACAAATTGCGGATCGGTCGAGCAACAAATCCGACTTCTCATCTCTCAGAATACAATGATATGTCATTGTATTCTGAGAGATGAGAAGTCGGATTTGTCGCTCGACCGATCAACGAAAATGTGTTAGTGTGCGTGTTGTGACACTAGTCACTCGTCCGTACACAAAAAGAGATCGAGGTTTGCAAGATTTGTCTTTGACGTGTGTCATTTTCTATGTATTTGTGTCGTCATTACAGATTGGATTTTGTATGTAAGTGTGTGAGAAATGCGACTGTGTGCACCTTTCCCCCCGCGAAAAATGGCAGAAAGATATGTACGGTGAGATATCGCTTGGGCCCCTCCCTTCCGACGTGTCGGAAGCCGGTGTTGCTCGAAGAATGTTTCATATAAATTCCATATTAGCAAATCGTTTTCCCTATTGGCAAGCTAGATGAAACAAATAATACTTAAATATAAATAGTATAAATATTATATGGACATTCTTACACAAATTGACGAAGTCTCACGGTAAGCTCAAGACGGCTTGTGTTTTGGGTACTCAGACAACAATATATGTAATATAGAAAACATCCTTGACTCGGGAACAAATATCTACACAAGTCACACAAATATATGCCCTTACCGGGATTTGAACCCAGGACCATCGGCTTCACAGGGTCACTACCCACTAGGCCAGACCGGTCATCAATACTTACACTAAAGCATCAATGAATCTGAGTATGGGCGCCATCTGTAGCACCAGAATGAAGATACGGAGCCAGTGACGCATCGTCACCTCGTTGGTGGAGTCTTGCTTGTCTTGTTAAGCAAATAATACTTACACTAAAGCATCAATGAATCTGAGTATGGGCGCCATCTGTAGCACCAGAATGAAGATACGGAGCCAGTGACGCATCGTCACCTCGTTGGTGGAGTCTTGCTTGTCTTGTTAAGCAAATAATACTTACACTAAAGCATCAATGAATCTGAGTATGAGCGCCATCTGTAGCACCAGAATGAAGATACGGAGCCAGTGACGCATCGTCACCTCGTTGGTGGAGTCTTGCTTGTCTTGTTAAGCAAATAATACTTACACTAAAGCATCAATGAATCTGAGTATGGGCGCCATCTGTAGCACCAGAATGAAGATACGGAGCCAGTGACGCTTTGTCACCTCGTTGGTGGAGTCTTGCTTGTCTTGTTAAACAAATAATACTTACACTAAAGCATCAATGAATCTGAGTATGGGCGCCATCTGTAGCACCAGAATGAAGATACGGAGCCAGTGACGCTTTGTCACCTCGTTGCTGATGGAGTCTTGCTGCTTGTCTTGAGCATACCTGGTAATTAAATAACAAGTTTTCAATAAAAATAATTTTATCATTTCACGCATTCTCGGCTCCCATTGGTCGCGTTAAAATCACCAAATATCATTAAGGGGGAGGGGGGATCAAAAATAGGCCAAATATGATCACATGATTTCTGGACAACCCCTAAGATAGCTAGCAAATAAGCAACAAACCAGTTTATTCCCACTGCTACTACACACTACAATTTTTTTAGATATTTACTCAACCCATACAAAAACTGTGACATACAAAACATGCAAACTCTGTTTTGCTAATTTAGATAAAGAAACTTAACACTTTCGGTGCCGGGTGCCTCATTTCCAGTACAAAATGAACACACATATGTGGTCTTGGCAGTGAATGTGTTAATAAAAATGTTGTATGTCATTGAGATGAAAGTGGGAGCCACAGGTAGCTAAATTAACCGTCAAAGATTGCCTGCCTGGAGAGAAGAGTCGAATGTTATGCTCTAGACTTAAAAAAAATAGCACAATCAACCAAGTTGAGGCAGTTTGGTCCATGGTCTAAGCCAGGACGTGTTTTATTTTAAAAAATGCACTAAGCAACTTCCTAGGTGTAAATAGGCAGACATATTATTCGAACAGACCTTGAAAACTAGCCAGTGGGCAGTGAGTAATAAGCTCTCGCCATCGAATTGGCGGACAGCAGGCCTTTGATTCGCTGTGAAATACAAGATAACTTAAAAAAGTACACTTACATGCGTATTGATACTGCAGTATTTACGAACGCTGGTAAAAGTATGAAAGCCAGCGTCCAACCAAATTCCATCATATGGCCGGCCAAGGAATACTGTACAGCTACATTAATATCCACTCCCAAGTCCACAAAGTGCCCAACAATCGCCACAACGTACATAATAATATCGAGGTTGGTTATTGTTATGTTATCTGGCATTCGGTCCGTTTCGTCGTAAGAATTCCCATTTTGAAAAATTTCACGCATTGCCTTAGGCATTTTGAGAGCATGTAGGTATCGGAAATGAAAAGTTTTTAATAGGAAATATAGCTTTTGCTAAGAAATAACAAGAATGGGCGCGCGTTTTATAGATAACAACACAAACAACAAAATGAGACATAAAATTTGACGTTTGACGTAAAATTGAACGAATGGAAAGAGCAAATCAATAGTGATGTACTACGATTTTGCTTTACCAATAATTCGAATGGCAAGCACGAAAATATTATTGCGAATTAAAAATTGGGACCACACTATCATAGGACAAACTTTTGTAAAAAAAAACAATCTGACAACTGGTAAAGCCGTAACAGGGCTATAACCGCAAAATCGAATTTCGCAAATTGCGGGGATTTTTCTCTGTCACTCTAATTACGCCTTCGTTGGAGTAAAAGAGAAAGATCCCCGCAATTTGCGAATTTCGGTTTTTGCGGTAGCCGCTCAGGCTACCGCACTGCACCGCGCTTCACTAATCTTATTTACTTTGATTTATCAATTTGGTTAGTAAGTAGACATACGTTCCATTTACTTATGTACAAAAAAATATTCTAAAATGACGTCAGAAAGTTTGTAAGGTTTACTCGGGTAATTCCGAATGTCGAAAACTGTCGGATAATTCCGAAAAGAGACTTTTATTATGATGGAATTAAGGGTGATTTTCATCTGAATTTCGGAATTATCCGACATTCGGTATTACCCGAATACACCTTAATTCTCTCTCCCCTTGTCACAACATGTTACATTTTCTTGATCCCTTTCCACCCCTTAAAAGTATGACGTAATTAATGTATGATCCCTAATACTGCTTGTCCCATGGTTCTACTTAGTTCGGTTCAATTTAAATAATTTTTAATAAGAATTGACTTGCATAATTCTTTATTTAATTCAATTTTAAGAATTGTAAGAATTAAAACAAAGTAAAAGCGTAGGTTAAAATCACTGGACTTGTAGATATGTTTGGAGCTTATGATTTGGACAAATGTATCCTACCTAACTTTAGTGTCGTCAGTGGCGGATTTGCCCAAGGGCCGGGCCTAGGGCGGCAAGTAATTAGGGGCGGCAAAATGTGACAAAAAAATCGGTGACGATAGCAAGAAATAACTCAAAATGTAGTGAATATGATCGGCGTTGAGAATGGGGCGGCTATAGGGCCTGGGGCCTAGGGCGGAAAGACTGCAAATCCGCCACTGAGTGTCGTTACGTCTGCATTTTATTATACTGCGCAATTGTTACCATCAACTTGCGTAGTTATACTCGTTATACAATCACCCACGTAAATACTACAATCGAAAGTTATGGCCATGCGTAGCACAAAACTAATCAAAAAAGCTATAAAATTACGATTTTAAGTATCCACATGTACACGTAAATTTAATTATTTCACTACTCATCGTAGTTTCTGAAACCTAGTCATTGTTCAAGCATTGCCACCATTTTGAGCCATAAAAAAATAAGTTTAAAACTATTAAATAAAAAAACGTTAAAAGTTAAAACTAGATCACAACTTGTCTTTGTAACGTAATAAAAGTACTTACATTTATTTGTAGTCACATATATTGTGTTATTATTCTTTATTAATAATGATGCGGAGGAAAATGTGTTACGTCGCACTTATTTTAATTATATATGTGTATAAAGTGAGTATTTTATTGATTATTATATTTTAATTTATTACCAGATCACTGATATTTACCTACATTTAAATAAAAAATTATAGAGCTAGACCAAGAAAAGTCTGCAGCGATTTTGATAACCCACGCAGGCCACGCAGTGCAAGTGTTATTTATGTCATAATTTCAAAGAAGTTTGACGTTTAAAATAACACTTGCACTGCGTGGGCTATCAAAATCGCTGCATGCTCTTGTAGGTCTAACTCTAAGTACATTTAAATAAAAAAAATACAGTACATATGGTCCTACTTTCTCGCACTAGTGCGGGAAACAGCACTTTTCGTGCGTATGTCAAAAGTTTAAAGGGCCATATATACTGTAAAACGTTGTACGAAACACGTGCGAATAAGTAATTCGCGTAAGTAATTTCCTTTTTTCCGCATTTGTATCGTAAATAACTAATGTCTATATTTAACCCCCCCTATGCAAAGTTTCGCGTAATATTCCCTATTCAAAAATTGTTTCAGAGTTCGCAACTATCGTACGATATCGACAAAAAGTATTACCTCGTAACTGAGGCCCGTAACTTGTCTAAAATGATCTTCAACCGAGGCCGAAACAATTATAATGAGCTCAAACAAAAATCCTTAGACACGATCGACACATTTCTAGATTTGGTGAAGATTATGAACGACATTATGGGACGGGAGTTGCGGGGCGCCATTGTGAAGTTTTACAAAATAAAATATTTTCACGATTTCACGAATTATATGATATCGATGGAGGAGGTGAGCATGAGTTTTTTCACTGCTAAGCTACGCTTAGAAATATGAACCATAAGTACTTACCTAAATATTTTTCGATAGTAAAAAAATATGTCTTATACTGGAAAACTTTCTATGGTGGGTCTTACGAGGATAATCGCTACGCTCAGGATTCAACTATAGAATTTTTCGCTTCGTTCATGATCCAATGTACCTACGTGCTCGCCGTAAATGTGTCATTTTGCTCTCTTGTGACACAATCTACTATTTCCAGATAGTAAACATCACAGAGCATTGTCTAATAGAGCCGTTGGAAAAGCTGGCAGACCTCAGGGAACAGTTTCATGACGTCATCAAGAATTTTGAGGATGTCAGGAATTTTGACTCGGTCAATAAATGCAACGATCAGCTGCCTGACGAAGTCGCTACGGCACATTGTATTCTTCACCAAGCTGTATTGTAAGTATTGTCAAAGAGAATAAATGTGACGTCCCACGGGTAAAGGTATCTTATGGCGGTTGGCGCTTATGCTATTATTAACGCCGCTCCAATATTATTGCGGCGCTATGCGACGTAAGCGCTAGCCGCCATAAGGTACCTTTTGCCGTGGAACGTCACACATTGTAGTCACAGTTCAACATTCTACTAAACAAGTGCCGGACAAACACGACGATCTCCTTTGGGGTCGTCCAGAAATCATGTGATCGTTTAGAGGGGGGGTGGGGGTAAGACAAAACATTATGAACGATCACGATGGGGGAGGGGGGCACTTAGATAAGATATCAGATCACGTATATATTTTTTTAAAGCGTTTAAGACAAAAACAACAATATTCCTCAAAAATTTGTAAAACAAATAACTATAGAGTCAGCGACCAAAGCTTGTAAGTACTCTAGGCACAGAATAAGTAATAGTACTACCGCTCTAGGTACCGAAAAAAAAATAGTGAGGTGCAATGACATTGAACCAAGATATTGGACAGATGGCCGGAACTACCCTTAAGTATATCCAAATCTACATGAATTCAAATATTCCAGATTCAACGAAGTGATGCAACAAAGCCTGGGTACCATAGTGACCGTGAAGACCCGACAACATGCGCAAGACATGAACGAGTCCATTTACAACGTCCAGACATGTCTAAACAACTTCGTGCCGAAGTTTTTCGACCAACTCCTGGTCGATGTTTATACGGACGAATGCGAGTATTTAAAGGTGAGTTTATTGAATGTTACCTGTATTTCATGATACTTAAACATAGTACAATCAAAAAGTAATATTTAAAACAAATATACAAATTAAAATAGGTTATCCCCCGCAGCGCAGCATGCACCTATATTGCACATCATTTGATATTTACCGGTTGCTTTCCGGTGGAGAAAAACATCGCGAGGAAACCGGGCTAATCCCAATAAGACCTAGTTCCCCCTCTGGGTTGAAAGGTTAGTTGGCAGTCGCTTTAGTAAAAACTAGTGCCTACATCAGTTCTTGGGATTAGTTGTTAAGCGCACCCCAGGCTCCAATGAGCCGTGGCAAAATGCCGGGATCACGCGAGGAAAAAGATTCCCCGCAGAAGCATTATGGTACCGTATGCCTGTGCTGGCAATGTTTGCCCGCTGTATTGCAATATGAATTAAGAGCCCATCAACTTGCACACTAGCGATTTAACGATTTAGCGAATTTAACAAAAGATATTTAAAAAAGGGGCCCTGTATTTTGTATTTAAGTACCTTTTGAATACATCAAACTAGTTTTTATGTGGCTGGATTCGTCAATCTATGCGTCCAAAGTTAAAACGGCTGTTTTTGTTTTGAGTTCATAGATCGACGAATCCAGAAACATGAAAACTTTTTGATGTATTCAAAAGGTACTTAAATATATTAAATACTTAATACAGTACGTAGCGGCCCTCTTTTTTAAATATCTTTCGTTAAATTTGAATAAACACGATTATTTAGCAGTTAGTGTGCACGTGTGTGCACGTTGATGGGCTCTAAGCATCTTCAACCAAACTCTTTGAAGACGGGGGGATCCTACGGACCGTGGATTTCGACCTAATTTTTTTTTGTTATGCTTCTGCAGGTGGTGAACGCGTCGATCACGGACTTGATGAAGGACAAGCCCAACGTGACTCAGTTCCCGAGCAAGTGGAAGCCTTTAACGGACCTGCTTAAAGCTAAGTAAGTTCAGCATTCAAAATTCATTAAAAACATCCTTCAATAGGGTATTTGACTGTACTATATTGAAAATAAATTATTTTTCTCAAACATGCAATGAAATATTGATGTTATGTTGCTTATAATAGGCTGCGAAGTATGACGTTTCAGGTGCGGCTAGGACAAAAGGTCGTTAATGGAATTTCATACACATCTTGCAGGCCTAGGCCGGCAAAGTCCTCTTTTTTAATTTTCATTTCACAGATATTTGTGACACAGCATCGTGGCATTCATCCATTAAAAAAAACTAGAGGCAGTATTTGCTTTATGGTTCGTAATGACACTCTGCCACTACGCCTATAAAAAAAAAACAAAAAACAATGTTTGCTATAATTTGCAGTTTTTAACCGACTTCCATTTCATAGAAGGAGGAGGTTCTGTATTCGGTTGTGGCTATTTTTTTTTTTTTTTCTATGTACGTTCACCGATTACTCCGACATCCGTAGTCCGATTTGAGTAATTCTTTTTTTGTTTGAAAGGAGCTACCTCCGAGTTGGTCCCATTTTAATTTGGTTCTGTTCTGATGATGGGATCCATGAGGAATTGAGGGAACTCCTCAATTTTTAAAGGCACATGCATGGTGATTTGGGTGTTTTCTTAAGCAACTCGAGCATTTTCTCCCGAAAACCACCACATTGATGAAGTAGACCTGATGATGATGATTGTTTTGATGATAATGATGATGATTTTTTAAATGTAGTATGTTCAGCGATTACTCCGGCACCTGTGATCCGATTTGAATAATTATTTTTTTGTTTGGAAGGAGTTGCCTCCACGGTGTTTCCGTATTATTTTTGGTTCTGGTCTGATGATGGAATCCATGAGGAATTGAGGGAACTCCTCAATTTTTAAAGGCACATGCATGGTGATTTGGGTGTTTTCTTAAGCAACTCGAGCATTTGCTTCCGAAAACCGCCAATTTGATGTAGTGCAAGTGTAGCCAAGTGTAGCCTTACCACGAGTTTGACATTGACATATTCGCTAAGTTAGCGACGCTAACGTCTTCGTAACTTACTATTTATGCATCTCGCTCGCACTAATATGCCAGTACGAGCGAGATGCATAGAAAGTAAGTTACACACACGCTAGCGAATAAATCAATGTCAAACTCTTGGTAAGCTGGTAAGGCTACTGATCGGGGGTTAGGGTTAGGAGTTAAGGCGAAGCGAAGTTAAGGGAATGGCGGTTGAAGGGCTGCTGGTTCAGGGTCGAGGGGTTCATGGATCAGGGGTGAGGTAGAGTGATCGGGGAGTTGAGGGATTGGGTCAGCGGCGGGGCGGAGGATGAATTTAGTGTAGTGACAGGAATTATAATTTCCCAGACGGACTCGAAAAAATTCCTGATTAAGTACATATTTATTAAAGTAGGTACACGAATTTAGTGTTAATCATGATGTTGTTTTTCATTCATGCGTCGCGCACTTAACAATGCGTTAAAAACTAAAAATTGAAAAATAAAAACTTTTTACAAAAAAAAGAAAACCGACTTAAAAAGGATGAAATAAAATATTATCCTTTTTAAGTCTATGCGTTACCAACTGATATGTTTGAAGTCGGTGCCAAGCCAGGTAGTAACAATACCCGTCAAAAATAATCAGCTTTAAACCCCATTAGAACTGTACTAATGAGTATTATAAATGTGTAAGTAATTCTGTCTGCCTCTTTGTCGCATTTTCATGGCTAAACAACTGAACCGCTTTAGGTGAAATTTGGCAAGAACGTAAATTCCTTGATTTGTTTTATATTTTGAAATGTAGTCCTCTGAATAAGGGACGGGAAATAACTCAGTCCCAATCCCACGCTTGCGTGCCGACAAACATGGTACGAACTGTACCAAGAAGGTTTGATCGTGTGTTCTTAGGTACAGTCGACGTCAAAGATATGTTTACACTTTTGCACCGTACTCCTTTGTAATATGTAATATAAGACGAAAAGTGTAAACATATTTTTAACGACGACTGTACCTACAGAAAGTACGTTCATTGTCGTCGTGTAAGGCAATCCAACGTAAATCATTATAGAATCGCACCAAAATCATGGTATGCTTCAAAAGTTGGCTTGGCACCGACTTCAAACATATCAGTTGGTAACGCATAGACTTAAAAAGGATAATATTTTATTTCATCCTTTTTAAGTCGGTTTTCTTTTTTTTGTAAAAAGTTTTTATATTCGTATAAAATCAACATGAACTTAATAAATAATACATTATAAAATTTTATAATTTTAAATTATAAATTTAACTACACAAATAAAAACATTTAAAATATTTCATCTAAACGTTAGCGGTAAAAAGGTCTACTCAAACACGCGTAGTTATATTTTTTAAATTGTTATGGAGGTAAAGTTGAAAAATATTCATTCTGTTTTATTGGATTTATGGTGCGTTGTTGATTTTTTGACTTAAATATGAGTTCCGACGAAATAATGAAATAAATATTAATTGTAATCGTAGGTGTTGGAATTGGCAGCGTAAGCAGATTCATTTTAAATAACTTGCTGCCTCTGCCGCCAAGTCAAAGACGAAGTATGTATATGGTTGCTTATGGCAATTTTATTATTTGGAAAACTAAGAAAAATGGCTTACAGTTTATTAGAAACAGTTTTGTGGCATATTTTAAATGAATGTAACTACAAATTCGTCAACACTGTGGGAATTATACTTATTTACTCCATGCATAAAGCAACGATGTATGTGAAACATGATATCAACATGAAAGACTATGTAAACTTATGAAACGACGCCGCACTCTTGTTGGTGTATATTTCACGAAATGAAACAATAAAACAATGTTCAACAGTTCACAATTATATTGGCAATAATGTATTCTTTACAATCGACCGTTACGATTCCAAACTGTCATACGACTGAACTCGTTTCAAATCTGATGCCCGTTCATTCTTCAATCTACCCTCAATATCAAATAAATCAACTGTCAACTTAATAGGTCCGTCTACCTACAACTAAAATGTTAGTGGGTGGTCTCCTTCATTATGAATTAATGTTACAGTCGGCCATCCGATTTTAAAACGAGTCCCTTCGTTTAAGAGATAACTCATTGAAACAGAAATCACTCCATTATATATTATACATCATTCAGATTCTTCATATAGGTATATTTTTTCATGAGGAAATATTTGAGCAAATACAGATCATGTTACGTTTTCATTTACGATATTACATAAATCTACATGATTTTAATCTAAGTTAAATAACAAAAGGAAACAACATTTGACATACAGAATATAATCAGTCTTAAAACTAAGATGTCAAAGATCCGTCTTTAACATTCAGACATGACTCATGATGAGCCATGTTCAGTCATGATAACCTTAATCATGCTCCAAACGATTACCGGCATTGATTCAACATCTCATCCTAAAGGTAATAAATCTTAATATGTCTAACGTATAGAATCTACTCTTCCGAGGAACTGTCATCAGTAGAAGATTTGCTAGTAGGATCATTATCATAACTCATCCACGGGAATATCTTATCAAGTGAGACTATACCTTCATAACGTCTACCTTTCTTCGTAAGGGGTGTGTCTTCAATTACAAAGCGGTCATGGGGCAAAACTTTTTTTATTCTATAGGGCCCTTGACACTTGGACTCAAGTTTCTTCGACTGACCTGTTCCTCCAACTATAGCTCTAACTACCCTAACTAGATCTCCTTCTTTATACTGAGTACCCTTCTTCCTACTCCTATCAAATCTTTCTTTATTATTTTCTTGGTGTTTTTCTATGGAATCTTTTGCCTGTTCCCTAATTTCTTCTAAATTTGGTTCTACTACATCTCTATCTATGTCCTCTATCACCTCGCTTAAAATTCCCTGAGAAGTGTTGGTCGCTTTTATGCCAAAAAGTAACTCGTTTGGTGACTTCTTCGTTACCTCATGCACCGTAGAATTAATTCCAATTTGAACGTCTTGGACATATTCATCCCATTTATCAGGGCTTTGGCCGCAGTGGCGGATTTGCCCTAAGGCACAGTAGGCCCGGGCCTAGGGCGGCAAGATATTTAGGGGCGGCAAATAGTGACAAAAAATTCGCTTCGCTGATGGTAACAAGAAATAACTCAAAATGTAGTCAATATGTGACGTTCCACGGCAAAAGGTACCTTATGGTGGCTGGCGCTTACGTCGCATAGCGCCGCAATAATATTGGAGCGGCGTTAATAATAGCGTAAGCGCCAACCGCCATAAGGTACCTTTTCCCGTGGGACGTCACATATTATGGGTGCCTTGTAAGAGGCGGCTACAGGGCCTGGGGCCTAGGGCGGCAAATACTGCAAATCCGCCACTGTTTGGCCGTGAGACATTGTGCTAAGGGCAGATAAGATGGTACGATTATATCGCTCCACCTGGCCATTTGCACGTGGTGTGGCCACTGCGTTTAATAAATACCATACCCTGTACAAGTTGCCGCTCCGAATGTGACATCCTATATGGTCTATAAACAACAGGTTCCGAGTCTTTTAGCTGGATAACCATTTCAGCTTCGGTTGTGAACCCTAAATCACGTAAACCAGTTGAGAAACAGGTTTCATATTTATCCAGTAATCTATTCAGTTTATGCTTTACATCGGAAGGCAGATTGTCTCCACATCTAATCGATTCATCTGAAATGTCTTTCTGTCCAGCTGTAACTGGCACGTTCTGCACATGCTTCACCGCATTCAAATATCTGGCGCGAGTAATGAGTGAATCCTTAAGAATGGTTAAAGGCTTTGCACCTAAATTCTGTACGAGTAGCAAACAAGTCCCTAAATTGATTTCATACTCCCCCGGCAAAAGGTAATATTCACTACCAATACTCCCTCTAACCGAGCCACTAACGTAGACAATTCCGCTGAATTGTTTATCCGCAATGACACGAACTGCACTCATTGAGCCTTCAGCGATTGTTACGTCTTTTTCCGCTTTAAGTAACAGTTTCGTGTCATTGTCTTCATCTACCCTCACAAATCTCAATTCCGATGATGTTTTTATAATGCAAACATTTGGTCGTTCTGTATATGAGTGTCCTAAAAGCAATGAACAGTTAATAAGATGGTCGTCAACTATATAAATCTCTACACCCTTTTCAGTGACGCCCTGAACATCAATAATAGCTTGGGTATGCCCCAACGGAACGTATGGTATTAAACCTAGCCCCTTCAAAACAGTACCATTAACTGTTGTCCACTCTAGTCCTAACGTTTCCGCATCAGACTTACGGATAAGTGTAGTCTCAGAACCCAAATCTACGAGACTGGGTATCAGTTTGCCATTAATTTCAATTACCATCTTATATTTACTGCTGGTATTGTCATTTGATGAGTCATGCAGATCCTTGTCATCTTTGTTCACATGGATAACTCTCATAACGCTTTTATCCTTTACTTCAGGTTTAGTTGCCTTTTTGGGACAGTCACTAATAGCATGACCTATAAAATGGCAATACGAGCACTTAACAATGGGTTTTGGGCATTTAGAACATGGGTGACCCTCTTTGCAATTAAAACACACCACACTATCTGAACTTTGCCGTGGTTTAAGAGGGGTTGCGTCGCCACTGCTAGTTCTGTAACTTGGTTTACTAAACGTGTTATTATTATTAGAAACTTTTCTATCTTTCTTCAGGTCTGTGCTGTTTTCTTTATTCTGAACTTTAATGGTTTTAAAGAAATGCAAAACTTGTTCTGTTTTCTCAAAATGTGCCGCTTGAGCGCCTACCCTGACCCCTCTGTCGTCTACGCCATGTATAATGCAGTCTATAGCTTCCCTACCGAAAATTTTGCAGCGATTTAATAAATTTATTTTCGAGAAATAGTACAATTCTAAGGATTCGCCGAAACGAGCCCTCTTCGCTAGCATCTCTGTTAATAAATCTGCATAATTCTCGGTTGCAGGGAATGATTCCGCTAGAAGAACTTTCCATTCGGGCCAAGTTCGTTTCAGGGATGGTAACCCTTGGTACCATAACTTAGCATGACCAGTAAGCTTAGGCAAAGCATAGTGGATAGTTTGTCTGTCGTTCCATTTATACATTTCGGCACATTCATCCACTTTGCTTAGCCAAACAGTAATTGGTTGCTCCCTACTCAATGGGTCAAAGTCCGGAATAACATTGTTTAAGACAGGAAAACTGTTATTTTGCTCATTATTCTGTTTCTTCATAACCTTTAAAATAGAGTTTCTGGTTTCTCGACCTTTTTAATTTCTCGAGGCACGGGAATTCTCGACCAAGATTTCTCGAGTTTCTCGAGTATTTCGAGAAATTTTGAAAGCTCCAAAAAAACCATGTTGTTTAATTTTTATTTTTGCTTTTTTATAAATCAAACTCGTAGGAATCGTAGGTGAGATCAATAATCAAACATATGGTACATTTTAGTCACCATAAATTGCACTTAATAATCAAAAATACAACAGCAAAAAAACTATAGGTCCAGGCGTGCGCACCGGCGATGTGTTATGCTATAGTGTATTTCTTTAGGTATTCAACAAAATGTAAACAAACCACAATATGGTATTTTATATAATATTCAAGTCAATAAATTTAACTCGATGTGACAAAACTTACAGAAGTTTTACTACGTAATATTAATTACTCGTACTTACTCAAGTACTCAACGTAACAATAAAGCTGCTAAAATTTTAATATTTTGCTAATAGGAATATATCGGGATGATTTGATTTATCAATAGTACTTTAGTTTTGTTATATTTGTTATTACACTTATTACATGGTCCTATAATTCGTTACAAAAAATTTTAAAGCTTTTTTCAATAAAGTCACGTGAATGTCATGAATCATGATAGTTCAAAAGTTTCAAAACATGAAAATCGGTTAAAACTTTAGAACGATAGGGGACGGATCAAGATAGTTTTTTATTTGGTTGGTAATAAATGTTTTAAATAGTTTCCTACCTGAAAATGTAAAAAAACATTGTTCATATTGATTTAATTACACTGAGAGAAAAGTACAACAAAAATACACTTAGAATTACAAAAATAAACTTAATCCGGGGACAAGGAGAGTTAACTAATAGGAACAAATTGACTTTTGTAATTTCTATTAGTTCTTGCAATTTCTATTATCTGTTTGTTGAAATTATATTTGGGATTACTGAGCTGTTTGTAGAAATAAATAAGCTTTACAGAAATAGTGAAACGTCCATAATTATTACTAAAACTTCATTTTTTCCCCCAGTACAGAACTGTTTTTTAATTCCTGGTGATGATTTTTCTCTCAGTGTACCTAAAGAAATGCATTATCTTAGACACATCATGTGTTATACGTGTGTTTTCTTTTTACTTATCACAAGAGATTTATTTCTCGAGTTCTCGAGGCATTGAATATTTTTTTCCCGTCTCGAGTTAGGACAAATTTCTCGAGATTTCTCGCCTCGGGAATTCTCGAGCAGAAACCCTACTTTAAAAACTCTTCAAAGAAACGAGATGTTGAATCATACCTGACCTCGTCGTCCCTTCCAGGGCTCAGTCTTCGATCACGAAGCTCCAAGTACCTCCCGGTACTCTCATTGTCCCTTGCAGGACTCCGTCTCCGATTTCGAAGCTCCATGGACCTCCCGGTCTCCACACTGTCCCTGTCCGGAGTTCGTCTCCGAATAACAAGCTCTGTGAACCGCCTGGTCCTCTCACCTGCTTCAGGGCTCCGTCTAGAACTGCGTAGCTCCGAATCTCTATGACGTGCGCGTTCCTGATGTTCCTGTCGATCACGCTCGTTCCTCAATTGACTTTCTAAAACACGTAAGCGCTGTCTCTCGAGCTCCAGCTCCTCCCGTAGCCTCTCGTTGCGCAGGGAACTACGACTACGAGTACGACTTCGCGTGCGATCATGTCTCCGATTGTGAAGGTCATTTTGTTCGTCGTTAATCAACCGACTACGACTCCGACTGTGCCTTCTAACGATTGAGCCAACACTAGGGTTTCGAGTACGACTGCGACTCCTAGCCGTTCGAGCACTACCGGTACGGCTACGGTGACGACTCTGTCTAGGAGTGGATAAGATTCTCTCTGACCTTATCTCTTCTCGGTGACCGGCAATCGGCACACGGTGTACGGCAATAGTAGTCCTTGGTCTTTGTAGCACGGGGCTGCTTGGAGCTGGCTGACCATTTTCATCATCATCCTCCATTATTAACTTTTATCTGAAACTTGCAATAAACACACCTGTATATGTTATCATAGCTTTGTTAGAACTAAGAAAACTAGAATAGTGTCTTTAGAAAATAAGTACCTAATGATTTAATGACTCAATGTTCATAGGTTCACAAAAATATAATGCATAATCTTTACTACTACTGGAGGGTCAAACATGTAAATGTTCATTTCATCTTAACATGGGATCATTCAACATTATACCCTACATAATATTATGACAATTATTTTAATGCAATCACGTGTCTCGTCAACTGAAGGGTCAATTGTAGCTTATTTGCTACAAGCACTTGTGTACCATTACTTACTAAGGAAATGTATTTTTGGTAGGTTAAACTGCCTTAATGTAAGGTTGAAGCAGTGCCCTAGAAACATGTAACTAAAAATTCTAAGTAATGACTGTGTTTAGTTTTAACACGGTATATAGATAAAGAATATTTCATAGGTCATGCCTTCATCTTTATTACAGTAAGAACAGAACGCTGGTGGCACCATGGAATATAACAATTTATTAACAAAACTATTTTGTAATAAGTAGCCTAATACTACTGCGTTTCAATCACAATTAGGCAAAATAAAGTGTCAAATCTTATGTAAGTACTCCAACAGTATAGACTGAGTACTTTTTATACTTTTAACATTTTATATACCTACCTACATATGTCGGTTGCAATGCAAACCTTACGTCTTCGAGAATAAGGTAGGAAGTGACATGCACCCTTACTGATAGACTACGGTCGCATAATTCGGTTTCTTTTTATGATTTGGCAGGTTTAAATTCAATTTCAGAATCAAGTCAATTTAAAACTAAATCATCAACAGATATGAAAAATAATTAGACTCGCTTACAGTAAAATCGCAATCAACTCACTTTTGTTTTGTTTTAATATGGTTACCATTATCATAGTACAACTTTTGAAAATTGTCGGTAATCACGTTCTATTTAGACATACTAGTTAGACTATATTTTAATATTTATTGTCGTGAATCCAACAAATACCATTGATTATGACCATTCGTTATCCAAGCGGAAAAGAAAAAAAAACTAACCGAATTAACGGTACTTTACCTTTTCGTGGGCCTGTGTTTTTATCCCGTCTTCTGAAGTTGAAACGACGCCGCACTCTTGTTGGTGTATATTTCACGAAATGAAACAATAAAACAATGTTCAACAGTTCACAATTATATTGGCAATAATGTATTCTTTACAATCGACCGTTACGATTCCAAACTGT
Source organism: Cydia fagiglandana (assembly GCF_963556715.1). Taxonomy (NCBI): domain Eukaryota; kingdom Metazoa; phylum Arthropoda; class Insecta; order Lepidoptera; family Tortricidae; genus Cydia; species Cydia fagiglandana. The sequence continues at coordinate 4,642,559 of NC_085950.1, read as the reverse complement.
CATACGACTGAACTCGTTTCAAATCTGATGCCCGTTCATTCTTCAATCTACCCTCAATATCAAATAAATCAACTGTCAACTTAATAGGTCCGTCTACCTACAACTAAAATGTTAGTGGGTGGTCTCCTTCATTATGAATTAATGTTACACTTATGTGACGAAAACGACAGTGAGACGGATACAAGGCGAAAAAATCAAAGATACATGAAAATATACGGGTAGTAAAAATACACGACTCGTGTAAAACATACGCGTGATAATGATATAGGTACGTGTTGGTTATATTTTGGGTGTAGTTTACTTTTAGTTTTTTCTATAAATAAAACTTGGGTTTCGTGGATTTTTTATTTTATTTATTTCATTGCATGTTTGAGAAAAGCACTATACATACCTCGGCGGGAAATGGGGTTGCCCGCGCTCAGACCTATCCGGCCTCGCTTCGCTCGCAGAGATGCGAAAAATACTTTATAAAAAGTATTTAAATACAAAATACAAATACTTCCTTGATAATACTATTTCAAATGCAAAATACAAAATAGTTTTTGAATTTGTATTTAAATACAAAATACGAAATAGGTATTTTCAAAATACTTTTTTAAAATACAAATACTTTTCGATAAAAGGTACTCTGAGTAGTGAATACCTAGTCTGAATTAAAAAGTATTACTCGGAATTTTCGAGTTGAAAAGACTCTCTTTATTCTTTGAAATCAATCCTCTATCTAAAGTGCAAATTTCTATTTGTTTGTTCATATTAACCGGTAGGATGTCGGTATGGATGATGGTTTTTATCGGCCAACTTTTAAAGCATTAATTTGTAATGTTTCACAGCTAGTATAATGCCTCTCGTTAGTGCGATGAAAACGTCTTGTTAGTGTTTTACCAGGGCAGAAAAGTTTGTTCTCCTCTCGTGCCTTGAAACCCTCCCAACACTCAAGATTCCACTTTTTTAAACACTCGCTACGCTTGTGGTCATGTGCGACGTTACTAAACAGATTCAACAGTTCCATGTTAAAAGAATGAGAGAGTTACCAGGATTGTAACATCAGAAGAGATTGTAACTCCTACCTGGTCTACATTACCTACCTACTATAAAGTATTTTGTATTTTGAAAATGGAAAATAGGTCCCAAAAACTATTTCAAATAAAATACAAAATAGTTTTCTTCAAAAGGTATTTAAATACAAAATAGGTATTTTGCATTTTGTATTTGCATTTTAAATACAAGTATTTCAAATAAGTCACACCTCTGTTCGCTCGGCCGTCTATATGTCTTCGGCTGGCAACCCCTTTCGTCCCGGCCTCTGTAGTAATGTACTATTACAGTACATATGGTCCTATTTTCCCGCAATAGTGCGTAAAATAGCACTTTTCGTGCGAATGTCAAAAGTTTAAAAGGCCATATGTAGGTACTGTAAAACGTAGTACGATACACGTGCGAATAGGTGATTCGCAACTCGTGTCGATTTAAAACACTCCCTTCGATCGTGTTTTAATTTATCGCCACTCGTTTCGAATTTCCTCTTTTCCGCACTTGTATCGTAAATAACTATTTCACCATGCATGGAAATAAAGCACCAGAAGATTAATAGAAAAACGTAGACACAGTTATTTTTAGACACAATTTCTATTTTTAAACCCGTATAAAACTATTAGAGTAGGTAATTTGATTGTGACGTCACATGCTAGTGTTTCATATAAATTCCATAGTAGCAAAATCGTTTTGACAGTTCGAAAAAAGAAAGTGATTTGACTAGTAGTCAATACCCTATTGCCGCTATATTATAACGGTCATGGTTCATACTTTCATAGCACGAGAAACCCTTATCACATGCAGTGTTGGCCGAAACGTTAATGCAATTGAAAATGTTGGCCATTAACCATTATAAATTGAATCGTAAACTGTAATCGTCCGTTACGGTTAAAGGTTCAATTTATAATGGTTAATGGCCAACATTTTCAATTGCATTAACGTTTCGGCCAACACTGATCACATGTCACATTTGGACCCCCTCCCGCCCCTAAACGAATGGCGTAATTAATGGATGACCCTTTGATAGCTAATTAAAATCATGCATGTGTCATGCATCCCTCATGTCATATTTAACCTCCGAAGGCCCAAGGTCCTTCCTATGGGGTCATCCATTAATTACGTCACACGAATTTCTAGGTTTTTTGACCCCCCCCCCCCTCCTTGTCACATTTGGCAAACCCCTCCCCCCCTAGTGTGACGTCAAGTTTTTTCTACGAAATCGCCAAATCGAATTAAGTAACCTAAGTATTATTAATATTTTATCAAAATATTTTTGACGATTTAAGTATTAGTAATTTTATAACCCAAAACTGCATTAAACAAATAAAAACGATTATCGTTTTAAAAACTTGTTATTTAAATGTACAGCGAATATAATAATTTAAATAAATTTTCGGTTACTGATGAAGTTAAAGTGACGTCACAAAGTGTCTCCTCCCTCCCCCATGTCACAATGTGTCACATTTTCTTGACCCCCTCCCTCCCCCTAAACCTGTGATGTAATTAATGGATGACCCCTATAGTACTTTTTCAGTTCGTTGAAATTTAAACTATATTCAATAGGAACAGAGTTGCATTTTTGTTTCGCTTAGTTTTCTGACAAATAAAAATCAACTCTATTCCCTGCACTACAGGTTCAAGCTTCAGTGGCATGGGTTTTTTATATGTACTGGGCCTTAATTATATTACTTTATAATTTATTTCCGCTTTTCAGACTAATATCCCCAAGCCATGTGTTAAACAAGCCAATCTTTGCAACGATATTCGCCATCGTCAATAATGCAAGTGACGACGCCACGAGAAGACTACACTAGAGGGCGCCACTAGTTTCTTAGGGAAACAATTGTAAATACAGCTTGGCAAAAAAAAGAGTAGAAATTAAAAAGTGGCAACACTGTAGTGTCGTCCCCTTCAAACCAATTTATACCGGGTGTGGCCTGTAATATGAGCAAAAAATTTAACTGTAGACTGTACTCCTCATACTGACCAACATTTGTTCAGCAACTTTTAAAAACAACTTGTGGTTTGATTTTTAATACACTTTAAAGTTTATTTTAAGACGCAATGTATTGCGAATTTTGTTATGTTTAAGGCGTGACAAGCAACGTCAATCACAATGATATGGCGTGGCGATCCATTGAAGATAATATTTATTTTGTATGAAAATAGCGAGTCTATATACTTCATAATTTTTTAAAGTTGTTGAACAAAAGTGTCACCGTTTGAGGAGTACAATCTATGTATTAATTATTTGCTCGTGTTACAGGCTACACCCGGTATAAGAAATCGGGACGACACTACAGTGTTGCCACTTTTTAATTTCTACTCTTTTTTGCCAAGCTGTACCTATTCTATTTGTGTAAAGAGCAAAGTAAGGTTTTGCTGCGAGTGCTATTTGAGTCCTGGGTGCGTAGCCAACATGCCAATCGTTTACTCTCCGTAGCGAACGAAACGCAACTAAGCTGTCTTTGTCACATATGGAATAGCCGTAACAGACTACCGCACAAAGCTCGCGGTGCGGTGCGGTAGTCTGTTACGGCTAGAATAGTGATACACAAAGCGTTTCGTTATCGTAGCGCAAGCGATTGTCACCTTGGCTAGTCACCCTTAATAAGCGAATGATTCTATAATGGAATCACGAGCGTAGCGTTAAAAAGTGAATGATTTCAGATTTAATTTATTTTATTTTGCACACTATTTAATTTATTTTTGTAATGTGTAGGTATATCTTAATTTAAAACATCAGAATAAATCTTTTGTATATATGATTCGTTTTTAATTGAGTATACATACTAAGAATCCGGCCAAGAACTATAGCCATACATACGAAGGTATGGGAGGGGATTGCCGAAAGTATAGTTCGTTTTTTTTAGCATTAGAAAGAACTTCGCAGAAGCAAGCGTGTAGTTTTTATCAGGCTCGTTAATTGTTAATAATCATTGAATTATCTAATATAGCATGGTCAATACATATAATTTACTTAAAATTGTTACCGCTAAAAGTGCCAGATTTAGAACCACAAGCGAACTTCTGCGAAGTTCTTTCTAATGCTAAAAAAAACGGACTATAGACAATGAAATATTTATTTTATTAGCTACTAATTAAAAAAAAAACTATCAGGTTTACAAATTTTAATTTAAAATCACTTAATTATCTTATAAACACATGGTATTGTCGATATAGTTGATATAGTATAACATATTTGAATACGTAACTGAAGTATTTAATATATGCACCTATACATTCGTAAATTACTAATCGATATGATAAAAGTATTACGTTTAAAATTAAATTAAAAAATAAAACCACATTAATTTGTGTAATCCAAACACATTACTTTTACTACAAGGGCACTCCTTAAAATTTTGCATATCCCAAAAAATACATTCAGTATTAGTACATTATTGCAGAGGCCGGGAAAGGGCAATTCGTGGATGAGTTTCGATTTTGTCGAATCCACGAATTGCTATTCCTGCCGAGGCATATATAGTGCTTTTCTCCAAACATGCGAGGAAATAAGCTAAAATAATTATTATTTAACCATCAAGCATCACTCAAATCAAACCTTCACATCCAAAATGTCAAAAACAATTTCCCTCTTTAATTATTTTTTAAAAGTTAAAGTTACAAACTTATTCTGCCATTCAGTATTCGTTCATTCAATATAATTGTGCAATATAGTTGGTCAAACCAACTTTTCAGTCAGTAAGAACCAGGAAAACTATACCCATCCTTTTCTTTTGGGTGCTAGTACTAGTGTAAGACAAAGATAGTATGATTCTCTTTGTCTATGTTTGAAATGAGAAAGTCCTTTGACAAACTATATAAGCTTTATGAACACGGATGAGATTTAAAAAAAATATAAAAATAATCTTTGATTTTATTAAGCAGTATTCGCACGACCATACACGTGAAATGATAGCTGATCGGGTCGTGTAGAAGCGGCTCGCGGCAATAATAATTGGCCGTTTGCATTTTTTTTATTAAAAAGTAAAAAACACTACAGTAATAAGTTATTACTGTAGTGTTTTTTTACTTCCCGTCCGCTAGAACAGGACAGCGATAGTTTGATGTTTTTTAATTAGAGTTTGACATTAACGAAGAACTTCCCGTAGTATTTTTGCTACAGTAAGGTGAACATTTCCGAGCATATTGGAGAAAATTATATAACCTTTTTCTAATGCTGAATAAACGAAGTATAGGCCCCGTGCATGATCTATAGGGGGCAGCATAGGAGCCGTCAGATTTTTGGCGAGAGCCGTAAATGTGTCGTTTATGCTTCCGATGTAGCCCACAAGGGATCATCCATTAATTACGTCACACGAATTTCTAGGTTTTTTGACCCCTCCCCCCTCCTTGTCACACTTGGTCACATTTAGCAAACCCCTCCCCCCTAGTGTGACGTCACATTTTTTCTACGAAATCGCCAAATCGAATTAAGTAGGTACCTAAGTATTATTAATATTTTGTCAAAATATTTTTGTCGATATAAATATTTGTAATTTTATAACCTAAAACTGCTTAGGAAAGAAAATTAAACGAATAAAAACGATTATCGTCTTAATAACTTGTTATTTAAATGTACAGCGAATAAAATAATTTAAGTAAATAAATTTTCGGTTACTGATGAAGTTAAAGTGACGTCACAAAGTTTGTGTCTCCCCCTCCCCCATGTCACAATATGTCACATTTTCTTGACCCCCTCTCTCCCCCTAAACGTGTGATGTAATTAATGGATGACCCCCAAGATGGCAGAACCTCTACTATGCACAAGGAAACGTACCGATAAGAACGGTAGATGGTAGCACTTGCTTTGGCAATGTACATGTATTTCTGATTCAGGCCACAAGATGGCAGAGCCTCCAACGCGCATGGTCCCTATAAACAGTTTAATTTTGAAACTTATTGAGATAGCGATTATTCGATTGGTGTTGGTGCCCATTTCTTTAATACATTGTGTATGATAATTATAATTAATAGATATAGTGAAGCTACTTGAGTATGAAATACACAACACTTTTGAGCTCCGTGAGATACCTGCAACAAAAAATAATCATGTTTCTGTTCTGTTGCCCAACCCCTGGAAGCAGTGAGATTTAAATAAATATATAGTCTGTCAAGCAAAGTAATGCTTATCATGAACAGTGGTATAAAACAATATGCAATGCCGTTCGATTTTAAATCCTACCAGTAGAAGATAGAATATTAAATGCAATAGCATTTCATTTTGAGTTGTGCCACTGTTCATGATAAGAATCGGTATGTCAATCAAGTCAACACTCAAAGAGCAGTATTGCGCTAAGAAAAGCAGCAATGTACATCAAACCAAAACATGTAATTATTAAATTTTACAAATATTTACAATCATCGAGCATGATTGTACAATGTGCATTGTAGGCATCTTGACTTTTCTTCAGTTCATGCACAATCTTATTTAATATATTGGTATTTAATGGAGACATCATAATTTTTTCTTGAAATAGCAACAATTCATAATGTAAACAAACAAGATGGCTGTCATTCACGATCCACATTCCACAGATAAAACACAGCTGGGACATTCGGACACAGTGTTGCTAACCCGCGATTTTTCAAATTTGCCGCCTTTTGCTACTGACAAGATTTGCTTGACCAAGTATAGTCTATTTTATTAGGTGCAGTTAGCAGCAATAGTTGCTAAGCGGGCGAGGTGTTCAAAATTACCTTGACGCGCTCTTATTCTCTTAACAATATGTCGCGTCAAGATCATTTTGAACACCTCGCCTGCTTAGCAACTTCTGCTGCTGACTATACGTACCAACCTACATTATAGTTTCAGTCCTTGTGCAGGAACTTGTTGAAGGCCTGGTACGAGGTCTCCAGGTCGAAGATGAGCTGTCGGCCCTGGGCCTCGGACAGCTCGTCCGAGGCCGACATCTCTGACAGCTTGTGCAGCCATTCTTGGACCTGCGCAGAGACAACTTCTGCTGGTGACTGTACCTACCAACTTACATTATAGTTTCAGTCCTTATGCAGGAACTTGTTGAAGGCCTGGTACGACGTCTCCAGGTCGAAGATGAGCTGTCGGCCCTGGGCCTCGGACAGCTCGTCCGAGGCCGACATCTCTGACAGCTTGTCCAGCCATTCTTGGACCTGCGCAGGCAAAGATCACTTCATTATATTTGCCCATAGCAGTGGGGAGACACTCCTCACTTCGGGTAAACTCGGCACCGTTCGGCTCAGCATTGGTCCGAGCAATTGGGGTTGGCACCACTTGACTTCCTTTTGCGTGCGCGACCACAGATAAGATGATCACTTGAATTTTGGCAACTCTAAATAGCTGAAAGGGATAGTGCCATATATTAGAAAGGGAAAGCATGATTCGATCCTGAACCACTGTCAAATTTCGGGTTTGTAGGAAGTGTCCTTTCTGTACGGAAGTAATATTATTTATTCTGTGCCCATAGTAGTCAAGGCTCGGAAAAACGCCCGTCATTTCGAGAACAACCTACATTTAGGGCCAATTTTATGAGTCGAAAATGCGTTGGGGCATATTTAATCATTGACATGTGTCCCTTAAGCCCCGGAGCTGGGGCTGGGACTCCAGACGGAGCTCATCCGGCCCTTTAATAAAGTGGCTGACACTAACCTTCAGTTTCCCCTCAAAGTCCTCCGGCAGCATCATGAGACGGTCCATGGTGTCTCGCAGGTCCCGGAGCTCGGGCTGGATCATGTCCATGGCGCGGAACTCTAGACGAAGCTTGTCCATCAAGGTGATGAACAGCTGAAATCGTACAACAGTTCATTAGAAAACAGTTCATCAATATTTTTCAATCTACAGCTGAGATTCTTCTTTATGGTCGTGACCTCAAGTCTGAGGGTTGCCATATGGAAGAATTAAATGTCCTGAAATCACCTTAAAAATCCGGACATTTCTTGTAGCAGAGATTTGGCGTAGCTTGAACGGCGGTGTGCTGCTCTCTGCGGTGTACTGTATCGTGGATCTACTTTTCCCTTTCCCTTCGCCCGATCCCGTAGCTCCGGGCCCCGGGCGCGAATTTTATTTTTATAAGGTCATTCCTAAAAATCCGGACACATGCCAAGTCCGGCCGCAATCCGGACAAAGGGTTAAAAATCCGGACATGTCCGGACAAATCCAGACGTATGGCAACCCTATGTTCGAGGGACGTGACTCCTATGGGTTATTCTTCCTACCACTGCTCTCCAGGCCTCTCGATCTTCGGCCATCTGCATCGTTGCCTGGAGCGAAGTCTGGGTAATATTTTGGACCACATCTGGCCATCTACTGGGTGCACGCCCTCTAGTCCTTCGTCCGTCGTCACCCTGGTAATAATGCGCCTTTACGCATATTTCAAATGCGAGAATCGACATTTAGTTATCTGCCTCTTTATCGCTCGAATATGCAAGAGTGAAGAGGTTAGATAACGAAATTTCGATTTTCTTGTTTCGCGGTAGACCCCCAGGTTGTGACGGACAGTGGTAGTGGCGCTTCCTACACAGAGTTTCGCGTAATATTCCCTAATGGAACACTCTACAGGTTATCAATTTCGATTAGGTACTCACCGATACAATCTCAGCAATGTATTTGTTGGTGTTGCCCTTGTCATCCTTGATGAGGTTGGGTTTGTTCTCTCTTATCCGCTCCAGCGCAGCCGGGCAGTCTAACTGGAAATATTAACAAAATATGTGAGCCAACACAAATCATTAGTGCGTCTGTCTGTCTGTCCGTCCAATCCCAACCCTTTTCATCCGAAACTACTTGGTCTAAGATTATAAAAAAAATAATACACAAAATAGTTAACTATACATGACCAGACATGAAAACCTATTAGAAATGTGAAGTCAAGCGTGAGTAGGACTAACTTAGTTTTTGATCCAAACCCTATGGGATTTTTAAAGACATTTCATTCATGAATGCGAGTCCGACTCGCACTTGGCTGGTTTTTATATTACATACTTAAATGTTACAATACTAAATAAATTAATGTGCTAATATTTAAAAAAATGTGTGGAATAATCACGGTTCATATCACGGTTGATGTAAGTCCAATAGAATGGTATTCCAATACAAATTATTGGACCCAAGAAATCATTAAAGCAAAATATTTTTTTGTAGAGTGATGAAATAATTTAAAGAGAAGGAAGAGGACCGCCAAACATGGAAATTGCTCCACTGACAAGAGTCATACTCTTAAATAATCTTATTTACTACTAAAATAGGACAGTAACATTGGCAAATCTCACATTTATTGGTAGTTACACCATTATAAATACATTTTTAAGTTATTAGCTAACATAATTGAAAAGTAATAAACATCATTATTGAAGCAAATATTGTATATGGACCATGAACCTTTTAGTGAAAAATTGAAAATGTAAAAATCTATCCAACACTAGAGTTGACTTACTCTGAACTTACACAGGACGGATCTCAAGACAGAGGAAGACCAAAACAGAGATGGCGGGACCTTGACACATTTTATAAACAGTGGCGGGAGTGTGCATTGGATAGGACCAAATGGCGGGAAAGAGGAGAGGCCTTTGCCCAGCAGTGGGACACTCCTATAGGCTAATAAAACAAAAGTTAAGTGGACTTACTCTGAACTTAGTAATGAAGGCCTCAATATTAGGAAACTCCGTCCCTTGCACCTGCTTAAACGCGACCTTGTACTGCACCAGCAGACGGCTACACGCCGCAGTGTACTCTTGAGCCCGGACCAAGTCCCTCATATAAGCTTTCTCGAGGTGCTGAAGTGTACTAACTACAGCGTATAATTCTGCCATGTTATCATGCCTGCAATTAGTTTAAAATGGCATAAACCTCCTTATAAACTACTAAAGAGTCTTAAACAAGACTATAAAGCTAGTGAACGCGCTAATAATCGATAATTATAAGCTATAGTCAAATATTGACTAAGATACGTTAGTATGAGAAATTAACGGGGTTTTCAGTCAATATACTTACTTTTCACGCTCTCTGGCATTGCGATAGAGCTTAACCTCTTCGTATAACTCGGGTCTTGTGTCTGTAAAAGTGGTAAAGTGCTGATAATTGGGAAAAACAAAGGATAAATATTAGATCACAAAGAAGAGTACAAACCTTGCATTGTAAACGTATTCCGGAGATGATTAAACGTAAGGCAAGCTTATTAAGGTAATAATTGAGTGGAACACGCACTAATTTGAAGGAGAATAAAGAGAAAACAAATATTTATTTTATTAAGACGATGACAAACCCATTCGCCCTTTAATCGAGTTTTGACGTAAAATTGAACGAATGAAAAGATTGGTGACTAATAGTGAATAGTGATGTCCTTAAAATTTTGCTGTTGCAATAAAATTTGCCGCTGAAAAAACGCGGCCTGCGAAACGTTCGTGTATTGAGGCCTTAGTCTGTATTATCATTTTATATAATTTGTGTTTACTTGACCGTTTTTGTGTCTCCTATTAAATTTGTGTGTTACGGCTATTAACCCCGCTCTACACCCGTGCGCGAATCACTGCGCGAAGCGAAGCAGAGGGCCTACCGCGACCACGTTCAACGTGTTGTCTCTCTGTCGCAAATTCGTACGTAAGTGTGACAGGGAGGCAACACGTCGAAAGCGGTTCGCGGTAAGCCCTCAGAGCGGCTACCGCGAAAACCGAAATTCGCAACTTGCGGGGATCTTTCTCTTTTACTCAAATGAAGGCGTAATTAGAGTGACAGAGAAAAATCCCCGCAATTTGCAAACTTCGATTTTCGCGGTTATTGCCCTGAAGTCAACTCAACACGCGCGTTTGCTTAATACGTGTGTATAGTGGGCTTAATCCGAACATTGCTCTCAAGTCATAGTGATGTTCCCATTTTGCCACTGCAATAATATTATTTCCACAATGCAAAACGCTCGTGTGTAAGCGCTCTGAATTTTTTCGATCACTTGTAAATTGAATCTGTAGTTGGTATTTGCGATAGTAGTGTTAAAACTCGTTTTTTATTTGTATATATTTGTTTTATGTATGATATTTTGTGAAACTGCTTTTGCTTAATTTGTTATCGGTACTATCGGGTCCTCTTTACAGCATTGCAACACTGGCATACTGGCAAGATGACGTAATTGTCCAATATGGCGGATGACGCGCGCACACCCTGCCGCCCGCGCCCGTAGTATCTTCGGCAACTGCCATTCGTCTCAAACGATTTCACCTTGCTATGAATAAAAACGGTGAATAACTCGTGTACGAAATTGTTCAAGTAACAATCTGATTCTTGGACCTCAAAAGTGCGTTGTGAAACTGCGTTTGTAAAGGTGGATTCGTGGTTAGTGTTGTATTTACCAGTTCCGTCTTTATTTTGTTGAAACTGAAGTGTTTACGTGCTAAAACCGGAGTATTGTGAGTTAACATAGCGGTGCTCGGGCTTCGCACTTGCCGTTTAATGGGATCTTGTTGATTATCAGGTCAGTATTTTTGAATTACGAATGTAAACTCAACATTCTTGAGTTAGCCGTTCTTATATGACTGAAAATGTTAAGTTTTCATACATATTTTGGGCTAATTTTCAATTGAAAAGTAGTTAAAAGTGTAAAACCGTAATATGACGTTACTATAGTATTTGTATAGTAGTAAATAGTATTATTCTTATTGGAATGTGCTTGGACCGAGCGTGTTGGGCGCGGTGCCGGTCGTCCTAGATTTCTTTGAGTACATCCACACAGGTAGTTTGGCACGTAGGCTGGTCCGAAGGCGACGCTTTTATGGTCAGTTTTTGTCACGAAATCGTTATCGTGTGGCTTTTGTCGCGTGCTGAATTAGCGACGTTTTTTTGAGCAGTTAAGTTAAATGGTTGAATTTAGTCCTGATATATTAAATATTACCAAATTGCTTAGAGAGAGCATGCTTTATGTATATAAAGATGTTAATAGTAATGAAAATACCTACTTTGCACAGTACAGTACCTAGTTACAAATGTTAGATTTTGGCAACAATTAAATAAAATAAAACTATTTCAACTTATTTGTTTATTTTACCTGACTTATGAAAACAATTCTTATCAGTTGGCATCTATACATTCAAACAACATCAAATATAATCATCAAATTCCTAAATAAAACCAATATCTCAATTAATTGATTGCTAAAATATAAACTTTAATCTAAATAACATGTGATATCATTTAATGTTAAGATTATCAAAATATTAGCCATCACATGTAAAAGTAAAATTAAGTTAAAAAGAAAACACAGGTAAAAAATCGAAATAAAATCTCCTATTCAGAAATTGATGATGATATATTTTGACAGAATATAATTCACATCACTGACTTCAGGACATGAGGTTTTCAGTGTCATTATTCACCTAACTAAAAAGTTAGATTAATTCGGTTTACACTAGACTTATATATTAACTGGGATATGAACCGTGATTACCATTTGTATTGTTTTCGAGCTCCCAATATTTCCACGCAGTTAGATGCATCTTGTTCACGGGTAACTGATATAAGTCTAGTGAAACTAACTGTGAATCATTCAAAACTGTTAATTCGGTCTACTCTTTATTTTTCCTGAAAAGTATACAAAATAGTTGTCAAAGACAAGTATTTTACAATGCATTTTTGTAACTATGTAAACTACAAACAAAAGGCTTAAGCCCCTTAAGTTTTATACCTATTTGCTTATAGTCTGTATCTTTAGGTATTTAAATAAAAATAAACGAATAATTTGTACTTTTCGGGTAGTTATATCATTTATTGGTTAACCAACCACTTTCTAAACCGCCTGGATCAGTCACTAGACAACCTGACTTTAACCTACATTATTTGATCGTGTAATGTTTACATCTACCCTCAACTGGCTTAAGGAGCCGTTTGAGGGTAGATTTTGTTTACTTTTATTTAAATACCTAAAGATACAGAGTATAGTAATCTTAGTATTATTCAATTAGTCTTGCGTAATTCGCAATTTAGGTACCTACATGAAATAATCCCGAACTTCCTTTTATTAGTCAATGCCTAAAATAACAGTGACTAACAGACAGATAAGTGACAATTCTGACTCCAGTGCTCCTGGTGACATCATGCCAGTAAATTACTGTTTTTTACCGTTTTATGTTATCAACAAGTTATTTTTTAGTTTTATAAATCTACATATTGTCGGGTGACAAGCAAAAGTCACTAACTAACATCATTGAAATTATTGGACAATAAACAATGTTACAAGTGTAATAAGTACTTTAATTTTTGATAGTACTTATAGTTCGTTTTTTTTAGCATTAGAAAGAACTTGAAAGAAGGTAAGCGATCTTGGCATGTCTTTTAATTGAAAAACGCTTTTTAAAAATCAATAACTATCACTTATGAAAGCAGAAGAATATGTAATATATTTTTGATTTTTAAAAAGCGTTTTTCAATTAAAAGACATGTCAAGATCGCTTACCTTCTCGCAAGTTCTTTCTAATGCTAAAAAACGAACTATAGTTTCTGTGTGGTGTATGTTTTGATAAATATTGTGTAATCGAACAGAAGGCATAGTTTTGGAAAAAGTCTTGACTGTATTTTTGAATACATTTAGATTTAGATATCTATTAATCTTAAATTATTTATGAACCATTGACATTCCAGTCTATTCAAATGTGTGTGATGGATATGCGATAGCCCATATAATGAGATTAATGAGTAATATAATGAGATGAGCTCAATTCTGGCCTATTTTTATGCCTTTACCGATATGCTTCCAAATAACTCATAAAATGAAGCTATGAAAATAAACTAAGGATCAATTAAAAATTCCACAACACGAGATCAACCTATATTTCACAACTTCCTTCATATATTTATATCTGAAATGTCAGATGTCTTGGGTGGTCCACATTTTCTATTTCTCACCATCATCTCATGCAAAAACGAACCTTATTTGATATGTCGTTGAGTTCATATTTGAAGGAAAACAACAAGGTATGAAAATAAAACTACTTATTAGTACTAAGGTTCTGTTAATGACTATTTTAATTTGTCCTGTTAATTTATGTCTGTAATAAATTTCCTATTGAATTGTTTCAGTAAGTTGTGTGACATTGTTTTATATTTTAAATTTATTAATTTGGATTGTGTTAAGATTCTACCTAGTTGTATATATAGAATAGAATATTCTTTATCCGTAAACACACATACAAGACCATCAAGAGAGAAATAATCACGGAAGGTAACAGACAAAAAAAACCGGGCAAGTGCGAGTCGGACTCGCGCACGAAGGGTTCCGTACCATAACGAAAAAAAACCGAAAAAAAAATGCAAAAAAAAAACGGTCACCCATCCAAGTACTGACCACGCCCGACGTTGCTTAACTTTGTTCAAAAATCACGTTTGTTCTATGGGAGCCCCATTTAAATCTTTATTTTATTCTGTGTTTAGTATTTGTTGTTATAGCGGCAACAGAAATACATCATCTGTGAAAATTTCAACTGTCTAGCTATCACGGTTCGTGAGATACAGCCTGGTGACAGACGGACGGACGGACAGCGAAGTCTTAGTAATAGGGTCCCGTTTTACCCTTTGGGTACGGAACCCTAAAAATGAGTCGAAATAGTACATTAACTTACAAGTGCGAAAAGTAGAAACTCGTGGCGATTTACAGATTCTCCCTTCGGTCGTGTTTCAATGTATCGCCACTCGTTGTGAATTACCTTTTCGCGCGTATATTGTACGTTTTACACTAGATATGGCCCTTTTTGACATAGGCACATTTTGTTCTAGGGCGGTAAAGTAACACCATACAGGGTGTCCCAGAATTCGACGTCAAGCCGTAAACGGATGACAGACCAAGTCATAACAGTTATCATAAAAATACAAAAAAAAATCCAAGTCATGTTCTTTAAAAATTATGGTCACTTTAAAAATTCACTAAGAAATCCACACCCTGTAATTATTCAAGATTACACACAATAATAAAAAATTATGGAATTTGTAGTAACAAGAGTTAAAGAACCATTACAGGGTGTGGATTTTTTAGTGAATTTTTAAAGTGACCATAATTAAAAAAAAACATGAGTTGGATTTTTTTTTGTATTTTTATGATAACTGTTATGACTTGGTACTTGGTCTATCATCCGTTTACGGCTTGACGTCGAATTCTGGGACACCCTGTATGTACAGTCACAATCAGATATATTGGAGCGGCTAAGGTGTTTACAATATCTGAAAACGCACTCTAACACCTTGACAATAGAGGCGTGATCAGATATTTGTGAGCGCCTTGACCGCTCCGATATCGTCGGGTGACAAGCAAAAGTCACTAACATCATTGAAATTATTGGACAATAAACCGTGTTACAAGTGTAATAAAGTGCATTGTTACTTTAATTTTTTGATAGTACTTAGTGAGTTTTGCTTGTCACCCGACGATATACCTGATGGCGACTGTACTGTAAAGAAAATTACACACAGATTATACAAAGAGATACGATATATGGGGCATTACCTATGAAAAGGGCCTTATTGTCGATGGCGCTTACGCCGCACAGCGTGGCGCGGCATTGTATTTATATCGGAGCATCGTTAATAATGGCGTAAGCGCCATCGACAATAAGGTCCCTTTTCATAGATAACGTCTCATATTATGTTTTCTCAATGGCCCAAATTGGATGAAAACGTGCAGATACAAAGTGCATAGAGTGCTGTCCGTAAGTAAACGGCGCCCAAGGCCGACTACGCTTAATCTCGAGCACGTAAATTGCATTTAATTGTCACTGGCTCGTGATGGATGGTGTCACCTCTATTTATAATATATATCTGTGTATATGTTGGTACCTAATCTAGTTGACGGACGAAGTGCGTGATGAGGACCTAAAAGCGACGATAACGCATGACTTGTTTGGGATCAAAACTGTCATTTGACTTTCGTGTCGGCTAGGGTTGCCAACCGTACTATATCATATAGTATTGTACTATATTTTGGCTCTCTGTACTATATACTTTTGGAAAAATATATAGTACGCTAAAATACTATATTTCCGATTTAACGTAATATTACACTCATGTTTAGTATTTTATCGAACAATTTTTTTGATGCCTTATTCTGGAAAATACTATATTCCACCAAAAAGAAGTTGGCAACGGACAGAACATATTTGTTGCTACATTGAACCTACCAAAGAAAATAGTATTTTTTATTGAAGCGAATGGAATATAATTATAGGAATATGGTAATTTCAAAATACTGTATTTTCCATTTTTCGGAATTGTTCTCTAACTTATATATATTGACGTCGGGACTCGTTTTCAAAGTGTTTCTTTTCAGCGAGTCTTATTTACCGGACAAATGTGACGTCACTTGGCTTGCATGCTCGTTAGGTTATTTTTTGGCGGACCCCTTAACGAGGTCTCGAGGGCCTCTAGACTCCACAAAAGACGCTTTGAGTATAGTGAACTAGATAGTATGCCATCTCAGTCACACATTCAATAATGATAGTAGAGGGGAGTAGGTTGACTTTTAGTTATGGAAAATGTTGAAATACTTGTTAGACATTCACCCCCCATAACAAGGGGGAGGCCTATGTTCAGCAGTGGACGTCTTATGGCTGAGATGATGATGATGATGATGACTTGTTAGACAACCCTGGGCTAGTGGTAGACTTCTCTAATAATCAAGATATTAAATGACAACAATTTTGTTTGTTATTAAAAAAGTGATGTTTTCAACTCACAAGTTTTATTCTTTAAATTGAACAGGTGTATAGTTTCTGACTAATGGCTCGTCTACACGATGGGCCAGCGCCGGCCACTCCAAGGGACGCATTCATTCTACCGCATGGCTGCGTCGCTTGGAGTGGCCGGCGCTGGCCCATCGTGTAGAGGAGCCATGAGATATTAATATTATTAATATCAGGCCTCGCTCTCGCTCGTCCTTAGAAACTGCTCTCGAAGAGATAACTCAAAAATGCAACAAAATTGAGCAACATTAACAAATATAGAGATAACCTAGAAACCCATTCCCTCACTAGAGCATTGTTTCAAAGATTACTATAATCACCTTGAGAACAATGTTTATGTTTACTTAACTAATCTTATCTTAACTGACAGTCCAATTCGAGTTTTAGTTATTCGATCTGTTTCCGATATGATATATCTGTCTGTGTCAAAAGTGAAATTTCTTCAACCAATAACGTCATTTTCGATACTGACAGACCAGTACAGTATCATATCGGAAACAGATCGAATAACTAAAACTCGAATTGGCCTGTATCATACATCATGTATGCAGAGAAACACGGTCCTTATGACTGAAATATTTAGGTCTAGAATCGCGTGCTACCTACGGCGGTATCTTCTAATACAAAGTTTCATCAATGAAGCCTTAACAGCATAATAGTTCTGGTGAGTCATTCATGTGATTATGTCTGGCTTTTGACGGACGATGTGTTTACTACACTCGAGTTCTGATAAATATTTGTTTTGTATAGAAACTTACAAACTTGTATTAAGACGGACGAACCTAAAAGTTTTACATACAATAATTTATTCTTCGTATAATATTTTTTAGGGTTCCGTACCCAAAGGGAAAAAACGGGACCTTATTACTAAGATTCCGCTGTCTACCCTCAAATGGCTCCTTAAGCCAGTTGAGGGTAGATGAAAACATTACACAATTAAAATAATGTAGGTTAAAGTCGGGTCGTTCACTGACTGATCCAGGCCGTTTTATAATTGGTCGGTTAACCAATAAATGTCATAACTACCCGAAAATGTACAAATTGTTTACTTTTATTTAAATACCTAAAGATACAGACTGTAGGTAAGTGAAAGCTATGTTCATAAGCAAAAAAGCCCGGTTTCCGCACGAAGACCTCTAATTAAAAAACCTTGCGTAAACGGGCGCTGTGGCGTAAATTATATCGGATAAACACCTTGTCATGCCGCTTATCTCGATTTTTAATTAATCGTCTATTTAATGCAATTTTCTGTTGTTATAGCAAAGTATTAAGCCACCAACCATAGGCAACATATAAGCGACAGTTCGCGGCGAGACAGAGACCTCTCGCGTCTCTGTCGCCTGTCTCTGTCTCATCGCGAACTGTCGCTTATATGTTGCCTATGATCAAGTGATGGTCGCGGTCTCCCAAGCCCCCTACTCTGTCTGTTCTCTTTCACGGCGCAGCAACTAGTATCATTTCTCTCTCCTTGCTCTTTAAAAAATGCCGTTTGTCAAAAAAGGACAACCATACTGTTGACAAGATGGACTTCAAATCCAAGTGTCCCCTTTTTAGGCGACCCAGGTTGTGCATGTGTGCGTAAAAACGTATATGTGTGCTCTTTTAGGGATGTGAAAAGTCGATTTTAATCATGTTATATATCGATAAACGCTACACAGCGGAACGAAATAGAGATTAATTGAAGCTTCAATATCTTCGTTAAACATAAACATAATTGAAATTCTAATGGATAATGAATATATTATAATGTAATAAAATAATTCAATTATTGCGGACCACCTATTTTAGTAGGTATTTATGTATTTTAATTAAATATCTGAACTTTCCCTTGGTTCTCTCCTGGGGCGTGACTATAAAATTGTGATCTGATAACCACAAAAAGAAAAAAAGCGTTTTTGTTCATTTTAGGTATAGTTAAACCTTTGAAGTAAAATTAAAATTGCAAGAAATGTCGATAGTTTATCGATATGACTTTATCGACATGGCTACAGCAAAGTGGGTCGCTTTGTAAATCGTACACTAAACCAAAAGTGGTCCCACTGACAGCTCGATTGGAAGGTATCTGTTTATATTCTTATATCTATGCGGTCTCCGGTCGCGGTCTCCTGTCTCGGTCGCTTGTCTCTGTCGCGGCGCGAACTTCCACCTTTAGATGAGAATCAGTATGAGAGAGGCCGCGTATAGTCAGGCCGCGGGGGCGCGCCTGGGCGCTGTCTTTAGCGGTCACGCACACTACAACAAGCATGCCTACACACACGCATACAAAAATAAACATCGGTCCGACAGTTGACGGGGGGCTCCGACAAGGCAGAATTTATCGGAAGCGCCTTTCCGATATCGAATGTCGGAAGGCGCCTACGACAAAAACAGCTGCAGGAGAGTGCCATTGGCATTAAGTTCGCCTTTTTTGCGTTATTTAGCGTTTATTAGTAATCAGTAAATGCATAATGAAATACAGAGAAACACATATCTTCATTTTACTTCCTTCTATTCGATATCGGATCGGAGAATGTGAAAACTTTATAAGTAACTATTCAATTCATAACGGTCAAAATTTACTTCTTAAGACGAAAGTGGAGGAGGCTGACCTCCGTGAAATCGCCTTTTCATATTCTTCATTTTCCTCTGGAGTATCTATAATACATACATACATACATACATATAATCACGCCTATTTCCCGGAGGGGTAGGCAGAGACCACGGATTTCCACTTGCTACGATCCTGACATACCTCTTTCGCTTCCTTCACATTTATAACATTCCTCATACACGCTTGCCGGTTTAGGGTGCTCTTGACCTGGCCTTTAGAATTTCTCCTATCTGATCAGAGAAAGTCCGCCGAGGTCTACCCCTTCCAACTCCCACTTCCACTTCTCCCTACTCATACACTCTCTTTGTCAGCCTTCTTTCACTCATTCTTTCCACATGTCCAAACCATCTCAACATACCTATAATGTAGGTACATATAAAGCGCAAGCGTATAATATAAATCATCAATGGTGTCGCAGCGAACTAGTTCCAAAGATACATCCGATCATTACCCGGTCGAGCCTTCGGCAATTAAAGTTCCAACTTGTTTGTGTACATTTCACCGTTGACTGTCGCATCCGTTGTGTACGCATTCCAAAAACATGTATTTATACAGTCAGTATTAAAAGTAGATCTACTACAGATGTAGTGTCAGGCATGGCTCACTCCGCGATTTCTTCGCGTCGCTACAAGTACATGTGGCCCACACCAATTGTGGTGTCTAGCAGTAAGTAGGTAAGGTAGTAGTTGCCGCGCACCGCTACGGAACGGATGCCTGCTCGCGCTTACGCCATCTTGCGGTCATATCTGTCGTTAATAGACGCGTTTTTACAAGCTTTTATTTACTTTCACCTGACCGTTGTCTGTCTGTCTGTCTGTAATCAAATCTTGCAAGTTAAATTTGATCCACTTCCCGGTTTCCGATTGAGCTGAAATTTTGAATATATACGTAAGACGGGTGACAATGCAATATTATGGTGTCATGGAGCTGATCTGATGATGGAGACCGGAGGTGGCCATAGGAACTCTGTGATAAAACCCCAAACACAATTATGTGTTTGGGGTTTTAAGAATTGTCTCGATGAGTATTAGTTGCCTGTGGAAAGAAAAGTACAGACAGCGATAAAAGCTTTTTCTCAAACATGCAATGAAATATTGATGTTATGTTCCTTATAATAGGCTGCGAAGTATGACGTTTCAGGTGCGGCTAGGACAAAAGGTCGTTAATGGAATTTCATACACATCTTGCAGGCCTAGGCCGGCAAAGTCCTCTTTTTTAATTTTCATTTCACAGATATTTGTGACACAGCATCGTGGCATTCATCCATTAAAAAAAACTAGAGGCAGTATTTGCTTTATGGTTCGTAATGACACACTGCCATTACGCCTATAAAAAAAAACAAAAAACAATGTTTGCTATAATTTGCAGTTTTATTTGTATAAAATCAACATGAACTTATTAAATAATACATTCTATAATTTTATAATTTTAAATTTAACTACACAAATAAAAACATTTAAATTATTTCGTCTAAACGTTAGCGGTAAAAAAGTCTACTCAAACACGCGTAGTTATATTTTTTAAATTGTTATGGAGGTAAAGTTGAAAAATATTCATTCTGTTTTATTGGATTTATGGTGCGTTGTTGATTTTTTGGCTTTAATATGAGTTCCGACGAAATAATGAAATTAATATTAATTGTAATCGTAGGTGTTGGAATTGGCAGCGTAAGCAGAATTGATTTTAAATAACTTGCTGCCTCTGCCGCCAAGTCAAAGACGAAGTATGTATATGGTTGCTTATGGCAATTTTAATATTTGTGAAACTAAGAAAAATGGCTTACAGTTTATTAGAAACAGTTTTGTGGCATACTTTAAATGAATGTAACTACAAATTCGTCAACACTGTGGAAATTATACTTATTTACTCCATGCATAAAGCAACGATGTATGTGAAACATGATATCAACATGAAAGACTACACTCTAAAAAAAATTTGGTTGGCCCTATCAATATCTTGATGGCCGTAATCAAGCATCTTGATTCCATACGAGCCTAACAAGAACTTAAACACATCAAACAAGGTAATTCTGATTGCTATTACTATTGTTAGGTAACTGAACCAATTGAGATCTTGTTCAATATTTACACGAAAAATAATTATGCTAACTAATTGATCCTAGTAAGATCAACTAAGGGCTTGATAATGAAAACAAACAAGTTAGTTTAACTAAGATGTAAATCAATGTTAACATGAAGAATTACTGTATTAACTATTTGACCCAAATAAGTTCAACTAAGAACATGATTACACCGACTTATGGCGTATTAGCCTGAACTAAGATATTGGTCAATTTGAATCTTAATTGTTTAATCATTTCAACTAAGATGTAAATCAATGTTAACATGAAGAATTACTGTATTAACTATTTGACCTAAATAAGTTCAACTAAGAACATGATTACATCGACTTATGCATCTTATTAGCCTGAACTAAGATATTGTTCAATTTGAATCTTAATTGTTTAATCATTTCAACTATGAAGCTTGTTTAGTACAATACCATTCTTGTTCAATTGTACTATGACTTACTTTGTCGCATTTACTAAAACATTTCTTTCAGATCTCTAGTTTTTATACGCGCCGTGCTGAATAATGCTGGTGGTCCTCGTTATTATTCTCAAGGAATTAGTCTTAAATACTAAAATATACATTATACATTTATTTCAGATCTTTTTGGCGATCGGCTTAGACCGGTTTAGCTTTACAAACACGGGAGGAGGCGTGCTTGTGAAATGTGAAGCCATATCGGCCTAGGCCGATCCTCAAGAAGATCTGAAATAAATCTGTAATCTGTATTACCTACTTAGTATTTAAGACTAATGCCTTGAGTATAATGCGAGTACGAGGACCAGCATTTATTCAGCACGGCGCGTATAAAAACTAGCACAAAGAAAATGTATAAAATTTAAACGAATAAGTAGTAAATAAAATATAACAACAAAGAAAGGGATAAAACATAATTAAACTAAATCAAGCCCGTAGAGTTTTATAAAAAGGGGGTAAATGAATAAAACAAAAAAATATTATAATAAGATGTTATTTATTCATTTAATAATTTTGAAAGTAAACGTTTTGCATTTAAATTCACGCGCACGGATCCGTGTCTAAGCTTACGAGGGGTTAACACTCGTTGGTCCAATCACGTTCACACTTGTTGGTCTATCCAAGCACACTACACTCACAGTGTCACTACGCGAGTTTGATTCGGATGTCACTGGTTGTTTTTTAGTCAAACAAATCACAAGATTCCACACATTTGACAGTTTAAAAACCCATCTTCACGATTGTATTTGTGAATTAAGGCTTCTCTTACCAATCTTGGTATATAGTGGCGTGCTGTCGAAATGACCTTGGGACTATGCAGCTCGATCCATTGACTTATACTCGACTCAAGGTGACACTGAGCAATAGCTGACTTGTGAGCGTCGTTGTTCTTGACCGCAGCGATGTGGTCTTTAATTCTGCAGGCAATAGTGCGTTTGGTATGCCCACTGTACGAACTACCAAAACTGCAATCAACTTTGTACACACCAGGTTTTTCCAGAGGAATAAGTAATTGAATGAGCTTAACGCAACTGCGTGCTACAGAGACTGACTGCTCGGTCGCACGCGCCACGAGAGGGGCGCGGGCGGGGCGGAGAGCGGGTGTACAGGCGATCCCCCTACTTATCTCTTGATTGATCGGATTAACCGATTATTTAATTTAATTATTAAGAAAATCGATTTAACAAATAATTCTTAGTAGAATGGAATATTAGTTTCGTAATCAATACAATAACTTGATCATAATGGGATTGAGTGTTTTATCTTCGTTGTTCTAAATAAATTATATGTTTAGTTGATTCAACTAGCAAATCTTATGTAAATCAACAAAGACAAAATAATCAAAAAAACTATTAAAATGTTCATACCTATTAACATATTTATCTGTTTTAATTAAATTGTTAAGGATTGAATTAACCTACGTTACATAATTATGCCAACAAGTTAATAATAGATGCAAAGTATACACTTGTTAGGATTAATAACATACCTACTTTATTAGTTCAATCACAGATACACTTATTGTTTTAAGTAATCAGCTTTCTTTGATTTATATAAGATCGTTATTGTTGTAATTAACTTAACGTCAACGAAGAGAAAACTGCTCTTAGTTGGTCTTCATTTTTTAGAGTGTATGTAAACTTATGTGACGAGAACGACAGTCAGACGGATACAAGGCGAAAAAAATCAAAGTTACATGAAAATATACGGGTAGTAAAAATACACGACTCGTGTAAAACATACGCGTGATAATGATATAGGTACGTGTTGGTTATATTTTGGGTGTAGTTTACTTTTAGTTTTTCCTATAAATAAAACTTGGGTTTCGTGGATTTTTTATTTTATTTATTTCATTGCATGTTTGAGAAAAGCACTATACATTCCTCGGCGGGAAATGGGGTTGCCCGCGCTCAGACCTATCCGGCCTCGCTTCGCTCGGCCGGCAACCCGAGGTTCGGTCTATATGTCTTCGGCCGGCAACCCCTTTCGTCCCGGCCTCTGTAGTAATGTACTATTACCAAAAATGAATTTTTTGCCAAAAACTTATTACCTAGAGGGTGAACCTTCCGTACCTATAGTCGCACCAAACAAAGTCTGCAGCGGATTTGATAGCCCACGCAGTGTAAGTGTTATGTATACGTCATAATGTCATAGAAGTTTGACGTTTAAAATGACACTTGCACTGCGTGGGCTATCAAATCCGCTGCAGACTTTTTACGGTCTGACTATAGTACTATTAATTTATTCTGCGGTCGCGGGCAGTCGCTAGTAGACCTTATCTTATGTAATCTTATGACCAGACTTGTTTTCCATATTACCACGATCCTTATTCTCATTTTGACCTTAATTGCAACTTTGCAAGGTCATTGACTTGCATTCAGTAGTAGCACTCCTTGACATTAAACCTTTCTGTTCATATAATGATATTTAATTATAATTATGAACATGTTGAAGCTTTGACCTAATTTTATTTGCATTTTTACTCGTTTGGAAAAGACGGAGTGTGTCTATTTTTAGGGTTCCGTTCCGTACCTCAAAAGGAAAAAACGGAACCCTTATCTTATAGGATCACTCGTGCGTCTGTCTGTCACAGCCCATTTTCTCCTAAAGTACTGGACCAATTAAGTTGAAATTTGGTATAATATGTAAATTCGTGACCCAAAGATGGACATCTAACGTAAACAAATTAATTTTAAACTCGGGGGCTACTTTTGGGGGGTAAATGAGAAAATTAAAGTCTAGCGTGAGTCATCCTTAATAAGAACATATTTTATTTCATTCATTCGCAGTTAAATTTACTTTGAACTCGATACGGGAAGGACGAATATAGGTATTTAAATTTGTAACTCGTTCTGAACCGGTTTGGGTCGGGGATCATAAATTAATAAAGGGTTCAACATGGCGTCCGTTTTAATAACGCGAACCTTTTGGGTTTAGAATTTTGCCGCGATCGCTTTAACAATTTCGTAACTTCTTTATTACGCGTTAGGACACTGCCGCAGAATAAATAATAGTTTAATAGTACTAGATACAGAAGATTCACTCTCTAACAAAACGCGTCTGTTCCGATTAGGACAGATATGACCGCTAGGTGGCGACAGCCACAAAAAAAACCGGGCAAGTGCGAGTCGGACTCGCGCACGAAGGGTTCCGTACCATAATGCAAAAAAAAACAAACAAAAAAAAGCAAAAAAAAAACGGTCACCCATCCAAGTACTGACCACTCCCGACGTTGCTTAACTTTGGTCAAAAATCACGTTTGTTTTATGGGAGCCCCATTTAAATCTTTATTTTATTCTGTTTTTAGTATTTGTTGTTATAGCGGCAACAGAAATACATCATCTGTGAAAATTTCAACTGTTCTATCACGGTTCGTGAGATACAGCCTGGTGACAGACGGACGGACGGACGGACGGACGGACGGACAGCGAAGTCTTAGTAATAGGCTCCCGTTTTACCCTTTGGGTACGGAACCCTAAAAACCACTGAAAAATGTAATTTCTAATAAGATTTTCATCCATCATCGCAGTAACGAACGGATCACCTCAAAAACATCTGACATTAAGTACTAATTATTAAATTTTTCACAAGCAGAAACTTCAGCCACCGATGCTATTAAGCTTAGAATAAATTTAAAAGTGGAAAAAGTACTTTCTTGGGTGAGACTTGAACTCACGGCCTCTGGATCGATACTCCAAGTACGTTAGTTCAAGTTTCACACATCACAGTAATTTTTCCACTTTTAAATTTATCTGACATTACGATGTCTAATGGATTTGATGTTTGTCGTAAGGATGAATACACAGGTATAAGAATAAGAATAAGAAATGTTTATTAGCACAAATAATAACAGAACTAATAAAATAACACAAAACTAAAATTCAATTACATAAATATTTGTGCCAAAAGGTCCTCACTCAGCTTCTTGTCACGTTGTGTATCCTAGGACACACTCCTGTATACTCCTCATCCAAGGCCGTTAAGATGTTTAAGACCACTAACTCAGAAAATGAGACGTTATCTATGAAAAGGGACCTTATTGTCGATGGCGCTTACGCCATTATTAACGATGCTCCGATATAAATACAATGCCGCGCGACGATGTGCGGCGTAAGCGCCATCGACAATAAGGTCCCTTTTCATAGATAATGCCCCAAATGTGCATTTTAAAACAGCATAGTAAGTATGCGAAGCTTATATCTGAAAATCAGAACGTCCTAAGTCCGTAGCAACTTTCCCACAGCTTTAGGTCTTAAAATTACACCAGGGCCCAGTTTTATAAAATTACAAGTTACAGGTTACAAGAGTACAGGCTACAGGCACCTGTAATGCACTGTGAACGGCTACAGGTGTTTTATAAATACACATAAATTATTACAGTTGTAAAGAACCACGGTCAATCTCGATTACATGTGAAATCTACAGGTGTGAAGGACATCACTATTTAAAAAAAAACGTCTGTCATAGATACTCGGTGCTCTACTAAATGATGTGTTTTTGTTTGCTGTAAAATATTAATTACTGGAAAAATGGCCAGAAATGAAGGAAAAATCGAGTGGGAGAGCGGCGATCCATGCCAAGGATATACTTTTTGGGCCGTTTTCAGATTCAGATTAAGTTAGATTTCATGAAATATTTACCTAATAAGAAAATAACATGTAAATAAGTACTCTTTCACATTTTTACATGTATCGTTTCGGTAGTGAAAATTATGAATAGTACACTTTACCATAATGCGAATGCACTATAATACTTAAATAAAGAGACGAATGCTAATAAATCAACGACAAATATCGGGAATAATCCCTTTCCATTTCCAAGTAGATAAAATAAAACGAATCGTCAATAAAATCAGTATCAAACATATTGTCACTTTATTTCCTATTTACTATATATTACAGATACATTAACAAAAACTGATAAGGTCAGTGCATGGAAAAGTATGCATGCCCTGGCACAATCGTTGGCGTTGGTGCTTAACAATAAAGAGTAAAGTTTAAAATCTCTCAGAAAACGAGTCTACAAGTAACTGCTGTTGTGCTGTTACAGGACTCAAGACGTATGTAAGTTTTTGTTACAAGTGTACCAATCTACACTTGTAATTTACAATATTTTTATAAAACGCTTGTTCGATTATGAGTTTAAAACTATAAAACTCCCGTATTTTCGTCTATGGTTGAGCTACAGGCACTTGTACCTGTAACTTGTAAAATTGTAACACAGTACTTTTATAAAACGCAAATTGTAAAAAACGGAGCAAGTGTTGCCAGTAAACGCCTGTAAACTTGTAACTTGTAACTTTATAAAACTGGGCCCAGTAAGAACTATAATCGCGTGGGTGTTTATTCCTGAGAATGTTGCGTTGCGGTAGGAAAGTAGTTAGCATTTTAATAGCTTTAACGAAGTGTTTAACATAAACACGCTTAACATTTAATGTTGCCTTATGTTACTGGTGAAGTAAGGTTATGTACTTATAGTTCGTTTTTTTAGCATTAGAAATAAGGTAAACAATCTTGATGTGTCTTTTAATTGAAAAACACATTTTAAAAATAAGTTACGGCAAATATGTAACAATTATGATTCTAATACGATCATTTATATTGCTCTGCTTTCATAAGTGATAGTTACTGATTTTTAAAAAGCGTTTTTCAATTAAAAGACATGTCAAGGTCGCTTACCTTCTTTCAAGTTCTTTCTAATGCTAAAAAAACGAACTATATGTCAGGATGGCCATTTGTATGCTCTGGACGACTACCGTGAAAATCGAAAATCGTCAATTGCGGGCATTTTTCTCTGTCGCTCTAATTACGCCTTCATTGGAGCCTTCATTTTCGCGGCAGCCCCTCTGTATATACTTTTACCCCCTTATTCATAAACGCGCTACAAGCCTCGTGCTGTAAGCTAATAATCGTTTGTCCTTATCTGTCCTTTTGTCCTATCTATTTGTCGGAAAGGGATAAAACATAATTTAACTAAATCATGCCCGTAAAGTTTTATGAATATGAATCGTAAGGGGGTTATTACTTGGACAAGAAGTCTAAAGGCTTGGCCACATACAAAGCGCGACGCAGCGCCGCGTCCGCGCCGCGTCCACGCCGCGCGACCGCGGCACATGCTAACGGGTTACCGACGTCAAACAGACTGCGTCCCGCCGGTATCACGCCCCGCTTCTGTCGCGCCCCGCGCCGCGCGGCGCGTGCGCAGCGCTGCGCCGAGCGGACGCGGCGGCCCGCCGCGTCGCGCAAGGTCACATCAGTAGGATCGGACGTTAGGCAGCGAGCGGTGCGCCGCGTTCCCGCGCGGCCGCGCCGCGTTCACGCGCGCCTTGAGGGCGTGTTGAGAGCGTGAGGCCGGCGCGATCGGGGCGCGCCCTGTTTGACCAGGCTTCGCGTCGGCATCACGCGGCGCGGACGCGGCGCTGCGTCGCGCTCTGTGTGTGGCCAAGCCTTAAAGGAACTAATACAGACATAAGTTTTTGTGGCAAAAACGAGTGTTTCAGATAATGAAACATCGATAAGTCACAGACAAAAGTGAAAGAGATGGCATTATGACCTGACTCGCCACTTAGTTTTGCGGCAATAGTTAACCTTTTGGACGCCAATGACCGACATATCCGCACCGCAGGTCCAACGCCAAAGACGGATTAATCGGTCACATCACAGACCACAGAGCAACATAGACCTACTGCATATGCATAATGTTCAATTTCAGTTTCGACACTTCGGTGACGTGGCGTCTGAGTGACAGCTTTAGTGTTTGACACGGCGTCGAAAAGGTTAAAGGCCTGTGCACACCGGCTTGCGTGTGCGTGACGTGCGCGTGTGCGTGCGCTAAAATGTTGGAGCCGCACACGCACACGTCACGCAATCGGTGTGCCGTCTCTCATAAGGATCTGTGTACTACAACGCTGCACGCACACGTTCACGTCACGGACACGCAGCCGGTGTGCACAGGCCTTAAGAGTTGGAAAGTACCGGAAAGAACGCACCTGTATGTTTAGCATTGCCTTTAATATCCGCCCTTATAACGAATTCATAAAGCTTGCCTCGGCCAATTATGTGAAGTTGTCAATGTAAGAGACGTTTCCTTTTCATATACAGTTAATAGTTACATATATGGTCTTCGCTGTCAGTTACATCAACTCAAAGCATGGACAGGTTTATGCTTAGACGTTTCAATGTTAACGATTGAAATAATTAGACCCTTAGCACACGGAGCGTAAGCGTAAAGGTGACAGTCCATTTCTAACGACAGCTGCATTACTGTTCATTTTTCTATGGAAATTGACAATGACAGCGACGCGTTCAGGTACCGGTAGTCCAGCTGCGGTTAAAAATGGAATGTTACCATAAGAGACGCGTAATGTCATGCAAGTAGATATTGCTAATATTTTCCTTGTTTTGTGGTTTGCTACTACTATTTACCTGGCCATAGGCATGTTTTAGAGTTATCCAGCCGATTTTCTAACATTTGTGCCGTTTTTCTTTCGATATTTCGAAAAAAATCACTATCTGGACATATATGGCACTCTAGTTAATAATGTAAAACATATAAGATATTTCGATTAGTTGAAATTGCCCGTAATTAAAATTGTCCCCCCTGCTTATCCAAGCATTACTTAATCCCAATACATTGGAATAGTTTTAAAATATCAGAAATATTTTGGCTGAGGCTTCTGCATCTAGGGTTGCCAGATCGAAAGGCGCTAGTATCGGGAAACAATATAAATTTTTCGGGATTTTGGGACTTAAGTCGGGAAAAAAAAAACATTCAAATTAAAGTAAATGTATTAAAACAACGATATTTTACATTATTGGCACTACGTCAGCTGCGCTGCCCATAGACGTATTTAAATCAAAATAGTATACATTCTTTGAGATCTTGAGTCGCTCGCTCGCTCGACGACAGTTCGGTACTCGAAATTATTGTTTTATAACGTGAAGCTGTTTTTCGGGACGGTTTACACTTTGTCGGGAATCGGGAACACGTGCTAAAAATCGGGAGAATCCCGCCAAATCCCGACCATCTGGCAACCCTATCTGCATCGCTATCTGTTTCCAAGGAAGATACAAATACAATATTTTTAGACATGTAGACCTATCAGGCCGAATTTCTTGAATTAATAGAATACTTCCGTAGTAGACGATCGTTAGTTTCGTCGAAGGAAGTTTTAGGCGTTATTACAATGAGGTAAGGCTTACTATTGGATGTGAAGTGTCAATTTAGACCGCCTCCAGTCCAACCTACGTGGGCGCCATGGTCTAGGCAATCAAGTCTGGTAGGGTAATGCTCCTTGCTTACAAAAGATTTTCAATTCATTCTTATTGAACTCCTTACAAAAGAGCATGTTTTTGTGGTCTTTAGTGTGATCGAGGTAGAGATAGGAGGGTGCTTGCTCCGATTATGAGCCAGAAAAAGTAAAAATCCGAAAAAAAAGAAAGAATGGAAAATGGAAAACATGTAAAAAGAACATCAGTCCGTTGATTGCAAGAACTTAACAGCCGGAGTGAGTTGACGCTAGAATGAATAGAAATTTGACTATGATTCTGACTTAAATATGTGCAATAGGCTCTTTTTTACCTCCCTGAAAAGTAGTTTTTCATATCTCATGCTCTGAAAGTGAGTCGTTGTTGTTCTAAAAGGTGCGCAGAAAGTGATACGTTTATGCTCTAGTGCAGAAAAGTGGTGTACTCCTCTGCGTCCTCGTCCCACAAAAAACAGGGTGGAAACAAAATGGAAAAATAGTGTCTTTATTTCCTCGCCTGAAACAATTGGTATTTGTTTAATTTTACTAATCCCACGTTGATCCTTTTTTTAATAAAAAATTATGTAAGTGAATTGTTAAAAACAAATTATTCTTGATTTCTTTCGTTGAATTCTATTTACTCGATTTCATAAGACGGGAACCAAATAGAATACACCAAAAATATTTTTTAAACCTCACACTTGCGTAAATGAGCAAAGGCAGATTCTTATACAGCCACAGTTAAACGTTTTTATGATATTAAATTGATTTTTAATGTTATTTAGCACTATATTCATGAAAATAATATAAAATAAAAGATAAAAATTACTTATATTAGTAATTAAATTGTTATTTTATATTTAAAATACTTTTATTGTGTTATTACGTGGTGCGGCGCACCAAGGTCGCGGTGCGGTCCGGCAGTCTGTGGCGGCTTTTAGAACGAAAAAGTATAAAATTAAAAAGTAAGAGGCAACCCGCTGATTTTCATACTATAATGAACAAATTATGTTTAAATTACTTCAGTTTGTTAAAAAATGTGTGTTTTCGTAAATATTGCAATCTAAATGATTTTCGCTAGGGGTTATTAATCTTCACACATGTAAAGTCTCCGATTATAAGTAAGTCCTAAGGAAAATAAATAATGGCCGTAGATCTATTAGGTACTTCCATTACTGATTTTGCAGAATTGCCTTGTCTTGTTTGGTTTCCTCGCATTCGATATGAAAAGTAGAGTGTTTAACTCGGGTGAAAGGCACCATTTCTGTCTCGGACTATTGGCGCTCTCACTGCGTTCGAGCGCCAAACTACCTCGACAGAAATGGGTGCCTTTCAACCCTTGGTTAACAATCTACTATTGTCTTCTTGTTCATAAAATAACACTAATATTGAAACTGATTATATCGCGTATATTAAATTCATACTACATCTCATATATTCAACATACGCGATATAATCCGTTTCAATAGTTTTATTTCAGGAGTAACTATCGCGGTAACAGCAGACAATATTCTTGCTCATAAATTTTAATACAGTCGATCATATTGACAAGAGTTTGTCCAGTCTTCCTAGCTTCACAAAATTGATTGACTTCCATTCAGCCTTAAATGCATGCATAGCGTGACTTCTAGGTTATTAAATTAAGCAGCAGTAAAATCGCTATTTATAAATACAGCAGTTTTCTGAACTGATTTGCATTCTGAGTCACCACTCACCAGTGACATAATGCAGGAGGTCACCGTTATGACGTGACCGTATGAGGTTTAAACTAAAAATAGAAGGTGACAAAGGATACAGTTGATGAGTGTCTTTTCAAAAAAAGCTTATTTCTCTATGAAAACCATACAAAAATAAGCCCTTTTGAAAAGACACTCCTCAGTTTTTGTTAGTTGTAATGTAAACAAATTCATGGATACATATATTATGATTACGTCATACGTAAAAAAAATGCTTGGGATGGAATTATTAGTCTTACTTGTTTACTGCCGCAAAGTATTGTTTTTCAAAAATTTTATGACGAACTATAAATGTACGACCCATTGACAGATTTGCAATAACCGTTCCTCAACATCGATTTGAGAAATGTCTCAACGACAACCTCAGATATAAAATGATAGGTCTGGACCGGCAGGCTAGAAGCTAGATTACCTGGTTCGATGAACCGTTTGATCTCTAATTCGATACCGTTAACGTCTAGTCGTGGTTAGCCAAGGCAATCCTCGTTTAAAAATTGGTGTACCACAAGGTTCAGAACTAGGTTTCCTACTATTTTAACAATTAATTTTGGAGTCCCACAAGGGACTGTATTAGAACCCCTAATATTCACTAGCCTTTAAAATTAATTCTAAATATTGCTCAAGTTATATAAAATGATAGGTCTAGTTAGACCGGCAGGCATTTAGCTAGATTACCTGGTTCGATGAACCGCCTGATCGCTAATTCGATCCCGTTAACGTCTGGTCGCGGTTAAGGTTATGTTCACTGATGCACATTGGTTTTACTATCTCGTTATTCTGGAAATACAGACGCCTCATTCAAATATTTATATATTGGATTTCCACATTTAATATGTTTGTACGTCAATGACGAAGGTTTTTCACGATTTCAAAAATATTTAAAAACGTGGGCTTAAAATAAACCTGAGTTTTGGTCAGGTATTCATTAAATTTTGTAATGATAAGATAACTGTAGTAAAAATGTGTAGTTAATAAATAATCAAGAAAACTGCAGTAAGACTTAAATTGTGTTTAAAATTGGTTTCATTAAAATTTCATTTACATTTCTCTCTTGATACTTGCCAAGAGACAGTATTCTCTCGTATTCTTTATATTCTCGATTAATAAAGAAAATGAAAACTTGAAGAAAGTTTCCTTTAAGCAATACGACCACGAATTCCGTCTATAAATGGTGTATTTGCAAACAAAGTGGGCAGATAAAAAGTTTTCTCTCGAGGGAGTAAAGGAAAACACAGTGGGCGGCGATTTTCTATTTTCGTTTCTATTGGATTACTTCAATGGTTTGTATTCTACTTCTATATCATGGACAAGTTTTTGTTGAACTTTTGTGGTGTTCTTGTATTATTGTTGTGTAAATGAAGTAAAAATAGAACTAAACCACAACTAAGTAGCGCGAAGCCTTTTATTATTTATGCATAACTTTATGTCTACGGTATTCTCTACTAATCAACCACAGGGCATAAAATATTAGGCCATATTTAGAGTCTCAAGGCTGTGCCCTCCATCTTCGTTAACCTTAAAGGTCAATTGGTCAATAGAATAAGTATAAAAAGGGTCGCCCACTACCCGCCTACGCTTGGGCATAAAACAATGGCTTTTTTTGCCTTAGCCTATGTTGTGTCCGTAAGATGCAGTTAAATTCAACGCGTATTTGTAGCAAACAAATCTTTCCTCCATGAAGTGAAGTGTTTTACAAGTTTAAAGAAGTCAATTTCGCTTTCAACAATGTTTACTTTACATAACGAATCCCAAAAAACTGAGTTGTTTTCCAAAGTTTTTCTGAAGTCAATTGTTTATGTAGTGTGTGAATCTTCTTATGCTCACCTCTGTATTCGTGCTTTTGTCCTAAACCTAATTGTAACGAACATTGCAATAAAGTAGTAGTGAATCATTGCCCACATTGTTAGTCTTATCTGACTATTTTTAGACCTTAATTCATAGGCATAAGGTCCACCAATGACCTCTGTTACTGTCAGTACGTCTTCTAATTCAGGATGAAATAGCTCCCGTTGTCGTTGTAGTGGACGGACCAGAGGTCATCACATTTAGTCGTGATTTATGATGTCAATTGATACAAATTACTATCCAGTTGACGTCTACTTTGGTGTTACTATCAAAGTACTACACAACGCACTCGAGAATGAAAGTGTCCATCACAATAATGAAGGTATTACTGTTCTAGTTCTGACCCTTCAAAACCTCAAAACAGTGATTGTGAGAAAATTGTGGACAATGGTAAATCAGATGTTACAAATTATATGGTGGTTTTTGAAATCGCACTAACGTTTTGCTATAGTTTGTGCTTTGGAAACTGTACTTAAAAACTTTCTATTCATTTTAAGAACTGTTAAAACTTGGTAGAAAATTGAGTTCATTTTTAGTTCGTCTTGCTTGGGTAAAACATGAGTGAGTAAATTTTACATCCAAAGGTTATCCGATAGGTTTTGTAGTCGACATATCAAATTTTCTTTGACCCTCTCTCCCTAAGTTGATGTGGTCCATTTTTTTGATCGAGCGTTAGCAAAGGTCTTCGATTCAGCTTCGAGAAAATGATTTCGTATGTCCGGATGTTCTCCCTCTACAGGGCGCAATTCTCAACTTAGCTGATTTTAGTGAAACATTTTGTGAGCAGTTTCGATGATTCAATATATTATTTTGGTCGATTCATTTTTTGGATTTTCGTCAAAATTACGGAGCCATACATTTCTTCAGCTCTAAGCTATACGCATCAGATTTACAGCTCACATAACCACTAGTGATATATTGATGAATCTTTCCTTGTTGCTCTAAAATATTTTTTCGCTTTTATTTTAGGAATTTAAGGAAAAGTAACAATCCCTGTCTGTATTCATCGCTTAACATTCCTTAAAATGTTGCAAGCGATAAGAAACCATTTAAAACACATGATCTTGTTGACATTTGGCACTCTTATTGGAAAACATACCAAGATATCAGTGTCGACACTTATATGACTTTAATTAGACCCTTATCTCCTCTCTATAAGGTTTACAATCTGTTACTTGACCGTGTCTCAGTTTGTTTGAGACATCCTTTAGGGCAGTGATTCTCAAACTTTTCTGACGGCCCCAGTTCCCGAGAGCCAACTTATATTTGATTTTAAGTCATAGATATAAACTATGGATGAGCGCATGCATATGAATTGCCCGTTGCGATCTTCATGTCAGCAAAAAAGCGCCATCTGTTACACACTGCGTACAACTACGTGAGCTCGACTCTCGCGATAACTTTGTACGGGCGTACAAGGCTTGTTAAGTTTATTCGCGGTTTATATCAGAAGAGCGTCGATTAAGTTTATGGTTAATCAAAATTATTTGTTGTATTTGTTGGCGTTGTTTGATATCCGTGTCGTCGACACTGACGCTCCTTCTTACCTCTCAAGACCCGTGACATCTGTACTAAAATCAGCTGAAGACGAAAAACAGAGAAAATATTCCACGGCCTGTGAAATGCGACATGCAACTTTCACACCACTTGTAACATCTGTTGACAGCGTCTATGCACCCCAAATGTCCTCCGTTATAAAACATATGGCAGAAACCATATCTCAACGTTGGAACCGATCTCTAAGTACTGTACTGGGCTGGCTGAGATGCAGGATCAGTAACGCCGTTATACGTGCCACCACCATGTGCATCCGAGGCACACGCCACCGGTTTAAGTCCCCCGCCTGGTGACTTGGGTTCGACGACGGTGCCGCCCTTCCACACATCGACTGAAACCCCTTTTCTACCCTACCCACATATGTCTTAACCTAACCCTTTGCCTATGTATTACTTATGATTCTCGTAATAAATGCTTTAGTTAACATATTTATTGTATTAAAATGGGTGAACTTATCCTTATAAGTTTCCGTTCTTCTACGTTATTTCGTGATGTCATTATCGTCTCAGGTGGCAATGCAATATTTTAAACATTCGCGCAGTGCGGTGTGCCGCCCTGTGTAAGCCGGCTCTGTCAAGGTCGACAAGTTGGCCGAGCTACTAGCTACAGCAGTACAGTTCGATAAGTACCTCCCGAGCTTTCGCGAGTAAAATGCGGCGAACAACTATTTCTGTTAGTTTCTTGCTTGCAAAACAGGTAGAGTAAAAAAGAAGGAAACAGCAATACAAACTAACTATTTTGGCTCAGTGATCCAAAGAGAATCTTGGCCTCCGAAACGAGAGCGTGCCACCTGTCCACAAATATGATGCAAAAATATAAGTAGGTAATGGAAAGTATTAAATACAGCGATGTGAATTAATCGGTGTTTGAAAATGCGCGCTTTGTTTCTAGCGCTCACCTGTTAATTTTTTTTGAGTTTTACCTACAGTTAATTAAAAACTTTAACCTGACAAGAATTAATATACTAGGTACCTAAGTCAACGAATAAAACAATAACAAATACTTGATCTTGTTATTTCGAATGTTTTTAATAATTATGTAAAAGAAACGGGAACAAACTCTGTAAGACAGACAATAGGTACTTTAATTTCGGTAATTATATCCGGTAGGTAATCAACTAATCATATTTAAGTAAATTTACCTATACAAATCACGCAGTATGCATTTCTACTTCATAATAACTTCCAAAGAGAAATGACGTCCTTACAAGGTTAATGCATTAGCGCTATGACGTACGAGCGAACATTAGTTGCTCGTGAGAATGAAATAAAATTATCGTTTAAAATTGGTTTTAAGCAATAAATAAACCTAATTGGAAATTACTTACCGATGATATGAGATCCCATTTTTTTTCTTATACTTCCTATAATGGTTTTTGCACCCTTTTACAACGCAATAAGGCATTTTTGTGTTATGCTGCGTGACAACTTTCTACTGCGCAATTCGCCACACGACTGAGCGCCGGGGTGTGATAAATGCAAATATCACACCCATGTAGCGGCCCCCTTTTTAGTGCTCGTTAGCCGCGTCCTTACGAAGTAATATATATGTCCATGTTTTAAGTATTAAAAACACTCCATAGAACTTAATAATCTTCTAATTACATATTTGTATAACTGATCCCTTTTGAGTTATAGGTTTTGTCGTCATCGTCATAATTAATAAGTCATTTATTGACAAGGTACAAGGAACCCTACAAATATTGTTTATTTTGGTGTACTGCAAAGGACGATACTTCAATCTAGGGATGTAACGATACCGATACCGATACGATATATCGGCCGATATAATCGGCAGACCGATATATCGGCATCGCCGATTTAAATTCAGCCGATATTACAGTTTGAAAAGCGCGCGAAATGAATGACGCTGCTAATAATTTGAATACACTTTGTTTCCATAACAAATAACCCTCCTTTTGCGTTGCCTTAGTCGGGTAAAAACTACCTAAAGTGAACTATAATTACTGATTTGGATTCACTTTTGCATTGATTGCTTGGTGGTTACCTAAATAAATGTTTTCTTTGATTTTGATTTGGCATTTTTCTTTATTAGTTTTACAGTTTTTCACACTTCACAAAATCGAGTGTCTACTAAAAAGTATATAATTCCTTATTTATTATATCTATTAGCTAACTACTGTGCCATTGATATCGGTATCTGTATCGGTATCGCCGATTATTTACTTCAAAAATCGGTATCGGTATCGTATCGGCAAAATAATGTATCGTTACATCCCTACTTCAATCCCTACGGTTTATGCTCTACTTTGGTGTGCCACAAGGATAAAAACTAGGATCCCAACTATGTTTACAAGCTTTTATTTACTTTCACCTGACCGTTGTCTGTAATCAAATCTTGCAAGGTAAATTTGATCCACTTTCCGGTTTCCGATTGGGCTGAAATTTTGCATGCATGTATAAATCGGATGACAATGCAATATTATAGTACCATCGAGCTGATCTGATGATGGAGACCAGAGGTGGCCATAGGAATTCTGTGATGAAACAACGCAACCTAATTGTGTTAGGGGTTTTTAGAATTGTCTCGATGAGTATTAGATGTCTGTCGTAAGAAAAGTACAGGCAGCGATAAAAGCTTGTACCAAAAATGAAGTTTTTGCCAAAAACTTATTCTCCTAAACATTTCTTTGGCGTTCCACAAGGGTCAGTACTAGGTTCCCTATTATTCACAAATATATTTTTTACAGCACACTTTGACAATACCTTAATCGCTGTGCATCCCGCGCCGGTTGGCTGACATCATCGTACCTAAATACAGGCGTCGCCAACCGGTTCCGCCTGCAGCGAGTTTGGCCGGTGGCTTTAAACTGTGCGATTAGCTGCTATTTCTCCATCTCATCTTTATACAAACGTATAGCTTTCATTGAGATATACCGCTATGCGTTGACTAAAATCTTATATCTAATACCTTTAAACGAGCAATTCTTGTATATTTATTTATTTATATATTTCGGGGATCTCGGAAACGCCTGTAACGATTTCGATGAAGTTTGGTACATGGGGGTCTTCGTGGCCGAAAAATCGATCTAGCTAGGTCTTATCTCTGGGAAAACGCGCATTTTTGAGTTTTATGTTTTCCGAGCACAGCTCGGTTTCCCAGATATTTTGTAATTAACTGACGTTACAAGCCGTCAGATATAGCGTAGCGGACGAGGTGCTCAAAAATATCTGTACATGAATTTTAACGTCTTGATTCAAGGCTTTGTTCTGATATTTGTGAGCATCTAGACCGCTTCGATAGGGGTCATCCATTAATAACATCACACGTTTAGGGGGAGGGAGGGGGTCAAGTAAATGTGACATATTGTGACATGGGGGGAGACACAAACTTTGTGACGTCACTTTAACTTCATCAGTAACCGAAAATTTATTTAAATTATTTTATTCGCTTTACATTTAAATAACAAGTTTTGAAAACGATAATCGTTTTTAGGGTTCCGTACCCAAAGGGTCCGTCCGTCCGTCCGTCCGTCTGTCACCAGGCTGTATCTCACGAACCGTGATAGCTAGACAGTTGAAATTTTCACAGATGATGTATTTCTGTTGCCGCTATAACAACAAATACTAAAAACAGAATAAAATAAAGATTTAAATGGGGCTCCCATACAACAAACGTGATTTTTGACCAAAGTTAAGCAGCGTCGGGAGGGGTCAGTACTTGGATGGGTGACCGTTTTTTTTGATTTTTTTTTTTTGCATTATGGTACGGAACCCTTCGTGCGCGAGTCCGACTCGCACTTGCCCGGTATTTATTCGTTTAATTTTCTTTCCTAAGCAGTTTTGGGTTATAAAATTACTAATATTTATATCGTCAAAAATATTTTGATAAAATATTAATAATACTTAGGTACTTACTTAATTCGATTTGGCGATTTCGTAGAAAAAATGTGACGTCACACTAGGGGGGAGGGGTTTGCCAAATGTGACCAAGTGTGACAAGGAGGGGGGGGGGGAGGGGTCAAAAAACCTAGAAATTCGTATGACGTAATTAATGGATGACCCCATATATCTGACGAATTCAGTACAACGTGTTGTGTCAGTTGTAAGCTCTCCAACAAGGTTGAACATCGATCTGGTCAAGATTGCAGGAAAAATTGGATGACGCTTATCGGAGAGACCCCTCTGATAAAATGATGATATTAATAACTTGTTTATGCAAATGCCTGTTTACTGACCATGCAGCCGTCCTTCAA
Source organism: Cydia fagiglandana (assembly GCF_963556715.1). Lineage (NCBI taxonomy): Eukaryota > Metazoa > Arthropoda > Insecta > Lepidoptera > Tortricidae > Cydia > Cydia fagiglandana. Next base: position 4,603,111 of record NC_085950.1, on the reverse strand, counting down.
ACTTTTAAAATAAAATGACATTCACGTTTTTATAACCTATAAAAACGCTACACCACCGTAAAAATGCACTCTTAAGAAACAAGCTTAAAACAATGGTACAAAAAACAGCGCGGATTTCAAACGTAGCGACTCTAACCGACCATTCAGAACTCTAATGGTAACCCGACCAAATACAAAATCCATCCACATACATTTTCTTGTCTACCACTATGTTCGTTTTTTTTAGCATTAGAAAGAACTCCACAGAAGTAAGCGTACAGTTTTTATCAGGCTCTTTAATTGTTAATAATTATTGAATTATCTAATGTAGCACGGTCAATACATATAATTTACTTCAAATTATTACCGCTAAAAGTGCCGGATTTGGAACCACAAGCTTACTTCTGCGAAGTTCTTTCTAATGCTAAAAAAAACGAACTATACACGCGGCTGGGTAAGAATATGGGATTGACTAGCAAGAAGTGATGTTTTAGGATTAGGACTAAATCCGATGTAGGTATATGTCTATTACATCTTTTACTTACCATAGTTTATCATGTCCCACGCTGTTAACTGTACATCGGTGGACCTTATGCCTTTTTTAATAAGGTCCACCGATGTACAGTTAGGAGTGTTACTGTTTGTACATGTACAAGTCAGCTTCATGCAGCCAAGCTTCAACTCAAAGAGTCTTCTTCTACCTAGGGTTATCCTGGCCTTTGCCAGGGTCCGCTTTCCTACTTGCTTTCCTCCACTTTGCGCGATCCTGGGCGTCGTCTCGCGTAAGCCCGTTCACGCTCATATCTGCTTTCACGACATCGACATCGAGCCATCGCTTTTTTGGTCTGCCTCAAAGAGTAATACTTATGAAGTATTTCAACCTGTCTGTAGCTGACGATAATATCTTCATACCAACCGCCTCAGTTAAACCTACATATTTAATAATAATCGAACTTCGCGAATCGGTCGTTATATTCGGCAATACGCACGACCGGTTATTTGTTTTTGCGGATTGCGAGGTTCGGCCGAAAGGGTCTATTGAACTTTAGTTTCTCTTTTATGTATTGTTCTAGACACGCGGCAGCGTGTCAAGCCAAGTTCAAGCAAAGGAACTGGCTAGCCAGCGCCGAGTGTAATATTACACGAACCACTTGGTGCCACTTTTGACCCTTCTATAACTCAAAACATCTTTGACGTAAACACATAAAACTACGTGTGTTTAATTATATCCATAAGGATATCTAGAAGCCCAAATTTCATGAAGCTAGCTCAAACGGTTATAAAGGTATGAAGGTCAAAAAGTCGTAAATTTTAAGACTGACTTATGACTTATAGTACCTAAACCTAACCTACTTCCAGATGACCTAGAAGGATGAAATTTGGAATTCAGCTTGGTTATTGTGTGTAACCGTAGGAAAAAATCTAAAAATAAAATAAAGTTAAAAAATAGGGGGGGTCCCCATACAAAAAAAACACTTTTTATTGGGACTGACATATAAGTACCTAAACCTAACCTACTTCCAGATGACTTAGAAGGATGAAATTTGGAATCCAGCTCGGTTATTGTGTGTAACCGTAGGAAAAAATCTAAAAATAAAATAAAGTTTAAAAATAGGGGGGGTCCCCATACAAAAAAACCATTTTTTATTGGGACTGATATAAGTACCTAAACCTAACCTACTTCCAGATGACCTAGAAGGATGAAATTTGGAATCCAGCTCGGTTATTGTGTGTAAGCGTCGGAAAAAATCTAAAAATAAAAAAAAGTTAAAAAATAGGGGGGGTCCCCATACAAAAAAATATTTTTTTATTGTAGCGTTGGAACCGTTACAAGCAGATATTTGAAACTACCCCAATATATGTATTATTATATTTGCTATATTAAAATAAAGTTTAGTCAAAAAATAAGTGGTGTCCCCATACAAAAAACTTTTAATACGCTCTAAACAACCGGCCAACGGTGTGTCGTCGGCGGCGCGCGGTACCACATGATTATACAAAGAACAGAAGTAAAAACCATACAGCGGAAACACAAGAAAAAACATTAAATCTCAATACCTGCCTAGTTTTCTTTACAAAAAGTATTGATATCCCACCAAAAACATAAATGTAAAAAAGGAGAGCAAAGTTCAATACAAAAATTATGCTTGGCTGTGGGGCTCGCCGCAAAAAGAATGGAGATCTAAATGAGTGCCACTGCCAAGTTCTATGCAAAATCCAAATATGTATTTATAGGAACAAAATAACATTATAAACAAGTATTAAACTCTATTTCTTTGCTTTATTGGATACCTATAACAATTGCTGTTATTTAAAAAAAATGTGAGATCTTAAAGTAGGTTAGATTTGGCTTGGCCAGGTTTTATCAGAATTACAATATATATAAAATGATTGATATAATGAAAACTGGCCAAGTCAAATCTAACCTACTTTAAGATCTCACATTTTTTTAAATAACAGCAATTGTTATAGGTATCCAATAAAGCAAAGAAATAGAGTTTAATACTTGTTTATAATGTTATTTTGTTCCTATAAATACATATTTGGATTTTGCATAGAACTTGGCAGTGGCACTCATTTAGATCTCCATTCTTTTTGCGGCGAGCCCCACAGCCAAGCATAATTTTTGTATTGAACTTGGCTCTCCTTTTTTACATTTATTTATAAGAACACGTACGGTTAGTGCAATGCAATGCGATTTAGGTATAATGACAGGATTCGTTGTTTGTTCATGTTCAACTAATTAGTAATTTATTCGGTTGTTTATTTCTAAATCTACACCTAAATCGTTTCATTTCTTCCATAATCGTTTCTAGATCAATTAATTGACGTATCTTAAAGTTCGAATTGGGTCGTAAGTTTCTGTACCCACTGATTTAAAATATTGTTCAGTTTTTGACTTACCTTGTTTGTCTTTTTTTTGCAGGTAATGCTTTTCCTGTCAAGCGTTGATTATGACTTTAACTGGAACTGTAATGTAAGTAAGATAGAAGGGTCAAAAGGCACCAAGTGGTTCGTGTAATATTACACTCGGCGCTGGCTAGTCAGTTCCTTTGCTTGAACTTGGCTTGACACGCTGCCGCGTGTCTAGATTGCCGCTTGATACCAGAGCGGCTACCGCGAAAACCGAAATTCGCAAATTGCGGGGATCTTTCTCTTTTACTCCAATGAAGGCGTAATTAGAGTAACAGAGAAAAATCCCCACAATTTGCGAACTTCGATTTTCGCGGTTACAGCCCAGGTTGCAAAAGCTGAGGTGTTAAAAATGGGCCTTATGTACAGTCACCTGCAATAATATACTCTTCGAGGGCCGCAAAAATATGTAACACGCTCTTATGGCTCTACAAATAAGATAGTGTCAGATATTTTTGCAGTCTTCGTTGTGTAACATATTATGCCAGGGGACTGTACGTTGGCTGTAAATATGTTTGTGAACTCCGCTGTACCATCGCCCACACTGTTAACTGTACATCGGTGGACCTTATGCCTTTTGTAATAAGGTCTACCGATGTACGGTTAGGAGTGTTGCTGATTGTACAGTGCCCGTAACAGTACCAATCAGTGTTCTTAATTGACAAATTCTATACGTCTTATCACGGCATTCCTTTCAATTGACAGATGGACGTGTTGCCTCCCTTTCACACTTACGTACGAATTTACAAGTGCGACGGAGAAGCAACACGTGAAACGTGGTTCGCGGCAGGCCCTCTGAGGTCACAGTTGTGTACTCCATTGTGAATTGGAAAAAGGTTCGACCAATTGACCCGTATAAAGGTCCGTAACGCTCTATTGGTCATTGCAAGTGCAATCGAAGGCTGCTTTTTTAGGGTTCCGTACCCAAAGGGTAAAACGGGACCCTATTACTAAGACTTCGCTGTCCGTCCGTCCGTCCGTCCGTCCGTCTGTCACCAGGCTGTATCTCACGAACCGTGATAGCTAGACAGTTGAAATTTTCACAGATGATGTATTTCTGTTGCCGCTATAACAACAAATACTAAAAACAGAATAAAATAAAGATTTAAATGGGGCTCCCATACAACAAACGTGATTTTTGACCAAAGTTAAGCGACGTCGGGAGGGGTCAGTACTTGGATGGGTGACCGTTTTCTTTTTGCTTTTTTTTGTTTTTTTTTTGCATTATGGTACGGAACCCTTCGTGCGCGAGTCCGACTCGCACTTGCCCGGTTTTTATTTACGCAGGATATACATAACTTACTCAAAATAAGGCCCATAGACCCCATAGTTCTTAATTCGCTGACAGAATGGGACATATTTTTACAAGCTTTTATTTACTTTCACCACCTGACCGTTGTCAGTCTGTCTGTCTGTAATCAAATCTTGCAAGTTAAATTTAATCCACTTCCCGGTTTCCGATTGAGCTGAAATTTTGCATACAAACGTAAGTCAGGTGACAATGCAATGTTATGGTGTCATCGAGCTGATCTGATGATGGAGACCGGAGGTGGCCATTGGAACTCTGTGATGAAACAACGCAACCTAATTGTGTTAGGGGTTTTTAGAAAGGTCTCGATGAGTATTAGTTGTCTGTCGTAAGAAAAGTACAGTCAGCGATAAAAGCTTGTACCAAAAATGAAATTTTTGCCAAAAACTTTTGAGTATGATGTGCGCACCCATATTTTTACATTTGACTGTACTAGGTATATGAGTTTGGCATACATTTTTTCCCATGGTATTTTTTGTAATCAATCAATTCATCTTTATTTACCCGGTGGATATTTCTGTCGCTATTTGATATAAAACATAGTTATTCTATCCTCTTTATGTGACTGTAAACCCAAAGAGAATCACACAAAGAACCGATAAAAACGATCAGCACCTCATTACAATGTTAAATACGAGAACGTCAAAATTTTGAATGCAGCCATCAATACTAACGACGACATGTTAAAATGGACCTTACTGCTCGCTATCAAGGTTTACGATCCCATATCTGAACAACGTGCAACGCTATGAATTTTTGATGACGGATTTGTATGGCCGATTATTTTCGCAAGCTCGCATTTCGTACTCACGTGCCATTGGATTCCTAATCTTACCACATTGATATAAGAGTCAAGTTCTAATAGTTCACAAATGTGTGATATAGCCTGCATGACTATTAGGGTCAGAGGCATGGACATATATATTACTTCGTAAGGACGCGGCTAACGAGCACTAAAAAGGGGGCCGCTACATGGGTGTGATATTTGCATTTATCACACCCCGGCGCTCAGTCGTGTGGCGAATTGCGCAGTAGAAAGTTGTCACGCAGCATAACACAAAAATGCCTTATTGCGTTGTAAAAGGGTGCAAAAACCATTATAGGAAGTATAAGAAAATAAAAACTTTTTACAAAAAAAAGAAAACCGACTTCAAAAAGGATGAAATAAAATATTATCCTTTTTAAGTCTATGCGTTACCAACTGATATGTTTGAAGTCGGTGCCAAGCCAACTTTTGAAGCATACCATGATTTTGGTGCGATTCGATAAGGATGTACGTTGGATTGCCTTACAATGAACGTACTTGCTGTAGGTACAGTCGACGTTAAAAATATGTTTACACTTTTCGTCTTATTACAAAGGAGTAAGGTGCAAAAGTGTATAATACATATCTTTGACGTCGACTGTACCTAAGAACACACCTCAGAACACACGATCAAACCTTCTTGGCACAGTCCGTGCCATGTTTGTCGGCACGCAAGCGTGGGATTGGGACTGAAGTTATTTCCCGTCCCTTATTCAGAGGACTACATTTCAAAATATAAAACAATTCAAGGCATTTACGTTCTTGCCAAATTTCACCTAAAGCGGTTCAGTTGTTTAGCCATGAAAAGGCGACAAAGAGGCAGACAGAATTACTTACACATTTATAATAGTTCTAATGGTACAGTTCTAATGGGATTTATAGTCATAAAGCTGATTATTTTTGACGGGTATTCTTTACTACTTGGCTTGGCACCGACTTCAAACATATCAGTTGGTAACGCATAGACTTAAAAAGGATAATATTTTATTTCATCCTTTTTGAAGTCGGTTTTCTTTTTTTTGTAAAAAGTTTTTATTTTTCCATTTTTAGTTTTAACGCATTATTGTTAATAGGGCGACGCATGAATGAAAAACAACATCATGATTAACACTAAATTCGTGTATCTACTTTAATAAATATGTAATCTGGAATTTTCTCGAGTCCGTCTGGGAAATTATAATTCCTGTCACTACACTAAATCCATCCTCCGCCCCGCCAATGACCCAATCCCTCAACCCCCCCCCCCTTCAACCACCATTACCCGACCCCTTAATCCCCGACCCCTTAACTCCTAACCCTAACCCCCGATCAGTAGCCTTACCAGCTTACCAAGAGTTTGACATTGATTTATTCGCTAGCGTGTGTGTAACTTACTTTCTTTGCATCTCGCTCGTACTGGCATATTAGTGCGAGCGAGATGCATAAAAAGTAAGTTACGAAGACGTTAGCGTCGCTAACTTAGCGAATATGTCAATGTCAAACTCGTGGTAAGGCTACACTTGCACTACATCAAATTGGCGGTGTTCGGAAGCAAATGCTCGAGTTACTTTAGAAAACACCGAAATCACTTTACACGTGCCTTTAAAAACTGAGGAGTTCCCTCAATTCCTCATGGATTCCATCATCAGACCAGAACCAAAAATAATACGGAAACACCTTGGAGGCAACTCCTTCCAAACAAAAAAAGAATTACTCAAATCGGATCACAGGTGCCGGAGTAATCGCTGAACGTACTACATTTAATAAATCATCATCATTATCATCAAAACAATCATCATCATCAGGTCTACTTCATCAAAGTGGTGGTTTCCGGGAGAAAATGCTCGAGTTGCTTAAGAAAACACCCAAATCACCATGCATGTGCCTTTAAAAATTGAGGAGTTCCCTCAATTCCTCATGGATCCCATCATCAGAACAGAACCAAATTAAAATGGGACCAACTCGGAGGTAGCTCCTTTCAAACAAAAAAAGAATTACTCAAATCGGACTACGGATGTCGGAGTAATCGGTGAACGTACATAGAAAAAAAAAAAAATAGCCACAACCGAATACAGAACCTCCTCCTTCTATGAAATGGAAGTCGGTTAAAAAATGGGACCTCATATCATCGGTAAGTAATTTCCAATTAGGTTTATTTATTGCTTAAAACCAATTTTAAACGATAATTTTATTTCATTCTCACGCGCAACTGATGTTCGCTCGTACGTCATAGCGCTAATGCATTAACCTTGTAAGGACGTCATTTCTCTTTGGAAGTTATTATGAAGTAGAAATGCATAATGCGTGATTTGTATAGGTAAATTTACTTAAATATGATTAGTTGATTACCTACCGGATATAATTACCGAAATTAAAGTACCTATTGTCTGACTTACAGAGTTTGTTCCCGTTTCTTTTACATAATTATTAAAAACATTCAAAATAACAAGATCAAGTATTTGTTATTGTTTTATTCGTTGACTTAGGTACCTAGTATATTAATTCTTGTCAGGTATAAGTTTTTAATTAACTGTAGGTAAAACTCAAAAAAATTTAACAGGTGAGCGCTAGGAACAAAGCGCGCATTTTCAAACACCGATTAATTCACATCGCTGTATTTATTACTTTCCATTACCTACTTATATCTTTGCATCATGTTTGTGGACAGGTGGCACGCTCTCGTTTCGGAGGCCAAGATTCTCTTTGGATCACTGAGCCAAAATAGTTAGTTAGTTTGTATTGCTGTATAGATTCCTTCTTTTTTACTCTACCTGTTTTGCAAACAAGAAACTGACAGAAATAGTTGTTCGCCGCATTTTACCCGCGAAAGCTCGGGAGGTACTTATCGAACTGTACTGCTGTAGCTAGTAGCTCGGCCAACTTGTCGACCTTGACAGAGCCGGCTTAAGGCTCCTCTTCACGTTGGGCCAACGCCAACGCCAACGAGGGACGCAGCCATGCGGTAGAATGAGATAGCAATATCACTTGCTCCTTCTAACGCATAAATGCGTCTCTCGTTGGCGTTGGCGTTGGCCCAACGTGAAGAGGAGCCTTTACACAGGGCGGCACACCGCACGGCGCGAATGTTTAAAATATTGCATTGCCGCCTGAGACGATAATGACATCACGAAATAACGTAGAAGAACGGAAACTTAGAAGGATAAGTTCGCCCATTTTAATACAATAAATATCGTTTTGATTAACCATAAACTTATTCGACGCTCCTCTGATATAAACCGCGAATAAACTTAACAAGCCTTGTACGCCCGTACAAAGTTATCGCGAGAGTCGAGCTCACGTAGTTGTACGCAGTGTGTAACAGATGGCGCTTTTTTGCTGACATGAAGCTCGCAACAGGCAATTCGTATGCATGCGCTCATCCATAGTTTATATCTATGGTCAGAGGCGGTCAACATTCCGTCACGGTACGGTAATGGCGTGTCATTAATTGTTTATGTCCCATGCATGCATTGTAAACCTTTTTATTCGGATTCCCATTCCATGAGAGCACGTGTAGAGGAGGAAATAGTTTCTGATAAAAATTTAAAGGTGTATCAAACGTTATTGACAATTTTTCTTTACTGTCAATAATAATACAATTTGTACAATAAGTTTTTGGCACAAAAAAAATCATTTTTGGTACAAGCTTTTATCGTTGACTGTACTTTTCTTACGACAGACGACTAATGCTCATCGAGGCAATTCTAAAAACCCCTAACACAATTATTAGGTTGCGTTGTTTCATCGCAGAGTTCCTATGGCCACCTCCTGTCTCCATCATAAGATCAACTCTATGGTAGGTACCATAATATTGCAATGTCATCCGATTTATACATGCATGCAAAATTTCAGCTCAATCGGAAACCGGGAAGTGGATCAAATTTAACCTGCAAGATTTGATTACAGACCGACCGACAGACAGACAGACGACAGACAGACAGACAACGGACAGGTGAAACTAAATAAAAGCTTGTAAAAACATGTAATTTTCGTTACACACTTTTAATATCGACTCGCGACTCAAAGTAGGTACAATCGCCATCAGATATATCGGAGCGGCCAAGGTGTTCACAATATCTGAACACGCACTCTAAAGGCTCCTCTTCACGTTGGGCCAACGCCAACGCCAACGAGGGACGCAGCCATGCGGTAGAATGAGATAGCAATATCACTTGCTCCCTCTAACGCATAAATGCGTCCTTCGTTGGCGTTGGCCCAACGTGAAGAGGAGCCTTAACGCCTTCGCCTTGATAATAGAGGCGTGTTCAGATATTTGTGAGCACCTTGGCCGCTCCGATATATCTGATGGCGACTGTACGAGAATTGAAGGGGCCGGTTACACAATAACGGCACATTAGATTAAATGATGACATCATAACTGCGGGCGGATATTTTTATACTCGGCCCTGCTACTGGGCTTTGATTGTTGCTACGAAACCCAGCCACAGTTAAAAGAGTAGTCCATCTTTAACTTCTTCTTTAGATTAGACCTTATAGTACAGTCGCCATCAGATATATCGGAGCGGCCAAGGTGCTCACAAATATCTGAACGCGCCTCTATTGTCAAGGCGTTACGAGTGCGTGATCAGATATTGTGAACACCTTGGCCGCTCCGATATATCTGATGGCGACTGTACTAGACGAAATAGAGGAGCGGGATTTCCTGATACAGGTATTTCTTTACCTAATACACTCTAAAAAAAATTTGGTTGGCCCTATCAATATCTTGATGGCCGTAATCAAGCATCTTGATTCCATACGAGCCTAACAAGAACTTAAACACATCAAACAAGGTAATTCTGATTGCTATTACTATTGTTAGGTAACTGAACCAATTGAGATCTTGTTCAATATTTACACGAAAAATAATTATGCTAACTAATTGATCCTAGTAAGATCAACTAAGGGCTTGATAATGAAAACAAACAAGTTAGTTTAACTAAGATGTAAATCAATGTTAACATGAAGAATTACTGTATTAACTATTTGACCCAAATAAGTTCAACTAAGAACATGATTACACCGACTTATGGCGTATTAGCCTGAACTAAGATATTGGTCAATTTGAATCTTAATTGTTTAATCATTTCAACTAAGATGTAAATCAATGTTAACATGAAGAATTACTGTATTAACTATTTGACCTAAATAAGTTCAACTAAGAACATGATTACATCGACTTATGCATCTTATTAGCCTGAACTAAGATATTGTTCAATTTGAATCTTAATTGTTTAATCATTTCAACTATGAAGCTTGTTTAGTACAATACCATTCTTGTTCAATTGTACTATGACTTACTTTGTCGCATTTACTAAAACATTTCTTTCAGATCTCTAGTTTTTATACGCGCCGTGCTGAATAATGCTGGTGGTCCTCGTTATTATTCTCAAGGAATTAGTCTTAAATACTAAAATATACATTATACATTTATTTCAGATCTTTTTGGCGATCGGCTTAGACCGGTTTAGCTTTACAAACACGGGAGGAGGCGTGCTTGTGAAATGTGAAGCCATATCGGCCTAGGCCGATCCTCAAGAAGATCTGAAATAAATCTGTAATCTGTATTACCTACTTAGTATTTAAGACTAATGCCTTGAGTATAATGCGAGTACGAGGACCAGCATTTATTCAGCACGGCGCGTATAAAAACTAGCACAAAGAAAATGTATAAAATTTAAACGAATAAGTAGTAAATAAAATATAACAACAAAGAAAGGGATAAAACATAATTAAACTAAATCAAGCCCGTAGAGTTTTATAAAAAGGGGGTAAATGAATAAAACAAAAAAATATTATAATAAGATGTTATTTATTCATTTAATCATTTTGAAAGTAAACGTTTTGCATTTAAATTCACGCGCACGGATCCGTGTCTAAGCTTACGAGGGGTTAACACTCGTTGGTCCAATCACGTTCACACTTGTTGGTCTATCCAAGCACACTACACTCACAGTGTCACTACGCGAGTTTGATTTGGATGTCACTGGTTGTTTTTTAGTCAAACAAATCACAAGATTCCACACATTTGACAGTTTAAAAACCCATCTTCACGATTGTATTTGTGAATTAAGGCTTCTCTTACCAATCTTGGTATATAGTGGCGTGCTGTCGAAATGACCTTGGGACTATGCAGCTCGATCCATTGACTTATACTCGACTCAAGGTGACACTGAGCAATAGCTGACTTGTGAGCGTCGTTGTTCTTGACCGCAGCGATGTGGTCTTTAATTCTGCAGGCAATAGTGCGTTTGGTATGCCCACTGTACGAACTACCAAAACTGCAATCAACTTTGTACACACCAGGTTTTTCCAGAGGAATAAGTAATTGAATGAGCTTAACGCAACTGCGTGCTACAGAGACTGACTGCTCGGTCGCACGCGCCACGAGAGGGGCGCGGGCGGGGCGGAGAGCGGGTGTACAGGCGATCCCCCTACTTATCTCTTGATTGATCGGATTAACCGATTATTTAATTTAATTATTAAGAAAATCGATTTAACAAATAATTCTTAGTAGAATGGAATATTAGTTTCGTAATCAATACAATAACTTGATCATAATGGGATTGAGTGTTTTATCTTCGTTGTTCTAAATAAATTATATGTTTAGTTGATTCAACTAGCAAATCTTATGTAAATCAACAAAGACAAAATAATCAAAAAAACTATTAAAATGTTCATACCTATTAACATATTTATCTGTTTTAATTAAATTGTTAAGGATTGAATTAACCTACGTTACATAATTATGCCAACAAGTTAATAATAGATGCAAAGTATACACTTGTTAGGATTAATAACATACCTACGTTATTAGTTCAATCACAGATACACTTATTGTTTTAAGTAATCAGCTTTCTTTGATTTATATAAGATCGTTATTGTTGTAATTAACTTAACGTCAACGAAGAGAAAACTGCTCTTAGTTGGTCTTCATTTTTTAGAGTGTAGGAAGTCTCTACCTTATTGTCATATTGTCAAAAAGTTTTTAAGGAAATAAATATTTTCGATTTGTTTTTCTTGCTTGCGTTGTCCCGGCATTTTTGCTACGGCTCACGGGAGCCTGGGGTCCGCTCGACAACTAATCCCATGATTTGACGTAGGCACTAGTTTTTACGAAAGCGACCGCCATCTGACTTTCCAACCCAGAGGGGAAACTAGGCCTTATTGGGATTAGTCCTGTTTCCGAGGTGAGTTAGAACAGAGGTCAGTTGAAACGTCAATTTTGCGGTATTTATAAAAATAATGTCTTGAGGCAAGAACGCACCTATTGAAGGATCAGTGGACGGTGGGACGCAGCTTAAAATAGTTTTTTTAATACAGTTGCTCAAAAAGTGCTACTTTACGTAGCTGTTTAGCGTGCGGAAAGTTGGTTATCTCGAACTAGTGCTTTTTACTTTCCCAATTTTTTTAAATTTATACTTGTTCCAATTCACGACTACTTATTGATGAGTGTTAATATTAGTTTCCTTTAAACGTCGTAATCAGCATAAAAACCTACCGTTAATGTAAGAATACGAAAAATATTACATATTTCATATTTAATTACTTACCTCTTCATCATTATAACACGTTTATTTTTTAATATTCAATATTGAAAATTCCGTTCTTAATAAGTTGACTGAATGGAACGGAATAGCTGCCAAACGCCCATAGATATAATATACTTAAAGACGACGTCTAACCGAGCTGTCACTGTTACCACTTTTGTTTAGTGTACGATTAACAATGTTTTTCTTATTTTTTCGCAACTGTATTAAAAAACGTCGTTCGATACACGTGCGGAAATGTCATTCTTCACTCGTCCCGAGTCTTGCCACTCGCCTGCGGCTCGTGGCAAGATATCTCGGTACTCGTAGTAATGACATACCTTCCGCACTAGCATCGAAATGTACTATTTCCAGCTGGATAACATTTGTAGATGTCTCAAAATTGACGTTATTTCAACTTATACCTCTGTTTTAACTGACCCCGGTCTCCCCTAGTAGGTAGTACACATATTGACAGTAAAATAGTTAAGCCTTTAGTTATGGTATCTACCTCCGTCTACAGTCGTAAAAATGCGGTGCCAGACAGTCGGGCATCATCGAGAAAGTGTCGAGACGTTTCCATTCAGCCGTATTACCAGTCGGCAAATGTTGAAGTACATATTTCTAAAAGTTAGATCATAGTCTAATAAAACATGGTCTTCTCTTCCCAGAGTGACACAAGCCTACGTCACAATAACATGATCGCTATATATAGCGCTATCGCATATTGTCATATAGCGCTGTCGCATGATGACTTAGGCTTGTGTCAGTCAGGTGACCTAGAAAAGACGGGAAGAGAGTACCGGCGGAGTATATTATTATACCATGAAGTTAGATCATATTGGTGGTCCTAATTGAATTATTATAGGGACCGCAACAGAGATGACTTCACCCGTTGGTCGTCTAACCGTCCAAGGCCAGTCCCAGCCTGCTTCTGACCCATTACCACCAATAAAAGTTTATTACTCGTTTTACTACTCCATTAGGGCTCACATGGTCTTTGGCTTGGGAATATTTATGAGAAAAAACTACACCGAATCAAGCACAAAATCTGTCTCCGAGATTTAGATCTTAAACAACTTAAAAGTATTTTTAATGCAGTGACTACAGTTTTATCTTTTTTGCATATATTTCATAAATATAGGTACTAACATTAAGTTTAACCTTAACTTAACCTTGCCTATCCTCTGTACCTTATACGATAATACCTAATTTCACTTCAATTACTGATTTATATGTACTTATTCCACGGATATGATTATATCATGCTCTTAATCATCTTTCCACGACCTGTGAATCATCTATTATGAAGATATTATGTAACTATGAGCATGCTTCATTATCATTAATTAATTACCTCCTCTCCCGTTTAATAAACTAATTACTCTATACATGTCGATAGTCAATTTAGAATTTAACTATCGCCCAACACAGCTACCGAACGCAGGCATCGCTTCGATAAATTGTTTCCAAATATCATTAGTCTGGCATCGACAACCCTAACTATATAACGTATAGATACGTCACTTCATACTCTGACTTATTGCCTAGCCAATAGGATTGACAACGCTGCTCATGGTGTGGCTAGGGCTGCAAACGGGGTTGAAAATTGATTGCAAATCAGATTAGACTGCCATCAAAAGTTTCTGATGTGTCTGTTTTAGATAGGGGAATAGTTAAATGGCCTATTATTGTCTAGAGTTAATTAAGGTTATCGGCGATAAGGTTGTCACTAACACTGGTTGAGAGCTATACAATGTTTATGTAATTAATGAAAGTAACACACAATCGGGACTCTTGGTGACAAAACATGTCTCGACAATGCTCCTGATCCGAAATAGTTATTCTCCGGTATACACATCTCGTCTGTGACTCTGCAGTCTATCCCTATAAATTATGCATATATCCCTATAAATTAAATTGGACTCGTTACGTAAACACCAATTTTTCTGACGGTATTGAACCTCCATTTGACCTTTCACTCCGCTCTTATCTCTTACATAACCACTAGATATATTCGTATCGTGACAACCCTACCGACGCTGTTAATGGGCCCGATGAGTCATTGACGCGTCGATAATAGACTGTTGATCCCAATCAACTGCCCTACGAACTTAGTGCAACTAGCTGTCTACTCAGTCTAGTCATTGATGCCTCTTTAAAGGCCTGTGCACACCGGCTGCGTGTGCGTGACGTGCACGACGTGCCTTAAAGCGGAATTTGAACTAAATCATCATTCGCTTGCCCTTATCCCATTCATTTGGGGTCGACGCAGCATGTCTTTTTCTTCCATACCTCTCTCTTGCCCGTCATCTGATCATTCACTCGCGCGTTCGTTTCATATCATCTCTCACACAGTCCATGCACCTTTTCCTCGGTTTAATACGGTTTTAAAACGCTCATAATACGATAATAAAAAATTACATCTGTACTTTTTGATTTATATTATGATCGGAGATGTGAATTCAAAGTTTATTTATGTTATTCGGCAGAAAAATGAGCTTTAATTAAAAATGTTGACTGCTAGGCTAGAGGTTGAGGAATTATGGAAGACGTAGCTTGGAAAAATATTCAATAAGGTTTCAAAGTTGACCGAAGTGGGAAGACCCTCGATAGTGGACCGAAAATCAGGTGAAGATCTTTTTAACCGTCAGATAATAGCAGCCCGATCGTTATGGACCCTAAAAAGGCCTGTATCCAACAATTTTTTAGTTGAATTATTTCAGAAAAAATTTAAATGGCTTAACAGTTCTACATATCTGAAAATAATTCATAATGTTATCATAACATATGTAAATTATAACCCCTGAACCTTTGTCTGTAAGATAACAGTTATTTATGGGACTGACTCAGATTGTTTACATTTAGATAAACATACTCTTTGTCATTCCATTGATGGATGATGTTATTATGTATTTAGAATGCTCATGTGGATCTTGTGAATGGTATTCAGGCCCCTGTTTCGCAACATAACATATAATCACGCCTATTTCCCGGAGGGGTAGGCACTACGATGACCTGAACCTGATAGCCTGGAAAAGGCTCTGCCAGATGGGCCTGTTGAAGGTCGTCGAAAACAGGGAGGGATACCCACACGCTGGTCCAACGCCATTCAAGAGGTTATTACACGCGAGGGGTTCCAGGGTTCCTTAAGGAAGGCAATGAATCGGCCAGGATGGAGAGCACTATAGCACAGAGCGACTTATGGTGGTCACGACCCTCAGACATGAGGATTCGACTAGGAAGGCACTACGATCCTGACATACCTCTTTCGCTTCCGTTACTCATTAACAATCCTCATACACGCTCGCCGGTTTAGGGCGCTCTTGACCTGGCCTTTCTTCAGGATTTCCCCGATCTGATCAGAAAAAGTTTGGGTCAGACAGAGTGTTTGGACAAAACAAAAACAGCCATCTAGTATGCCAACATAAGGAACTCCGTCTGTTTCAATGGCCGGCTAAATATAGTGACCATTAAAAGTTATATCCGTAGCAACGGGAATAAAAGCGTCTTTATAACTCATTACGCTAGCATTGCGTAAGTGCGTTCAGTCGGCGGTTATTTTTGTGTTTCTGCCCTATTTACACCGCATAATTGCCGTTTTGTCTGGATTGTTTGGAATGTTGCATAATAACCAAGCGCTCGAAAATATTTCGGTCAGTTTACAACCAAAACTCGCTAATTACCATCACAAGTTAAAAACCATGGTGAACCGCGCTGGCACTAAATTTGTTTTTGTAATTGGTCATGAGTTTTGGTTGTCACATGATTTACTTATCAGTGGACGTCGTCTCAGTTTCCCCGTAGTCTACTTTGTGTTTTATGCTGGGCGAATGTCTTTCCACCTGTTTTGCCAAGTACTCCTCATGGCTTACTCGTAGTATATGCTACCGTTAGTCTTTTTTACAAGCTTTTATTTAGTTTCACCTGACCGTTGTCTGTCTGTCTGTCTGTCTGTGTGTCTGTCTGTCTGTAATCAAATCTTGCAAGTTAAATTTGATCCACTTCCAGGTTTCCGATTGAGCTGAAATTTTGCATGCATGTATAAATCGCACGACAATGCAATATTATGGTACCATCGAGCTGATCTGATGATGGAGACAGGAGGTGGCCATAGGAACTCTGTGATGAAACAATGTAACCTAATTGTGTTAGGGGTTTTTAGAATTGTCTCGATGAGTATTAGTTGTCTGTCGTAAGAAAAGTACAGTCAGCGATAAAAGCTTGTACCAAAAATGAAATTTTTGCCAAAAACTTATTTAAGTAATCTATCTTTCTTTTATTGAAAAAGGATAAGCATTTGTTCACAATCTCACCAGACGATAAGTGCCTAAATCTCAATGTATAACACAACCTCTGCTGAACACCGAAGTAAAAAAAATTGAGATTCTAAAGTCCATCATTTGCACACTCATGCACCGGGCCAGCTAGATATGCTTTTCTTGACACGCAAAGGGACAGTTTGGTGTGCTTTTGGTCCTAGACCAAACCATTTAGGGAATATCCGCCATAATATGGCTGGTTTTAACTCGCTGTGTTATTTACCTACCTTCAGCATCGACAATGCATTTCGATGCCACTTCGCTTCTCTCCCTCGTTATTAGATCGTGAGGATATGATCGGCACCAAAGCGTGAACTCGTTTGAAACTTGTAATAAAGCTTTCAACGCGGCACGCGAGAAAACAATTAATTTTCTACCTCGTAGGGTAAAACTTACCTAAAATAGTTTACAATGGTGTATGTATAAACAAACTTAAGATGCATTCTGTTCTGTGGTGAAGAATGGAGTGTTTTTGTCCCATTAAACCTTTTAAATTTCTTGAAGCATTTTTAACAAGGTTAACCGACAAAACGTTATCCTAATTTACGAGTATTAAATTGCTTTATTATAATGTTTCAAGCACATTGTTTTCTTATCTTATTGTTTTCGGGGGTCCTTGCGGATACACTTCGACCCATAGAGATCTTTAGGGATTTGCCGAAGAAGCATACACTGTACAGCAAACTGAATTGCGACCTTAAGATAAAAAAAATATCTAGATAACCAGGACACCATAGGATCAGTTAAGTTCTGACCTGGCTGCTCTGTGGAGGGTTATTTCCCTTAATATTTTTCTAAATTCAAATATCATATGCCATCTAATCTTCATCATTTATATTATTTTTGATTCTTACAATATCTAATTGTATTGTACCTAAACAATAAATGCGAACCATCTCATATGATCTTTCACAACTTTCTACGCACGTCGGCTACAACTTCACAAACTTATTTCTCCTCAGAATGGCTGATCTAGTTAAACTTACCCCTACTTCCCCTATTTCCAATCTCCCCTTCCGTCTCACCCCCACTTCCCGTTGAGAGAGCACGCAACTTTGTTTGGGAAACATTGGCTTGCCTTATTATTGTTTGTGTACTTTTATCATCTTCGATTTTGAATTCTGTATCTTTAGGATTAGGTCGTTTTTCTATTGACAAAAACATGTTGGGATTGTCTATATTGATGGTGTTGAATTATGAACTGTACGTTATTACTGTCATAAGGTTGGTTTTCAATTTATTGAGTAATAGTTTTTTTTTACGGATGCTTTTAGTTCTGCCCAGAGGATTTTAAAAGGTTTGCAAAGTCAAGCATTGGTGGTAAAGTAATATGATAGGAGGAAGAAACATTTTATATTTATAATGTTTGTGTTTCCTCATGTAAGTACTTGACATTCAACGCTACGCACTTGTATTATCAGTGCACCTAAATACCTACTCTATAATCAACGCTTCCTTTGTATGTATAATAAATATGGAATAAATCAAACTTTATTTACGTAAAATACCATTTATGTTTTGGTCTTCTACTAATTAAGACATAACATAGGTCAAAAAATATGTACCTACTTTTTATTATTAGAATAAAATAACTGAAAAATAGGCCCCAAATTCCCTCTCTTAAACACACATATACACACACACAAACACAAACACACAATAAAGGTAAAATAAATCACAGTGTCCCCAAACATCGAAGCCATAATCATGAAACAATTTGAACTACGCATAGTACCATAGATATAAACTATGGATGAGCGCATGCATACGAATTGCCTGTTGCGAGCTTCATGTCAGCAAAAAAGCGCCATCTGTTACACACTGCGTACAACTACGTGAGCTCGACTCTCGCGATAACTTTGTACGGGCGTACAAGGCTTGTTAAGTTTATTCGCGGTTTATATCAGAGGAGCGTCGAATAAGTTTATGGTTAATCAAAACGATATTTATTGTATTAAAATGGGCGAACTTATCCTTCTAAGTTTCCGTTCTTCTACGTTATTTCGTGATGTCATTATCGTCTCAGGCGGCAATGCAATATTTTAAACATTCGCGCCGTGCGGTGTGCCGCCCTGTGTAAAGGCTCCTCTTCACGTTGGGCCAACGCCAACGCCAACGAGAGACGCATTTATGCGTTAGAAGGAGCAAGTGATATTGCTATCTCATTCTACCGCATGGCTGCGTCCCTCGTTGGCGTTGGCGTTGGCCCAACGTGAAGAGGAGCCTTAAGCCGGCTCTGTCAAGGTCGACAAGTTGGCCGAGCTACTAGCTACAGCAGTACAGTTCGATAAGTACCTCCCGAGCTTTCGCGGGTAAAATGCGGCGAACAACTATTTCTGTCAGTTTCTTGTTTGCAAAACAGGTAGAGTAAAAAAGAAGGAATCTATACAGCAATACAAACTAACTAACTATTTTGGCTCTGTGATCCAAAGAGAATCTTGGCCTCCGAAACGAGAGCGTGCCACCTGTCCACAAACATGATGCAAAAATATAAGTAGGTAATGGAAAGTAATAAATACAGCGATGTGAATTAATCGGTGTTTGAAAATGCGCGCTTTGTTCCTAGCGCTCACCTGTTAAATTTTTTTGAGTTTTACCTACAGTTAATTAAAAACTTATACCTGACAAGAATTAATATACTAGGTACCTAAGTCAACGAATAAAACAATAACAAATACTTGATCTTGTTATTTTGAATGTTTTTAATAATTATGTAAAAGAAACGGGAACAAACTCTGTAAGTCAGACAATAGGTACTTTAATTTCGGTAATTATATCCGGTAGGTAATCAACTAATCATATTTAAGTAAATTTACCTATACAAATCACGCATTATGCATTTCTACTTCATAATAACTTCCAAAGAGAAATGACGTCCTTACAAGGTTAATGCATTAGCGCTATGACGTACGAGCGAACATCAGTTGCGCGTGAGAATGAAATAAAATTATCGTTTAAAATTGGTTTTAAGCAATAAATAAACCTAATTGGAAATTACTTACCGATGATATGAGGTCCCATTTTTTTTCTTATACTTCCTATAATGGTTTTTGCACCCTTTTACAACGCAATAAGGCATTTTTGTGTTATGCTGCGTGACAACTTTCTACTGCGCAATTCGCCACACGACTGAGCGCCGGGGTGTGATAAATGCAAATATCACACCCATGTAGCGGCCCCCTTTTTAGTGCTCGTTAGCCGCGTCCTTACGAAGTAATATATATGTCCATGCATAGTACTCATTCCTTGACGAATATGATATTCTTCCCCAGCGTTGACAACGCCATTGATAAAACAACACATTGTTTTTCACAAAAAAACTGCATTTTCATAGAAATAACACGTCAGTTACGTTATTTTGACTAAAACGGCTCTAAGGCACAAATTGATTTCAAAACTCAAAACACAACTTTGTGTTTAAAGTATAAAGTACAAAATCGAATGGCAAAAAGCAACGGGGCGAAGATGATTGCGGTCGCTTTATTTTATTGTTTATGAATACCCTTCTTATTAAGGAAAGGAAGTATGTGTTATTAAAGTTCCTTAAACTTCTTCCTTTTGACGGAGGGATAGCGTCCCCTCTGATTTTACGTTAGTAGAAACAGCGCTTTCAAACTTTCCCCTAATATCGTATGAGCCCTATGAGCACGCATTTCTATTTCTACCCAGCAAGAATAGTGTAACATAGTCTACATGTGTATGCAATTCTATATTGTAAGCGTTAAGGAATTCGTAACATAATCGCATGCAACTTAATAGAGTTTGAGTCTTTATGGCATCCGTTTATAGATTTTTTAGAATGGGTATGCGTAAAGTTAGTGTTTTGAATGCATCATGCCACATTAAGGGGCGAGGAGCGAATCCAGAATTTTTTGTATTAATTTACATGCATTTTGGTTAAACCTGATTTTTCACTCTTCCGCTCTTGTAGGACTGCGCAGGGCGTGAGGACACCGTTTTAGCGTCATCTTCACCGAACAGTTCAATCCATCGTAGTTAAATAAAATAGTGTTTGGGTAGACTAATAACAATAATACTAAAAGGCACAATAGAAGAACAGAGAGGCAGAGGAAGACCGAGATGTGCATATATTGACCAGGCCAAAGAGAAAATTAATGTGATGACGTATCAGGAGCTCAAAACAGTGACAGAGAAAAGAACGGAATGGCGATTACTCCACCCACAAGAGCTAGGCTCTTAAGAACAATGATGATGGGTAGACTAAGCTCTCCCAAACAGAGCTTAAACTCTAGCCTGGTGTCTACCACATATACCATGCGGCCATGTTAAACAAAACGTATAAAATTATCATTTTATTAACATGCGCGTCAGATGAGTTAAAACTGGAATCCGGCCTGAATGGAATTAGGGTAGGGCTCCACAGCTGTTCGATCGACCCGCCCGGGTTCCGATCTGAACTGGGTCAGATGATCGAATTAGACAGAGGTTAGTTGGTGTCGGTCCTATTCTTGCCCGCCGAATTCCTGACCGGAAAACCGGCACGGATTAGATTGCCACGCACTTCAGTAGAGACTTGTCACCTCATCATCATCATCATTTCAGCCTATATATGTCCCACTGCTGAGCACAGGCCTCCTCTCATGCGCGAGAGGGCTTGTCACCTGAAAATGATAATTCACCGCACAATCTACTCTGTTGCTGAGTAATTTTATATGGTACCTGTGCCTGTTCCTTGCTTGGCCACGCAAATAATTGTCTCCTGACACTGATAAATTCCTGTACATCTTTAGTTCGGTAAGGAACGGCGGTACCTTACGCCAGTTTTTTTCTTTTTTTGGACTAGCAAGGTACAGCGAATTGTCACCTAACAAAATTCACTGCACATTTCTTGTCCAACATGTAAACATTGATAATACCTATGCCCTGTTGATCACGGGCCATATAAAAGGGGCCCCTAGACGTCATCGCCGTGTTGTTCATTCTGGTTCCATCAAAATATTCCATTGTTGCTTTCCAAAAAAAATCCACTTTCGTTAATTTAACTCGGCCAATAGTGTGATAGTGTTAACCGGTTGGCGTCGCCAGTCGTCAAGTGTTTTTCCGACGTCCGGAGCCATTCCAGTACACTTTCCATTTCCATTCTCACTGTTCATCGTTATTTCCTACAATAGGTGTGATATCTTGCTTCTTTCGGCAGAGAAGAGAGTCTCTCATATTAAGGACTGTATCGTTTATTATAAATACAGATAAAACCTGGTCTAACCGTTGACGTGTGTAATATTTTGTATTACTATGTTCTTAAGGTATAATCTGGGGGTATTTTTAAGCCATATCTGATATAAGAAGGTTTTACATTTATTTTATTTTAGGGACTTTATGATGATTTTAATACCGTCTAGCAAATGTAATTTGGACAAGCCTATCGAGCTTAATTTGAGACTATTTCACCGATTCCTTGGTACGATTTAAAGAAACAAAAGGTTAATATGCTGCCAAAATATGCCATCTAAGTGTCCTTTTCATTATTGCTCAATTGAACATCAACAGAATAAATGTGGTGAATTTTTATCTTTACATGAAAACGACTTTTTATGCAACATTTTGGATTCCTGTCAATTTCTGACACCAGCGAAATGAGGGAAACAGCTAAAAGAATCTACCGAAATCCAAAGCCTAACGGACATTCATGGCGTTGAACCATGGCTAGAACAGGTCGATAGAAACACTCCATGATGGTTATATTGTATACCAAAGTCGGGGTTGTCGTAAGTAACATGCCATATTCTCTAAAAGGCCACCAAGCACAGATCCAAAACTTTTTTTTCCTACTAAAAGAAATTATTAGACTATGCCCAGATGTTTCGCTTTACGAATCATATGTAATTGCTGTTTACTTAGTACGATTTTTTTGTGTAATATCTCGTCTTGTTCGCAAACCGTAAATTTTCTTGTAGTATTTGTCCAAAATCGTCGTAGTTACTCGGGAGGATTGGGTAAATATTGTCTAAACCATATGCTTTACGTGATCTCCCAGGACGAAATGTTACTTATTATTAAAGCACTAATTAAACTATATGTGTATTTTTTTAATAAAAATATAATACCAGAAAAAACGGCTAAGTAAAGTTGTATTCATAATAAACGATACAGTCCTTATACTCATAGCTATGCCTCTAAAGTGGCAGAATTCGTGTGCAAGGATCAAGGAGCTAACTTTTTAAAGTCATCTGCAACATGAGGAGTTTGCTAACCTTAATGGTGTCATTCTATGGAACTTGCTAACTATGCACCTAATCAAACCGCCATATTGAAATTGTCTCTGAATGATGAATTTGCTAGTGATTTTTGTTTACATAGTTAGCAAGTTCCATAGAATGACACTTAGAACAGGGTTGGCGAAGGCATTACCATTACCGACAACCCGTCACGTAAAAAAAAGACTAGCCCATTGAGAAAAACTAGCCCGTCATCGTCATACCCCTTGGCCTTATTCGGCGGAGTTTCATACATTTCAGTCGGGTCGCTTTAGGATTGGTCCCATTCATAATAAAATATCACTGTCAGCCGTATTGCAGTATGACCTACATCACATCTCGTTTAGCAAAGGGTTGAAAACACCTAATGAAATTGACCCCTCATTCACAATTGCAAAGGTTAACAGGGTTCGCCAATTATACCGAGTAACACTGACTCTGTGACATCACAGCGAGACAATGCGATTTGCATTCGCAATGTCAATGCCCCGTGCCGATTATGCGGCGCGCCTACGCTTTGAACTTTCATGTTGACTTTTATTAGTTCTTAATAGTATTTTATGCAACAGTTTTATAAGAGGGGTCAAAAAATGTGAGTGGCGTGGGTAACAATGTGAGCCGAAGGCGAACATTGTTAATAAATACGCCATGAGCATTTTTTGACTACTTATACAACGTTGCATACAATGTTTTTTCTATGAGTAGGCAATATTAAATAAAATACAAAAAATTATAAACAAAATTTTATTTATGAAAATGTCAATGTAAATTTTGGATAGTAATAGGTATTACTATATGTATGTAGCTCTTATCTGCGACAAGCACCCATAATACCAAATATTACTGCAACCTGTAACAAGAAAAAGGATTTATTAAATTTATTAAATAATTATTCAGTTTCAATGTAAAAATATAAAATGTACATAAATACTCGTATATCTCGTTGTACTGTGTACTCTAAATCAAAAAATTTAATAACATAATTATACCAACCTTGCTTAAAAGTTAGATCTGATCCGGTGCTTCCAATTAGTCTTTAAAAATACATCAATAAGACGTTTTCAGAGAATGACGAAGTTTTTTGTGCTCCAATCTCCACGCCATGAACTCATAAGATTTGTCGTATATGTGCTGCGATTTAGTACTTAGGCAACACATTTTGGTCGCTGCTTGTGCTGCAGCGGATATTTCTTCAGGTGTAGAAACAATGTTGTCCTCTTCGTCCATTTTCAACACTTTTTATGAACGCAAATCAAATAATAACGCAACGTACTCAAAGAACAAGAAATTACCGGGAAAGGCGGGAAACGTAAAAACAAACGAGTAATGTCTATGGTTATGTTTTTTTTTTAAAGCCGTTACACACTATCGCACCGCACCAGGGTCATGGTGCTGTAGGGTATAAGTGTGTTACAGGCCTTAGAAGTCCACCTTCCAATAGTGATGATACCAAAAAAAGTATATTTTATTATGTTGGTAGCAATGTATCGGTACTAGCTTACCGTGTCGTAATGTCTCTAAAACGACACAAGTGCTTTTTTGGGCAATAGACTATAGACTTTTAAGGAGTATTAATAATGTATGGCCTTATATGTTAGTTCGTGGCTATGTAAATGACAGATAAAAGTACACGAGTAGAAAAAGATTGTAAAAACTTTAAATAATTTTTAAGAAAAAAAAACCGACTTCTATGGGCCCCGGTGAAAGATTATGGTAGATGGTGCACTATGTAGAAAAGGAGGTAAAACCAGTACCTACTTTCTAGTAGCATTTCGTTTCCGTAAGGGTCGTAGTTATCTAGCCTAACCTAACCCACTTCTCTGATAGCAGTTCGGTTCTGTGAGGATCGCAGTTCGAACCTAATCAAACCCACTTTTCTAGTAGCATTTCGTTTCTGTAAGACTCGCAGTTCTAACCAAACCTAACCCACTTTTGTTCGGTTCTGTGAGGATCGCAGTTCAAACCTAACCTAACCCACTTAACGGCGCATGCGGTGCGGTGTACGGGAGTTTGAGCGGGAGGGGTTTGGCATCATCATACCCACATTTTATGGTAGGTAATCATAGTGGTTTATTTAGTTTAGGTATCATAGTGGTTTTCCGGGTCAAGGTCCGGGTCTCTGAGTCAGAGTCCGGGTCCGAGTCCCGGTCCAAGTCCGGGTCCGGGTCCGAGTCCGGGTCCGAGTCCGGGTCCGAGTCCGGGTCCGAGTCCGGGTCCGAGTCAGAGTCCGAGTCCGGGTCCGAACCGGTAGTACAGTCATTATAGATTTTGACCCGTGAATAATTAGTTCTTGGATTTTTTTTTCGTAGGTCCCTCGGGGGGGTCACTGGGAGTGTAAATTCAAAAAGTAGGCTTAATCAGGCTCCTGCGTATATTCAAAAAATGGTTTTTTTCCAAAATAACGGTTTTTCTTCAATAACTCGGCCATTTTTGATTTTACAGTAAAACCGTAAGGACAAAAATTGTAGGAAATTTGATTCTCTACAAGTTAGTCCAGTCATTATATCCAAAAAAACCGACCCTTCCCGTGAATAATCAGTTCTTGGATTTTTTTTTCGTACGTCCCTCGGGGGAATCACTGGGAGTGTAAATTCAAAAAGTAGACTGAATCAGGGTCCTGTGTATATTCCAAAAACGGTTTTTCTTGAATAACTCGGTCATTTTTATTTTACAGTAAAACCGTGAGGACAAAAATTTTAGAAAATTTGATTCTCTACAAGTTTGGTTCTCACAATTTTTCTTCTAGGATCGATAGTTTGGAAATAAAATTTGAAAAAAGCGACAAATTCAAAATATTTTCGACATCTCGTTTATTTTCAACTTTACGACATAAATGAAGAGGACTAAACTTGTAGAGAATCAAATCCTGAACAATTTTGGTTCCCACCTTCTTCCCCCAAAATCGATATTTTAGAAATTAAACCTGAAAAACGCGACAAATTCAAAATATTATCATTATCTCCTATGTTCCACGCTTTACGGCATAAATGAAGGGAAACAAAGTTGTAGAGAATCAAATTCTGAACAATTTTTGTCCTCACGGTTTTACTGTAAAATCAAAAATGACCGAGTTATTCAAGAAAAACCGTTTTTCGAATATACACAGGACCCTGATTCAGTCTACTTTTTGAATTTACACTCCCAGTGATTCCCCCGAGGGACGTACGAAAAAAAATCCAAGAACTGATTATTCACGGGAAGGGTCGGTTTTTTGGATATAATGACTGGACTAACTTGTAGAGAATCAAATTTCCTACAGTTATTGTCCTTACGGTTTTACTGTAAAATCAAAAATGGCCGAGTTATTGAAGAAAAACCGTTTTTTTTGGAAAAAATCCATTTTTCGAATATACGCAGGAGCCTGATTAAGCCTACTTTTTGAATTTACACTCCCAGTGACCTCCCCGAGGGACCTACGAAAAAAAAATCCAAGAACTAATTATTCACGGGTAGGGTCGGTTTTTTGGATATAATGACTGTACTACGGATCCGGGTATGAGTCCGGGTCCCAGTCCAAGTCAAAATCGAAATTCGAAATCACCAAACATGTACTATGCGTCGTTGAAGATTTCTGTTCTGATCATCATCAGCAGTTCCACTTCATCAAATGCGACAGTTTTTAATGTAAATGCTTGATTTTATGATGAAAATACAAAAAATTCTATACGTATGCCTTTAAGATTTGAGGAGTTCCCTCGATTCCTTATGGATCCCATCATCAGAACTCGAGCTTGACAGAAATGTGGCTTAAAAACTAAACTTGCTTAACAAACATAACGAAGAGGACAAATCGCCAAACGTGAACTATGCGTCGTTGAAGAGTTCCGTTCTGATCATCATCAGCAGTTCCACTTCATCAAATGCGACAGTTTTTAATGAAAATGCTTGATTTTCTGATGAAAATACAAAAATCTCTATACGCATGCCTTTAAAATTTGAGGAGTTCCCTCGATTTCTCATGGATCCCATCATCAGAACTCAAGCTTGATAAAATTGTGGCTTAAAAACTTAACTTGCTTAACAAACATAACGAAGAGGACAAATCGCCAAAGGTGAACTATGCGTCGTTGAAGAGTTCCGTTCTGATCATCATCAGCAGTTCCACTTCATCAAATGTCACGTTTTTGAATGTATATGCTTGATTTGTTGATAAAAACACAAAAATCACCATATGTATGCCTTTAAGATTTGAGGAGTTCCGTCGATTCCTCATGGATCCCATCATCAGAACTGGATTTTGACAAAAACGGGACCAATCTGTATGCATATACATACAATCAAAAAAATAATTTTCAAAATCGGTCCAGTAATGACGGAGATATAGAGTAACAAACATAAAAAAAAAAAAAAAATAAAAAAAAAAAAAAAAAAAAAACATACAACCGAATTGATAACCTCCTCCTTTGGGATTTGGAAGTCGGTTAAAAATTGACCCACATAGCATTCGTCAAGGAGTGAGTATTCAGCGTAGTTCAGATTGTTTCATGATTATGGCTTCGATGTTTGGGGACACTGTGATTTCTCTTACCTTAATTTTATGTGTGTGTAAAGAAGGGATTTGGGTGCCTATTTTTCAGTTAATTTATTCCTAGCTTGCGTGTGCTTGTAGTCTTATCTACAACTGGTATCAGAACATTAGTTCCAGTTGAATGCTCCATACGAGTCATACGACCAATATGATAATTTGCACCATTGTAAACATGCGTTCTCATGAGTTTACTTCCCCTGTTATTCAAGTAACGGTCTAATAGACACTGGAGTCTAGGTTAAAGAGCAGACTCAACGGTACAACCTTTTTTATTAGGAAAATTTAATTGCTTAGATAAACTCATGCGATTCATAATACTGACTGAAATACTTATGTTATAATTATAGCTATAAGTTTATCCTCTCAGATAACACCACGTGGGGGTCATTTCTGGACTGGTATCAGACTAATATTACCAAGTAGCCCACGAACTGTCAAATCCGATTGGTAATCATGGCTGTTGCATAGTATCAGTCTTATAAAATTCGAGATATGAGCCCCAGCGATTTCCTTAAAATACAAAATGTATTAACCGTAAGTACCGTAACTCAAACTGAACTTCTTAGCGTCTGGCAAACGATAAGTATCGTATTCTCAACAAGTGATAAGCCTTACAAGCCCCAGACTGACAGACAGACATACAGCAAAACACTTCTACCACAAGGCAAAGCGATTAACGTTTCGCACTTCGCTCCGGTGAGTGAGCGAGCACTATGCACGTGTATAGCGATGTCCCATCCGCACACCGCTTCGGTGTGAAGACCGGGCGAGCTTCAGACGTTTGTACGGCTGTAAACAGTTCTACCACAACAGGTAAAGCGATTAAGTGTCGTGAACCCGAGCAATTGATTCGGCGGGCTGGCCGGCCGCCATACGTTGTAACTGGCTATAGTTCAATCATTATAGATTTTGACCTGTGAATAATCAGTTCTTGGATTTTTTTTCGTAGGGCCCTGGGGAGGGGGGGGGGGGGTCACTGGGAGTGTAAATTCAAAAAGTAGACTGAATCAGGCTCCTGTGTATATTCGAAAAACGGTTTTTCTTGAATAACTCGGCCATTTTTGATTTTACAGTAAAACCGTGAGGACAACAATACGAGTTTAAAGTTAAGTTGAAGCAGTTTGTGATGAACCATAATTTGCCAAAGATACAAACAGTTACGCGTGACGCAATCCGGAAATTGCGATTCTAAAATAATTAGCGAGACCAAAGTGGCCAATTAGCGCCTTCCTTTCGGCTATTAATTAGTGATTACCGACACCGACCTAGACAAGTGTGATAAACACTAGTTTTTAGAGGACGTTTCCTATTCTTGTACTGTCAGCAGTTGTAGTTGTGTGTGTCTAGTTAAGCAGGCGAGGGATTCAATATGATCTAAACAAAACTATATTATTAAGACAATAAATTGTCTGTATACCAGTGGCGGGGCGTCTAGATTGTTCGTAGGCAAGCTTTAGCTAAGTTGCTCTTTCTTTTCTTCACAAGTTTAAAAAAACTGGCCTAAGAGCCTGAATATCAGACAAGCCGATGGGAATCGAGTTCTATGGACGCTCCGCCACTGCTGTATACTGAATACAGTGAATACCTGACTCGATGTTTGATAGAGATTTTTTCAAAGCCAGGCAATGTAGATTAAGGAGGAGGCGGAGAGGGAGCGAGAAGCGGCGGCTGACGCGCTTCCTCTCCGACGCAGGCGGCAGGGTCGAAGGCGAGGAGCGTATGCTCGCCTCGAGCCCTAGTGGGGCCAGTGGGTACCGAACCCGCATCGCATCGGCCCCACACACGTCGTAGGGGTGGGGATCAAGCGTTTCTGGTCCCCCCCTGCATTGTGAGGGTGCCCTGGCGACAAGCCGGGGCTGCCGGAGGGCGCTGTGGTAGAATGACCTCGATCCCAGTGCGCCCTCACGAACGGCAAAGAGGGTGAAACGCCGGAGTGGGTTTAGTGGGTAGGGCCAAATTCTCCCTCCCTCTCGCTAAGAGAGGGATAAGGAGCGGCGAGTCCCACACACTGTGCGTAAATGCATTCCCACTCCGTCAAAAAAAAAAAAAAAAAAGGCAATGTAGATTAAGATTACAGTATGTACAGTCAGCAGCAGAAATTGGTAAGCGGACCAAGTGTTCAAAATGATCTTCTCGCAACTTTATTGTTAAGAGAATAAGAGCGTGTCAAGGTAATTTTGAACACCTCGCCCGCCTACCAACTTCTGCTGTACTGTAGGGAACCAAATTAATCGCATAGAGAAAACCGCTGATATTTGTAAGTATAAAAAAAATTGTATCTAGTAAGTTGTATAATAAATCTTTATTTTCTTTTCAGGTAAATTGAAAACTCAGTTATCTCTGCTCCATCGCGATGGCATATCCGATGAGGGCGATGAGGAATACCAGATTATATTAATGGAAGCCTTCTCTCGGTGAGGTCAAATTTAAAGCTATTAAGAATATTAATATGTATCTATTACATTCGGCAGATTAAGGTCCGGTTCTATTAATGTCTGATATATCTTATTATCAAATTCGTACAATTTTAAAATTGTAGTAGGTACTTACTTGGCATATTTCATATGTGCGTGGCGGTCAAAAACTGTGGCTGCAAACCTGGGTCGAGTCGCATGGAGCAAAAAAACACAATTTGTCGAGAAAAATGCAAAAAGTTGACTAATAACATATACAGACGAGAGATTCAAATATCGGCTTCTAAGCAATCTTAGAAAGTCTTAAGTGTAGCGTTCGAAAACGCTACTGATAGAAATCGAATCAAGCAGATTTAATTTCATATATCGCTGCAAAAAGTCGCTGTATGCGATGATATTGAGCCATAAGAACCAATCCTTAACCCATTCGGAATACCGATGTGTACGAAGATGAAAGCTCGAACAATGGCCTGTGTGAACAAATTTGTAAGGCGCCATTGTTAATAACTTATTATGTGCTAATGCTGTGGAAAATTCGGTTTCTATTTGCTTAGAGTATTGAGATGTTCAGTGTTAACTTGTTAAGCGTTCGGTGCCTTTCAACAGCTCATTTATTTAAGCCAGCGGTCGGCAATCTTTTAGTAACCAAGGGCCACGTAAACGAGGTTGACGCGGGCCGCACTTTGGTAATATCTGTGACTTTAGCAGACATTGTCGTTTGTCAATATTACATACAAAATAGCCAGGGAGGCGCGCGGGCCGTACGTGGCCCGCGGGCCGCCGGTTGCCGACCGCTGATTTAAGCAATGGCAGAAGTAGAAGGATGTTATAAGACCAGGCTCTCTAGAAAAGTGTAGTATGCATAACTATTAGTTTCCGACCGAAACCGGATTTTTTGCTGACACCGAAGGTTCGGTTTTATTCTAATTTCGGCCGTAGGTGACTTTTATGCTGATACAGAAATTTCGGTCGGACACTACCCAAAATATAGTTTCGGCACGGCCGAAGGGTTCGGCAGTTGTTTAGCCGAACCGAAACTAAACCTTCATCGTAACATGATTTTTTTTTGCCGAAACTTGCCAAAACTGAAACAGTAAACTTTGGTTGGACACTAAAGATGGAAATAAGTTAATAACTGTTAGACCGCAATTTGACTTCTGAATCTTCTGATCCTTAAGAGTTCCTAGGCTTCAAGAAACCCGATGTTGCCAGGCTGAAAAAAGGTGCTACCCCCACCGGCCCCTTGAATTTCCCCTCATAATTCTCATAAATTCGCCGTAAAAAAAAACAAATCGGGGACTAACCACACACAAATCGCAAATCGGACTAAAGTAATAAATAAGCTGTCTTTCTCAGTATTTTCGTACGAATTCAATTTTTTTCTAAATCTCTTCATCTCGTTAATAGGTACCTACTGTGTGAGATAAGATTACTATGACGAAATGAGTTTTTACACACTTGTAACGATAAAAACTACTACGCTAGTAAAACGTGTAAAAGCTTATCCGATGACCATTACGCCATCAACACCGTGACTAAACCTTTAATAAAAGTCTTATATCATCTGTAACAACACTTCTAAATTAAACTTTAAGTTCTCAATAATAAGGTTTACTTTCACAGA
Source organism: Cydia fagiglandana (assembly GCF_963556715.1). Taxonomy (NCBI): domain Eukaryota; kingdom Metazoa; phylum Arthropoda; class Insecta; order Lepidoptera; family Tortricidae; genus Cydia; species Cydia fagiglandana. The sequence continues at coordinate 4,571,494 of NC_085950.1, read as the reverse complement.
GTAGAAAGAGAATTCAGACACCTTTGGAACGTAACTGGTCTTGACGTAGTAATCTTTCCAAAAGTCTTATATCATCTGTAGCACCACTTCTAAATTCAACCTTAAGAATCATTAATAAGGTTTACTTTCACAGAGTAAATAGAGAATTAACACACCTTTGGAAAGTAACTGGTCTTGACGTAGTGATCTTTCTAAAAGTTTTATATCATCTGTATCACCACTGTTAAGTTCAACCTTAAATATTTAATAATAAGGTTTACTTTCACACTACAGAAATAATATTAAAACCCTTTCAGTAAGTGGCAGATCGTGTAGTTGACGGTTACAAATGAGTCACCGTCAGTTCGTGATTTAGAGATAGACGGATGATAATCATTATGCGTATAGTGATTTTACGCTATACTGTTATTTGAAAGCTTTTGTGACAGTAGCTTCAGAATCTCTGACATTGCATTAAATTAAATAGAACGCAAAGAAATTCTGAAAAGTCGCGTGTAATCTTAAAATTGAATAGATTTATGAGCCTTAATTGATATTAAAAGATCTTAAATTAACTATTCAAGATCATTTTATAATTTTACTGTCTTCACTTTCCATTTGTTGTAAGTAAGTAAGTAAGTAAATACTCTTTATTGCACCACAAAGAAAAATAAAATAACAGATTTACAGTGTAAATAATGGTAGCAACAGGCGGTCTTATCGCTGTAAGCGATCTCTTCCAGACAACCTTGGGGTAGCAGGATATAAAGAATAGAAAACTTTTAAAAACAGGTAGTGCACGAAATAAGTTACAGGAATAAGAAGATTACACATTCGGTCATATACAATTATATAAATATGTACCAATAGGTACAAACAAATAGTTTAATATATATAACATACATATACATATATATAAACACATACAAAAATACAAACACAATATATATATATATATATATATATAAATATATAATATATACACAGGGGCACATTAAGGAAGAGATAAGTAATGATTCTTTAGAAGGTTTTTAAAGCTTTGGAGAGTTTTAGCACACCTAATGTCTAACGGCAGACTGTTCCACAGACGAACAGCTCGAAACGTAAAGGAGTCATTATAAAATTTCGTAGAAGAAGGAGGGGGAACAAGTTGATATTTCCTTGAAGGCCTGACGGAGGAGAGATAACTAAAACGTTCTTTAAGGTATGAAGGAGTAGCGGGGTTGAAAAGAATGCTATAGAGAAGAGCTAAGATATGAGAATTACGTCGAAGACGTATAGGGAGCCACTTGAGCTGGGCACGAAAGTTGGAAATATGGTCAAATTTACGCAGGCCAAATATAAATCTGATACAAAGATTTTGAAGGCGTTCAAGTTTACTAAGCTGGTCTTCAGTAAGATCCAGATAACAGGTGTCGGCATAGTCTAATATAGGCATAAGAAGCGATTGTGATAGCGCAATTTTCGTGGCGAAAGGCAAGAAATTACGTAGTCGGCGAAGAGCACCCATTGATGCAAACATCCTCCTGCTTACCTCGCTAATCTGAGGGATCCAAGATAAAGTGCAGTCTATTATGATCCCGAGATTTTTTACCTGTTTAGCGAATGGAATGTGGACACCATCAAACGTAATGGAAGGCAGCACAGAAAAATCAATCCTAGGAATAAGTTTAGAGCTACCTACAATTATCGTTTGGGTTTTGGTTGGGTTGACTAAAAGTCCGTAACGCCTGCTCCAATCCGAGATGTTACCCAAGTCACGATTTACGGAGTTGATAATCATAGGTAGATCGCTAATGGTGCCTTGAGAGTAAATTTGTAGGTCATCGGCATAAAGGTGGTATGAGGAAGAAAGATTACTAGTAATTGAGTTTATAAAAATAGAAAAAAGAAGAGGAGACAACACGCCACCCTGCGGAACGCCGGCCAGCGTGCTGCACCACGAAGAACAGAGAGAATCTACTTTTACGCGTTGCCGACGACCTTTTAAATAACTACTAAACCAATCAATCACCGCAGGAGATATATTAAAAGAATGCAGGATTCCGAGCAGAACGTCAAAATCAACCGTGTTGAAAGCGTTACTAAAATCCAACAGCGATAACACGGTTACCTTTCTGTTGTCCATTCCTGCACGGATGTCGTCGGTAATGTCGTAAGTGTTGTAACTAGGGCCAATCACCGATCAGTTAAAATATGCTGTTATTGATATTATTATTACTATACTTTGTTACAGTACATATATATACCGGGTGTAATATGAGCAAAAAATTAAACCGTAGGCTGTACTCCTCATATTGACCAACATTTGTTCAGCGACTTTTAAAAATTACATGTGGTTTTATTTTTAATACACTTTAAAGTTTATTCTAAGACGCATTTTGTTATATTTAAGGCGTGACAAGCAACGTCAATCACAATGATAATGGCGTGGCGATGGCGTCCATTTTAATATATAATATTTATTTTCTATTAAAAATAGGGAGTCTAAATACTTCATAATTTTTAAAAGTTGTTGAACAAAAGTGTCACCGTTTGAGGAGTACAATCTACCTATATGTTTTAATTATTTGCTCATGTTACAGGCCACACCCGGTATGATTCTCCTATAGTTCGTTTTTTTTAGCATTAGAAATAAGGTAAACAATCTTGATGTGTCTTTTAATTGTAAAACACATTTTAAAAATAAGTTACGGCAAATATGTAACAATTATGAATCTAATACGATCATTTATATTCTTCTGCTTTCATAATTAATAGTTTTGGATTTTTAAAAAGCGTTTTTCAATTAAAAGACATGTCAAGATCGCTTACCTTCTTGCAACTTCTTTCTAATGCTAAAAAAAACGAACTATAACACTATTTAACGCAGAGCAAGATACTCTTATTGTTAAGTGTACAGTCAACGTCAAAGATTATATTTAATTTTTTCGCCTTATTACAAAGCAGTAAGGTGCAATAGTGTATACATATATTTGACGTCGACTGTTAGTTTAGTACCTACATTAGAGTATTTCGGCTTGAGCGGATGCGGTTCCGCTGTACGCGGTTCCGTGAATACAAATGAGGCCCTTTCGCCATTACCGATGCATTACATGCATGCTTTGTACAATTTTTGTACCACTTTTACATTTCACGTTTTATTATTCGATTTTGTGACGACCGGTCTGGACTAGTGGGTAGTGACCCTGCCTGCGAAGCCGATGGTCCTGGGTTCGAATCCCAGTAAGGGCATTTATTTGTATGATGATACAGATATTTGTTCCTGAGTCATGGGTGTTTTCTATGTATTTAAGTATTTGTATATTATATATATCGTTGTCTGAGTCCCCACAACACAAGCCTTCTTGAGCTTACTGTGGGACTTAGTCAATCTGTGTAGGAATGTCCTATCCCATCAAAAACATAAATGTAAAAAAGGAGAGCCAAGTTCAATACAAAAATTATGCTTGGCTGTGGGGTTCGCCGCAAAAAGAATGGAGATTTAAATGAGTGCCAAGTTCTATGCAAAATCCAAATATGTATTTATAGGAACAAAATAACATTATAAACAAGTATTAAACTCTATTTCTTTGCTTTATTGGATACCTATAACAATTGCTGTTATTTAAAAAAAATGCGAGATCTTAAAGCAGGTTAGATTTGACTTGGCCAGTTTTCATTACATCAGTCATTTTATAAAGTTATTCAACATATATATTTTGTAATTCTGATAAAAACTGGCCAAGCCAAATCTAACCTACTTTAAGATCTCACATTTTTTTTAAATAACAGCAATTGTTATAGGTATCCAATAAAGCAAAGAAATAGAGTTTAATACTTGTTTATAATGTTATTTTGTTCCTATAAATACATATTTGGATTTTGCATAGAACTTGGCACTCATTTAAATCTCCATTCTTTTTGCGGCGAACCCCACAGCCAAGCATAATTTTTGTATTGAACTTGGCTCTCCTTTTTTACATTTATGTTTTTGATGGGATATCAATACTTTTTGTAAAGAAAACTAGGCAGGTATTGAGATTTAATGTTTTTTCTTGTGTTTCCGCTGCATGTTTTTTACTTCTGTTCTTTGTATTAATTATGTGGTGCCGCGCGCCGCCAACGACACACCGTTGGCCGGTTGTTTAGCGCGTATTACAGGTTTTTTGTATGGGGACCCCCCCTATTTTTTAACTTTTTTTATTTTTAGATTTTTTCCTACGCTTACACACAATTACCGAGCTGGATACCAAATTTCATCCTTCTAGGTCATCTGGAAGTAGGTTAGGTTTAGGTACTATATGCCAGTCACAATAAAAAAGAAATTTGTATGGGAACCCCCCCTATTTATTAACTTTTTTTTGTTTTTAGATTTTTTCCTACGTTTACACACAATAACCGAGCTGGATTCCAAATTTCATCCTTCTAGGTCATCTGGAAGTAGGTTAGGTTTAGGTACTTATATGTCAGTCACAATAAAAAATGGTTTTTTTGTATGGGGACCCCCCCTATTTTATAACTTTTTTTAATTTTTAGATTTTTTCCTACGCTTTCACACCATAACTGAGCTGGATTCCAAATTTCATCCTTTTAGGTCATCTGGAAGTAGGTTAGGTTTAGGTACTTATATGTCAGTCACAATAAAAAATGGTTTTTTTGTATGGGGACCCCCCCTATTTTATAACTTTTTTTAATTTTTAGATTTTTTCCTACGCTTTCACACAATAACTGAGCTGGATTCCAAATTTCATCCTTCTAGGTCATCTGGAAGTAGGTTAGGTTTAGGTACTATAGGTATGTCAGTCAGTCTTAAAATTTACGACTTTTTGACCTTCATATCTTTATAACCGTTTGAGCTAGCTTCATGAAATTTGGGCTTCTAGATGTCCTTATGGATATAATTAAACACACGTAGTTTTATGTGTTTACGTTAAAGATGTTTTGAGTTATAGAAGGGTCAAAAGTGGCACCAAGTGGTTCGTGTAATATTACACTTGGCGCTGGCTAGCCAGTTCCTTTGCTTGAACTTGGCTTGACACGCTGCCGCGTGTCTAGATAATATTTATTTATTTATTTATTTATTATTTTTGAGTAAAACTAATCTTTGGTATGTGATAATGAAAAATAAATATCAGAAGACATGTTAGACATGTGTACCTAGCCCCAAACTAAGCAAAGCTTGTACTATGGGTGCTAGGAGACGATAAGAAACACCTAGATATCCATAACCACTCCAAAGGTCACTGAAGTTTGTGTAACATATGGTGGCAGACCACGTCGGCGATGGCGAGACGAGTTAGTCTCCTTTTAGGGTTCCGTAGCCAAATGGCAAAAAACGGAACCCTTATGGACTCGTCATGTCTGTCTGTCCGTCCGTCCGTATGTCACAGCCAATTTTTTCCGAAACTATAAGAACTATACTGTTGAAACCTAGTAAGTAGATGTATTCTGTGAACCTCATTAGGATTTTCACACAAAAATAGAAAAAAAGCATTAAATTTTGGGGGTTCCCTATATTTAGGACTGAAACTTGATTTTTTTTTTGCATCAAACCCATACGTGTGGGGTATCTATGGATAGGGCTTCAAAAATGATATTGAGGTTTCTAATATATTTTTTTTCTAAACAGAATAGTTTGCGCGAGTGACACTTCCAAAGTGGTAAAATGTGTCCCCCCCTGGTAACTTCTAAAATAAGAGAATGATAAAACTTAAAAAAATATATGATGTACATTATACCATGCAAACTTCCACCAAAAATTGGTTTGAACGAGATCTAGTAAGTAGTTTTTTTTAATACGTCATAAATCGTAAACCGCAATTTTATTATGTTACTTGCTGCTACGGAACCCTTCATGGGCGAGACCGACTCGCACTTGGCCGCTTTTAAAGGAATGGCCAGAGACTACACAGGATCGGGAAGACGGAAAAAGTGGGGGGAGGCCTTTGCCCAGCAGTGGGACATTATAGGCTCCCAATAATAATGGTGTGCATACAAAACTGAATATTATTCACGCGCACATTTAGCCTTATCATCACGTACGCGTCGTAGTTCTGCTAACAGTACTAACACGAACTAGGCCACAGAATAAATAATAGTACTAGGTACAGAAGACTCACTCTCTAACAAAACGCGTCTGTCACGATCAGCACAGATATGGCCGCTAGGTGGCGACAGCGCCACGCGGCAGGACAGGAATGACAACAATAACAGTTGCATAACATCATTGTTATGACAATTCTTTGTGTCGTCCTGTTTTGTTTGTTATAAATTATACTGATTAACAGTCCGTCGGACGGTATCGGCCTGTCAGTTGTTCGGAGCTGTCAAAATTTTGTTCTAACTGACAGGCCAATACCGTCCGGCGGACTGTTAATCAGTGGGCCCCTTTAGTTATAAATATACTGAAAATATACCCCGGTATATGTAGAGTTTCGACTAGTATCTAGAGAATCCGACTTCGAACATATCTCTTGACTAGGATATTTTTAAATTGGGCATCCGAAAGGTTCTAGCCAAATAGTTCTAGTATTCGTTTTTCAGTTAAGCAGGCAATTTGTGTATTTTTTTAAATGCACGTTGTGATACAAGTCAGGTTATGTGTTAAATAAGCCCTAATATAATAAGTATCCACTTGCTTTTTGAATTAGAATGGTTAGGGTACTTACAGTGTGTTACTAAAAACCCTTGAATAATTTCGCGAAAAATTTTCTACTCAATCATCGTCTCGGAGTAATTAACAATGGAGCCGCCATTAACAGGCGTTCCCCTCTGTCGAAAATAGGCGGCCAATGGTCAACCACATGTCAACCATATGTATGGGCTGACGTTTATCTGACATGCCGTACCTATACATTTGATGTGCCCCTCCCCCGCAAAAAACGGCAGACTATTTTGTACCGAAAATTTTAGACATGGCGTCCCCGTTGGTTATATCCTCTAAGATCATCGTCAATAGCATTAAATCGCTATACCTACCCTACCTAATCACTAGAAATACCTGTTATTAGTGAGAATTTAAATACCTGACCCGTTACTAAGCAGAGTATTTTTATACACGGTGAACTCACGATATGATGTCATAATGTAGGGCAGACTTGTTCATAATGTGCTGGAATTGTATTTATTTCATCTCTTCATCTCTGGGAAAATATACCTTATGTTAGATTAAGATAAGATAGATTTTTTCAGGAAATGTTTTATAATTTTCGGTTTGTTTTTTGGGAGATTGCGCGATGGTTATGACCTGATTAATAATGAAATAGGGATATTTTGATAGATAACATTGATTTTTTAACATCACTATTTGACGCTACGTGACTTAAAGGACAGCTGTCTTTATCACGCTGTCATCCTGACAAATGTGACCATCGTAATCCGTACCTACTGGTATAAATGTTATTTTTTGATATTTTATGTTTTTTGTTACACACGTAGGTACTGTCACCGGCAATAATATGTTACAAAACCAAGGCTGCAAAAATATCTGACACGATCTTATGTGTAGAGCCATAAGAGCGTGTCACATTTTTTTGCGGCCTTCGCTGTGTAACATATTATTGCTGGTGACTGTATTTACAGAACTTTATTTCAGTAGTGTTAGGTTAGGACTTTTAAACTCATTAAGAGATAAGATAATGTGCGAGTTAAATACGCATATTTCTACTAAAAACTCGTCTGTTGAGCAATTACTCGGCAACTTATAAAAAAGTCAGCTTTGCGGACTTGACAATTTAACAGAGCAAAAGTCAAGTCATTTAACGTGTTTCAACTTTTTTATCACACTTTTCCCAGGCATGTTTGACATGTTAGATACATTACATACGACACAGTTCATGTACACATGTTTGAAGAAAGTAACAACACGAGCCATTTCATTTCGCGGAATTTTACAAATGCTTATGCAACGATTTGACATCCTCTAATTAGAAACCTAGTGTTTTCTTTGAAATATTTTCTTTTTAACCGACGACCGACCGACGGTTGTATGTTTTTTTTGAGTTATGCAGTTAAAAGTGTCTCTACGAAAAATCGGCTAACATACATGGGGTCTATTCTGCAAGCCTATTATGGATTGCTTTATCCACATTTATCCACGTGATAAAACAACTGTCACTTTTTAACTCTGCGGTATAGAAAGAGACGGACACCATTTTATCACGCTGTCACGTAGACAAATACGACCATCATATCCGTACTGATAGCCGACGTTTGGACCATCCTGTACCCATTATTTATGATAACCCATAATAAAACCCATAATTATGTATGTTAGTCCGTAAGGTATTTGTAATATGGGCCTTGTTGCCTGAATTAAATTTCTAAATAAATAAATAATAATCCAACTGTCAACGTCACATCCAGCTCCATAAAGCTAGGGCCGTCAGGACCCCTGGCACAGTTAGGTATGACGTCATCATGCGGGTTCAGTGACCCCGGCACGCAGTCATGTAGATCTTATGCTCTATGGTATAATGGTTATGATTGTTAGGAAGGTTGAGGAAGATTGTGAGTGTATTTTTGCGGTAGAAAAATAATCTCATGTTATTATTATAACAAAAAATTACGAAAATAGAAAACGCGAGTAAAGAATGGATTGTTCTTTTGACTTTACATACGAATACGAAGCGCTTTAAATATTTGTTTGTTCAATTGTATTCTATAAGAACGAGTGTGATATTAACAGGCGAGCGATGCGAAGTCGTTTAATAACTCAAGGCTGACAATGAGAAAACTAAAAAAAAGAAGTAAAGTTATTACCTAGACGATGTACTTTTACTGAGACTGTTCGAGAAAAGTTATTCTAAGGTTTTGAAAACTAGACATGACTGTAGGTGGTTTTACGGTACTTACTATAGTTTTAAATGCGCTTTAACGTTTCCCCTGCATCGTTAGCCAGCGTAACATCTTTGTAGACAACACAATGGGGCCCGTTCGACCTTCAACGGTTTCTGATTTCACCAAAACTTATATCAACCAGTAGCTCTACTATGAGTTCCGTGAATGACAGTGAGAAGTGAAGATAGTGAGAAAGTTAAGGAAAATGTATGGAGTAATTGTACAGTGCCTCTACCGGTCACGTAAAGAACTAAAAATTTCAATTTGTACCATGAGTTACAAACGTTTTTACGCGAGTTTTCCATACTTGCCTAACTTCACACCTAAAACGCTCTCTTTCTAATTATATAATGAAAACTGAGCCAGAATTATTCTGCGTAAATACTTTACGCGAGTAAACGTGACAGATGTTATGGAAAAATACGTGCGTTTCCAACGTGACATTTCTGTCAACTTGTAAACACAACAAATACGCAGATTTTTCACGAATATTAATGCAATTTTCAACGTAATATGTATAAATTTATAACAGTATGTGAACTTCAAGCAAAACTTTAAGGGATAAATCAATTAATAGTTCGATAAAAGGCTGATTTAGTACAAAGGTAATGAGTTATACTTGACATCATATTTTCCTATTTCTACTGCTACATTTGCGAAAATCACATTGCTTACGAGCAGTTTTTGGTTTTAGGCAAGAAGCTGATTGAAAACAACATTTCCCTGAAAACCCGGATTGCATCATGTATGCATGCGTATGCATGTAGAAGTTACATATGTATTAAGAATTAAGGCTCAATACAAGGAGCGGTACATAGACATGTTGCTGTTTTTGTTGCTGGGTGCACATAACACATAGTAAGAACATACACATAGTAAGAATATTTACACAAGAATTGCTACGTATTTTATTAAGCATTATTATCTTAAATAAAATAAAACATACAAATGTTCTGTGAGTTTATTTATTTTTCTTTGCTAAGTAAGTATTATTTTATTTTCCGTTGTTCAAATTATTGTGTTTGGTAGGTACTCGTTTTTCATGTCAACTTGGTAACAGGAAATATAAAACTTTCTTCAAAAACTTTTGCTGGTGGTTCAGAATCTGAAAATTTAAACCCGCTGCGTGGGTTCATTTTGTATTGGAAATGGGGCGCTTGGCACTGAAATATACTCGAGATCATATAGGTAGTATAAAATTAAGATCGCTATTAAGGTCATACGTAGGGTCTGTGCAGAAAGAGAAGAGTCGTAGGTATAATGTATGGGCTCCCCTAAATTTCACGACTCTCCTCTTTCCGCACACTCTATTAGATAATGTTACTTAGCAGTAGGAGACGGCCGCTGTCATGATGCGGACTGAAGCGGACCATTATAATACATACCTATTTTAATATTTTAAGATTTCTTCTCATGTGTTTACTATTTTCATCATAGGTAATAAATATGTAGCCAAAAGTAGCCTGTATAATCGCGCCGTATACTTTGCTTCCTATTTTTTAACACGCAAAGTCATAATTTTAACTCGATTATTAATGATGTTTACGTAATTATCATATTTTGCAATTTTTGTCTTGAATACAATATATTTTAATTTATACATTGTTTACTAACATTGATGTGTTTATTATTTTCGTTTAACTATGGCAACGTCAAATCTTTAAAACATTGTAGAATGAAGGTTGAGTCAGTAACAAAGTGACAAAATTGGTCTTAGAGCATTTAATAACTGGAGTGGCCATTGAGTGCTTACTGTTAGGATTTAGGATTAGGGTTCCAAGCAGGAAAGAAAAGCTTGTTTTAACACCATATAGGTAATGTTTATTAATCTCAAGCAAGACTACATAGTAATGGCGTCTCATACGGGAAGAAAGAACACCTACATTTGTTTTATATTGACAACCGAATAAATCAAATATCATAGTCGTAGTAGTCTCGTAGGTATACTCTTTATTTTTTTGTTGACATTATTACTTACCCCTCTGCCGAAAAACACAATTGTGCAAACTTTTGTATGGACTGACATGGCTATTTGTACGTTACGTACAAATCATGTAGAAATAGCAATACATTTGACGTCCCCTCCCCCGCAAAAATCGGCAGACTGTTTTGTAAAGAAAATGACAGCGATGACATCTCCCTTCTAAATGCTCTTAGTGGATGGTAGAGGTAAGGAATACAATCTCCATGAAATTAATAATGAAAAAGTGTCCGTCAAAAACCTTAAGAGGGAAGTATACTACGTAATCGTCCATACAAAAAGAGAAAACGTTTTTCCACTTGTAAATACGAGTATCTTCCATTCTCCATGATTTTTAGTACGGTATTGATACAATTAAAAACTAGGTTTATGGGTTTTCTTTTTTTCGCTACTCTGGAGAGATTTAGAAAAATTATAATAGCTGACAGCGTGCCCACTTTTTGCAAATATTCTCCCATAAAGGAGTTTTCTCATAAAGTCATAAAGGATTCTCCTTACCTCTACCCTCCATATTCACGGCTACCATCAGTATATGTAACATTACTTTCTGTGCATCTCACTTGCACTAATATGCGAGAGCGAGATGCATAGATAGTAAATTACGTAGACGTGAGAAAATGTGTCAATTTTGTTATTTAGTTCTATAGGTGAATCCTAGAGGCGCTGTATAAAACTCCGATATAACTCTTGCTCTGTTTTATAGTATACTTAGAAAGGGACAACATCGTTTGGAGTGGAGTGAAGTTAGGTACATAAGACCGTAAAGAAACGTAAAACGTGACACACGGCACGTTTATTCACTGAAAGTAAGTGAAAAATACTCTGCCAACTGATAGTAGAGGCACAGGGTTACTATACTAAGTATAGTACCTAAATACATAGCTGAGTAGGTGCTGTGTTCAAAATGATCTGAACAAAGTTTTATAGGCCCCGTGCATGAACTATAGGGGGCAGCATAGGATTCATAGGAACCGTCAGATTATTGGCGCGAGCGCGAGCCCACAAGATGGCAGAACCTACTATGCGCAAGAGAAACGTACCGCCGAGAACGGTAGATGGTGGCACTTGCTTTGGCAATGTACATAGGCACATATGTTTTTGATTCAGGCCAAAAGATGGCAGACCCTCCAACGCGCACGGTTCCTATAGTACCTAGGTACATCATTTTAAACACCTCGCTCGTGTTAGCTACTTATGATGCTGGCTAATGTGTCTATATTCATTTACCGATCATCATTCGCTGGCCCATATCCCATTCATTTGGAGTCGACGCAGAATGTTTTTCTTCCACACCTCTATCAATATCATGCCCGTCATCTCATCATTCACTCGCGTTCGTTTCATTCCATCTCTCACACAGTCCATCCACCTTTTCCTCGGTTTTGCTCTTCCGATAAGTGCAATTGAGATTTATGAATTGGAATCTTTTTAATGCTCAAGCTTGTCAGAAGCTTTAGTGAGATCAGGAGGGATTCGAAATTTTGAAGTGAAGACTGGCATAGAGGTTTACAAAAACAGTAACCATTAGCATTTTTTTAAATGTCAAATTAAACAAAAAGCGATAGCAGAATGCCGCTAATGTAACCTTTCAGCTTCCCCTGTCTGTCTGTGGGTTGTTGACATATATCGGTGCTTAAGTTCAACTTGCCAAAAAAGGTCTTGTCAGTCTTGTGGCAATGTTTAGTGAGGGTAATAGATAATGTTTTCCAAAGAGGCGTTCTCTTTACGAAAGTTGCTAACTATAATGCTGACTGTTTTGCTTTTTGGAGTGTAGTAGCCGACAACAATATATATATTTTTTGGATGTCTACTGGTTACAAGGGAAGTGTAGATACACTCTCTTCTGATAATTGACCCTAGAAAAGGTAACTTGTGGGCATTAGGCAGCTTTCTATATTTTGAATTGTCACCCACATTGAAACCGTGAATGACAACCGTTACGCGACACAGCTACTGTATCGCATGCGCACATTGTCCCGAATATTTCATATTGTTATTCGGATGTTTTGACATGCGTGGTATGCACGACACGCATGTCGCATGACATTTACACGCACGCTCAACGAGCGTTAACAAATGCTTTGACATACTGTGCGTTCTTTGCCACGTCACGGATGTCCGATGTTTTTATAATCGCCAAATTTTATATTAAAGGAGACAATGGAAAAAAGTTACGCTTCCGGCAGAACTTGAACCGGCAACCTCCGCAATGCGTGCGTAAAAAATTAAAAAAAAAATCCTCCGCAATTCGTGCATAAAATTAGGAGTATCGCTCGCAAACGTATCTGCTTGTTAAAAAATGATTGTATCTTTAATTGTTTTACCTCTCTGGCTGAACCTCTGGAGCCTGGCTCCCGCGGGCCGGATTGGAATGCGTCGCGGGCCGGATTTGGACCGCGGGCCGGGGTTTGGAGACCCCTGCTCTATGCTATTATACAAGTTCAAACCTGGTTACCACTCCAGAACTCTCTACTCGAAGCACGTCGGTTGTAAGAGACGTGACCATCATGTCATTCATGTCACATAAATTCATGCATCTTGTGTTTAATTGGTGGTGATCATTAGGATAGTAACTGTGTGGTTACTGCATGTTATATTAAATATAGAAATTCTATTGAATTAATACAGAATAAAGCTGCTATTACGCTAAAAGGCCATAAATATTAAATAATATCTTTGTGACCTATATTCAAGTTATGCTATTACGTTGACGTAAACCTGGGTGCGGTACAGACCGCTAAAGGGCGTGAACTGGCTAGGTGTGAGCTTTAGTTTTTAATTAATTGGCTTTGAATGACCCTTCAAGGACGAGGTGCGTCCTTATTTCAGGTTGATATCGTTTTAATTCCCGCCGATGCTGCTACTAAATTAATTAAATCATTGTGCAAAATTAAATTAAGCTGCAGGAAAGTCGCCTCCTATGGTATGGCCATATACGTCGCAGACCAGTAGACTACGTCGGAAATATATGCCTCAACCTCACTATCCAAGGCCCTAGATCACGCGGCCGCGGTAGGTCTAAGAAGCGCTGGCTGGACTTCGTGACAGCGGACATGGAAGAGAACAATCTCACGCCTGATGATGCCGAAGACCGGGCAAAGTGGAGAAGATTGAGCAGGAAAGTGGACCTTGTCGCTAGGCCGGGAAAACGCTAGGTTGAAGAAGATTCTGCATGGTATGGACATGCTGGAACTCTTTTGAAAGTATCAGACCTGGGTTCTTAACATCTTATTCACAAACTTAGCTTTACCTCCGTGTACAGTCGCCATCAGATATATCGGAGCGGGCATAGTGATCACATTATCGGAACGCACGCTCTATCGCATTGTCAATAGAGGCGTGTTCAGATATTTGTGAGCGCAATGGCCGCTCCGTTATATCTGATGGCGACTGTACTTTCGGTCTTGTTCCGTGTATTTTCCGTTCTGATACTGTCGTGTCATGTCAAATTCACAGCGATCAATTTAGCCACGAATAAATAACGAAATTGCGTGCGTGCATGCGACAAGAAATCGGGAGGGGTTCCAGAATTTTCTAACTATGTACGGCTAACGATTGAAGCATTTATTACAATAATACTATTTGAAATACAGTTAAGCCCGCTTAAGAAGAGTCTGAAGACTCTTAAGGGACCACGCCACAAACACGTAAACGTGAAAAAAATGTATAAAATAAATAGTACATTGTAGGAGAGGACGGAAAACCGCTAAAAGATGGACGAGTGAGTTCGAGGGCCGACACGTTAGTGGAGGCCCTCGAATAATACGAGTCCATCTTTAGCGTTTCCGGCCGAGGCATTACATAGTGCTTTTCACGACTACTGCGAGGAAATAAGAAAACATTTGCATAACTATAAGTACTAGCCCGCGATTTCTCTGGTAGCAAATTACTAGCCACTGCCTGTACTGTCTCTTGAATTTCGGTAGGCATCAGCGTAAGAATATCATTTTCTTCACTAGAAGAACTCATTTTTATAGCGAGCGTAGATACGAGTTTCTTATATTTTTTTGTCAAACACAATTTACACTATCCAATTCAGTAAGTATTTTCAGATCCCGCTTTTTTTACCACTTTTAAGTGGCGTCTTTCTGTTATTTGCTTCAAACCGACTCGAAAATTAGAAGCGTTTTTGCTAAAAAAACCACAAACAGCTACAAAAGTCAAAAACGCCTTAAGCGTGAACTGAATGGATAATTGTAAAAAAAAATGAAGTGAATGGTTTTGTCATTTCTTTTTTTTTAACAAGAAATTGGTTCTATAAATAACCTAATTTTATTTTTGAAGGAAAAGTTGCGCAAAAAAAGACCTTTTATTGTTTTTTTTTTTTAAATGATACTCATTGCTGTAGCGAACTGTCACCAATGACAGATGATGATAACAATGAAACATTGTAGTAGTGGTGGTTCAGGTGCTACAGCTATTGCCTACTTTCCAGCTTGGTTTTAGACCATCTATTGCCACATTTCCGAACAGTGGCGTGAAAAATAAGTTGCTGGCGCCAGCGTAATATGCGGGAAATAGTATTAAAAAAATCGCATTAAGCGGGTTTTTATATTAATTAAAGATACCTATTCTAAATCTAATATTCATGCCAATTATCTTTTTTACCAGACTACAGTAGTAGATAGCAGTAACTGCTGAAGATATAATTTTATCCATGTGATAAAATATGTAATTTGCTCTCCTGCTGAAACTGCTAAGACAGATTTTGATCACGGATTATCGTTAGATTCGTCTCACTTGAGTTTTCTACGAATATATTTCCAACCTGATTTAACATTTTAATTTTAAATGCCAAAACAAATTGCACCTGAACTGAACGCAGCGATAAGCCAGGCAAATATTTATATATCGGTGACACACCTCGGTGATAACGATAACGTATACTGATTTGAGGTCTATATGCAGGTTCAACGTTTTGTGACTCGATTATTTACAGTCACCGATTTATATTTACTACTTTACGCAGGCAGATAGAAGTCGGGCCCATTGGAAATTTTATTATGGCCGACGGTAGCTCAGATTGGAATCATACCGACGTGCCCGACGTCTCTGAATTGCCAATCAAGTTGGCTTACCGCTACGCTCCCGGCCACAAATCAATTTTCAGTGTCCTATTTGGGGTAGACACAAGTTAATAGTTTTTTTTTTTTTTTTATTGTAGGCAGTATTATAGTTATCTGATAATATTTTAAATCACATAACAACTAGTGAATGTAAACCTCTACTCGTATTGTTTAATTGTATTATTTGCAGTGTTGGACAAACAAAATCAAACATGCAAGTCTACTTTTAAACTGAATTTAAGACAGGTAAACCATTTACAAACGACTCGTAAATTACTATTGACATTGATGGGGCAATAGTGAATGAATGACAACACTGATTTACACCGTTTACGTTTCATCTAAACCATTCTAGCTGTAATTCAAACAGAACATAAACGGTTTCGAGTGAATTACTACAATTACAGTAATAAAACAAACATGTCGAAGTATAGGATAAGAAACTATATTTGGAACAGTACGGAAGCCGTATGTTTTAGGCGAGGCGTTTGACTAGTCCTTAACGGCGTTAAGTAAATAAAATACACTTCTATTACTCATAGTTACTGTTTATATCTTATACGTTACTGTATTGAACGAAGCAAATCATTCGATGACTATATTTGACGACATTTGCTCAAGAATCCTTTGAGGTGTACCTAAAGGTACTATACTAGGCCTTATTAAGCTTAATGATGATTGTTAAACATGAAATGAGAGCATGATGAACACCAGTAACACAAAATTAATACAATTAATTATCTCATCGTTCAACAATGACTAAAATAACAGCAATATAAATTCCCTAGCAGAACACCAGATATTTCGAACGACATTAGCGTGGCGTTTGACAACTCTGGCGTTCCGCGCCATAACAATATGGCTGCCAACGTAAACAAAGATGTAGCCCACATCTACGGGAAACGCAGAGCTGCATCGTAAAACTGGCATTTTTATAAGCGTTTGATTGTTCTAAAACCTGTATTGTTTTAAGGGTTTTGGAAAACTATCCTGGAAGTGCCGCGCCTCAAAATGTGACGCGAAATTATAGTCCGTCACTAGTCATTCATTCTTCTCTATGCTTTTACTTTAGTTCCTGTGGCACAACGGCCTGTAGAATGTATCATTAAATTTGACCGATTGTGGAAAGTTCTTGTTGAATTCTTCCGTGATATTGATACCACCTTGGATACCATAAACACTATAAATAGAACATTATATCAAGACAAAAATAACCACACAAACGAATTCCAACGAAATTGAATCAATAGCAATTCCATTTGACTAATACGCGTTCTAAAACAACAACGTCCACTTGAGACAGACGTCTGCCAGCCGAATACATAAACATATCCGAATACAGCCGAATATATTATTCATTGCCTCTTCAAAACACCGTTCGAGTGTTCTTGGGGTAAGCCATTCACCTAGCCACAGATAATTTATAGTACAGAAATAAGTTTTGGTTTACTACCTAACCGAAGGTAATACGAGCCCCGATGCATATGTTTTCGTCTAGTTCCGCGCAACAATTTTGTTTATTTTAATAAATTTTACATATGAACATATAATGACCCAGTAATGGGAACCATAATAGCAATGTTTAATGTAGTTTATTTTGATCGGATAATAAAATTGCATAAGACTTTTATTGCTGAAAAAAAGGACTTTTCAAAAACGTTGTCCAAATCATATTGTCCTCTCTTACAGCACTGCTGCATGCATGGGCTCGAAACAAAATTGTCAGTACATTGGCAGAGCCCTATTGTTTTCCCTGGTAATAGCCCTTTTCACATATGTTGTAATCCTACCCGTCAAAAAAAATATATAAAATCATTATTTTTTTCTTTCAGTACAAACGGTATTTCTTGTATTTGGATTTAATTATTGCAGAGTATTACCATATAAAATTAAATTACATTAGTATAAGCATTAAATATTAGTAATTATTAAACAAAAACATTAGTTTTGAACAAACGCGAGAACCTCAAAAAATGGGGTCACCTGACGAAAACATATGCATCGGGGCTCGTATTGCCAAGTTTGACGGTACGTTAAAACAGTTCTGCCCTGCTTATCGTACCATATCGCCCACACCACACTGTTAACTGTGCATCGGTGGACCTTATTACAAAAGGCATAAGGTCCACCGATGGACAATTAAGAGTGTTGTTGTTTGTACAGTCGCCATCAGATATATCAGAGCGGCCAAGGTGTTCACAATATCTGAACACGCACTGTAATGCCTTGACAATAGAGGCGTGTTCAGATATTTGTGAACACCTTGGCAGCTCCGATATATCTGATGGCGACTGTACCATCAGACTATCACGCTCCGCGATTGTTGCGCCATTTAGGGTCCTAGCCTCCTAGCTGAATTGGTTGTCAATACTTACGTTATAGAATTTATAATTTAGCAAGAACCCTAAATGGCTTAACAATCCAATGTCCTCTGGTGGACAAGCAAAAGTAGGGACTTTTGCTTTTGATAGTACTTAGGGAAGTACTAAAGCTTGAACACGCCAAAACGTGGGCACATAAAATTACAAATAAATAGAAAATAAAGGTCTAATGGAGCGAAATATATATTGAATATAATTGAAAATATTATAGTTTATCATGCTAATATACTAAACTATCATTTCAGCCTCAGGATTTGACATGTCACAGACTTCATGATGACCAGGACACAGGCACTTTGCACGACATGATTACTGTATGTTTAAGTAGTCCAAGCCAGAGTTATTTGCGGATAAGTTGATAATATAACTTTAACAGGTGTCTTTTTCAAATATTCATTGATATGGGCCCAGTCCATTGCCATCCGCCTTCATTTATTACCATCCGCCAAAAGTACCCTTTTGGCATTGTCAGCATGTCCATCATGTTAATACCCCTTCGTGACTGTTATAGTGTAATGACAACACGATGAATGCTACCAAAATAGTAACTGTGTGCTGTGGCTTCTTTAAAATAGGTTTAGGTCATTTTCGCAAATGTTTCTTGCATACATTTCTATAGTCAATGTCCCTTATGCGAATCAATTAACGGCGTCGCTTGATGCAATCACAAGTAGCAGGCTCAACCAATAAATAATGGGGATACTTAGCATTATTTTTATCTTGCAATCTTCGGGAATGTATTAGCAACTCATACAAGTCAAACTTTTTATTTTGTGTATTGCTTGAAGTATGTATTTCTATAGAACCATTGTCTAACACCTAACTCGCTCAAATACGTTAAAAATGATCAAACGTTTTAATGTCCTACATTTTGCATACAAATTTCATTTAGCACCACTATTTTGGGAGAAGATAAGCTCTTGCTAGCTCTTAATCTAACTTGACTTCTCTTTTTGTACATAAATTTGAGATATTTGTACGTTTTTTGCAACATAAGAAAAATTAGGTTTCGGTCTTTATGTAAGAACGCTGTATGTTCCTAGTTTCTTTTGTTTTCTCATTTGTATCTCGTGTTTTTCTGCTTTCTGGTTGTCTTTCCATTCATTGACGTCTCCGCAACATTTCAAAAACACCAAAACTAATCGATCCTCGATATATTAACATTTTCACAAGTTTCTTTAGCCTAATCGACTTTTCCAATGCTATTGGTGCAAAGTGATTTCGCTCCGTTATTGTTTAAAGCTCGTTATCATGAAAACGAATCATACAATAGACAACTATTGTGGTATCATATATTCCTCATACTATAGCGATTTTAATTTAAGTAAAGAAATAAAATTTAACCACCCTTTACAAAATTTATAAGCAAAAATGTGTGCCCACGTTTTGGCGTGTTCAAGCTTTATCAAAAAAATAAAGTAACAATGCAAAGTATTACACTTGTAACACGGTTTATTGTCCAATAATTTCAATGGTGTTAGTTAGTGACTTTTGCGTGTCAACCGACGATGTGATTACTGCACTGTTAGCACGGCAGAGTTAAAGACAGGATTAATAAATAGGCAACTGAAATTCAGTTTCCCAAATGCAAAAGCTGGATTCGTTGAAGGGACGGAACAGAATACACGCAAAGTATGCAAACAAATTGATAGGGGATTGTTTACTATGCCAAACAAACATTCGATAGCTTTTAGGGTGTAAGGGAAATTCACCAACCATTCTGAATTCGGGCATTATTGATTGGACAGTTATTACTTATGTACATAAGTTCCAAAGGGAAATGACTGGGGTGGGGAGTGATCGATTTGGTTGAGTAGATATTGTAATTGTTAATACAGATTGTTAAATATAAAATATTTTCTTGTCAAAAGTTTTGCGTTCGAAAACCTTAAGAGCCAACAGGAGTAGTCATTTCTCTATACAAACGTACTCAACTCGAAACCTCTATTTTTGAGATTTTTACGCGGGATTTTTCGCCTTGTCCTTATCGCACTAGTTTTAGGAGCCGCTTCCGTTGGCGAGACGGGTATATTTACTTAAAATATTTAAAACTCAGCTCCTGTTTCGTCTTAACACCACAGCCAACGTCCAGTCAAGCCACCTTACATTATAAATACCTATTGCATTCGCGAATAACAATGCAAAGGAGTAACATTTTCTCCCGTCTTCGTCCCGCTGTGTGCAATAAAGAAAAGGAGTTTACTCTTCAATGAATGAGAATATAGTAACTCAAACCTCTGCATTATTATAATCTGTGCTGTCGGATAACAGAAACCCCGTCTAGGCTCAGATGGCTCAGACTATTCCTCGCCCGAAGCTATTGCCAGTCTTACCAACAACTTGATCCTTAAGCCCTTGTAATACGGTATACAAATGGTCAAAAACTATGTCCACCGTAGTAGACTTAAAGGATTCATTCTTGTGTTCAACAATGGGGTATTGGGTACGGTCTGGTGCTTCAAAATGCAATAGTAACCCTATTGCCTCGTGAATGAAACCGGTTACCAAATTCGGAATATTCTGTTATGTTACGAGGCGGGCGCAGCGTTGCGTGTCGTCCGCGGTCACCCCTAAATCAAAAGTGCGCATTTGAACTAAAGAGGTACCTATTTCGGATTTGAATAACCTGTGAGTGGCCAGCGACGCGTGCATTTTTAGACGACATTGCTTTTAAAACTGATGATATTTTGCCTTAAAAATACAGGAAAATGCATTTAGCATTGTAAAAGTTTCACAATTTATTATAAAACTCCCAGAATGCATAAATAAAAAAAGTTGGAGTTTTACCCCTGCCTTTGTTATCCCTAAATCAAAACTGTGCTTTAACTAAAAGCGTGTTTTGAAAATTTTAAATAACGATGACTAGAGCCAGCGATGCATGCGTTTTTAGAGGATTCAATAACAAAAGTCGCTGTAAAATCGCGATCTTTTGGTTCAAAACCACATTTAATTGCGTTCAGCGTCGTCGAGTTGCAAGAAACGATTTGAATTAGAGATGCACCGGATATCCGGTTACTATCCGGTATCCGGCCTATCCGGCCGTTATTTTACTATCCGGCCGGATACCGGATAGTAACCTGCTATCCGGCCGGATACCGGATAGTAACATAGCTTGATTTCGGAGTAAACAAATTGGATTTAAGAAACAGACACGGTCATAATCGTACTTGTTTATTATTTTAAAACAATTTAATCATTCCACTGACTTGCACGCGCACTCATTTCGAATCTAGAAATGAGTCCGCGCGAACGTTTACTAGGAAACAGGTCAAACCTGCAGAATGCGCACCTGAAAAACCGAAATATAGGTATAGTTCTGCCGGCCGAATATCCGGCGGCCGGATACCGGATATTCGGCCAGTGTCCAGGCCGGATATCCGGTATCCGGTATCCGGCCAAACAATCCGGAATACTTATCTTAACAAGATTTGTTTAGGCTATTAAATGGGGGTGGGAAATTCAATTAGGATTAGCTTGGGTTACTGGGGGTCGGATTAAGATGTCCCTTTTCGGGTGGAATTTATGGACACAAGAGCGGAGTGAGGAAGACTGGGATTAAAGGTAAACAAGGCATACTATTAACTGTGTTAGATTGTTTTGTCTTTCATAGTCGGCATCAAAAGTAGATATCAGACTACGAGTCAAAAGTCTGTACCATCTAGTAGCTTAATAAAAACATATGTCTCTGTATGTAGAACAATAAGACTGTAACAGTGGCTCCGTTGATTCGGCTGGTGCTGTGTTGGATATGGCAGTTTGCCCCGGAACCTCCGAAACACAACACCGAAGCCAGAAGTCGGCGCACTCGATGACCCCAGGTAGGGTTGCCATATGGAAGAATTAAATGTCCTGATTAAAATCCGGACATCACCATAAAAATCCGGACATTTCTTGTAGCAGAGATTTGGCGTAGCTTGAACGACGCCCCGGCGGCGCGCTGCTCTCTGTGGTGTACTGTAGGTATCGTCTGTATCGTGGATCTACTTTTCCCTTTCCCTTCGCCCGATCCCGTAGCCCCCTCCCGTAGCCGTACGAATGTGAATATTGTTGAGTGTCCCAGTGCCAGGTCAAGCTGACAAATTGCTGACTTTTTGTCACATTTCATGACAGCAAATAAATCAACGATGACAAGTGTACTGCATACCGGAAAACAAACGAATAACAAATATATTACACTGAAACTGTTTGAACATTCCGTTACGTAGTCATGTATCAACAGACATAGTGTCTGGATAATCAATAACAGTACTGAGGTAATGAGGTATGAGGTATTTGGCGCGGAATCCTAATTATCCTAGACTAGACTATGATGTTATAGGTTCAAGACGATTAAGTTTTATAAGATTTGCTCGGATAGGAACTCTATACAGTACGCGTATACATGTATGTATTCATTTAAATACCATCACGCTCCACAATTGTTGCGCCATTTAGGGTCTTAGCTAAATTGGTTGTTCAATACTTACGCTGTAGAATTTACAATTTAGCAAGAACCCTAATTGGTATAACAATCCCGTGTGGTGTGGTGGTTGTACCGTCAACGACGACGTCAAAGATATGTTTACACTTTTGCACCTTATTCCGTTGCAATAAGATGCAAAAATGACAACATATCTTTGACGTCGACTGCACAAGAATGTCAGTCCAATAAATATTAAACCCAGGGGGGCCAGGGGTTCCCATTGCTCCCGACGTAAATGAAGATACCTGCATTACTTTCCGGTGACCTTTAATCTGTAACTATAAATCCCACCAAAAACATTCTGTAAAAAACTAGCCAAGTCTCGATGGAGCTGCTTGTTTATCTCTAAAAAGTAATGAAATCTAGACAAAGTCGTGCCAAGTCTAAGGTTCCTTACTGCGATTTCTTTATTATTATAGTTAATGTTGTGTGACTTGGCCGTTGAAGGGTACACAAGGGTACAAAACCAGGTGCTCCATTACAAATCTTTCTTTTCTTTTTTTCCGGTTCTGATTCTTGTACAGTAGCAACAGTTTTTTGTATTGCCCATTCATTAAATCTAATAATTAAATAATAATCAGTAATCCGTCACTAATCATCATATAATGACTTGGCAATCGCACATAATGCTTTACTCGTACCGTACTCGTAAATATGTGTAATGCTCAAACTGCAATTAGCGCTAGCGTTATGTTCAATTAGAATTATTTTTAATAGGTGACGATGATCATTTTGTCATTATGCAGCCGTGCGATGGCCAAGTCATTATACGTATTACAAATTAAAGATATCTTATTGATACGGTTTTAACACCCCCTGGCACTGATTAAAATAACCGACTTGGTTTCACATTACATCTCAAAACTTTTTTGTAGTAAAAGCGTTGCGAGACTTGCACCTTTTTACATGTAATGTTTTTGATGGGATCTCATCTCTTTTTGTAGGCAGTCCTTCTTTTCGGGTACTCATACCCATTGTTGGCGACTGGCTGGCACGCGGCCTCCTTCGAACGTATTGTTTGTGAAGTATTTTAATTTATGTTTGACAATCAGTCTGCCTGTCACCGCCTATATATAAAGTTCTTGTTGTTCTTTCTTAAATAATTTAATTATAATATTTGTATAATATCTGCGTGTTTCCATTATATCACCAATTCATCATACAGTCCACTTCACTAGCTATCACCCATACTATGTATACACATATCATAACTAAACATATCTTCATTCATACTCACATCGTACATCGTAGTGTACCTTTACTTTACCTACTATTTGTAGGAACTGCAACAGTAACTTTGTAATATCATATATTTATATGGGATTACAAACTTACTTATGCAGTTCTTAGATCTTTAAAACGTGACTGATATTGCAATATTTTTAGGTTTTCCCTTTATGTGGCCATTAAACCCTAACTCTGTACCAAATTTCAGCTCTCTGAGTTTATGGGAAGTACTAGTTCTATTCTGATGATCATGAGTGAGTTTCATAAATGCGAAACTTTGCTTTCGCTTAACTTCGGAACTAAATGACCTACAGACTTGAAATTTTGGATTTTAAGTACGTGATTATAGCTTACTGGATGACCAAAATTTCTGCGTTCTGGTCTTATCCAGAGGTTCTCAAATAGGGGCCTGAAAATGCGGCGAAATGGTTCCAGTAAAGGATGGTACGGCAGTGTTTGCTTCGCGCTCGACTTGGCGGGGGCACTGCCGTGCCCCCCGATGTATAGCTTTTGCCCAAAAATCTTTGATGAAATTTCATGTTATGACGAACATAAGGCCAATTTTGTAAAAACTGCTGGCATTTCCGTCCTGACTGTTATCTTTCTGCATTTAGTGAACTTCTAAACAGCCCGAGACGAATCTATTTTCATACATTCCCAGAATTAAAAGGAAAACATCATCAGATGTTTCTAGACATGCCCCAGCTCTCTAGCCGGTCGCACAGTGATGTCATTTAGGACAAGGCCCACTAAATATAAAATACAACAGAACTAATAGAATGGTGGAATTATATATGTCAAGTTTAAGTTGCAATATTTCAGAACTTCCCTCATTCAAAAGGAAAACACCGTCAGATGTTTCTAGACATGCCCCAGCTCTCTAGCCGGTCGCACAGTGATGTCATTTAGGACAAGGCCCACTAAATATAAATACAACTGATAGAATGGTGGAATTATGCGGCCTTACGTCAAGTTGTTTCAAAGTCAAGAATTTCGGAACCGGTTTTTGGCCAATTGACTTGACCAGAGATTATAATGGCGAGGCGTGGGATGTTGTTGATGATTTTAATCTGAAAATTCGTACAAGTCTGATTAGTAGTGAAAAATATGTGTAACGCAAAAAAATATGCTGAAAGTATTTATTAGTAGTTATTAGTTAAAGTGTGGTCAGGTGTGCGAGTGGGACATTGATACATACCTTAGCCTTTGTCTCGCTCACACACCGAAGCGGCATGCGGTCACATCAGTGTGATAACAGCGATACAACGACTAATAATACGTTTCGACATGTATCCGTCAGTGATCCCGGCGCCAATTTGCCGAATTAGGGTCACCCAGAGGCCTCAGGACACGAGGAGATAAAGATGGCGCCTGTGACAATGAATGAAAATTGTTATTTGTTTCACAAGGCGGCCGATTCGAGCTTTAAGATACGTCAGTTGTTTATACGACAACGGTTTCACTCACTTGAATTTTTAGTCGCTATAAAAAAAAAATGTCTCACAATGTAACAATATAATACGTCTCATAATATGTGTCGCAATCTAAAATATGTCTCGCGAAAGTTTAATATCGATACGTCACTTAACAGATTTAGAAACGATAAGTATTGGATATCTCAGTCTCACATGTGACGTTTCTTCAAACAAAAAAGTCACTTTTGACACTGACACATGTAATTCATATCGTTTCTAGATCTATTAATTGACGTATCTTAAAGTTAGAATCGGGCAGTGAGTCCTCGTGCTAATATTGAAACATTTGAAACCGAAAGAAGCAAGCGGAAGATTCCAAAATTAAACGCGAGTGGTTCAATAAAATTGTGGAATTGTGAAATGTGTGTTTTGCAAGGGTTTCAAGGCACTTTGCTGCTGAGCGGAACACAAAATTTTTCTCTACACCAACTTGAGGAAAATAACACAAAAATTTTCTCCACACCAACTTGAGGAAAATATTAGCTGTAACACATTACAGATCTAAACTTGAATACCTGTTTTTCTACCTAATAAGTAATAACACTGGTTGATTTTGGGGTCGTGATTGGGGTCAAAAATGTATTAAGATGGTCATACTGAATAAGGCTCCCATGGAGCTGGTATGAAAATCGTAAAAATATCCCTGGGTCTTCGAATCCCCAAGGTATCCGTTAGGTAATTTTCGCGATTTTATGGTTAGTCTGACACATTTTTCATGATCACAACCCCTGAATCACCCAGTATGTGTGAATTAAATGTATGGCACTGAATTTAAGAAATCTTTTAAACATGTTTATTCATATCCTTTGGCAAGAGACCTTCCGCATTGCGGTGGCATTTACAGCAGTTTCCGGTTGATCTCATCCTACCAAGATAAATATGAAACTGACTGAATTCATAAACTTTTATAGGGAACAGTGAAGTTTGCAATTTTACTTAAAACTATTCTTTATTTAGAGCCAAATTTGGATAAAACGCAATAATAATGGAATTGGAAAAGTTTATCCGTCAAAGCTTCAAATCACGGCTCGTCCTTACAATACAGGTTAATTCGTACTAAGAATGAAGTTATAGTAAAGCTGGAACCAGTGGCAGATTGGATTTTGTGAGTTCAAATTGTTTGAAAGAAAAATTAACTGTCAAATTTCTTGTTTCTCAATTTAACAACATTAAGATTGAAGCTGACAGCTTGACAAACTGACAACAGAGAAAATATAAATCATAGGCTAAATACAGACCTGTTGAACGGACCCTTTCTCAAGCCTTTGTACAGTCAGCCAAGAAAGTGATCTACCACTTTTCGACTCTATAAATCAGATGATAGAGTCGAAAAGTGGTTGAGTGGTGACCACTTTCTTGGCTGACTGTACCTAGATTTTTAGGGTTCCGTACCCAAAGGGTAAAACGGGACCCTATTACTAAGACTTCGCTGTCCGTCCGTCCGTCCGTCTGTCACCAGGCTGTATCTCACGAACCGTTATAGCTAGACAGTTGAAATTTTCACAGATGATGTATTTCTGTTGCCGCTATAACAACAAATACTAAAAACAGAATAAAATAAAGATTTAAATGGGGCTCCCATACAACAAACGTGATTTGTGATTGTGACCAAAGTTAAGCAACGTCGGGAGTGGTCAGTACTTGGATGGGTGACCGTTTTTTTTGGTTTATTTTTTGTTTGTTTTTTTGCATTATGGTACGGAACCCTTCGTGCGCGAGTCCGACTCGCACTTGCCCGGTTTTTTTTTATAGGTTTGAAAATCGCTTCGGTCAGGAAATATTGCGGGCACAGTTCATTCTGTAGTGAGCAATTTGTAGTTTTTCGACTCCATCCATATCTATAGTCCGTTTTTTTTTGCATTAGAAAGAACTTGGCAGAAGTAAGCTTGTGATTCCAAATCCGGCACTTTTAGCGGTAATAATTTGAAGTAAATTATATGTATTGACCATGCTACATTACATAATTCAATAATTATTAACAATTAAAGAGCCTGATAAAAACTGCACGCTTGCTTCTGTGGAGTTCTTTCTAATGCTAAAAAAAACGGAACTATATGTGATTTTTTTTGCGACAGTATATTTTGCTGGAATAGAACATGGACTTTCATTATCCAATCCACTGTGGTTTAGCGTAGCCAAATTTATTCATAGCAAAACCGGCTATGTCCATCTCTCGTGTCTATCAATTGAATTCGTTACGCGCATCTGTCCTTGACCGCACAACGGCTATGACATCACCCACGCTGTCATGTCCCCCGTCGATACGCGAAAACTTGCGCGAATGACATTATCTGTCTGTACAGTCAGCAGCAGAAGTTGCTAAGCGGGTGAGGTGTTCAAAATGACCTTGACACGCTCTTATTCTCTTAACAATAAAGTCGCGTCAAGATCATTTTGAACACCTCACCCGCTTAGCAACTTCTGCTGCTGACTGTACGATTTAAACAAGTTCAAACGCTCTTTGCTAGAACAAGCCTATTATTATAATCATCATCTTAATTATAGATATGTGCTATTCAGTTACCTTTTCTTGATGAAGTTTTGTTCCACTGTTCATACATTTTTGCTCGCGAACTGCATATTTTTTTATTATAGGACATTTTTACACAAATTGACTAAGCCCCACGGTAAGCTCAAGAAGGCTTGTGTTGTGGGTACTCAGACAACGATATATATAAGATATAAATACTTAAATACATAGAAAACAACCATGACTCAGGAACAAATATCTGTATCATAATACACATAAATGCCCTTACCAGGATTCGAACCCGGGACCATCGGCTTCATAGGCAGGGTCACTACCCACTAGGCCAGACTGGTCGTCATATGAATATAAAGATAGTTTATTATTCAAGTAGGCATATTACAATGCGCTTATGAACGTCAAATAAAGCTACACTGGTCTAATTAACCCTACACTTCTGCCTCGAGAAAATTTAAAGTGTCTAGAAAAAATAAAGAGCAGAGTCTGGCCACGCTTCATTCCAAGTGGTACCTACGTCAAGTATGGAGCTTGTAAGGATATGGATGCATTCTTACTGTCAATTTTGTGCAAATCGTGATCCTAGCCTTTTCATAGTTATGTGTCATATTCATATTTCTGGAGAAAACCTGTTGGCATATTTTATAAAAATTAATATGATCATAAAAAATTTAGTAATAACAGTCTCACAGCTATCAAAATAAAATTTGGTCTGTTCTATCTGTAATACTTTACCAAATGGCCATTAGCTGATTGAGATAATGGATATACTTTAAACAGTATCAAAACTAAAACAAACATTTCAAATAACGCTTAAGTAAAGATGGGCTTCGTCAAGTTTCAGAGTTAGCAAGTTGGCCTAAGTCGGGGGTTGAGCCCCTAATTTAGAGAGGTCCTTACCCCAGATTGGAGAGACCTAATGTTTATATAAAATTAAGTGGGGCTAGTGGTGAGTCCCTCATCCGAAGATTAGCAGGCCTCAGATGGTATATAGTTCACCACTGTGTTGTGTTTGTTATCTTAGTCCACGGCCACGGCTATAAAAAATTGCTCTTCTTTCCCACCATGATTATGACTACAGATCAATTCTGTGTAATATATCCTGGCGTATCTCCAAAACGCTGGATCGATAGCAAATGATTTATACTCGTTTAGCTGGAATCGAGTCTCGATGAGTATTACTCACAACGGCAGATGTCTGGCATGCGCCCAGTAATACAAGCATTAGTGTCGACGGTAGACATACTAGTGATACTGATGGAATGATGAGTAATGTATCAATATTGTCTGTGATTAGGTCAATCATGGGCATCAAATTAATGTAAAATCTTCTTGTTATCTATCTAGTCTCAATGGTTACTCATGAAGGCAGATGTCTCTGGCACGCGCCCAGTGATACAAGCATTAGTGTCGATGGAAGACATACTGGTGATACTGATGGGTTGATGAGTAATGTATCAATATTGTCTGTGATTAGGTCAATCATGTGCATTAAATTAATGTAAAATCTAATTGGTATCTATCTCGTCTCAATCATTACTCATGACGGCAGATGTCTCTGGCGTGCGGCCAGTGTTACAGGCATTAGTGTCGATGGAAGACATACTGGTGATACTGATGGGTTGATGAGTAATGTATCAATATTGTCTGTGATTAGGTCATTAATGTAAAGTATAATTGGAATATTTGGAATCTATTGACTATCGAATAGTGTCGACTCTTGTACTTCAATCATCACTACATCTTATAAAACAAGGTCCCCGACGCGTCTGGCTGTTTGTGTGTTTGTTCGCGATAAACTCAAAAACTACTGAACGGATTATCATGCGGTTTTCACCTATCAATAGAGTGATTCTTGAGGAAGGTTTAGGTATATTTGCCAACCCGTGCGAAGCCGGGGCGAGTCGCTAGTATTGTAATATAACCAACTTGAAGATGCTTCAAACCTTCAATGTTGTTATTCGTAACTTAATACAGTCCACATCATAGATATGTTTACATTTTTCGCTTTATTACCAAGGAGTAAGGTGCAAAATAGTGTCCGACCGAAGGTTCAGTTTCGGTTTCGGCCAGTTTCGGCCAAAAAATCATGTTTCGGCCGTAGTTTCGGTTTCGGCCAAAATACGGCCGAACCTTTCGGCCGGGCCGAAACTTACGAAATGGTACTTCGGACAAAGACCAAAAGTTGGGGAATACGTAGGACAACAATATTAATGTACATATACCGATTCATGTATAGGTATAAATTAATTGGTTTATTACAAAACACAATTCCACTAGTGAGAGCGCCACTGGACGTTCGACTCAGTCTTAAGAGGCTGTCAATACCTATAACGCGCAGGGTGCGTCTCTAATTGTGTAGGAGTGAATGAGATAGCACTGTCGCACGTAGCCGTTGGCCGAGTATCCGCTCGGCCCGAGTCGAACGATGTCATTTTCGCTCTTATTCAATCACTTATTCGGTCATTTTCCTATCTACCTCTAATGACAAATTTTAAGCGAGGCTAAAGGTTACGCTCAACTAGTGCTGCAAAGTTGATTTTCTCAATAGTTAATATTTTGCGAGGCTGAACAGCTGACTAATTGATTAAAACGAAGAAAAAACTCTTAAAAGTGCTCCAGTACAGTTTTTCATACGAATGCTCAACCTTAGCCTCACTTTTTACCTCAATTTACCATTGGTTTGTGTTCCACATGTCCTCTACTTCAGCTTAGCCTTTGGCCTCGCTAAGCCATGCTCGGCCTGCGGTCTCGCTTTTTAATACAACGGACATTGGTTGGAGTCTGTGCTCAACTACTTATTTTGAAGCCTGAAGCACGGCTTTGACTTCGCATGAAAGTTCGCCTCACTGGGGCACTTCCGACTTTTAGGCCCAGGTGAAGATCGGTACCCGGCCTTGCGATATTATTAACAAAAAAATTTGCGCTCGCTGCGCTCGGGTTTTTGGTTGACCCTGTATCTACATGTTAATAGCTTCACTGGTGAATGAATAGAGTTACACCAAGAAAATTCTGCAATGATTTTGATCGCATACGCAGTGCAACTAGTGCAAATGTTATTTATACGTCTTATTTCATAGAAGTTTTGACGTTTAAAATAACACTTGCATTGCGTATGTTATCAAAATCGTTGCAGAATTATCTTGGTCTAACTCCAGTGATTTTCTTAAAAAACTGCTTAAGTAACATACATTTCAAGGATATTGGGTGTTGACAGCCCCATAATATGTGTGTAAAAGCGGTTTTATGACATTTTTTCAACGATTCTAACAAATCTACTAAAGTTTCGGTTTCGGTTTCGGCCGAAACTAGAGCCAAAGCCGAACATTCGGTTTCGGTTTCGGCAAAAAAACATGGTTCGGTCGGACACTAGTGCAAAAGTGTAAACATATCTTTGACGTGAACTGTACAAACAACAGCATAGTCATTAGTCAAAGATCTTAAAGCTTGACTCAATCGGAATCACGTAGGCGTACCGGCTTCTGTCATTTAATGACAGACGATGATGGTAACACAATCTCAAGGTGTCAGCTCGGATAGCAACTTCCTGTGACAGTGATGTCACGAATTGGGGTCTCGGATACGTCTATTTTAGATGTAGAGGTCAATTGGGAATGATTGCATGAAGTGCCGTCTAGTGTAAAAATATGGGTGCACACATCATACTCAAAAAGATGTCCCATAGCTCCTAATTGTCTTATGAGACATATTTTTGAGTGAATTATATGCACCCATATTTTTACATATGACGATATTCTTTTATTTTCACTTTCCTTTTCCTTTCCACATTTAGATCCCGATTCGTTATCTCCTAGCCTTGTCTCGGCATTTTTCCACGGCTAGCATAGTATCACCCAAAATCCTATCATAATAAGAGTCCCTTTTCGGATTTTTCCGACGTTTTTCGACATTCGGAATTAACCGAATACAATCTCAATTACTAGATTAGAATGATGTCGCTGATATTCTAGAAGGTCACAAATTAGTATCTCGTTTAGGCGACTTTTCCGGTTTTCCTTTATTTTTAAGTGCTATAATTTTTTGCTGGTATTTCACAAACCCGTCTCTGCATGTAATGAATTCGTTGGTCAATCGGTAAATCGCTATTCGCTTCCGATGGCCTTTGTTGCTCCAGCGGACAGCGCATAATGCATGTTGCATTATCCTAGATGTACTTAGATATGGGTAACAATAGTTCATGTTTAGGCCTTCAGGCCAGCCTAGGTTTCAATCAAATCTGAGTATTTTTGTCAAGTTTGGCGATCTTGCTTTTCGTAAATGTATTTTTTCGTTAGTTAGTACTCCACTGCTGGGCAAAGGGGTAGCCTAATTTCCCCCAGTTCGTTGGAAATTTGACTACCTACTCTTTACAGAATTCATTCGTTCCGCCATCTCATTTTTGGTTTGCTTAGTCCCGGTAGCTACTTATCTTGCGGGATAGTCTGTATCATTTTGGCCCACATTTCCGGGCCTTGAAAGACTTCGGATTTTAGAATAATTTTTTAAGGACCTATAATGCATATTTAGCCGATAAAAGACTTGGTCAAATTGTATCTGTAAGGTGCGAAGCGTGAATCTTTAGACTTCAAAATCTGTATTGGCTTGTCCTTTTCTTATTAACAGCTGACGTCAATTCATCAATCTGTTGTGAATATTAGCAAATACGACATTTAAATATATCAAAATAAATAACCTCTGTACAAATTGGGCCAAATGACACAAGAACAAGTTACTCCAATGTAACGGAACGCTTGTGTTTATAATTACAAGTGTCCGTCACGGTCGGATCAATTACTAAAATAGTGCCTCTACGACATATGGCAGTTTGTGTTCTTTTACACCCACTTACACACACGTCTTTTGTCTATCTTAACTATTAAAACTTGCACGTTTCGTTTATCGTCTGTCAACAAAAAAAAACTTCCTGCCAAGTTAACAAAAAATCTACTTTTACAGAGTTGTAAGTAGCTTAGCTTAATGTTCCACCTTAGCGTCGGAGCTGATGAACCAAATTTCCTGGATGAGGTGTGTTAATCGTTTCGTCTTAATTAATACACAGTTACACACAATATGGGTCTCCCCAGATATGTCGACGCGCATTCGGCAAAATCCGACAGGAAAAAGCTTTATGTCCGCGCAATAATGTAAACACGCACTACGCAGAATGTAAACGCGTCTAAAGGATCGTTTACCGATCGTAATACCAGTGTTGGACGCTGACAGGATAAAACTAAACATCCAGACTTTATTTACCTTCTGCTAAATTCCTCATAATTAGTTGGTCACAACGTCACGTTTCTCGAACAATGGATAGGTGGATGTTCCCACGTGGTAGTGATTTATACCTCTATTGTGATGACCGCTGCAGTTGCAGAGGTCATGCCATTGCATTACTCATAGGTGTTTAGTGAAGAGATTTCAGATAACATAGTGTCTTGAGCACAAAATAGATAACGGTAGAGGTAGACATAGACTCTCGACGACCACCTATGTTCACATTTAAAGACGCAACCAATGAGAGTTGAAACTTAGGCTAAGTTTGTGTGTGGGTCTATATAACATTGAAGAAGACTAGAATAACATGGAATCGGTAGCGTTAAGTTATCAATATATTTTTATATTCAGCGATGACCTCAAGGCATTTGTGTCGCTTGAACTCGATTGTTTACTAAACATCCGGTAAGTTCAGATCTGACGAATGTACCGCCGCGCCTAATTAGAGTAACACACACACGCATTCGCTATACATGTAGCACTAACCAATTTTGCATGCGCAATTGTACAAATTATTTATTAAACCACTCTCTTTCTTTCCAGGTGTTGAAGAGCCGGCAAGATGCCGGAGGGAGTGGCCAAAGAGGCCAAAGATGAAAAGAAGTCCAAGGAGTCGCCCCGGCGGCGGCCCGCGGGCAACACCGCCCATGTCCGGGTGGAACTGCTCGACGGGTCCACCATGACATTGGACGTTGAAGTGAGTATCCTTACTGTTTCTGCTTACCTGGTACTTAAAGCTACATTTGCTCCATCTGAAGTAGGTGTAAATGGTGTCAAAGAGGCCAAAAATGAAAAGAAGTCCAAGGAATCGCCCCGGCGCCGCCCATGTTAGGGTGGAGCTCCTTGATGGGTCCACCATGACATTGGACGTTGAAGTGAGTATCCTTACTATTTCTGATTACCTGGTACTTTAAGTCACATTTGCCTCATCCGAAGTAGGTGTTAACGGGGTCAAAGAGACCAAGGATGAAATGTCCAAGGAGTCGCCCCGACGGCGGCCCGCGGGCAACACCGCCCATGTCCGGGTGGAACTGCTCGACGGGTCCACTTAAAGCCACCCATCTGAAGTAGGTGTAAATGGGGTCAAAGAGGCCAAAGATGAAAAGAATCGACGGTTCCACCATTAGTAATTGAAGTCCTTACTGCTTCTAATTGCCTGGTACTTGAACCCCCATGCAAATATATTATGGCTCCTCTACACGATGGGCCAACGCCGGCCACTCCAAGGGACGCATTTATGCGTTAGAGAGAGCAAGATATATTGCTATCTTATTCTACCGCATGGATGCGTCCCTTGGAGTGGCTGGCGTTGGCCCATCGTGTAGAGGAGCCATTACACCTGTATTATGTAGCGCTATCTAAGAATTGTCTGCCATCGATTTTTAATTTGATCTAATCACTTTTCAGAGAAAAATCCGCGGCCACGAGCTCCTCAGCAAAGTCTGCGACAGCCTGAATCTCGTGGAGAAGGATTATTTCGGTCTTCTGTACTCTGATCGCGGCGATAATAGAGCATGGATCGACCTGGACAAGCGCGTCTCCAAGATGCTCAAACGTAAGTAACTGATTCCCTATTGGCGTTGTACTCATTTATTGATTGCTGTAAAGTACCTTCGGGTAAATGCAAGGGTGGCAGAACTGGCAGACAATATCTGCGATACTGGGACGTCCAACGCCCAACGCCACCTGTTTGCAACCGTTATATCTAGTGCGTCCGAGGAGCTTGCTCCTCGGAGTTTGAACTGGAAAATTGCGCTGAACGTGTCCTATAATTATAACAGAATGTGTCACTGTCTATAGTCTGTATCTTTAGTTATTGAAATAAAAGTAAACAAACAATTTGTACATGGGTAGTTATAACATTTATTGGTTAACCAACCTGAACGACCTGACTACCCTACATTATTTGATCATGTAATGTTCTCATCTACCCTCAACTGGCTTAAAGAGCCATTTGAGGGTAGGTTTTGTTTACTTTTATTTAAATAACTAAAGATACAAAGTATAGGTGTCTCCGTCGTTAGTTAGGTCTGGGAGAACATCGTCATCATCAATGTTTTGTGGACAATTTTATGCCGCAGCGTGCGATTTGACTTCCTTCACAAAGAACTTTACATTTAACACGATAATTATTAATTCTCCATAATAATTTTTCTCGAAATATTTGATTGTTCTTTATCTTAAAAGAACCTACGTATATATTTTAGTAGACGACCGGACTGGCCTAGCGGGTAGTGACCCTGCCTGCGAAGCCGATGGTCCTGGGTTCGAATCCCGGTAAGGGCATTTAATTGTGTGATGAGCACATATATTTGTTCCTGAGTTATGGATGAGTTCTATGTATTTAAGTATTTGTCTGAGTACCCACAACACAAGCCTTCTTGAGCTTACCGTGGGACTTAGTCAATTTGTGTAAGAATGTCCCTATAATATTTTATTTATTTATTATTTATATTTCCAGATGAGCCATGGCAGGTGCGTTTCGCGGTGAAATTCTACCCTCCTGAGCCGGCGCAGCTTCAAGAGGAGCTGACGAGATACCAACTCGTGCTGGCTGTCAGGAAAGACCTTCTCGAAGGTGAGGGTTTCTCTTATCTATTAGTTTAATGATTATTATTTTCGTAAACACAAATGATATTACTCAATGGAGGAACAGAAGGCAACTCTGGTATTTTGTAAGTTGTAATGTCAACAAAACGCACGAGTTTTTTTTATCTTTTACTCTCCTACAAGTTAGTGTGTATTGCTTGTCAACTTTTCGACGTAAGTATTCAAGTATCCTATGTGATTTCTAAAGATTTTTACGTCATGTCCTCGGTAACTGAAGCATCAGCAGGTCTTTAAGAAAAGTTACCTTCCATTGAGTGGTAGTAATCATAGAAGTTACAGATTTCAATAGCCGAAGTCTACTTTTTAGAGTGGTTACTTCAGATTTCTTTCCTTATCCTGATCTAGCATAAAATCAGTTGTTCCCACTAGGTTACACGTTGCATATCAAGTATCAATATTTATATCCACAAACCATGCTTTTCCAGGCCGCCTGCCCTGCTCAACGGTGACGCACGCGCTCCTAGCGAGCTACCTCCTCCAATCAGAGATGGGAGATTTTGAAGAGTCCGAAGTAGGCGCCGGCCGCTGCAAGCAGCTGAAGCTAGCCCCGCCCTCCGCCTGCACTCCTGAACTTGAGGAGAAGGTGGTGGAACTGCATAAGACGCACCGGTGAGTTCAGTACATCCTCGATGATGATGCTCCAAGCTAGATACTTTCAGGAATGGAAGATTGAAGTCTGAAGTAGGCGCCGGCCGCTGTAAGTAGCTGATGCTAGCCCCGCCCTCCGCCAGCACTCCTGAACTTGAGGAGAAGGTGGTGGAACTGCATAAGACGCACCGGTGAGTTCAGTACATCCTGATGCTGGTCCACGTCTACTTTCAGGAATGGGTCTGAAGTAGGCGCCGGCCGGCCGCTGCAAGCAGCTGAGACTAGCCCCGCCCTCCGCCTGCACTCCTGAACTTGAAGAGAAGTTAGTGGAACTGCATAAGACGCTCCGGTGAGTTCAGTACATCCTCAATGATGATGCTCCAAGCTAGATACCTTCAGGAATGGAAGAATGAAGTCTGAAGTAGGCGCCGGCCGCTGCAAGCAGCTGAGGCTGGCCCCACCCTCCGCCTGCACTCCCGAACTTGAGGAGAAGGTGGTGGAACTGCATAAGACGCACCGGTGAGTTCAGTACATCCTCGATGATGATGCTCCAAGCTAGATACCTTCAGGAATGGAAGATTGAAGTCTGAAGTAGGCGCCGGCCGCTGTATGCACCACTCTCCCGTGGTGGAACTGCATAGGACAGACCGGTAAGTTTAATGTTTGTAGTTCAAAGGCATTCAAGGTACTCAACCTGCGGCCCGCATGGCTTTTTTAGGTGGTTCGCCAGGTGATTGGTGTACGATTAACCTTGCCATACTAATCACATTTATAAAAAAAAAAAATTACGTGAGTGGACCGTTGTTATTTAGATATTTAAAAATATGTCTCACGAAAGTTTAATTTAGAACATTAAGAATTAATGTGACAATTGTGACTATTTATATTATAAAGGTGGCCACTAACGAGCGTTCCAACAGTCCAAAATTCCAAATAGCGTGGCTGCAATCCAAAATCGGTTCGTGAATGTCAAAAACCGGGCAAGTGCGAGTCGGACTCGCGCACGAAGGATTCCGTACCACAATGCAAAAAAAAACAAAGCAAAAAAAAAAACGGTCACCCATCCAAGTACTGACCCCTCCCGACGTTGCTTAACTTTGGTCAAAAATCACGTTTGTTGTATGGGAGCCCCATTTAGTTAAATCTTTATTTTATTCTGTTTTTAGTATTTGTTGTTATAGCGGCAACAGAAATACATCATCTATTCTGTCAAAATTTCAACTGTCTAGCTATCACGGTTCGTGAGATACAGCCTGGTGACAGACGGACGGACGGACGGACGGACGGACGGACGGACGGACGGACGGACGGACGGACGGACAGCGAAGTCTTAGTAATAGGGTCCCGTTTTACCCTTTGGGTACGGAACCCTAAAAACGTACAATGTTTAATATTAGGATGCCGTCCATTTGGATGAATCCATTGTAACGGCATCCATTTGGAAGGCTCGTCAGTGGCCTGCTTAACACATTTATATCGTAGATAAATTCCAGTAGCACTTGCTGACCGCAAACAATTATTTCTTGCCTCTGTTAGGTTTGCGGTCGCTAATGTACACCTACATGTTTGATACTACGTTTACAGTTTGTATTATTATAGTGTCCAGAATTTTAGATATTAAGTTTTTCAATATCATCTATGCATTGCATTTGTTTTTCAACAATTAAATGGGTCGATCAACTATTTCTTGTTGTTATTCTGTCCCATCAGCCAGGAGACAATAGTAGCATAGTTAGTTAAAAGAACTGCTGAACCATGTTCTACTAACCTGCTTAGTAGATGTCCCATTATGGAAAGGCCTTATAAATACCAAAAAATTCAAGTTTGGTTTATTTAAATACGAAAAAACTAGTATTTTAAAAGTGACCTAGGAGACCGTAACCATGGCAACTAGTGACAAGAAAAAGTTGCTTCACCCAAATATGTCTAATGTGAATAGAAAACTAGCACAAAATAGATAAGTACAGAAGTCAATCACATGTATGTACTTTACTTTTCATACCTACGGTCGGCGGTCGCTCTAGGGTTGCGATTGTTGCGAACTATGACTTATGCACAAAAAACTATCGTGGTAGTGGCAGTTGGCACTCGTATCTATCATATCGTATCTCGTATTTAGTTTGATATATTGTTGAGGATGAAACGGGAAGAATGGAAATATAAATTAATAATAACATTAATAACTCAAATAGGTATTTTAATTTTAATGTCATTGTTATATTACAAATTTGCCACAGAAAATATCTTGCGATGATTCCGAGATTGGCGAAATACACGATTATTATATTTTTAAGTGTAATAAATTCGCATTCTCATGTACAATGTAATAAATTCGCATACGCATTCTCTCTGAAACCACTGGTAGCTTAAAAACCGGGCAAGTGCGAGTCGGACTCGCGCACGAAGGGTTCCGTACCATGATGCAAAAAAAAAAACAAAAAAAAGCAAAAAGAAAACGGTCACCCATCCAAGTACTGACCCCTCCCGACGTTGCTTAACTTTGGTCAAAAATCACGTTTGTTGTATGGGAGCCCCATTTAAATCTTTATTTTATTCTGTTTTTAGTATTTGTTGTTATAGCGGCAACAGAAATACATCATCTGTGAAAATTTCAACTGTCTAGCTATTACGGTTCGTGAGATACAGCCTGGTGACAGACGGATGACGGACGGACGGACGGACGGACGGACGGACGGACGGACGGACTGACGGACTGACGGACGGACGGACGGACAGCGAAGTCTTAGTAATAGGGTCCCGTTTTACCCTTTGGGTACGGAACCCTAAAAACGACAATTCACCGTTTAATGTTGAATTTAAACAACCGTCCACTGTACAGTTATAATAACTTTTTGTTTTGTTTCTCCATTATTGAATGAATGAATGAAAACATTTATTTTCAGGCAACTATTGGCCCATAGATAAATACCTTAAAACTAGCACTATTTCATTATTGCACAAAAAAGTTCACAGACGCGTGTCTCAAGCGGATGGCACTCGCGCTCGCACTGGTCCCAACTGGTCCGAGATATCGTGTCCGTGAGCAGTGTCTATGTGTGCGTTGCTCGAGCGCGCTTTGTATGTAGATTGATTTCTGTACCTATCTGTTTTGTGAAACTAGACTGTTTCATGTAATCTCATCTGATAATATGTTTTTGTTTAACAGAGGCCAGACCCCCGCGGAGGCTGAGCTCAACTACCTAGAGAACGCAAAAAAACTGGCCATGTACGGAGTGGACCTTCATCCCGCCAAGGATTCTGAAAACGTTGACATTACTCTAGGAGTCTGCTCTTCTGGTCTCCTGGTGCATAGAGAGAAGTAAGTACACACACACTTAGAAGCCAGGTTACACACATACATAAACAGAGGCCAGATCCCTGGAGACAAGAAGCTGGCCATGTACGGAGTGGATCTGTGGATTCCGAAAATGTTGACATTACTCTGGGAGTCTGCTCTTCTGGTCTCCTGGTGCATAGACAGAAGTGAGTATTGCAAATTCCTCCTAAATAATTCAACGGAAGTAAGGGATTTTTTTTTTAAAGAAGATAAAATAATTTTATTGAGTTAATAAAGGTGCTTAAACGACTTACATAACTTACATTGTGTTATGGTACAAAACCAAAAGGCAAGTAAGCGTCCTCTGACCCCCGTACTAGTGTGAACTTTATCATGGTGGATCAGGATTCACCGTCCTACACCGCACCGCCTACTACGCCGCTACGCGACACCGCAGTGACAATTCGACAGACACCAAGAGAGATCGGACAGTTCGATTTCTTTGTCCAATCGATTTGTCATAAAACATAATTATGTATAAAATGGAAGATGAAACGGTATTAAATTATATTTTAGTATTTGAAATATATTTCATCACTTTAGCACTGTATTAATTATAAGCTTAAGTCTCAATAACAACGATCAGATATTAAAATTCCATTCTATTTTCAGACTACGCATCAACCGCTTCGCCTGGCCGAAGATCCTTAAGATCAGCTACAAGCGCCACAACTTCTACGTGAAACTGAGGCCAGGAGAGTTCGAGCAGTTTGAATCTACCGTCGGCTTCAAGCTTGTCAACCATCGGGCTGCTAAGAAGCTTTGGAAGACTTGTGTCGAACATCATACATTCTTCAGGTAACATTTAGAAACAAGCCATTGTCACTTATTACTAAGACCATGGACATGGGGTCCACCCATGGACAGTTCAGAGTGTTACGATTAGTACTTCTACCTGAAACTGAGGCCTGGAGAGTTTGAGCAATTCGAATCCACAGACGGCTTCAAACTTGTAAACCATCGGGCTGCTAAGAAGCTTTGGAAGACCTGTGTCGAACACCATGCATTCCTTAGGTAAGTTTTTTTGTATGAGGATTCAGGGCTGGAGGTCGAACAATTTGAATCCACTTTTTCGAAACGTGACCCAAATGGTTAACCCCGGATTAGGGGTGGTGCAAGTGACGCCTCTATAGGCGTTACGCGTTAAAGTTTGCGATTCACGTCACGAGGTGACAGAATGTCCAACGCGCATATTAACAGTATTTTTTTTCTAGGTTGATGTCTCCGGAGCCGCCACCGAAGGGAACGCTCTTCCCCCGGCTGGGCTCGAAGTACCGCTACAGCGGGCGCACGCTGTACCAGACGCACGGCGCGGCGCCGCAGCGCACGCAGCCCAACTTCGCCCGCACGCTCTCCTCCCGCCAGCTCTCCTCCCGCAGCATGGACGGTGAGTACACTTTTAACCAACAATTATACTTTTAACGCTATATGTCAGTGGTTCCCAAAGTTGCCTGGGCTCCGACCCACTTAAGGCCTGTGCACACCGGCTTGCATGTGCGTGTCATGCACGGGCGCGTACGATAAAATGTTGGAGCCGCACACGTCACGCAAGCGGTGTGCCGTCTCTCATAAAGATCTGTATACTACAACGCCGCACGCGCACGTGCACGTCACGCACACGCAGCCGGTGTGCACAGGCCTTTAACAAAAACTGTCAAATTCAGGACCAGGATAAAAAGTATTACATGTCACACTATGCCAAAGATACAAGTCTTAAATTCGCCTGACCTGCAAGAAAACATTATGTATATAAACTCTACCTATTCTCAATACCGTGGACTATAGTTATTATATCGGAGATCTTAATAGTACAGAAAATTAGGTCACAGATGCGCAGAATGTAGCAGTAAGACTATTAGAGCATCGTAGAGATAATGTAAACACTCAACAAAGTACAACCATACCCGTTTATTACATTCCGTTGCCAAATTGCACCACCTATTTATATCTGCACCTACACGTATAATGGTATATAATGCAACCTACGTTAGTTTTTTTTCGAATTTTTAAGTATTCAGGTTGTGGTACTGGTGTTCGACACGATCCCAGTACATGTCATCTTGAAACTTAAGGTCATTGTCAATAGAGGATGAAATCTATTTTTCGTTTCAAATTTTTACCATAATCGAAAAAATTGAAACGTAGGGCCATAGCTATGGTTAATATACATACAATTATGTAATAGTACATTACTACAGAGGCCGGGAC
Source organism: Cydia fagiglandana (assembly GCF_963556715.1). Taxonomy (NCBI): domain Eukaryota; kingdom Metazoa; phylum Arthropoda; class Insecta; order Lepidoptera; family Tortricidae; genus Cydia; species Cydia fagiglandana. The sequence goes on along the minus strand of NC_085950.1, from coordinate 4,529,601 downwards.
AAAAGGGGTTGCCGGCCGAAGACATATAGACGGCCGAGCGAAGCGAGGCCGGATAGGTCTGAGCGCGGGCAACCCCATTTCCCGCCGAGGTATGTATAGTGCTTTTCTCAAACATGCAATGAAATAAATAAAATAAAAAATCCACGAAACCCAAGTTTTATTTATAGAAAAAACTAAAAGTAAACTACACCCAAAATATAACTAACACGTACCTATATCTTTATCACGCGTATGTTTTACACGAGTCGTGTATTTTTACTACCCCTATATTTTCATGTATCTTTGATTTTTTCGGCTTGTATCCGTCTGACTGTTGTTTTCGTCACATAAGTTTACATAGTCTTTCATGATGATATCATGTTTCACATATATCGTTGCTTTATGCATGGAGTAAATAAGTATAATTTCCACAGTGTTGACCATTTTGTAGTTACTAATATGCCACAAAACTGTTTCTAATAAACTGTAAGCCATTTTTCTTAGTTTCTCAAATAATAAAATTGCCATAAGCAACCATATACATACTTCGTCTTTGACTTGGCGGCAGAGGCAGCAAGTTATTTAAAATCAATTCTGCTTACGCTGCCAATTCCAACTCCTACGATTACAATCAATATTAATTTAATTATTTCGTGGGAACTCATATTAAAGTACAAAAATCAACAACGCACCATAAATCCAATAAAACAGAAATACAGAATGAATATTTTTCAACTTTGCCTCCATAACAATAAAAAAAATAACTACGCGTGTTTGAGTAGACCTTTTTGCCGCAAACGTTTAGATGAAATATTTTAAATGGTTTTATTTGTGTAGTTACATTTAAAATTATTGAATTTGGTTAATAATGTATTATTTTTTATGTTCTTGTTGATTTTATTTAAATAAAACTGCAAATTGTAGCAAACATTGTTTTTTGTTTTTTTTTTTATAGGCGTAGTGGCAGAGTGTCATTACGAACCATAATTAAGCAAATACTGCCTCTAGTTTTTTTTAATGGCTGAATGCCACGATGCTGTGTTACAAATATCTGTGAAATGGAAATTAAAAAAGAGGACTTTGCCGGCCTAGGCCTGCAAGATTTGTATGAAATTCCATTAACAACCTCTTGTCCTAGCCGCACCTGCAACGTCATACTTCGCAGCCTATTATAAGGAACATAACATCAATATTTCATTGCATGTTTGAGAAAAAATATTTTCCATAATGTTAATATCCAGAGAGCAAAATGGGGACTACGTTTGTATGGAGAAACAGCCGTCCCTTTTCCTCTTAACAGACTGAAGTCTCTTTTCTCTAAGAATATCACATATACCTTTTAGTTTTTATGTCTGGTGAATAAGATTCATAATTGTATATTTTCTTATGTCCGTTCAATACGATAAATCAATGCATCATTACCACAAATTCGTTTATTACATCATACTGTAAGCAATGTAAACGGATTCCGTGAATAAGTAGTCATTTGTTCTGAGAAACGCTTCTGTGGCTGTCTGTTTACATTACAGTCTAGTTATATTGTTGGGTTTAAAAAAAGTTAGTTTAGGAAAGGCGTTATGCAACAATTTGAAACGCAATTTGAAGGCAAAGTTAGGGTAATTCTATTATAATTTCTCGACATATATTGTGCTTTGTGTATGTATTGTGATTTGTTGGCGAACAGTTTTCACAATAATAGTGACTCAAAATGTTCGCATATCATGGCGCTTCGGCCGAGAGAAGTCGGGCCGTCTTAAACTATGCTGGGGCACATAAGAGTTTGGGGCCCTTTTGGAGAGTCGAGAAAGCAAATAAAACTAAGATTTTCTACTATGATCTTCTGTTTATTATGAGTAATCAAATATACTGTTACTGTCTGTCCTTCGGGGCCCCCTGAGGTTGGGGGCCCTCGGCACGGGCCCCGTGTGCCCTTATGGTGAAGGCGGTACTGGGTATTCGGCCAAAATCAGTATTCGGGGCATCTCTTATCATGTTTCGCCGCACACGCTGTGTCACACGTCACACGTAAAATAAGCTCAACCACATATAGACCGGGAGATAGTGACACATTTTACTGGGTCATTTGTACCAGTATGGCGGTTCGTCAGGGGTCTAAGTACGTAATGAACGAAATAAAAATGATGGTCATAGCGCTGGTACCGGCGGCCCAATCGCGTGGGCGTTAGTCGAACGTGTCGGATAAAATACGAGTGTCGAACGATTTGTTCCACAAAAATCCTCGTATTTTTCGATAGTCCATAAAAAAGAAGTAGACGGTACCGTAATGCCATACTTCTCCGGTGTGACTTACAGCCCGCCATACTGAGGCGAACACATTAATTAAAAAAAATCAATTAAATCATTTGTGCCAAGCTAATTTTTGCACAGGTGATCATCGTCGAGCAGCCATTCATGGACATCACCATGCCATACTTTTCGGATGGTTCCAAATGGCCGCCATACCGCCGCAAAGGAGTTAATTTTTTTTTATTGCTAAACGATTTGTACCATCTTGTAATTTTTTTTCAAGACTTTCTGTGTGATCATAAATGGAAATCTCATAATGCCATACCTGTAGGCGGTGGCAAATGTGTACAATATTTTTTATTTATTTCAAGTATGGTGCCCCTTTTTCCCTCTATTAGAAGTATGGCAAATATAATAATGGTCACATTGCATCATATAATTTCCAAAAATCCAAATGCCATACTGGTACAAATCGGCAAAAAATTGTTTTTTGTTTTAAGTCTTGGCTTAAGTCTCACAGTCGTCCGCCCCGTAGTTATAATCTGAAATATTTTTTTTTTCAGGTATAATTGTATCCAAACAAACAGAATATGATGATACCATGCTGTAAAAAATTATTTAACGTATACATAGTCGTATTTTTGAAACGTGTCGATTAAATAAGTTTTTCAAGTATGGCAGCACTTTTTCCCCCTACTATAAGTATGGCAATTATAATAACGGTCACATTTTATCAAATACTTTCCAAAAATTTAAATGCAATACTGGTACAAATCGTTTAGCAAAAAAAAAAATTAACTCCCTTGCGGCGGTATGGCGGCCATTTGGAACCGTCCGAAGAGTATGGCATGGTGATGTCCATGAATCGCTGCTCAACGATGATCACCTGTGCAAAAATTTGCGTGGCACAAATGGTTGAATTGTTTTTTTTAAATTAATGTGTTCGCCTCAGTATGGCGGGCTGTAAGTCACACCGGAGAAGTATGGCATTACGCTACCGCCTACTTCTTTTTTATGGACTATCGGAAAATACGAGGATTTTTGTGGAACAAATCGTTCGACACTCGTATTTTATCCGACACGTTCGACTAACGCCCACGCGATTGGGCCGCCGGTACCAGCGCTATGACCATGATTTTTCTTTCCTTCATTACGTGCTTAGACCCCTGACGAACCGCCATACTGGTACAAATGATCCAGTAAAATGTGTCACTATCTCCCGGTCTAATAATAATTAGACAAATGGTATCATCCTGCTTTCCCCGAAACTGTGTCATCAGTGACAGCGCGCGACCTTGTCCGCGCGGGTCGCCGGTGACGTATGGTGTTCGCGATAAGTGAATTTTAGCACTACCGTACATATATTACTCATACTAATTGTCACCTTGCCAGCCAGATGCATTATAGGATGGTGTTGTGCGAGAATGAGCAATTTTTTTTTTACTTTTTTTAGCTTTTTTTGATAAGACCGCCCGTTGAATAGGATTATTCTGAAACTATTTTATTAGATCTGCTATAAATGAACATTCTGTCTATTTTTTTTACTTTTATTTTTAAGTTGCATAAACCATCAGATATCTTATTATTACGAGTATATCGTCGATAAATGTTTGTACGGCGTATTTTTTATCACTATACTCAACCATTTACGATGAACGAAAGTAGGTGCTTATTTAGTCCAAATTTTTTCGTAATAATCGTGATGAAAATATGATGGAAATAGCTCATCATCCCTACTTTGAAAGTTTTGAAATTGCTCATAACAGATTATTAAACCTTATTAGGTTGATACTATTGAGTAGGTAAAACATAGTACCTAGTGTACCTAATATTCTTGATAAATTAGCTTCACCGCTTAAGTCCTTTGTCCAAAAAATGCCTCTATATTTTTTGGTTCTCTCTCGCACCGCGCGCTCCAAACATCAGAGCACTAAAGTGAAGTAGACGATATTAATAACATTATTTACTCGACCGGCGTTACGCGTAACGTACACAGTCCGGCCCAGACTCTCGCCAGTGTAGTGTCGGTCAGTGAAAAATACCTAATTATAGATTACAGTGAAAGTGCAAGTGAAAATGGTTATCATGGATTACTTACAATGACAATGTTAAGTTTTTCTAAGAATGTAACAACATTCTTGGTTCTCTCTCGCACCGCGCGCTCCAAACATCAGAGCGCTAAAGTGAAGTAGACGATATTAATAACATTATTTACTCGACCGGCGTTACGCGTAACGTACACAGTCCGGCCCAGACTCTCGCCAGTGCAGTGTCGGTCAGTGAAAAATACCTAATTATAGACTACAGTGAAAGTGCAAGTGAAAATGGTTTTCATGGATTGTTGTCGGGCGCGTTAGTATTTTGGTTATGTTTTTTGCTTTAAATTTTAAAAGTCCTATGTTAAAGTAGGTAGTTGTGAATGATTTACATTTATATAGACAAACAAAAATAGTGCCTTCTTTACTAAATTATGTTATGGGCTGTAGGCTGATTCAACCAAGTTTATTTATTTAAACTATATTGTAAAGTAGAGAGTCTGGCCGGAGCGCCATAGCAAAATCGCCCCTGGCTGAATTTGAGATATTGTTATTGAGATATGCACGATTATTCGTTTTATTATTACATATACTTTTGGTGAATATTATGCCTTAAATCAGCGGTCGGCAACCTTTTAACAGCCAAGGGCCAAATAGTAGTTACCGAAGTAGACGCGGGCCGCACTCTGTTAATTTAATTTAATTTATGACTTTATCAGACATTGTCGTTTGTCAATATCACATACAAAATAGCCAGGGACGCCGCAAGTGAGAGGTTCGCGGGCCGCATGCCGCACTGGTGGTGGTAGTGAAGGTGGTGGTGCGGGCCTCACTGGTGGGGGAATCGAAGCATAAATCGGATGACAGTGCAATATTATGGTACCATCGAGCTGATCTGATGATGGAGACAGGAGGTGGCCATAGGAACTCTGTGATGAAACAACGCAACCCAATTGTGTTAGGGGTTTTTAGAATTGTCTCGATGAGTATTAGTTGTCTGTCGTAAGAAAAGTACAGTCAGCGATAAAAGCTTGTACCAAAAAAGATTTTTTTCCCAAAAACTTGTTTATTTTTAACAGACAACTAACATCAAGGCATTTCTAACTAATAAGGGGTCATCCATTAATTACGTCACACGAATTTCTAGGTTTTTTGACCCCTCCCCCCCTCCTTGTCACACTTGGTCACATTTGGCAAACCCCTCCCCCCTAGTTTGACGTCACATTTTTTCCACGAAATTGCCAAATCGAATTAAGTAAGTACCTACCTAAGTATTATTAATATTTTATCAAAATATTTTTGACGATATAAATATTAGTAATTTTATAACCCAAAACTGCTTAGGAAAGAAAATTAAACGAATAAAAACGATTGTCGTTTTTAAAACTTGTTATTTAAACGTATAGCGAATAAAAGAATTTAAATAAATTTTCGGTTACTGATGAAGTTAAAGTGACGTCACAAAGTTTGTGTCTCCCCCCTCCCCCATGTCACAATATGTCACATTTTCTTGACCCCCTCCCTCCCCCTAAACGTGTGATGTAATTAATGGATGACCCCTAAATACTATAGTACTAACATTTTATAGCAGTGGCAGCCTTGTGGTAGATTTTTCGGTCTCGAATTCCGGTGGCGAGTTTATATCTAGAAAGTAAACAAGGATGTATTAATAAGCTATTAAATAACGTTGTTTATTTTAAGCGTAATTGCCCGTCATTGCTGTGAACCCATTAACTAGATAGCGTTATGTTTACACTAGTCGAGTGGTTAAAATATCACAGCTGGATATAATTGTGTTATTTTAAGCTTCTCAGTTCCCAGTTGAGAAGCTTAAAATAACTGGGAAAGGGAGGCTGAAGATCGCGACCACTGGAGGAAAACCCTGGGTGAAGGGGTAGTTGCACACGATGAAGCGTGGTTTAGCCTTCTTCACACGAGGCGAGAACTGAGACACCAGCGCGCCGCCCTCCCACCTTCGTCACCGGGCACGGCATTCTCCTGCCAGCTATGCGGTCGCGGCTGCCGCTCTCGCATTGGACTTAATAGTCATTTACGGAAGTGCCGTACTCTTAATATAGACGCTGCTTAAACCATCATCTTATTGATGTGACAGGCCATTGATTTTAAGCTTCTATTTGTTTTTGGTACTTTTATCGCATACCTTTAAACGAGCGATTCTTGTACCTATATTTATTTATTTATATGTATATTTCGGGGATCTCGGAAACGGCTCTAACGATTTCGATGAAATTTGCTATATGGGAGTTTTCGAGGTTGAAAAATCGATCTATTAGCTAGGTCTTTTCCGAGGAAAGCTCGGTCTCACAGATATTTTTATGATTAAAGTATTTACTACTTGTGAGTCTTAGAATAGCAGGGGGCCTAAAAGGATAGCGCTTATAGCCGACATTATTTATTCTTATTCTATTCTTATTTACTTATTTTAATTTTTATTTATTTATTTTGACGACCGGTCTGGCCTAGAGGGTAGTGACCCTGCCTATGAAGCCGATGGTCCCGGGTTCGAATCCTGGTAAGGGCATTTATTTGTATGATGATACAGATATTTGTTCCTGAGTCATGGTTGTTTTCTAAGTATGTATTTAAGTATTTATATATTACATATATCGTTGTCTGAGTACCCATAACACAAACCTTCTTGAGCTTACTGTGGGGCTTAGTCAATTTGTGTAAAAATGTCCTACAATATTTATATTTATTTATTTATTTTATTTATTTCCTCAAGTATGTACGTATGAGTAATTAAGCGTGAAAATAAGTTAGTTTCATTTAATTTCAATCTTATATGACTACCTATAGAGTTCTAGTGTATCTTCATTGATAAATTTAGCCGTTTGTGGTGTGCAATATTATCTCAACTAGGCCGCGCTGCCAATTGCATTGAGTTATTACTCTAGCCGATCGCTTGTGCAACATGGAATGCGATATTCCTTTAGATAACTCGGCCGATTCATTCATTGATGTGAATAGATTTTATCTAAATTAGTGGCATTTTGAAATAATTACCGTTTAATGTAGTAAAGATTTGGGGACAATGTTTCTAACGGTCTGGCGAAGATAACTTATTCGTTCGTTCGTAAATTTAAGAGTTAGACTCTTGTCGGTGTAGCTCTCTCCATTTGACTCTATCCAGGGCCGCCTCCTTGATTTCCTTATACGACATTACAGCTACCTTTTCTTTTATTTGTGTTATATAGCTTATCCTACGATTGGTCATCTTATACGATACATCACGCTTTTATAAATAACATAATAGAAGGAAAGATTGCAGGCAAGAGAGGAAAAGGAAGGCCGAGGATAAGCTACATAACTTATTATAAGGGATGGAAAATATTGTCTATTTCAAGCTGAGCCTATTGGCTTAGTTATCACCGTTATATGTATTATAAAAATCATTATTAAACAAAATGTAGGAATTGATTCATATAGCAACTAAGAAACGTTCGCTTTCCTCTGTTCATCCCGCAAAATCACACCAATGAATTTTTACTTTGTTCATTGAATTTTTTGAGGTTTTGTCGTTTTTGCTAAACTCTAACAGCCGTATTCATAAACAGTTAGAGCATTGATCATCAGTTGCTGATAACCGGATGTCACAAAACGTGATTCATAAACACTTTTTAGCGCTAAACAGTTGATCATCTCTTTATTAAATCCTCGGAAAGTTACGGAGCCGAGGACCCTTCTTTATCTGTTTATTATCTGCTATTTTACAAGATGGCGGTCACGAAACAGCTGATTTTGGCAAGAGTGACAAGAGCAAGAGCAAATAGTACGTTTTGGTTAAAATCCCAAATGTGAATGGAAAACAACTTTAATATGTGCAATTACGTATTACATACCTGGATATAGTGCGAAAATGGCGCGAAACCTAAATATCCCGCTTTTTATAAGTTGTTTATGTGATTTTGTGTATGGTGATTTTCGTTTAACCAAAATATCGAAGAAGGCAACAGAATTCTATGATCGCGTAGTCGGAAAAATGCATCATAAACGGAGCGAGTTCCTCCCTCACAGCTATTAGGCGTTTGGAGAAATAGGTAAACCGCCAGATTCACTTAAATCTATGCGGGCCAGCTTCATTGCTCGCCATACAATCGCATTTTCGAAACCAAGTTTGGCTTGGCAAGTAATATTAGAGCGTTCCATGTTCCTAATTAAAAATATTTGGAGGAGTCGCCATCGTCGGACACGGCGAGGACTTACTTATATTTGTGCGTAAACCCTTTAGTTATTCGTTATTACCACTTGCCAGAAACGTTGTTTTTAATTTAAGATCAGGGTGTTCGCATTTCGCAAACTTAAATTTAATTGCATTTCTTGCGCACATTATACCTACCTATATAATATTATAGACCCTGTAAGAGTACATCAATCTCGTTCATAGTTTGCAATTGAATAACTAACCATTATACCTAATGAGATTATAATATTTACCATAAGTTAACTTGTTTTATAGACATATTTAACCGACTGTGTTTAATAAAAAATATCACAGGTAAGTAGGCACTACTTAAAAGTATCAACTTATTTACAGGTAAAAGAAGTGTGCACTCTTGTCAGTCTGGTAAAGTGATGAAAAATCTGAAAAAGTCACGGGTATATGCAGTCATTGCATAGGCAGTTTGCTCAATATTGGCTTTGAGCATAACAATTTGGCCTCCAGGTAAAAATATTGCAAGCTGAACTTTATAGAATGAAAGTTTCATTTATGTCAACTAATTATTCAGTATGGTCATCCAGGTTGGATTCTATACCTACCTGTTCTTGACGCTAAGGTTTCCAGTGCTCCCAAAAATGCACTGTCGGCTATTTGTAACTCCGCTAGTTGCCTGTAGGCTGCAGTGCTTAATATCAGATGGGCAGCACTAAACTTGTCCTTGTCATTGTCTGGTATTCAAAAATACCTTTTAATTTTATTCTACATAAGAACCATTAATTACCAATATTATTTTTGAACTTCTTTGAACTAGGTACATAGCATGAACTTACCTATGAATATCTACTTTACTTTATATAAATTGTACACTTTCATCAGAACAATATTGCAAACACATGAATATCATAAATATGTGCAAAATAGGGTCCTACTTTCCTTTTTAGAACTCTCAAAATGATTTGCTATTATGGTATTTATATGAAAATTTATTTTCTAATAATAATCTGGTGCTTTATTTTATACATGGTATGGTGTGACATAATTTATTTTAAGTACAGGAAACATCCCTATTAGACTGCTAGATACATTTAAGACTTTATTGCATTGTAATTAGAAAAATGGAATTTTGAGTATTTCAATATGGGTACAGTCGCCTGCAATAATATGTTACTCTTCGAAGGCTGCAAAAATGTGCAATGCTCTTATGGGCCTTTGTTGTGTAACATATTATTGCAGGTGACTGTACATCATTAATAAAAATTGTACAAACCTTAACAAGTCAAAAAATATATTTAATTAGTAAAATAAAACACCAATTAAATTAGAACAATTTTATTACTTCAACCTAAATCAAGCTAGGTTTTCATTTTGATGTTTTTTTTCTTTTAGGTTTCTTGCTGATTTCCTGCTGGGACTTGCAGTGTACGGAGTCAGTTACACTTCTCTGACCAATATTCACAGCTGTTCACAGGCCACAGCTTTTCTTCCAAAGCCTGGAGTTATTCAACAATAACAGTGGCTAATGATGGTACTTTCAGGATCTGAAAAGATGCAATAATTTGAATAAAAGTATTTTTGTATTCAACAATTTTCTTTAATTTTTAGCTTATGATATAATGGATGTACTTAAGTTAGGGTCACATGATTCAATATAGTTATGGTAACTAAGTATCATTTTAAGCTATAGACAGAGATCAATATGACTTCATTTATTATTCATTACCTATTAGGTACTATAATATGATATCATTGTACATTGACCTTGCAAACTCTCTGGAATAGATGTCCAAACTGTCTGATGAGATATAGATTAGCCAACTTAATTATAACCAACTGTACGCAGAAAACATCTTATTTTTAATCAGCAGGTACACAGTATCTATACACACACCTGTACACTGGTATTTAAATACTGCCTAATTTGTGAACCATCCTTCCTCGTAGTAAGTAGGTTGGCTAGGTGATCGAGTATAATAACCATCGCATTGTTCCATGCATAAAATAAATACCATTACAAAATTATTACTAATGACACGATGACAAGAAGTAAACTCGCGACACAACGGCTTGTTACAATAAAACATCACTTGTACATATAATTATCATTTGGTTCCATTGTATGGTTAAGAAATATAATACCTATAATAGGTAGGTACCTATGCATAATTTTAAACAAATACACCAAGCTCCACAAAGCACGGATAAATTTACCAAATTTATAAGTGTTATAACCTTTAAATAATGTCAAAGCCGTCAATGCAAGTGTCAATCTTAACATGTTCAGATACTACATTTTATGTTACGTACCTATGTCTATAATATATTATAAATAGATGGTCATGCCCAAAATTTGAACTGTACCTAGAGTTATCATCAAAATCGCTGCAGACTTTTCTTTGTCTAACTCTAAACACTGCAGGTATGTAAGGTAAACAAGAAAGTATAGGACATTGTTCATACCTGATTTAGTGAGTCTGAATGGACTTCGTTTTGTTGACCCGTTGTGAATTTCTGCCGCAACCAGAATAAATTAGTGTGAACTCATGAACCATTATTCAATGGTTCTTCTTGCGGAGGCGAGTGGGGTCTGGTACGGTATCTGGCTTCGACTTCTTCTCTTCGCTAATTATGCACTTCTCGGTTAGTTTGAAAGAACCCCACTTCTTTCGACTCCATTCCACATAATATTGAAACTAAAAGCAATAAGATATAGGTATATCAACATTGCAGTGAACTCATATTATTACTTGTTGCTGTATAAGATACTTGTCTGTAAACGTAGTTACTCACCAAGTTTTATAAAATTTCCGGCCATGCAGCAATCTTTAATTATTTTTGTGGCACAGAAGCTATTTTAATAAGAGATAATTCCGAAAATTAGTCAAAATAGTAAATCAACTTCTTCATGATATTACGATTGGCCGCTAGTGCTGCTGTCAAACTTTTTTTTTAATTTAATGTTCAGCCATATTTTAGTCTATGATGCGCCAAGATGCCAACATAACGCGTCTAATCTGCTTATTAGTTAAGAAGCCCCTAATAAACGTTTATAAATCATGGTTCTTATCAACGGCTTATTAAGCCTAAACAGCGGATTAGCTAATAAGCTGATCATTCCTCATTTAAGGATTTTTTATGAATACGGCTGTAATTCTATGGCAGTTATGGCTTGCATTTAAATAAAATAAATATTAAATTAATATTAGGGGACATCTTACACAGATCAACCTAACCCTAACTAAGCAAAATTTGTACTATGGGTGCCAGGCGACGGTTACATACTTATATACATGAATATATACATAGGAAACACCTATGACTCAGGAACAAATATTTGTGTTCATCACACAAATAAATTTCCTTACTGGGAAATATATCACACAAATATATGCCCTAACCGGGATTCGAATCCACGACAATCGGCTTCACGGGCCGGGTCACTACCCACTAAGCCAGACCGGTCATCGGTATTTGTCCATAAATTTGTTGCCAGTGTCCTTAAGCTACGAAGTTCACATATTATTAGGCTAGCTGCTTGTTTGTAACCATCTTGGCATAAAAAATGGAAATAAGTTAAAGTTTAAATAATCCATCTCAGGCGTCGATCTCCAACTTACCTTCTTACTTCTTAGCTTATAATAATCATCGTAATCTAAAATTGTTAATTTTTTTATCTCTCTCCATTCCAGCGCTAGCCGCCGAAGAGAAAGCGAGCACGCTGCCACCGGAGGCGGCTAAGAGATACACCATGCCGCCGCAGCCTGCGCCGCGGCCCCCGGCCAAGGACAAGGTAGAGTGAACCTTCGGTCATCGTGTTAAGGTTGAATTTTAACTGATACTGTGTGTAATACAGTCCATTGTTTTCAAGTATATGTTTTGTGAGAGAATTTCCATGCTAAAGAGCTTATGCCATTGAAATAAGGTTTCATTTCATCTGGCATGTTGTAAAGGACTATTCACTATAGTTCGTTTTTTAGCATTAGAAAGAAGGTACGCGATTTTGACATATCTTTTAATTGAAAATCGCTTTTTAAAAATCAGTATCTATTACTTATGAAAGCAGAAGATAAATATAAATGATCGTATTAGATTCATAATTTTTACATATTTGCTGTGACTTATTCTTAAAAAGTGTTTTTCAATTAAAAGACACATCAAGATTGTTTACCTTTTTTCTAATGCTAAAAAAACTAACTATAGTTCTATAAACGCCCCTTGCACCAACCCAAACCGTTAACCCAGTGTCAAATTGTACTGGTAACCATGCTAACTCTGGCTTTAACCGGTTAACCCCGGGTTAGTGAATGATGCAAGTGGCCCTAGGGACGTTAAAATTGGAAGTTTGAAAAATTAAAATTTTGATACCGCCAGTTTTCAATTTGTCTCAGGAAGTGAATTTTTGTCTCAACGTTGGCAAAAGTGTGTTAGAATGATTCACCGGGGTCGGGTGAACATCGATAGCTCAGTTGATCAGAGCGATCGGACCAGTGTTTTAAAAGGTCTCAAGTTCGAATCTTGACCTTCTTGATGAATTTTTCCATTTTATTTTCATAAAAAATTCGAGATAAAACAATAATACATAAGAATGTACATTGTAGTTACAGTCGCCATCAGATATATCGGAGCGGCCAAGGTGTTCACAATATCTGAACACGCACTCTAACGCCGTGACAATAGAGGCGTGTTCAGATATTTGTGAGCGCCTTGGCCGCTCCGATATATCTGATGGCGACCGTATATAATAATATGATTTTAGTATTACATCTCATGGTATTTACGAGATATGCATGAGGCAGCTTCTTAGGGAGGACGAATGTCATTTACTTACTGTCATTTTTAATGTAGCTAATGACATGGTTTTCCCTGTATTTGGTGTAATCGTGTCACTAAATCAATACACAGTAGTTAAAAAAATCTTAGAAGCAACTGATCGGATGTCATGGATGTCAGAAAAACTTAATAATCTCTGTATGTAAATATAGAATGTAGAAAATTGAAATCAGTAAAACCACAGATGTATGCATAATTATTTTCACGGAAACGTACGAACGTGTCTTGCTATTTCAGTCAGTCTCGGTACAAAAAGTACTGAGGTTGACTGAAGTAGCATGACAAATACGAACGTTTCCGAGAAAATACGATGGAAAACAATTATGCACTACATCTGAACTATAGTATTCTTCAAAGGGAGTACAGTCAGCGTCAATAGTAACGGATGAAACACCTCTCCAAAAGTATCTGCCACCCTGGATTGCCCTGGAATTATTTTCCAAATAGAGATACATCTCTACAGTTCGTGTTCTAAAGTATATTTCGTGTGATGTATCGCTATTTAGCAAAATAATTCCTGGGCAATCCAGGGTGGCAGATACTTTTGGAGCGTTGTTTCATCCGTTACTATTAATGCTGACTGTACCTACACTGATAGATGGTATCTGAATACAATTTTGCGAGATTTTCCATTTTTAGGTTGTTAATTGTATGGAGATGACATCTATCGCCAGGGTACGCTGATCCTATTGGAAAAATACTAGATATATTTGACTGTATGTACACACATCCGCCATATTGCTTCTAAGATACATATAATAACAGTGCCGTTCTTAGATCACTCACATAGTGAGCAATTGAGCATGTTGCATCACTAACCATTTCGGCGTAGGAGATCAGCACATTCGAGGAATGGCTTTTGTTCATATAATAGTTGTCTTGTAAATTCGTTGTGTCTAAGTGTCAAAAAATCGATAATACATACAAATATTTTAATGAAAGTCTCCCCGATTCAGAAACCATATAAATCTGGGTACATATTAGTTGTTATTGAAAAAACTAAATTTGACCGTCAGCGTTCCGAGTTGAGTGTTTTGTTTACATACGATAGAAAACGAGCTAGTAGTTCCCAAATCGTGCGTTGTGAGGTATTTCGGCGTTGTTCTATCCTCTAGCGGCCCACCATACAAGGAAAATTGGCAATCGAATTTGAATCAACGGTATTAGAAAATAGAGTTGAATTTGTTTTGTTTTAAAATCGAACGAAACGAAATAAAAGAAACTCTATTCTATTTCATTAAGATTTAAATTTCATTGGAGGTAATTTGTACTAGTATTAGGACATTGAACCCCAAGAGGCTATAGTTCGTTTCTTTAAGCATTAGAGAAAAGGTAAACTATCTTGACGTGTTTTTCCATTGAAAAACACAAAAAATAAGACACGGCAAATATGTAACAATTATGAATCATATACGATTATTTACATTCTTTTGCTTTCATAATTAATAGGGGGTCATCCATTAATTACGTCACACGTTTAGGGGGAGGGAGGGGGTCAAGAAAATGTGACATATTGTGACATGGGGGAGACACAAACTTTGTGACGTCACTTTAACTTCATCAGTAACCGAAAATTTATTTAAATTATTTAGTTCGCTGTACATTTAAATAACAAGTTTTTAAAACGAAAATAGTTTTTGATCGTTTAATTTTCTTTTCTAAGCAGTTTTGGGTTATAAAATTACTAATATTTATATCGTCAAAAATAATTTGATAAAATATTAATAATACTTAGGTACTTACTTAATTCGATTTGGCGATTTCGTAGAAAAAATGTGACGTCACACTAGGGGGGGAGGGGTTTGCCAAATGTGACCAAGTGTGACAAGGGGGGGGGGGGGTCAAATACCTTGAAATTGGTGTGACGTAATTAATGGATGACCCCTAGTTACTGATTTTTTTAAAGCGTTTTTCAATTAAAAGACTCGTCAAGATCGCGTAGTCTTTTTATAATGCTAAAAACAAAACGAACTACTTATAGGGGTGTGAAGTCTCTGACACGATACCTATTTAACAGTAGTACAATAACAAAACTTCAGTGAGAAACAGAGCACACAGACGAAGTCGAAAGTTGGTCGACATGTTACAATTCGTATCGAGAAGCATCATCGGGTACACGCGTTGGAGGACCGTCGCACATACATCTCCTTTTCGACTTCTGACCGCGAATGACCCAGCTTTATAATACACATAGCAGTTTTTTTTTACAAAACACCCTACTTTTTTTATTCGAAATTTTACAAAACAATACAATATTTAGTACTTTAATCTAATGTTTCGCCAAAGTGCGAGTCAGTTTGTTGGCGGTGCGCTCTAAAATAATCTTAAGCTAAATAGGTAGGTACACTAATAATTATGTAATTTAAACCTATCTTTGCAACAATTCTCGTAACACGGCGTTGAATAATTTTTTTTTTACAATCTTAGGGTAGAAAGGGGTAATGGGGATCACTTAAGCAAGAATTAAAATAAAAAAATAAAATGAAACGAAATCTTTATTGCAACCGCCTCATAACAAAATCTACTTAATTGACTATTATTTGAGATCAATAATCGTCACATTACTAATCATCTTTGGCAAATATGAAAGTTACAAAAATTAACTGTTTTGACTCCCATTGCACAGAGGTATGGGCTATTGTGGTCACCTTGCGGGTAATGAGGATCATACAAAAATCCATCTTCTTCTATAAGTTTCACTGCTTTTTCCAATGTGTCAGAAGACCAGGAAGCTTTTGTGGTAGTTCTGACTCGTACTTTCGGCATCTGAAACCAAAATAACAAATTATATTATACCTTTTACATTGCGGGCAATGGGGGTCACCTGATCCTCATTACCCACAAGTATTTTATGAAGAAAAAAAAATAAACACATGATACGTGTTAACAGCACGCGAGATTTAACTATGAAATCGGTACACTTAATGCACAAGTAAAGACATAAAAAAGTCACATATAAGTACATCAATAATTATAGTACTTACCGTCTATTTTGCGTACGTAAAAATTTACATCGGCGAGCCGCAAAAACAAAACACACCTCTTAATCCCGATGCCGTCGCCATACTGGCGCGGCGCTGTCGCAGCGCTAGCGCGGGGCCAGAGGGGGGCGGGAACGCCCGTAAACGTATTTCTAGTGTTTGTAGTTTTGGAGATGTGTGGGTGACCACCATTACCCGCTGACTCCCATTACCCGGTCTTCCCCTACACAAATCGACCTTGGCCCAAACTAAGCAAAGCTTGTACTATGGGTACTAGACGACGACATACGTACGTATATAGATAAATACATACTTATATACATAGAAAACAGCCATGACTCAGGAACAAATATCTATGTTCATCACACAAATAAATGGCCTTACCGGGAATCGAACCCGGGACCATCGGCTTCATAGGCAGGGTCACTATCCACTAGGCCAGACTGGTCGTCATTTTGGACTACTTTCCCCTTAGTTTTTAGGGTTCCGTACCCAAAGGGTAAAACGGGACCCTATTACTAAGACTTCGCTGTCCGTCCGTCCGTCCGTCCGTCCGTCTGTCCGTCTGTCTGTCACCAGGCTGTATCTCACGAACCGTGATACCTAGACAGTTGAAATTTTCACAGATGATGTATTTCTGTTGCCGCTATAACAACAAATACTAAAAACAGAATAAAATAAAGATTTAAATGGGGCTCCCATACAACAAACGTGATTTTTGACCAAAGTTAAGCAACGTCGGGAGTGGTCAGTACTTGGATGGGTGACCGTTTCTTTTTTGCTTTTTTTTTCGTTTTTTTTTTTGCCTTATGGTACGGAACCCTTCGTGCGGGAGCCCGACTCGCACTTGCCCGGTTTTATTAACTTTTCGGCACTCTGCTGATCTAATTGCAGTATTGAATAAATGACTAATTTATGAAAAAGGTGATAAGATAAAATGGGTTGAACTTTCGAAAATCTCCAAGGACTTTGAATAATTTCACGGTTTAGACTCACTTGTTTTTAGTCACTCGCGCGACATGTTTCGGAGAGCCTAGGTCTAGGTCTCCTTTCTCAAGCACTAACAGTGCGAGCAGCGTGTTAGTATGTCTCACAACAGTTTAAATTCGATCTCTAAGGACCATTCCTAAACGAGTGCTCATCTCCTACGCACCTGTGCTATACTATTGTTATACCGTGGCGTTTCTCGCACGCCGCCGGGAAGCTGCGGCGCGGCTCCAAGGGGACGGTCAGCGTGTCCTCCGCCAGCTCCATAGAGGGGGAGTATCTGGCCGATAGAGGGGAGAAGGTGGGGACATACTTAGTGCTGACAATATGGATGGTGTTTAGCAAAAACGAGTCATCCCACATTCATTTTGCAATAAAATGTCAACTTTAAGCGTCAATATTTAGAGTAGACATCTTATTGAAAAATTAATGTGGGTTGACACATTATTGCGTATCAGCATCCATATATGGTTTTTACACACTTTTTACTACACACTTTTATTTAACTTCAATGCGTATATCTCTTTGTATACCGGGTGTGGCCTGTAACATGAGCAAATAATTAAAACATAGATTGTACTCCTCAAACGGTGACACTTTTGTTCAACAACTTTAAAAAATTATGAAGTGTTTAGACTCCCTATTTTTCATACAAAATAAATATTATCTTAAAGGGACGCCATTGCCACGCCATATCATTGTGATTGACGTTGCTTGTCATGTCTTAAACATAACAAAATTCGCAATACATTGCGTCTTTGAATAACCTTTAAAGTGTATTAAAAACCAAAGTACAAGTTATTTTCAAAAGTCGCTGAACAAATGTTGGTCAGTATGAGGAGTACAGCCTAAAGTTAAATTTTTTGCTCATATTACAGGCCACACCCGGTATATGGTGCCTCAAATCTTGTAACTTAAATTTGAACCACTTCCGGGTGTCTAATTGAGCTGAAATTTCGCATACTTCCATATTTCCGATGACAATGCAATAATAAGCTAACATGGAGCTGATCTGATGATGCAGTCGGAAGATAGCCAAAGGAACTCTTCGATGGAAAAACATAAACACATTGAGTTTAGGCTCATCTGAAAGGTCTCGAGAAGTACTTGATAGACATGCAAAGGAGATAAAGTACAGTCAGCAATAAAAGTGTGTATCAAAAAATATTTGTATTGACTTATTTTTGAATTAGATTTTCAGTGAATATAAACTTTTGTCCTTCACATCTCGTTGGGTGACAAGCAAAAGTCACTAAGTACTATCAAAAAATTAAAGTAACAATGAACTTTATCACACTTGTAACACGGTTTATTGTCCAATAATTTCAATGGTGTTAGTTAGTGACTTTTGCTTGTCACCCGACGATCTGATGTCACTAATGATTCAATCATAATCATGAATCATATTCACAGTAACCTGTACATTTTGCATTAGTCTCGTAGAGTAGAACTTATATTTGTCCTGTTTTAAGGCCTGTGCACACCGGCTGCGTGTGCGTGACGTGCACGTACGCGTGCGGGGTTGTAGTATACAGATCCTTATGAGAGACGGCACACCGTTTGCGTGACGTGTGCGTGTGCAGCTTCAACATTTTAGCGCACGCACACGCGCACGTCACGCACACGCAAGCCGGTGTGGCTCGGCCTTTAACAAAAAGCACTCATTAGTGTACCTTACGTGTTTACATTATGGTCTACGAATTACGAGTATAAATAAAGTAAGGACGCGAAGCACGAAGAATTACGTACATTGATCCGTCATTTCCTATCTCTATCGCACGCATATGGGGCATTATCTATGAAAAGGGACCTTATTGTCGATGGCGCTTACGCCGCACAGCGTCGCGCGGCATTGTATTTATATCGGAGCATCGTTAATAATGGCGTAAGCGCCATCGACAATAAGGTCCCTTTTCATAGATAACGTCTCATATATTTATAATGCTTTCCCTCTTTGACAGTGTCATTGACCGGTGGTATCATCTGCGGAACAGCAATACACGGTGTAACATGAGGAAACCGAATAATTTTAACAGCGTATTCCTGATCATATTTAGAGACAAAAATGTCCTATAAACTTTTTTGAAATTCGCCTAGTTTCAGAGATATTATTAATAAAAAAATAAAAACAAGTTTTTATTGTTACATAGTGTAAAAGTTTTGATGGTGATGTTGCTGCCATGGGACGTAGTCTAAATATCCTTATTGATAGATGTCAAAAAGTGACAAGTAACACTTTGCAAAAAGTAGGTTTTACGACTTTTACGAGAAAAAAAAGTAAAAATCAATTTTAAGTGATAAGTTTACCAATGTACAAACAACAGTTTTTTATGTACAAATGCATTCAAAAAATTGAAAAAACAAAACAAAAAAAAAATTTCTCAAAAATGGACGGCAAAGTCGACTTTGCCGTCTAAAAAATAGGTCGCGAAGCGCATAGTTTATGGTCAGTCAACAATTAAAAAGTTAAAAACATTGCAGTCTCGATTTTGGGACTGCAATGTTGCATACAAATTCCATTATTTGTCGTGTTCCAAACTTTTTAAAAGTTGAAATGGCCATATCAAATGAAGGCACAGGCCCATTAAACAGCCAAATAGATGATTAGTACCGCGACTATTTAGCTGTCTCAAATAGGTTGGCGTATTTTCGGCACAAAAATACACTTCTATTTTTTTATTAACCTCTAGCGGCCCACCATACAAGGAAAATTGGTAGTCAAATTTGAATCAATGATAGTAAGAAATAGAGTTGATTTTGCTTTGTTTTAAAATCGAACGAAACTAAACAAAAGCAACTCTATTCCATTTCATTATGATTCATTATTCATTGGAGGTAATTTGTACTAGTATTAGGACATTGAACCCCAAGAGGTTAAAAAAATAAAAAGGCGGCAAGGGCTTTTTTCTGTGAAAATATATACGTAAGAACGTTGCTTTTGTAAAATATTTCTATGATATTTATATTTCTTGCACCATTTTTGAGAAAAGCACTATATATGACTCGGCTGGAAGGCTACTTGCTGGCTTCGGATTCAATTAAACGGACTCCCAAGGTCGTCCGTTTAAAACGAATCCTCAGCCTGCAAGTAGCTACTTCCGAGCCTCGACAATAATGTACTTTTTTTTTGGCGAATTCAACCTAAACTCATATTACATTTTTTCCTTCTTTTGACCTCAGAAATGCGTGGTTAAAATTATTCGGTTTCCTCATGTTACACCGTGTGTAATTATGCACGTGCAATAGAGATAGGAACAGAACAGGGGCCGGTCAGCGTACGATATTCTTTGTGCTTCGTTACTTCAGATGCTATAATTATTTATTTTATTTTTAATATGATAACTGTTGCTTTCAGAAACCACCCCCTGGTGCTGTGAAGGTAATGCCGACACCTGAGAAGAAGGATGAAAAGAAGGTGGTCGAGAGTAAACCCGCTGAGAATGGTAATTTACATTAAATAAATAAAATAAAATAAATAAATATTATAGGACATGTTTACACAAATTGACTAAGCCCCACGGAAAGCTCAAGAAGGCTTGTGTTGTGGGTACTCGGACAACGATATATATAATATATAAATACATACAACAACACAATAACACATTATTATTAATAATACATTATGTTACTAAATACAAAACTGCTACAACTAAATATACGTTCGTTATGAACTTAAGGAGTATTTCTTATTCTTAATTTAAAGGCCGGATTCGGACTAACGGATATTTTTCCAACATTAGCGTTCTATCTGTAGGTACGTATACTATTTTTCAAAAAAGATTCATCATCATCATCATCATCATCAGGCTATATTAGTCCACTGCTGGACATAGCCCTCCCCTAAAAAAGATTCAGTCCCTTTGTTGTAGAAAGTTCTATTTGTAAATTCTTCAAACTTGTAAAATAATCTGTTTAAATAGCTTTTAATGATGTAAGAAAAGGACACGCAATCCAAGCATATTTAATTTGAAACACAAAACTTACATTAGCTTACAAGTGACACATTTTCATGCGAAAGCACAGAATAAATAATAGTACTAGGTACAGAAGACTCACTCTCTAACAAAACGCGTCTGTCGCGATCAGCACAGATATGGCCGCTAGGTGGCGACAGCGCCACGCCAAAATTGGGGTCGAACGGATGGAGTTGTAGCTACCTGTAGCAAAGCGACGAAATCGCGGAGTGAGCACGCCTGGCGAAAGTCAATAATTTCGAAAACGTGTTCGTTCCAGGAACTGACACTGCCAGCGATCCAGGCGTCACTAATAACGTGGACACCACTCCCAAGAAAAACAAGGTGAGTCTATAATATCTTATTAAGTAAGCAACTGTCCATATTTACACAATTTTGTAACTTTTCTAAGATCCGTAGAAGCATTTTGCTAAACATTTGGATGTTTCTGGAAGTATTTTGTACAGAATTTGTAAATACTTGATGTTAGAAGCGAATAGAGAGGCATGCATATTGCAATTTTATTATTTTGCCGTGCGACATTTTATAAGTTACTGTAGTAAATGCAAAAGAATGCTTATACTGTCACACATTGTCGCATTTGTATTTCGTGCGTTTTTTAATTATTTTTTTAATTCTTTTTTTGTCCTTCCCTCGTCCTTTCCTACCATAGAGCGGAGGTTTTGGCCTATTCGGTAGTAAAAGAGAGAAATCGCCTAAAGAAGACAAATCTCCTAAAGATAAGTCACCAAAACAGAAATCTCCTAAAGATAAAGATACAAAGAGCAAAGATCCCAAAGGCAAAGTGGCGGTGCTCGATACATCCAACGAGAGCTCTAATCTCGACACCTCAAATGAAAAGAGTCCAGAAAAAGAAAAACCAGGCTTCACAAAACCTTACGAATACACGGACACTGAAAAGAGCCCATCCCGTACCAAACCCAAGCTCCAAGGAGCCTTCAGTTACGAAAAAGAACCCATTTCAGACGAGAGACAGAGACAGCTCAACGACAGTCAAAGTCCGACGACGAGGAAAGCTGGACTCGCTTTCAATTATGCTCCTGGAGAAGATAAGAAAGTCGCTGAAAGCGCCGAGAAGAGAAAGACTCCAGAAGACCCAAGCAAACTTAAAACTCCAGGCATTGATTATGTCCAGTCAGCTGCGCTTAAAGAACAAGCTAAAGCTAACCTCATCGATCCTACTTTAGCGCTATTAGATTCGGAAAGAGCTATTCATGAAGTAGGCGCGCCATTAGCTGCCGTAATCCCAGCAGCTGCACCTAAACCAGAAAACGAAATACAAGTCGTCATTATAACTGGACGATACAATCCCAAGAACAAGAAACTTGACGACGCCAATGGTACAGTTCTGGTTGTCAAAGGAACGCTTGACAAAGCCACTGGAAAAATCCAGACTGAAAGAGAACTCATCGATACCAAGTCAGGACAAATAACATACACGAATCCTGCTACCGGTAAGCAGGAGAGCAAAAACGGTCACGTCGATTCCAAGACTGGACATATCTTGTTTACTTCTAATGTCATTGATCCTAAAACTGGCAAACTTGACCCAACATTGGCTCAGCAATATTGCTTTGCTGAACAGGCTGCCGATAAAGTTGGAGCTAAACCAGGGAGAGAGGTCAATTTGGTGGTAATCACAAGCAAATATGACGGCAAGCACAAGAAACTAGATGCCGCGCACGGACATGTAGATGTTTCAAGAGCAGTAGTGGGCCCAGATGGCAAAGTCAGCTCCAATTATGGCGTCATTGACCCGCGCACTGGCAAAATCGATTACATCGATCCGAAAACAGGGAAACAAGAACCTAAACAAGCGTATGTTGACCAGAAAACAGGCAATATCCTAGTCACAACAGGCGTTGTTGATCCTAAATCTGGCAAAGTCGATTCATCGCTTGGTCAACAGTTCAGCATTGTTGAGAAAGATGCCACCAAGGCCAACAGGGAAGTCAGACTAGTTGTTATTACAAGCAAATATGATCTTAAGAGCAAAAAACTAGACCCCAACTTCGCTCACGTTGACGCAGTTAAGGGCGTACTAAGCGGTACCGACGGTAAGATTTACACTGACTACGGTATTATTGACCCTAGAACGGGCGATATTCAGGTCACTGACCCTAAGACTGGCAAACAAGAAACCAAACACGCCGTAGTCGATCCTAAGACAGGCAATATCCTTCTTCTATCGGGTGTGGTTGATCCTCGTACAGGACAACTCGATACGACATTAGGACAACAATACAGCATTGTTGACAAACCTACTGACACTTTCGCCTCATGCCCTGGAAAGGAAGTTCAGCTCGTTGCTGTCACAGCCAAATACGACTCTAAGAACAAGAAGTTGGATACACCCAACGGATTCGTCGAAACCTCACGAGCCATCATCAGCGACAAAGACGGAAAAGTACATACCAATTTCGGTATTCTCGACCCTAACACCGGCAAAGTTCACTACACTGACCAGAAAACTGGCAAGCCGGACTCGAAGCAAGCCGTTGTTGATGCTAAGACAGGCAGCTTCATTGTAACCTCAGGCGTTATCGATCCGAAGACAGGCAAAACTGATTCATCTCTCGCCCAGCAACTTACAGTTGTCGATAAGGACGCACCTAAAGGCATTCCTGAGAGGCATGTCAACTTGGTTATTATAACCACTAAGTACGACCCGAAGCACAAGAAACTAGACCTAACCAATGCTCACGTCGACAGCATACCTGGAACTGTCGGGACCGATGATAAAGTACACACAGCGTTTGGTGTCGTCGATCCTAGCACTGGTGAAATAACTGTAACTGATCCAGTGACAGGCAAACAAGAAGTTAAGAAGGCGTCTGTAGACCCGAAAACTGGCAATCTACTGCTTACTTCAGGAGTTGTGGATCCCAAGACCGGACAAACTGATCCTTCTTTGGGACAACAGATCAGCATTGTAGACAAGCCTAAAGACAAATTCGCTTCAGTTCCCGGCAAGGAAGTCCAGGTAGTCGTTGTCACGAGCAAATACGACTCCAAATACAAGAAACTAGACCACCCCAATGGCCACGTAGAAACGTCCAGAGGAATAATGACTTCTGATGGCAAGGTCCATACTAACTTCGGTGTGATTGATCCTAGGAGCGGAAAGATTGAACATGTCGACCCTAAGACAGGCAAACAAGAGATCAAACAAGCAGTCGCTGATCCCAAAACAGGACACCTACTTATCACATCTGGAGTCGTTGATCCAAGAACAGGCAAGACTGATTCGTCTCTCGCTCAACAACTCACTATCGTCGACAAAGATGCTAAGCCGCAAGAAAGAGAAGTCCGTTTAGTCATTATCACTTCCAAATATGATCCTAAGACTAAGAAATTAGATCCTAACGGTCATGTCGATTCAGTGAATGGAACTCTAGGTTCTGACGGTAAAGTCCATACATCGTTTGGTGTAGTCGACCCAGCTACTGGCGAAGTGGTCACCATCGATCCAGTGACGGGCAAACAAGACGTCAAGAAAGCCACCGTTGACCATAAAACAGGCAATCTTTTGGTCACATCAGGAGTTTCTGACCCGAAGACTGGTCATGTCGATCCTACATTAGGACAGCAAATAAGCGTTGTGAACAAACCTAAAGACACATTCCAATCTGTGCCAGGAAAGGAAGTGCAATTGGTTGTCATTACTAGCAAATATGATCCTAAGACCAAGACTCTTGAAAACAGCAACGGACATGTTGACTCATCAAGAGGTATCAAAGCCGCTGATGGCAGAATCCATACCAATTACGGCATTATTGATCCTAAGACAGGAAAGATTGAGTGCGTCGATCCGAAAACAGGCAAGACAGAAGTCAAACATGCAACTTTCGATCCGAAGACAGGACATCTCCTGCTTACATCGGGCGTGGTCGATCCGAAGACCGGAAAAGCAGATGCGTCACTCGCTCAACAGCTTAGCATTGTGGACAAGGATGTTAAACCACTAGAAAGGGAAATCCACTTGGTTATTATCACTACTAAATATGACCCTAAGACCAAGAAGATTGATCCTAGCCAAGGATACGTAGACACTGTTAGCGGAACTATCGGGCCTGATGGTAAAATCCGTACGGCTATTGGCGTCGTCGACCCGGCTACTGGAGAAATCGTCGTGACTAACCCGGCGACTGGCAAGCAGGAAGTCAAGAAAGCGCAGGTGGATCCCTCAACCGGCCAGATGCTCGTCACCAGCCAAGTGTTTGACCCGAGAACAGGCAAAGTCGACCCGACTTTGGCGCAGCAATTCAGCATCGTCAACAAGACGGTTACACCTCATACGAAACCAGCGTCGGTCGGCGAGGTCCGCCTAGTAGTAGTGACGAGCAAATATGACCCAAGGACCAAGACAGTGGATGCTGGTGCTGGGACTATTGACGCCTCAAAGGGTTACGTCAGCGCCGAGGACGGAAAGATACACACCGACTTCGGTATCATAGACCCACGATCCGGACAGATCCTCTACAGAGATCCCCTTACCGGCAAGCAAGAGCTGAAGCAGGCAGATATCGACCCGAAAACAGGCAACTTCATCGTGACGACCGCGGTTGTAGACCCCAAGACAGGCAAGGTAGACCCCTCATTCGCTCAACAGTTGACGATTGTTGATAAGCAGAATGTGTTGGCTAAAGCACCACTAAGCGTTTCCCCCGTGAGGCAAACCCCATCACCAGTCAAGACTCCTGCTTCCACGCCAGTCCATACACCGTTGCAATCGCCCGTGTCCAAATCCTCGCCAATCATCAGCCAAGTGCAAAGGACGTCACCTACAGTCGCAACTATTCCCAAAACACCACCAGCCAAACCGACCACAGCCCCACCGGCACCTCCTAGAAGGAAGATTGTTAAAATCATGGTCATCTTCACCAGGATCGATCCTAAGACCAAGAAACCAGACTTACACACTGCTGAAGTTGAACACCTCACTGGTATTTTGGACCCTAACGGTGTAGTCGAAACTAAATATGGTGTTATTGACATCAACAAAGGCACCATCGTCGCTACTGATTCCGCTGGACAGCAACAGCAAAGAAATGGAGTTATCTTACCCGAGACAGGACAAATCTTCATCAACTCTGGCGCGATTGATCCTAAAACCGGCAAAGTTGACCCCAACTTAGGTATGATTTTGAGCGTCACGAAACAAGATGACCCAGTTGTAGACATAACGGCCATCACTGGCCCTATCGATCCTGCTACAGGCAAAGTTGATGTTGACAACAGCACAGTTGAGCTCACTAAGGGCAAAGTTGACGCTGAAACTGGTCACATCTCCACTAAATACGGCGTCATCGATCCATCTAATGAGGTCATCTTCGTAACGGATACTTTGGGAGGACAGGACAAGAAATCTATCCGTATTGATGAAAACACTGGTCTTATCACCTTAACTGGAGTTACAGATCCGAAAACAGGCAAAGTAGATCCAAAACTGGGACAACTAATTGTCGTTGGTACACATATCGACCCCGTTGTAGAAGTCACGACATTTGTCGGTAAGGTTGATGCGAAGAAAGGCCTAATTGAGCCCAAACATTCCGTCATAGAGAGCACAACCGGTCAATTTAATCCCGACACTAACAAGATTGACACAAAGTACGGTCAAATTGATCTGGTTAAAGGTACTGTTACATACAACGATCCTAAGACTGGCAAGTTGGAAAGCAAGGAAGTTAAAGTTGATCCTGTCACCGGACAACTTTTACTACGCAGCGGACAAGTCAATCCCAAATCCGGGAAGCCCGATAAGGACATTGGCAGGCTCATTTGCCTGAGGATAATCCAAACTAAAGTCGACCCCGTCTCCGGCAAACAAATCGTATCCAATGAACCCAAGAACGTTAAGGTTGATCCCAAAACCAACCAGATCTGGACCGCTGGGCCGAAAGACCCTACAACAGGAGAGGTTCTGTACACCGCTGGACAAATCGACCCAGTCACTGGTTATATCATCACTATCTACGGTCGTATGGACCCGAAGACTGGAAACATAGTGAGAGCACATGAAATCGACAGGTCGCTTATCAAAGTCGATCCTATTAGTGGACAAATCTATACTGCTACCGGTCAAGTTGATGAAGACAATCAACCTTTGTATTCCGCTTCTCAAGTAGATCCATCCACAGGAGAAATCTACACGAAAGTCAGCAAAATTGACCCGAAGACCGGCAGGTTGGTAATAGTGAAGATTTACATCATAACGCAGAAAGACGAGAAAGGACGCGTCAAGGAGGTCGATCCTAAAGAATGCACGATCGATGAAACAACAGGCAGAATCATCACAACAAAGACTGTCTACTTGTATCAAATCATTGACCCAATTACTGGTGAAACTATCGATGTAGACCCAGATGACCCAAGACTTAAAGGTGCAAGAACCACTGTCACACAAACCATGACGTTATCAGGCAAGATAGATCCAGTCACCGGCAGAATCAAGACGGAATACGGAGACATCGACCCAGATACGGGAGATATAGACCCGAGTACCGCCGTCAGAGACCCAGTTACCGGACAGCTAATATTACATTACTCACAAATAGATCCATCGCACTTCGAAGACAAGAGCGGTAACTACACGATAGAAAAGGAAACTCAAGATCTCCCAGCCACTATTGATATCCAGAAAGTCAATACCCATAAATTCTCAACGTTCGGCAAAGACGAAAGCCCTGTAAGAGGTGACGAGCCCAAGGCATTCACAGAGTTCACAACGAGCGAGCATATAACGCACCAAGGCTACGTGTCGTCAAACACCCCTCTATCCTCAAAGATCCCAGTCTCGCAGCGAGCCAAGAAGACCCCCACTCCGCCCGTCGTCGTCAAGACCACCACCAAACAGCTTCTGACCAAGAATGACGAGGGCGTCACGCATAATGTCGAGCAGGAGGTCGAGAACCTCGGCACTGGCGAGGTCACATTCTCCACACACACCAATAAGGTTCGTTTATGATTTTATACCCTCATTTTTCTCATACCAGGCCAGACGCCATTAATCAAATCTCATTTCATTTGTTGTCACGTGTGGCCTTCTTTTACTTTTAATTTTACCCCCCCTTTTTTTCAAGCTTAATAGAGAAGCCTGTCTTAGTAAATGTGTTCTATAATTGTGTAAATAGTTTTGATGCATGCTAGTCTAACCCTTAACTTTAGGCGGAAAGCCTAGAGCCGCTGGAGACTGGAAAGAGCCCGTACGTCACGGCGAGGGCCGTCACCACCAGGACGGCGACAACGCACCACGATCTCGACACCAAGGCGAAGACGCAGCAGATGGAAGAGAAGACAGTAGCCCATACCCTAACTTCATCAGCCACGAGGCAAGAACAGCGGGTTTTGACGCAGGAAGTCAAAACTATGGTCACTACCGGTGATAAGGTAATTGACAACCCTAATTGATCTGCCATTACCATTGGATGGTTCTTGCATGCGTTTGGATCATTTAAATTGTTTCTGATTTGTTTTTAATATCATTTGAATTCAGTTACGATTTAATTTTGTCATCTCTATGACTGCTCTTTCATTAAATTTAAAGGATCGTCCTGATTCAAACTTAAAGCTGAAATAACTCACGAAATATGTTTACAATTACGTCTACTACAGGTACATGCATAATTGTTTTCCATCGTATTTTTTCGGAAATATTCGTATTTGTCATGCTACTTCAGTCAACCTCAGTACTTCTTGTACCGAAGCTGACTGAATTAGAAAGACACGTTCGTACGTTTCCGTGAAAATACGATGGAAAATAATAATGCACTACATCTGTAAACGGTTTTCAAATATATACAGTCAAAACTTAAAATTTTCTCAGAGGAAAATGTTTCCCAGTTTTGGTATGGTCGGTCCTTAAGTCTTCTCAATGTTTTTGGTTAACATCATTGAAACAGCAGTTTTGCACGACATTTATTATGTTCTAATTTTCGTTTT
The DNA here is from genome assembly GCF_963556715.1 of Cydia fagiglandana. NCBI lineage: Eukaryota > Metazoa > Arthropoda > Insecta > Lepidoptera > Tortricidae > Cydia > Cydia fagiglandana. The sequence goes on along the minus strand of NC_085950.1, from coordinate 4,500,443 downwards.
TTTATTTTTTTTCCATCTCGAATCAACTCCGACTGGTTGACGCACGGTCCTGAATGAAAACTGAATGGTCTTGAATTTGCAATCCGAACCTAACCTAAACACTTCATAATCGTGATAACTCCATCCATTTCGCCATAACGGCACAATTTTTCCACCACATCGGTGTTTTACATTCTAATGATTTAAACATTTGACATTCTGGGTGTTTTACATCATAATACATCAACGTACCTTATTTTCACTAAACTTGAATTATTCCAAAAATCATCATTGTGACGGTGAATCACAAACTCTTGAAATGCTCCTGTACACCTGATCCTTCATTAATACTCCCGAATATCTCCGAACGTGCCCGAATCCCCCCGAATGGAATGCCTAACATCGCGTGGCTTACAACAGCATCAGATAACCCGACGCGGCTCAGAGAGCTCAATCTCTAGCGGAGATTCCGGCACACCCATCGACTTCGAAGAAGGCGCCGGGGAAGGTCACTACTACACCACCGTAAGTTCTAGCGCATAAGGTTTAGTTTCCAACTGCACAGTGTAGAGCCATATGTAGAGTCTACACCAGCAGGACTATTGATGGCTTTATCCACGTGACAAAATATCCGTCACTTTTTAACAGAGCGCGAATGAAGGATACCGTTTTATCACGCTGTCACGTAGACAAGAACGACCATCCTATCCGTACAGTAAGGTACCTTTTTGAAGCATGGTTTGAAGTGCATGGTCTTAGAGAGTAACTATAGAAATGTGTTTTCTTGTAAGCTTTCAATCAGTTTGTGCATTAGAGTTTGATTTTGCACTGCACTAGGTAAGTGCCTGTAGTTTTGTCACAGATGATGAAATACTGAAAACAGGTAAGAATTTGGGTTTTTGATATAATCCTAGTTTCAACAGCATTAGTTAAATTATGTTTTATCCCTTTCTTACAAATACATAAGTCAAAATGACTGATAAAGACACACGATTCATAGCTAATTCAGGCTTGTAATGCGTTTATGAATAACGCCATTATTTTGTGAATTAAGGCCTGTGCACAACTGCACACCGGCTGCGTGTGCGTGACGTGCACGTGCGCGTGCGTCGTTGTAGTATACAGATCCTTATGAGAGACGGCACACCGCTTGCGTGACCTGTGCGTGTGCAGCTCCAACATTTTAGCGCACGCACACGCGCACGTCACGCACACGCAAGCTGGTGTGGCTTGGCCTTTAGTTACCCACTCAGGGAATTAAAGGACAAGATGATTGTACCTGATTTTTCTGGCAGGATTTAACTTTAAAAAAAATCGAATTTCACATGGCATTGTCATCAGAACCTGTGTTAGCCAAATACCAACACAGTGTAACTTCATAATGGCTAAAAAATATTCTAGTTTTAGTGTAAAAAGAAATGAAAGTATAAGCTTTAGAAGGCATACAGCTTCAAATGATATTATAATATGTCCTTATGATTCAGGAACCCGGATCGTATAGGACTACCACCACGACCAGCGTAATGGGGAACGCTCCGTTCGGCAGCATGGTTCACGGGGCCACCACCAGGGTAAGAATCTTAAATACACTGGAAAAGATCCCATACAGGGATAAGTTCGCCTTTGTGGTGTTGGAATGGAAATTTGCTCAGCTTTTTAGGGTTCCGTGCCCAAAGGGTGAAAACGGGACCCTATTACTAAGACTCCGCTGTCCGTCTGTCTGTCACCAGGCTGTAACTCATGAACCGTGATAGCTAGACAGTTGAAATTTTCACAGATGATGTATTTCTGTTGCCGCTATAACAACAAATACTAAAAGCAAAGTAAAATAAATATTTAAGTGGGGCTCCCATACAACAAACGTAATTTGTCGGCGTTTTTCCCATACAACCAGTGCCGGATTTACCACTAGGCTGAGTAGGCTGAAGCCTAGGGCGGCAGATTTAAGGGGGCGGCAAATTTGGGTCAAAACAATATTTTATGTGCTGTTCAGATAGGGTAGACCAGAATTTATTTGTAAAATTTAAATAGCAAGCATAATTTGTCGATTTTGCCGCCCTCTGTCATGTCAAGACCTTTTTGAAGTACGGAACCCTAAAAATGTACCTACCCACCTACCATTTTCTCGAAAAAATTTCGCGCTCGCTGCGCTCGCGTTTTCATTTAAGTACCTACATTATCAGTGACCCATCTGACTATACTTCGTTTTTTTTAGCATTACAAATTAGGTAAACAATCTTGATGTGTCTTTTAATTGAAAAACACATTTTATAAATAAGTTACGGCAAATATGTAACAATCATTAATCTAATACGATCATTTATATTCTTCTGCTTTCATAAGTAATAATTTTATATTTTTATAAAGCGTTTTTCAATTAAAAGACATGTCAAGATCGCTTACCTTCTTGCAAGTTCTTTCTAATGCTAAAAAAACGAACTATATATACATTGTAAATTTGGGATGGTCGTCGATTCTTGTATCTTCCTGGTATTATGGGTTCCGTTTTTTTTCCTTTTGAAGTACGGAACCCTAAAAATTTACCTACGTACTATTTTCTCGAAATAATTTCGCGCTCGCTACGCTCGCGTTTTCGTTTATCCAACTACATTTTATTGTGACCCATCTGACCATATCATTGAATGATAGCACAGAACCTAATAGAACGCCAGCGGTAATGTCCACGCTATCGGAGCAGCTTCCGTCTACTATACGGCTCATATGCGTCTACCGGATAAAAAGCTAGCGATCCATTTGTAGGGCATAGTCTTTCGAGCAGACTCAATGCCAGACCCGACCGAACTCCTTAGCTATATCCAGCCTGACTGCCAATGCCTCACCTTGATTCTCAATGGCCAAAACCCAGCGGTACCCACCGGTCACCGATCAGATCAGGCAAATATAAAGAGGTTGCATCGTCATTGATTGAGTGACAAAAACGGCCCATATAAATTTGTATCTAGAATGTGACATTTGTGACGTTACCTTATATGCATTTTAATATGGCTATGGTGTGTTGTACTATAAAATTAAACTCCTCTGACAGGAAAGTACTTTAAAAAACCTATGAACGAGGCGGATAGGGGCGGCAAAATCGGCATAGCCTACGGGCGGCAAATCTCTAAATCCGGCACTGCATACAACAAACGTAATTTTTCGGCGTCTTTTGCGTAATGGCACGGAACCCTGCGCGCGCGAGTCCGACTCGCACTTGGCCGCTTTTTTCCTTCTATTATGTTCTTCTATGATGGTCCTGGGTTCGAATCCCAGTAAGGGCATTTATTTGTGTGATGACACAGATATTTGTTCCGGAGTCATAGTTGTTTTCTATGTATTTGTATATTATATATATATCGTTGTCTGAGTACCCATAACACAAGCCTTCTTGAGCTTTCTTTGGGACTTGGTCAATATGTGTAAGAATGTCCTATAATATTTATTTTTATTTAACTTGTGTGTTTAATTCCAGACAACAACAAGCGCAGGGGAGCCTGAAGAGACGACGATCAACGAGGACGGCGAAATTGTGTCCTCGCAAACCATCAGCTCGAAGACGCGCACGGTCGAGACCATCACCGTAAGTCCTATTACCACACGCCATTATGGGCAATTTTCTTTGTGTGATAGCAAACGAGCAGACGAGCCGCCTGATGGGAAGCGGTCATCGTCGCCCATGGCCATAAGCAACATCACAGGAGCCACATATTTAATTACACAAACGGGTCTACCGCGATATAATTTCATTTGTGGTCTTTCCGTGACCACAGCTGGTGAAACTCGGCTGAAACGTCGGAATTTAAGGTGAAAACAATCAAATTATATCGCGGTAGACCCGTTTGTGTAATTAAATGTGTACAAAACGCGAGAGTTTAAAGTGTTATATCACAGGAGCCACTTAAGCCTAAATACCCGCTTCTTGAAGAATCCCATGTCGTAGCGCAAAGGAAATACCTCAGAGGAGGCAAGTCATTCCACATTCTGCACGTTCTGGGAAGTTACGAGCGAGATACCTGCTTATTCTTGAAAACGCGAGAGTTTAAAGTGTTATATCACAGGAGCCACTTAAGCCTAAATACCCGCTTCTTGAAGAATCCCATGTCGTAGCGCAAAGGAAATACCTCAGGAGGCAAGTCATTCCACATTCTGCACGTTCTGGGAAGTTACGAGCGAGATACCTGCTTATTCTTGGTGTGCCATGTATCTAAGAAGTCAGGATGAACTTTGCTCCTTTTGGCGGGAGGTCCCAAAACTCCGCGTAGGGGGCGCCATTGGCGCATACTGAGAGCCTGCCGCGAATAATGAATAATGACTGTACAGAAAGATCTTCTATAAAAAGTTTTTTCCAAAACTGACTGTACTTTTCTTACAACAGACAACTAATACTCATCGAGACAATTCTAAAAACCCCTCACACAATTAGGTTGCGTTGTTTCATCACAGAGTTCCTATGGCCACCTCCTGTCTCCATCATCAGATCAGCTCGATGGTACCATAATATTGCATTGTCATCCGATTTATACATGCATGCAAAATTTCAGCTCAATCGGAAACCGGGAAGTGGATCAAATTTAACTTGCAAGATTTGATTACAGACAGACAGACAGACAGACAACGGTTAGGTAAAACTAAAAAAGCTTGTAAAAGTTATACCCGTAGGACGCTACTGACTTTATAATGTTTTTTTTTCAGTACAAGACGGAGCGGAATGGAGTAGTGGAGACGCGCGTAGAACAGAAGATCACCATTCAATCCGACGGAGACCCGATAGACCACGACCGAGCGCTCGCCGAGGCCATACAGGTACATACTTTCATTGAACTGTTTTGTTTACATTTCATCGTTGTTCGATGTACATTGCTGCTTTTTGTTTATTTCCTACAGATACCATACTTTAGTTACCTTTTCTCAAAAATGGACGGCAAAGTCGACTTTGCCATCTAAAAAATAGGTCGCGAAGCACGGAGTTTATGGTCAGTCAAAAATTAAAAAGTTAAAAACATTGCAGTCTCGATTTTAGGACTGCAATGTTGCATACAAATTCCATTATTTGTCGAGTTCCAAACTTTTTAAAAGTTGTAATGGCCATATCAAATGAAGGCACAGGCCCATTAAACAGCCAAACAGATGATTAGTACCGCGACTATTTAGCTGTCTCAAATAGGTTGGCGTATTTTCGGCAGAAAAATACACTTCTATTTTTTTATTAAAAAAAATAAAAAGGCGGCAAGGGCTTTGTTCTGTGAAAATATATACGTAAGAATGTTGCTTTTGTAAAATATTTCTATGATATTTATATTTCTTGCACCATTTTTGAGAAAAGCACTATATATGACTCGGCTAGAAGGCTACTTGCTGGCTTCGGATTCAATTAAACGGACTCCCAAGGTCGTCCGTTTAAAACGAATCCTCAGCCTGCAAGTAGCTACTTCCGAGCCTCGACAATAATGTACTATTACATTGCTACTGACATATCCGGCTTGACAGACATTAACATTTCCCATACCCGCCAGAGCCAATAAGACCAAATTAACCATTTTTATTTTTCGCAGGAGGCAACAGCGATGAATCCAGACATGACGGTCGAGAAGATAGAAATCCAACAACAGAGCACGCAGCCGTAACAGGACACCGAGTCGCCAACCCGCACCGAGAGCGCGCGAACCGCTCCACTAGTCGACCATACAAACACACAACCTTAGATATACACCATGGTTGTTGCACAATGCTAAGTTTAAAGACGACTTGTTAGACTTTAACAAATTAAAAAATATTTGAAGTACAACCCTTTGCCAGGCTGACATTTCAATAATGACTATCGATTTTCAGTCTTACTCATAGGAAATAGAACACATGTTTGTGCCGTATGTGGGAAAATATATCCCTTAGCCTGGTCAAGGGTTAACCTCTCATGGGGTAGAAAAAAATGACATTCATAGCGTTTTCAGTTGAATTTTACCCCTTTTTAAATAAACCTATGAGTATTTTAGTAAATTTTTTTTAGAACAACAAACTAATTTTACCGGAAATAAGTCCTTTTTGTTCGTTTGTATTCTCTGGTATGGTTGACTAGTGAAAGCGGTTTAAATAAAATAAGGTCGACTAGTGCAATGCAATCAAAATGGCGGATCTCCACAAAATGGCCGCCACGTTTCTTAAACTTGTATGTAAACTCTACATACGATAGTTCTAAGCGACAACACTGCGAATATTAATATAAGTTACGCTATACTATTATTAATTAATTATGAAAGTTAATTAATCTTTTATTGGATGTTGTGACGTCGAAACGCACCTACGATTTATTTTATCTTGCAATTTTATTTGTATAAATAAATGTAAGTTTGGCAATGATATTCAAGCATTTTTATAAGGCTTAGTATAGGTTCAACGCATTTCATACAACCAATTTTATCAGGTCTACCGCGAATTTTTTTGCCTCTCTATCGCTCGAATACGCAAGAAAGAGATGCAGAAAACGAAATTTCAATTTTCGCGGTGTGTTCTCAGGCTTTGTAGAAATAAATGTTGCCATAGTAAAAAAAGTGTTCGTGTATTAAAAATATAATAACGTTTCAATATTAATAATGTTTTCAATATGGGATAGCTTTAAAACAATGTCACACGAGGTAAACCACCGTTTTTTAGATTATAAAAAATGATATTTTCTCTCTCTTGATTAAAACCACTACAATGTAATGCGGGACTAATAATAAATTGTTTAACGCTCGACTTTCGTTACTTCAAAAGAAAAAAAAATACGTAAAAAATTGCCAACCCTAAAAATATAAAGTACTGGTAATATTAAAAAACTCTGAGGGTTTAACAAAATGGTTAACCAGACGAACGCAAAGTCGGGCACTTCAAAAATTATATGTTAAATTAAATATATAATATATGACGTGTTGCTACAACTTCTAATATATTTCACTACTTAGGTGCTACTACTTAGTCGATAGGATCAGAGGTCGGACATGCTCAGTCGAAGCGAGTGCAATTAGGGACTCTAGTGCCTTGACGATAACACTCATTATCGCATAACTTTTTCACGTAAAGTGAAATCGTTTGACCAATCAGCGTACTCGATTTTAAACCAATCGGAGAGCTGCAAGTTGGGCGATTGCTTAGGGTTGTCAAAAAGCCCGGTGTAATAAAAAGAAAATATTAAAGCATGCGTTTTGACTGATCGTTTTCGACCGACTGCGTAACTTGTGTTTGCGTCTCGTGTTCGTTTACGAAATTCATTTTAATTAATGACGATGCATAGTGGTCAATGTTTAGGATTAATGTTAGGGCCAGTTGAGCATTTTTTTCTATGCATGCACAATAAAAATGACAACCGTGGAAGGGTCCGCGGCGGAACAAAAATGAACCTCATTACAATATACATAAGGTACTTTTTAGTGGGCCCATTATAAAGCAGCTATATAGCTTGAAGCTCATCGATGTCGTGTACCGTAACTCCATTATATAAACGTTATATAACTCATATAAGTCATAATTCCGGACATTCCAGTATACCTGATATATCACAAATTCGTATAGTAATTTTACGCTAGAACATGACAGTTTCTTTTTTTTTAATAATTTTAATCACAAACTCTGCGGGTAAAGTAAAAATCTGTAAAAACTGCCGTTCGAAATCATACCTTATAAAAAGGTGAATAGGATTGATTTCTGAACGACAGGTTGAATATGATCTTGCGAAAATAATAGATCGATTCAACTTTGCTTTATACCACATACGCAATCCCAGTTATCTTTATATTGTAAATGAGTATGTGGATAAAATACCCGCAGAGTAATCACATTTTATAAATAATATGCAGTAGCTTAATTTTTGAATAATGACAATTAATTGTTTGAAAAAGTCTTGGTTGATTCTTTACGAAGTGGTAACCCTAGATTTTGTTGCTGATTAAAGTTGGGCTACTGCTTTTATTTATTTACTGTGGCATCAGGTAAGTCAATGATACTGATATTGTACAATTATTATTAATATATTTCTTACACGCTAGACGTAATGTTTTGTATTAGTATAAGTTTATATTATGAAGTTGACGCTGATTTTAAATCAGATTTAAGTGTAATATTCTTTTCTGTACTTTTTTATCAATTTGACATATGGATCTTCAATATGTCACAATGCGATATGTCACTATTTAGATTTAATATTTCGATATATCTCTTCCATACCTATATTATAATAGCATTTGCATCATGGTATAATAATATACTCCGCCTGGTACTCTCTTGCCGTCTTTTCTAGGTCACCTGACTGACACAAGCCTACGTCATCATGCGACAGCGCTATATGATAATATGCGATAGCGCTATATATAGCGGCCATGTTAATGTGACGTAGGCTTGTGTCACTCTGGGTAGAGAAGACCATGTTTTATTAGACTATGCATTTGCATCATATTGTACCTAAAAAGCTACCTAAGTCCAGTCCATCGTATATAGATGAAGTGCATAATTGTTTTCCATCGTATTTTCTCGGAAACGTTCGTATTTGTCATGCTACTTCAGTCAACCTCAGTACTTTTTGTACAGAGACTGACTGAAATAGCAAGACACATTCGTACGTTTCCGTGAAAATACGATGGAAAATAATTGTGCTACATCTGTGTAAATATTTATGAAGCTTAAAGAAGATAAACCACATTGTGACATGTTGAAAATTATTGACAAAATACGTTCTTTAGGAAAAAATATCACACAAATGATATCTGCAACTTTTTGAAGAAACAAAGACCTTATGTGTTCTGTTCAGAGTTGAAAATAGAGTGACAGATATTCTTAAGGTACAGTCGTCATCAGATATATCGGAGCGGTCAAGGCGCTCACAAATATCTGAACAAGCTTCTAATGTCAAAGCGTTAGAGTGCGTGTTCAGATATTGTGAACACCTCGGCCGCTCCGATATATCAGATGGCGACTGTATATGTGATATTTTTGCCTAAAGTCCGCCTTTGACTTGTGTTTGTCGTATATTTATTGAGATGTTTATTTTTCTAAGAGTCCCATCTCCGTATTATTTTGTATTTAACGAGAAGTTATGGAATAAATTACAATAAAGATGCTTTGTTTTAAAACTTGCATTTCATTTCGACACAGACCACCGGTATTTTAGTTTTAGACTTCTTAGTGTCTATTATTAGGCGTGACTCACTCCGCGCGTACGTCGCTTGCCTATAGGTATCTAAAAGTACATCTGTTCGACCGCAATTTTGGGGTTTGCCATAAGCCGCGCGTGGCGCTGTCGCCACCTAGCGGCCATATCCGTGCTGATCGTGACAGACGCGTTTTGTTAGAGAGTGAGTCTTCTGTACATAGTACTAATATTTATTCTGTGCTAATATAGACATTATTTAAGCCTTTAAGACATTTCGCCGCGGTCTGATATATAAGATAAATCTTCGTGTAACTTCGTAGGGACCCGCCGGCGACACGAGCACGCTCGATAAAAATTTTTATGGCGGTTAAAAGGGAGGAATTATTTCCCACCTGATTTTGAACTTTATTTTCAAAGTGATAGGGTTTCATCATCATCATCTCAGCCATAAGACGTCCACTGCTGAACATAGGCCTCCCTCTTGGACCTCCATAAGTGCCGGTTGGAAGCGACCCGCATCCAGCGTCTTCCGGCGGCCTTAACAAGGTCGTCTGTCCACCTTGTGGGTGGATAGGGCTTAATTTTGCATAATTTCTGACACCGTTATGCCTTATAATAAAGGTTAACCCTTTCATATGTCTGTAGTGGTAAAAAACCGTGAGTTAACCTTTTGGATGCCAATGACCGATATATCCGCACCGCAGGTCCAACGCCAAAGACCGATTAATCGGTCACAGACCACAGCAATATAGACCTAACGTGCATATGCATAAAGTTCAATTTCAGTTTTGACACTTCGGTGACGTGGCGTCCGAGTGATAGCTTTTGTGTTTGACACGGCGTCGAAACGGTTAAAGGGCGTTTTCTAAAATAAATATCGAAAACCTGATTCTTTCAAATCTGGACATTCTTGGGCTCATTCTACTCAGAATCGACATCATTCTCCATCCTTCCATTAAAAAAAGATGTCCCAAAATGTCCATTCCATTACGTCACGTTTTATTATGAGAATTTTTTTCATTTGTATGGGCGTGACGTAGTGGAATGTACAATTTTCATACAAATTTTTGGGACACGTTTTTTATCATCAGGATTGAATATGCTAGTGATTCCGAGTTGAAAGAACCCAAAAACACCAGGATCTGTGAGAATAGGGTTTTCAATATTTATTTTAGAAAACGCCCTAAAACGTCGGCTGTACTGTAGAGAACAGAAACATCGTTCTCGTACAGTCAACTATAAAAATATGGGTGTAGCCAACTTATTCAAAAATATGTTACATAGTTCTGGATTCGCTGACATAAGAGATATGGGACATATTTTGATGATTTGTGCACCCATATTTTGACAGTTGACTGTACCTATGCTAAAGGATGACTTTTTTAAATCTGGTGTAGTTTACATTATTAGGGTAAAAATAAAACAATTTAATTTTTGTATTTGATGTTGGTACAAATATTATTTAATAAATTAATAATATCACAATCCATGATAAAAGATAAGATAAAGATAAAAAATAGTTTATTCAAGTAGGCATATTACAATGCGCTTATGAACGTCAAATAAACCTTTACCGGCTCCAACCGTACACCTCTGCCCCGAGAAGATTTAAATCCCCCCTCAATTGGAGGAGGGTATCCCAATATGGGACCGGCAACAAACTCGGCGGGACACATCTTTTCAAAACATTATTACATCTTACATGTACTATTGAATCTCTATTGAGGTATTGATCTACAATATAAAACTATTTAAATTATTTAGGTAAGGCACCGCGAGCTAGTAAGCTATGAGCTATCGGCTATAAACACGAACAAAAGATAAGCACTCCCGTGTAAATAAAAGAGACACGGCGATATTTATAGCTCACCGCTGGGCGAGTAACTATAAATATCGCCGTGTCTCTTTTATTTACACGGGAGTTCTTATTTTTTGTTCGTGTTTATAGCCGATAGCTCATAGCTTACTAGCTCGCGGTGGGACCAGTGCCTAACTATGTCAAACTTAACAAACACACAAATATGATTGTCAAATCAATAGGAGCATCACAACATGCTAAATATTAATAAATTATTAAATATATTAAGTTCTAAGAACTGAAACGATAATTGAGCGTAAAATGGCGGGTATTGTTCACCGTAAAATAGCCTATAGTGTAAACAACATTATTTGCGGTATTTGACGTCTGTCACTCACAACAGCAATACTACGTAAAATGTCTTGCACATCTAAATCACAAAGGAAAACAACTGCACTGCGAACGTTTACGTTCTACGTCTTTTTTTTTTAATTTTAGGGTTGGCCGGACACCACCGTCATGAATCGGTAGTCGTCTAAATAAATCGATATGAATTTTTCATTTTTCTTTTAATAAAAATAAGGAAAAGGTGGATAATTAACTGTAAATATGGATATATTTATCGTCACTTAACAGACAACAAATTTGACACAGAAATAACATAAATAAACTTTAAAATAGATCCCCAGTTAGTTTCAATTTTGACAGTGGGTGCAACCTACTCGGTCGGTGTATTAAATGCATTTAGCTTGCGGGAAAACCATATAATTCTAGCTTTATTTAAATCTCAAATAAAAATTCATTATACGTCACAATTCGATACCTCAGTGTCTACGTGCCATCCAATCGTAATCGCTTGCTGTGACAATCGATTTGCGTTAGTTACATCTCTATATACGTCAGTCACAATGTGTCAAATAACGCAAATAATGTTGTTTATACTTATAACGTGCTATTTACTTAATTTACTCCTTTTAATTAAAACATACACAACGCCTACTGGCAAATGAACGGCAAACACGTGAATACCATATAATCAGGCAATGAAAAAAACGAATACGCAAATGACAACAATGCAATTGTCCATTTTACATTTGCATTAATAATGTCAATATAATATTTTTAAAATCTGTACACACCCATCCTTACAGGTACAGTAAGGTACCTACCCCCGTCGCCATACTAGTTGTATAGAGTTAGACCAAGAAAAGTCTGCAGCGGTTTTGATAGTCCACGGCACGCAGTGCAAGTGTTATACGTCATAATTTCATAGAAGTTGAAAATTCGTTGACGTTTAAAATTACACTTGCACTGCGAGGGCTATCAAAATCACTGCAGACTTTTCTTGGTCTAACTCTATCCACTTTTCTAAAGTCAGACCAAGAAAAGCCCGCAGTGATTTTGATAGCCCACGCAGCGCAAGTGTTATATTTAAACGTCATACTTAATTTCATAGAAGTTTGACGTTTAAAATAACATATCCACTGCGTGGGCTATCAAAATCGCTGCAGACTTTTCTTGGTCCAACTCTACTTATGTTAGGACACATATTGTACGGTATTTTATCCTATCGTCTAAAGCAGGCCACTGACGAGCTTTCCAAATGGATGCCGTTACAATGGATTCATCCAAATGGACGGCATCCTAATATTAAACATTGTACGTTTTTGACATTCACGGACCAATTTTGGATTGCAGCCACGCTATTTGGACTGTTGGAAGGCTCGTTAGTGGCCACCAGTATTCTGTGGTGGTCACCTTAACATTTAACCGAATAGGTTGGAAACTTTGGCGCCAATGTTCCTCACAATGCCCTCGTTGTTTTTCCACGTCAGGCCCTGCTTGCCGAGCCCGTATGGGCTATCTTCGCCGGTCTGCAGATAGTAGCGGCCTGTCGTGCCGGGCTTCGAGGCGAAACCCATGGGACTGTGAAAAAAAGTGAAAATGAGTGTTAAGATAAATAAAAATAAATAAAATAAAAATAGTATTATTTGCCAAAAAGTTTACAATCTCCTTCACTGACTCCGCGAAGTACAACCACGCGCGGCACGTCTGGAACAGACAACTGGGCTGCTCTGAACCGCTGTATGGGAAGTATTTACCTGATACTACTCTCGCACTGGCCCTTCTTGAACGTGTCATAATCCTCGCACCTCCGCGCGGGGAACGCGTCAGGGGTCTTCACCGACTCCGCGAAGTACAACCACGCGCGGCTGTGGCTACACGTCTGGAACAGGCAGTTGGGCTGCTGCGAGCCACTGTTGGGGAAGTAGTCCACTTGACCTGGGAAAGAAAATAATAATGTGAACTTAGCCTCCTGAGACCCAGAAGCATTGTTTTGTTTTTGAAATTAGAACCCTTAGTTACACAATAAAAGTTCAAAATAGATTTTGAAACATGTATAAAAAATTGTACGCTGGGACTTAGGAGGTTAAGTACCTATATATAAGGGTGTTAAGGGTGGGAACTAGGGGAGAGTGGGGTAAGATAGCTTAGAAAACTGTGACAGGTTATACGTCAAACTTCTATGAAATTATGACGTATAACACTTGCACAGTTGCACTGCGTATGGTATCAAAATCGCTGCAAACTTTTCTTGGTCTATAACTCTAGGCGCTTTTGAAATAACTCCTCTGGATAGCATTTAAGTATCACTACTAAAGATCCACCAAACCCATTCGCTTCCCTAAAGGGAAGGTTGAGATTTGAAGGTTTCACTAAGACACAAGAACTTACCAACAGGATCCTTCAATCCATAAACCCCCGCGTCCGTGTGTATAACATCCACGTAATCCGCATCCGTGGCCTTGAGCCTCAACTCGGGTTCCACGTGGCTGAAGCACGGCCCGGCTGGGTCGAGCCCGGTTATCCGGCCCACCCGGTAGCCGGTCAGGTTGGCGAAGGTCTTGCCGGTGAAGCCGGAGATGTGAGCGCCGAGGCTGTGCCCGATTATGTGGATGCCGGAGGGATTGTGGCCCTCTGTGGGTTTAAAGTTGCTTAGGTTAGAATTACAGATTCATTAAACTTATTGTATACGATAAGCAAAGAGAATAGACGGTATAGAGGGCTATTGCCAAAGTAAATTTTGTAGTCACGGTACATTTACTGCCATCATCACACGATTAAAACTTAAAATAAAATTGAAAATGTATAAATTAATCAAAATATGTTTACGGATAAATGATTTTTAATTTTTATTGTTCCATACCATACTGACCCATGTTCTTTCACTGATATGTGTTAAAGTTGTTAAATATCAAACGGTGTCAACGCCATCTAGCCGAGAATAGGCCAAAGGTGTGTGCGCCATCTATTCGAGAATGGCTTTTCTTGATTTCCGAGGCACGTTTTTTTCTTAGACTTTATTTATCTTATACGGAGTTATATATATCTCTGCGATAAGGCGATAAGAGAGGAACTAGCAGTACTGATAAATTCCGCTACTTGACGCTAGATGTCGACTACGAAATAACGCACTTTTTGGTAAAAAAAAATGATACAGGGTGTCCCAGAATTCGACGTCAAGCCGTTAACGGATGATAGACCAAGTCATAACAGTTATCATAAAAATACAAAAAAAAAAATCCAACTCATGTTCTTTAAAAATTATGGTCACTTTAAAAATTCACTAAAAAATCCACATCCTGTAATTATTCAAGATTACACAATAATAAAAAAATTTGAATAAATTATGGAATTTGTAGTAACAAGAGTTAAAGAACCATTACAGGGTGTGGATTATTTAGTGAATTTTTAAAAAACATGAGATGGATTTTTTTTTGTATTTTTATGATAACTGTTATGACTTGGTCTATCATCCGTTTACGGCTTGACGTCGAATTCTGGGACACCCTGTATATGCAGTTGCAGTTACCACTCTTTCTTTACTTAATATTACTCTATGCCTTAAGTAAGTGAGTAATAACTAACTACCTTGTTACAAAATAACCTAAACAAGTTTTTTTTTTACCCTGCATACGAGTAATGAGTAATATTTTTTCCGGATAAAATAACACTTTTATCTGATCATCACTAAAACAATACAATGAAAAATAGAATTTTCCTACGATCAAAGCGGTTGCGTGTCAACAATAAGAAGGTACAGGTAGGGAATATGTGACGTTATCTATGAAAAGAGACCTTATTGTCAATGTCGCTTACGCCGTTATTAATGATGATCCGATATAAATACAATATCGCGCGACGCTGTGCGGCGTAAGGGCCATCGACAATAAGGTCCCTGTTCATAGATAATGCCCCATAATAGAGGCATATGTAGTTTACAAGTTTACATGACGTAAAGTGGCAGTTATAAACAGATTTATGTAGCAGTAGTACTAGTAATAGTAGTATAACATGTCTGTTTTGTAATCGACCTCAAGAGTATCATTTGCTTGTGGGTAATTTACTTCCTAGTATGGAAATTGTGCGCCTTTGACAATACGAACATAACTTTACAAACTGCTAGTAAACTGAATGTTAAAAAAAAAACATAAGTAGAACTGACATTTTGAAATGTAATTAAAAGATGCTGATTGCTGATACTTCTAACAGAAAATTGGCTGGAAAGCATTAATGCTGTAACTCGAACTACAATTATAGTAGGTACTATTATTGGTTATATTGGTTATATTATTGCATGGTTACATTACAGCATTTTTAGGGTTCCGTACCCAAAGGGCAAACCGGGACCCTATTACTAAGACTTCGCTGTCCGTCCGTCCGTCCGTCCGTCCGTCTGTCACCAGGCTGTATCTCACGAACCGTGATAGCTAGACAGTTGAAATTTTCACAGATGATGTATTTCTGTTGCCGCTATAACAACAAATACTCAAAACAGAATAAAATAAAGATTTAAATGGGGCTCCCATACAACAAGCGTGATTTTTGACCAAAGTTAAGCAACGTCGGGAGTGGACAGTACTTGGATGGGTGACCGTTTTTTTTTTTGCTTTTTTTTGTTTTTTTTTTGCATTATGGTACGGAACCCTTCGTACG